>NC_064038.1:464740-1104025 GCF_932526225.1 Nematostella vectensis | reverse complement strand
GCTTTGAGATTATGGTATTATGATTATTAGGATTATGGAAAATTCTTCGCTTATAGGCAAGGGAACAAAACTAACAGGTAAGCGATTTCAGGAAGCATTAAGTGTTGAATTTAGGAATGATATTTGCGGCTTATTTCCTACTTGATAATCGCGAGAAAAAACAACCCGAACAGGTCTCACGACAATTCTCTGCAGAATTTTAAATGCAAAACTGGCATTGGAAATCTACGAAAACTAGTTGTATTTTTGGCAAAACGCTTATTGCTATTTTGATAGTGATTCGAATTGAAAAACGTTCGTATTGTAAAACGGCATGAGCAAATGACTTTTGACCGCCACACCTCAAGATATCGCGTTCAAAAGCTTTCGCAAAATATTTATATGAAAAGCCAATCCTACTAAGAAAATAAATCAATTTTTATTTGGTTTGCATTGGTAATACGAAAGTATCCCAGAGCTTAACAAACGTAGGAGTATTATTTTTCATGACTTTCATGTTGTTTCGCCGGGCTAAGTGGGAACATGATGAAACGACGGCTAGGCCAACGCGCATGCGCATTGTATGTGCTTGCGGGTGACCAATGAATAAAACAAAATCTCGCTTCGCACAAAAAAGACGGACAAATTATTACTAAGATTGCATCTAAAGTCACGTTGTACTAATAAGCGCATTACGTTACATTTACATATATAATACACCGATCGCGCACTACTTGTTTCTTGTGCCAAATTTGGCTAGTTATTGCTGGATTTGCCTCCAATCGTTGACCGTAGACGTAGACTTTAGAAGCACACTAGCATACACACATTGGCACCAGTCGGGTGCCAATGGACCATGGACAGCTGTTTCGTCCTTATTAGGACTCGTCAGCATAGCATAGCCGGTTTGCCTCAGTTAAACTTCATCGGCAAAAAAAAACTGCAGGGCGACTTCGACTCGAACGAAGTGCTTTAAACCACAGCTCAGATCCATGTGGGATCTAGAGCTGCGACCGGGCTAGCGTGATGCCAATTGTGCGGATCACGCATGCGACCTTTGCTAGTCTAAAACTCCGTCGGATAGCCAAACTATCCTTGCGAGTATGTATACATAAATGTGGACTTTAGAAGCACACAAGCATACACACATTGGCACCAGTCGGGCCAAGACGGGACGCTAGCACAGTCTATTACCCGGCAGTTCGGCAACCATGGACAGCTGTGGGGGGTGGAGTGGGGGGTGGGGGTAACAATACTAGCGGAGTGGGGGGTGGGGGTAACAATACTAGCGGAGTGGGGGGTGGGGGTGGGGGTAACAATACTAGCGGAGTGGGGGGTGGGGGTAACAATACTAGCGGAGTGGGGGGTGGGGGGTAACAATACTAGCGGAGTGGGGGGTGGGGGTAACAATACTAGCGGAGTGGGGGTTGGGGGTAACAATACTAGCGGAGTGGGGGGTGGGGGTAACAATACTAGCGGAGTGGGGGGTGGGGTAACAATACTAGCGGAGTGGGGGGTGGGGGTAACAATACTAGCGGAGTGGGGGGTTGGGTAACAATACTAGCGGAGTGGGGGGTGGGGTAACAATACTAGCGGAGTGGGGGGTGGGGGTGGGGGGAACAATACTAGCGGAGTGGGGGGTGGGGGTAACAATACTAGCGGAGTGGGGGGTGGGGGTAACAATACTAGCGGAGTGGGGGGTGGGGGTAACAATACTAGCGGAGTGGGGGGTGGGGGTAACAATACTAGCGGAGTGGGGGTGGGGGGTAACAATACTAGCGGAGTGGGGGTGGGGTAACAATACTAGCGGAGTGGGGGGTTGGGTAACAATACTAGCGGAGTGGGGGGTGGGGGTAACAATACTAGCGGAGTGGGGGGTGGGGGTAACAATACTAGCGGAGTGGGGGGTGGGGTAACAATACTAGCGGAGTGGGGGGTGGGGGTAACAATACTAGCGGAGTGGGGGGTTGGGTAACAATACTAGCGGAGTGGGGGGTGGGGTAACAATACTAGCGGAGTGGGGGGTGGGGGTAACAATACTAGCGGAGTGGGGGGTTGGGTAACAATACTAGCAGAGTGGGGGGTGGGGGTAACAATACTAGCGGAGTGGGGGGTGGGGGTAACAATACTAGCGGAGTGGGGGTGGGGTAACAATACTAGCGGAGTGGGGGGTGGGGGTAACAATACTAGCGGAGTGGGGGGTGGGGTAACAATACTAGCGGAGTGGAGGGTGGGGGTATCAATACTAGCGGAGTGGGGGGTGGGGGTATCAATACTAGCGGAGTGGGGGTTGGGGTAACAATGCAAGCAGTGGGAGCCCTGTCCAGGTTACGCTACACAAAGCTCACTGATAAGATGTAGAGTAAAAAATATCAGGGTCCGTCAGGGCGCGCGTGTCTCACAGGGGTAGGTTGCTATAGTGATGCAGCCCGCGCTGTGTGGACAATTGGCTTGACACTGTACCATCGCGCATATAAAAATTGTATTTTTTCCTTAATTAATAATAGTATATTTTTTTATAAAGCGTTAAAACTATGTGTTCATATTCCAAAGCGCTAAATAGAATGAAACAGAGAAGACAGACTTTCATATAGAAATGAATAATTAATAAATTAGTACATTGTAAGCTAGGCGGAACAAATGTGTCTTCATAGCCTGTTTAAATGAAGTCAGTCCCTTTATCCCGCTAATGTAGCTTGGTAATTGGTTCCAAAGTTCTGGACCGACACAAGCAAACGCCCTGGCCCCTAGAGTTTGTTGAGGTGTATGGACAAAAAATGGTCATTTTTTTCCGTGTGTAAATGAACAGACAAAGTTCTTTCTGTGATCACTCTCGTAAACTCGAGTCGTTACCAAGAGTCTACTTGTAGTACGTGACACGAACTGTTTCTTTTGTTCCAGAATTCTTCCAGCAGCACAATGCCCGCAGTACCTTTGACCAGCAGTTGCATGGAGCAAGTGGTGACGATGCGACATCACTGATATTTCCCGCGCTTGGTGCTCTTTTTATGCTTCTCTTTGGCGGGCTTCTTCTCACTTCCGCTTCCGCTTGCTGCAAATCCTTCTCTAGCAACAGCACAGGCAGCCAATCAAGAAACGAGAAACACAAACAAGGTGGTATAGATTTCTCAGCATTTCTCGAGGAAAAAGCTCATCCCCAGGTCTCCTCGGTCCTCCAACAGGAAAACAATGACGTCGTGGATGCCGTGAAAAAATCCTACTGTGAACTCCCGCAATATGCACCACTCAGCGGGGTTATGGGAAATGTCCCGGGCATGCGCGCAGAGGCGTACTCTATATATGGTCATGTGCAGTCAAAGACATCAGACAAGGGACTGAGTCCCATTCACGAGGTTACTGAAGAAAGCGACAAAAATATTGAGGGCGCCGAAAGCAAAAAAAATAGAAACAGCAATTGCCAGTCAGAAACAAGAAAAAGCGATGGAATTCAAAACGGTAATGACGTAGAAGGCATCAGCAAATTAGAAAAGCAAAGCGATGTTGTGTCGTCAAGTAGCGTCTCAATAAGTTGTGACCAAGACGAGTTGTATTGTTATTCGCATAAAAGACATGAGAGCCCAGATTCGAGGGTCAGCGTTTGCTTATCTAATCACATGCGCAGTGATTCAAAACGTGCTGAGAATCTTAGCCATGCGGAAGGAAGGCTGAGTGTGCTGAAAAACGAGCGCGCGCCAAGCGACCTTTACCGCACTGCGCAGGATTGTTCTCTTAAACAAAGTAATGATACGAATACTCACGCCAGTACTACTGATGGATTTCGCCAACTGGATAATACCGCAAGAAATACACCGGGGCTCCAAGTATCAAATCAAAGTGATACCACTTATAATGACGCCATCGACAATGATATCATTGAAAGTCCTTTAGGACGCTTTACGATCGAGAAATGGCTTGCTGACGTCATAGATAGAGACACCAGTAGACAGGAGGAACCGTCGTATGACTGGAAGAGGAAGCGGAAACTAAGCAAAGATGAACAGCGAGAGATTTTAAGGCGACTGCAGCCTGGAATACAAGTCAAGGATTCAAGTGAGGGAAAGAGGAAGGGGCACAAACCGTTCGTTACTGGAGAGATTGTAAACAGAGAAAGCAATGTTCTGAAAGGCGGGAGATTAAGTCGGTTGCGTGTCGTCTGTGCTCCCTCGGAGATGTGTATTCACGGGACGGCATGCTGCGAGCGGAATATTCACGGGACGGCATGCTGCGAGCGGGATATTCACGGGACGGCATGCTGCGAGCGGGATATTCACGGGACGGCATGCTGCGAGCGGGATATTCACGGGACGGCATGCTGCGAGCGGGATATTCACGGGACGGCATGCTGCGAGCGGGATATTCACGGGACGGCATGCTGCGAGCGGGATATTCACGGGACGGCATGCTGCGAGCGGGATATTCACGGGACGGCATGCTGCGAGCATTGCAGCGAACACCACCAAACATCAATTAAACACGAAGAACAAGGTTTTTTCTCAGGAAAGAGTCAAAAGCACGTGCGCGTGAAAAATATCACGGAATCAAAGCCAAGAAACACAGATGTTGTGCGAGGCGCAAGTGCGTTTGCAGACTCAACGGCAGAAATGTCTAATTCCCACGGGCAGCAGGATAGTATTCGTGGCGCAAGCGCCTTTGCTGGTTGGAATGCTGGTTTACACGCGCCCGACTTAGCTGGTAAATCGTTTACACTTGGCGATAACAAAGCTATCACTCGAGGCGCCAGCGCTTTCTCCTGTTCATCGTCAGTGGGAGATGCGGCTGATGTACGCGGCGCAAGTGCATTTGCTGGAAAAGACTACAAAAAAAGTTTCCACGCTTCTAGCGCTGACATGGTGGGGCATGACATAAAAGGAGGTGCGGATATCCGCGGTGCTAGTACATTCGGCGAAAAGGAAATCCCTCGGGGTGCGAGTGGATTTGAATCCCCATCTGAAGATAACACAAGTTGTGAGAAGTCCAGAAATTCTATTAGGAGCATTTCGACATTGCAACGTAAATTATTGCCGAGGGGGGAGAACAGCTTACGTTCAAGACCGGAGCTTGTAAGCTTGTCAGCCGCTGGTATCCCTAGTACTGATGCAATCATAGATACAGTAAATGGTGCAGAGAGAAAAGCGGGCTTGCCTATGAGAAATGCAGATAAACACCAGTCACGAAAAGAACTTACAGATGCTGAGCGGAGAGGATTCAAGATGCAGGGGTTTCATTCCGAGCGCGCTTCCAGTAAAGCAGAAAATAACGCGCCAAATTGGATACCAGATGCGAGCTACCCAGAGAGCATTGCGAGCAATCATCGGAGCTCTAAAGAGCAATCCAATCACGGCCAATCAAAAAGAAAATTACGCGATTTCATGCCTGACGATAAGCATCTTGGGAAACCTGAAGCCCATTCCACACGCGAATCAAATCGACTGTTTGACTGCGCACAGAGCTTAACACGCCGGCCAGGGCATCATGGGTACCCAGACGAAACCGCGGCACGTCTGACTGGTGTGGGAGAGGCACTCACGTACCCAGAAATCATTGCGAGAGGAGAAGAAGAGGGTGAGTTTGCATGCCCAGAAGACACTACAAGCTTAGTGGGTACTTCGAGCGTGTCACTTAGCCTCGCTGTCATGTCTGATCAAGGGGAACCTATGGATGAATTCATGCGGGGGACTGGCCCGAGGGATGTACATAGATTAATACAGAAAGAGTCTGGGGACCGGTGTAAGTCTGCAAACGAGGCCCTTACGGTTAAGCGTAGAATTCAAGAAAATAATGTAAGCATAGCAAGCTGTGCGGGTCATAACGAGGCTACAAACCACAAACTTAAACGGCATCAAAGCTGTGAGGAGCTCAGACGAAATAATGAGAAGAACGTTGATATAAAGCAGTTGAAAAGATTCTTTTCACATGTAAAATCAACTACGAAAATAAGGAATGATGACAACGAAAGTCAGAGGATGCGAACTGGTTCACATGGGGTAGAGAACATTGAAAAAAAGCCAGATTCAGCAAGACATCAATGCGCATCGTTACAAATGTTGAATAACAAAGGAATTTGCGATGATCCGCGGAGAAGTAGCACCCCAAAATGTCTTCTACAAGAGAGCGACGAGAGACGAACATTAAGTAGAAACAGCATTGAACCAATAGCAAGCCTTAAAAAGGACCCAAGCATTGAGCCAATAGCAAGCCTGCGAAAGAACCACAGCATTGAGCCAATAGCAAGCCGGGGAAAGAACCACAGCATTGAGCCAATAGCAAGCCTGGGAAAGAACCACAGCATTGAGCCAATAGCAAGCCTGGGAAAGAACCCCAGCATTGAGGCAATAGCAAGCCGGGGAAAGAACCACAGCATTGAGCCAATAGCAAGCCGGGGAAAGAACCCATCAGCTCTGTCGGGGCTTCTAAAAGCTTTGAAACGCGATAAGCAATCGAGAAGCAGCCTGTCTCAAAAGCAAACGGGAAATATTTCAAATATTGAGGAATCGTTTCTAAGTTACAATGGTGAGGCCATGGGGAAGTTAGATTTCTGCTTGTTTTATGACAGAATGAATTGTCGCAACCCCACGTTATATGTCACTGTTCTCCAAGCTACAAATTTGTCACTTGACTTTGAGAGCGCTTCAAGCATCCACATTGAAACATGCATAGAAAGTGAAAACCCACAATGGAAGAAAACAAAGACAGTACGTTCAGGAGAAAACAGTGTTTTCAATGATTTGATTGTCATTTCGGGTCTAAAGCAAAGCGAGTTATCGAATGCAATATTGCAGTTTTTGCTGGTCAGCGATAATATACAAAGAGCATGCGCAAACGCCAGCATTTCATTGGCTCCTCTCAAATCACGTGATAAATTGAAGCAAACATGCTCACTTCAAAGGACTCTCGTAGAAGACGATGACACGTTGGTAAGTGAAAAAACACAAGTCACTGTGCCCATCGAGAAAACACGAATCCTGCCTAAGCAGTAAAAGAATGGGTGTGGTGAACACCAATTTGAATCCATAAAAGATAGCACAAAGAAAAACAGGCGTAGACACAGATACCTAGGGCCTCCATTTATTGTTTTTCATATCTAGAGGCAATAGGAAGTTAATAGTTGAACGTCGTCTGACGAGGACTTTACATCAGCTCTTTGCTCTCCACTTCCTGTTAGACTAAAAAACACATAATTGAATCAATAGGAAGGCAGGGGAAGACACGATCAACAAACTCAAGTTCCTGTAGGAGCCCTCTACCTCGGCCTCAAGTACAGCTCTTTGGAAGAGCAACTGCTGGTTCAAATTCTCAAAGCTCGCGGGTTACCGGCAATGACCAAGACTGGAGAAACAGGTAGGATGGGAACCCTGTGCTTAAAATACTTTGCGGTTATACTGATAGTTCACTTTTTTGTCCGTTTTGTCCTTAATATCGCTCTCCAGCGCCGGGTAGAGTGATATACACAATGTTCTTTCCTGTCAGTTTTATAGTTACAGATTCGCGTGTATCGCTTAGGAGAATGTCTAAGTAGATAAGAGGAAAGCTCTCTTATCGGGCGCTCTTTCCCTGTGCATACCATGATATTAGGAAGAATGCAAATTTGGTTTATTGAGCAATTGTCTCAAAGTTGTACTAGTCTCGTAGGCTGAACTTGGGTTGAAGGGGGGAGGGGGCGTTTTCAAGGCTCCAATTATATACTGCAGTCTAAAAAAGCTCCTTTTCCACCATTCATACCATTTCATACACTTTCATACCATTTCATACACTTTCATGCCATTTCATACACTTTCATGCCATTTCATACACTTTCATCCACCCTTCATACCATTTCATACACTTTCATCCACCCTTCATACCATTTCATACACTTTCATACCATTTCATACACTTTCATACCATTTCATACACTTTCATACCATTTCATACACTTTCATACCATTTCATACACTTTCATACCCTTGAAATGATATTCTTAAATTGTCGAATTCGTTTTGGGAGTGTTTTTGTACATATCACTCAACTAAAAAGAAGAGAGATAGGCGGCGTGGGTCGCTTAATTTATGTGACTGGACGAAACCTTTCTCGTGATTCGCTCTATGTTTATTGGCAACAGCTGCTTTATTAGAACCGGCGCCTTGCTCGATATTTCGGGGCCGTTTTTTTAGATATAATGAGATGCTCTCTTTTAAAAATATTATTTTGTGACATGTAAATTGCAAGCTGTCTAAACGTTGACATTTCTTTTCAGATCCGTTTATTTTGCTGACCGTGAAGGATCCTGGAAGTGTAGTTGCTGAAAGACGCACTTCCGTCCAGCGGTCTCAGCGGAACCCGGTATTTGACTCAAAACACGTGATTGACATTCAAATCACACGAATGCCGCTGGCGACACTTGAGCTTTTAGTAATACACAAAGGCATCGCTAAGAATAGATCAATCGGAAATGTGAGAATTGGAATGGATGCTGGAAAGGACGGAATGGATCACTGGAATGAGATACTTTGCAATCCTGATGATATTGTCCATAAATGGCACCAGATATACAAGTAAAGAGGAGTGTGATTTTATTCATTTATTCTCTACAAGAAATTGTGAATATACAAAGTGCTTATTGTAATTCTCATAAGTAATATACTAGTCAAAGCGTCATAGTGTGAATAAATGGCCCTTTGCGACCGAAACAATTCAAAAAGCTCCCAGGTCTGTGCATTATTCTCACCCCTTTACAGACGACTCCTCCCCTCCCCCATCCCCTTGCACATCGTTTTCCATTATTCGTTCAGGTCAACCAAGGGTTGCCCCCTGGAATATTCCCCCTGGGGTAGTCCTCCCTGGGGTAGTCCTCCCTGGGGTAGTCCTCCCTGGGGTAGTCCCCCCTGGGGTAGTCCTCCCTGGGGTAGTCCTCCCTGGGGTAGTCCTCCCTGGGGTAGTCCTCCCTGGGGTAGTCCTCCCTGGGGTAGTTCCCCCTGGGGTAGTCCTCCCTGGGGTAGTGCTTGGGCCTCCAAGGTTCTTTGAGGATAAAAGCGCTTGCGCAAGCTACCACCGTAACCGTATGAACGATTAAAAGTTATTGAATAAGAATAGCTTTCGATTAACGATCCCACATTGAAGCATCAATGAAGCATCAAAAGAAAATACGTGAAAAAATTAGAAAACAATAACTGCAAATAATGAAGGTTTTTACCAAGTATTCCTCCACTCAACCGCACAGGTTTCTTTGTCGCTCCTTTCGACACTGTTTCTCTTGTTTCGACACTGTTTCTCTCGTTTCGACACTGTTTCTCTCGTTTCCACACAGTTTCTCTCGTTTCCACACTGTTTCTCTCGTTTCCACACAGTTTCTCTCGTTTCCACACTGTTTCTCTCATTTCAACACTGTTTCTCTCGTTTCCACACTGTTTCTCTCGTTTTCACACTGTTTCTCTCGTTTCCACACTGTTTCTCTCGTTTCCACACTGTTTTTCTCGTTTCCACACTGTTTCTCTTGTTTCCACACTGTTTCTCTCGTTTTCACACTATTTCGCTTATTTCTAGATGCGTGGACTCGACACTACTCAGGCTTGCAACTATGCAGTTCTGCCATCATGCAAATGTGGTTGTTCCGGGTTAATTTTCACTACAATCCTGAAAGCTGTGGTTTGTATGGGCGTGGCGAGTTACAGCTGCCTTGCTCGCTGTTCTCAGGTTAAATAAAACATATGACTTTCCATTAAAGCCCCATTGGCAACCAAACGGCGATTGTTGTTGTTTTGAAATAGCGCCATTGTCTTGCGAGCGATTTGATTGGAGGACTATAATACGCATAATTATTCACTACCGAAACTCGAGGTGCGTGTTTAATCTTGTTTTCGCCGGTGAAGAAAGCTTTTCAGCCACTGTTTCCACAGTATTTAGGAAGACAAGAACATAACGTAACGAAGAAACGACCAAGCAATGCGTGCTTCAGGATAAGGATTATTGACAAATAAAGATTGATGTCATCGGGAAAGATGTTGGTTTATCCCACGCGACCACTCAAACTCGAAACTATTCTTTGTTTTATCACTGATAAGTACTATAACCTGTAACTAAAACTCTAGGTTAATAACCATGAAGCGAGAGGTCGATGAAAATATATGCCGAACACATAGGAAGTATATATTTCATTGCTATGATTTGCAAATTCCACTCACGGCAAAACTTCTAAATTTTGTTTGTTCCTCTTGCATTTTTAGGATTGCATCGAGGTGGTATTAACCGTTTTCATATGACATCGCATAAATGCCAGCATATAGATAAATCTTAGAATTATCTGCAAGGTATTGTTGTAAAACGATAAAGTAAAAACAATTTTTTCTAGGTTTCTGTATTATCGTCAGTCTCAAACCTTTCCTGATGAGCGCACGGAATCTATTTGAATAAGGCGCGTACACAGGGGGGGGGGGGGGGGGGGGTGCGCAGTGAGGGCGCGTACACAGGGGGGGGGGGGTGCGCAGTGAGGGCGCGTACAAAGGGGGGGGGGGGTGCGCAGTGAGGGCGCGTACAAAGGGGGGGGGGGTGCGCAGTGAGGGCGCGCACTCCCCCTTGGCGGCCAAAAAGTGGGCCATTTCTTATTAAGGAATGCTTTTTCCATATATATAGATAGATTAAGTTTATTAGCAGCTTACACACACAAGTACATGGCTGTCACGCTAACAAACATTAATATAAAAAAACAAAACGAGTAATACAAGAGTCCAGCTACTTTTAGACTACCTATCCCTAGATAAAAAAACAGTCAAATATTAATTTAGCGACCACCCTCTGATACCTATGACTGTTCACCCTCCCCCCCCCCCTCTCAGCAATCCTGGGTACGCATCATTTGTGAAGTGACGGTACTGGGGTTAAGAAGGGACTCTCCGTGATCCGTGATCCGTAATCCGTGATGCGTGATCTGTAATTCGTGATTAGACACAATTTTCTCTAAAAAAAACAATCAGAGAAATTCAAGCCATGGTTCGTGAAATCTTGTGTCCTTACGACCCGCGAATTAGATAATTTCTCTTGCGTGAATCTTGATTACAAGCTTCAAATTCGTGAACATGACATTTGTTCTATGTACCACGCAAAAAATAATAATTGTTTGCAGATCGTGTGTGTTTATGTATATTCATTTCTTGATTTCGCGTCCTGCTTTGTATTTCATATTTTGTTGCGATATTTCGCGTCCTGCTTTGTGTTTCATATTTTGCTGCGATATTTCGCGTCCTGCTTTGTATTTCATATTTTGTTGCGATATTTTGCGTCCTGCTTTGTATTTCATATTTTGTTGCGATATTTCGCGTCCTGCTTTGTGTTTCATATTTTGCTGCGATATTTCGCGTCCTGCTTTGTATTTCTTATTTTGTTGCGATATGTAGCGTCCTGCTTTGTATTTCATATTTTGTTGCGATATTTCGCGGCCTGCATTGTGTTCCATATTTTGTTGCGATATTTCGCGTCCTGCTTTGTATTTCATATTTTGTTTTGTTGTTGTATTTCATTTTTTATTTTGGCTCGTGACTCGTGATTGCTACACCCCAGTCCCCTTCACCCCCCCCCCCCCCCCAATCCCCACCCCACCCCTTGAGGTTGCAGCAAATCAAACAAATTTCTATTGCAAATATCTATTGCTATTTCTCAAGTACGCGAGTTCTTCAAACACACTTTAACATTCGTTGGGGTGAAGAAGACTTTCAGAACCATCCCTCCCCACCCTTCCCTCACCGGTTTAGAGACAAATGACGCGAGGACTAACAGTTTTATAAATTTACACAAGCCTCGATTTCAAAGCTTATAACTTTTAACATACACACATACATTAATACATACATAGTTTATTGGTACAATAATTTAGATTCGGTATGTATGCCAATAATGCTTTGGGAAATAACGAACGAAAAAAGAATACGTACAGTAATGGCATTTTGTTTTGTCTTATTCGAAATGAATCTCACACGTATTTTGCAGCTGCCGCAGCATTGTTTTCAGGGGGTTGATTATTTTTAGAAACGTATTGTGTGGGAAAAGGCTCTTGTTATAGAAGAATCCGTCTCTAACGTCTTTATACGCGTCGCAATTCACGGCAAAATGCCACTCGTCTTCCGTACCCAATTTGCAATAGGACAAGTTCTTTCTTCTGGTCTATTATAGGCTCTCAAATGCCTCCGTATTTCTTCTGGTATATTATAGGGTCTCAAATGCCTCCGTATTTCTTCTGGTCTATTATAGGGTCTCAAATGCCTCCGTATTTCTTCTGGTCTATTATAGGCTCTCAAATGCCTCCGTATTTCTTCTGGTCTATTATAGGCTCTCAAATGCCTCCGTATTTCTTCTGGTCTATTATAGGGTCTCAAATGCCTCCGTATTTCTTCTGGTCTATTATAGGGTCTCAAATGCCTCCGTATTTCGATTTGTAAGGGATGGCTGCTTATTCTGAGACACGTAAATGCTGTTCTATGTTTTGAGCTGAGGACATACATTTACTGGAGACTGGAGACCTTGAGGGGTCTTGTGCCCCCCTGACATACCTGTCAACCTCTGAAAATCTCAAGGCTTGAGAATATTTTGGGGGGAGGGGTGGGGTATATTAATTTTTGAGGGGAAGGGGTGGGTTTAGCCTTGCAGGCGTTTGCAGTATAGAAAGCTCTCACGAACAAATCCACTTGTTGATCTCACGAGGGTGTTAGATTAATTGTGCTACGCAATGGAATCATTGTTTCAAATATTTCCAATAATAAAAAATAGGCAAAATAACAATTTTCTATAGAATAATTTTTTGGAGCCGATAAAAATCGCTAAAAGCGGGAGATTTGGTGCTTAACGCGGGAGAGCGGGAGAAGGGGTCCAAAATCTTGATACTCCCGCCTAATGCGGGAGAGTTGACATGTATGCCCTGCCCCCCCCCCCCCCCCCCCACCAATCATTTTTTTTTTTGCTTTTTCTAAAGACAGTTTTTATTTTTGCACAAAGCACTTCCCATAGCCAATATTTTTTACGACCGTTAGGTACGATTCTAGTCTATTTTTTTGTTTTAAAGGTTCTGTACGTTCTTAACTTTTTTTCATTATTTCCCCTGTTACGCTGGTCATAAAAAAGTTCTAGCCATTTTTGTTTTTTAATATCCTCCAGTCTCTCTAGACTGTCCACTAGAAATCTCTGTACATTGAGAGTTTGTGAGTTTTGTATATTCCAAATTAATCCAAATTCTATTTTTTCTATATATTTTTCTACTTTTTCCGACCAGTATTCTTTTTTCGGCGTATCCTTACATTCGTTGTACATAAGATTGTTCAGTTTTACATTCTGTTTGAAATGATTTTTGTCCAGTATTTAAGAGTCCTAAAAACGTATTCTGTCATTAAGGGACATCTTCC
The DNA here is from genome assembly GCF_932526225.1 of Nematostella vectensis. Taxonomy (NCBI): domain Eukaryota; kingdom Metazoa; phylum Cnidaria; class Anthozoa; order Actiniaria; family Edwardsiidae; genus Nematostella; species Nematostella vectensis. The sequence continues at coordinate 1,090,685 of NC_064038.1, read as the reverse complement.
GAGTTCTACTCTGCAGGCTGTTTGTAAAACTTTATTTGGAAGGGGTCTCTTATTAGGCTTGCCTTTCACTCCCCTCTCTCCCCTCCCCAACACACACCTCGATTCCACTGTTCTATTATTATTTGCATTTATTATGGAAAAGAAAACATAAACGCTTTGTTAGTAATGTCTTCAACATCTATTGTTCTTTTCAAAAAGGATGATATAACCCCTGCAGTATCGAGAAAGGGAAAAATTTTAGTTTTCACAGATAGCATCGCTTTCAAGTCATTATTGCCCGTGGCACAAAAAAGCAAGTCAACATCAAGACATGATTTTACATAGAAATTTGATTGGCAATTGTATGAATTTCACAGCTCAACAGCTATTATCCTTTTCCTAATTCTCTAAAAGGCGGTCAATAAACCCAACATGATAGATAAAAAGCCCACTCACAGGCTCAAATCTAATTTGACACTTAACCATACAAACAGTAGGGTTTATATTTGTCAGGGAACTTGTGAATTCTCGCCTTGTGCCACGCTACGCACGGAGTTCAGGCAGACTAATGATGTTTGATTAGCATAATTATGCGCAAAGATAATCAAGTGCTAGCGGGGGTGGTTTCACTATTGATGTCGTCAGCACTCGCGAGCTGTTGAAGAGAGATCCGCATATCAAATTTTATTTGTGGTCTCACATTTCTCCAACTGCCGCTCCAAGAGCGGGAAACATGAACTCCAGTAACAACACCCTCGAATATCCCTAAACACTATGACGGTTTGTATAAGCTCTGGGTTGTTTATTCGACTTATCCCTTGACTCTCCAGCTTTTTGCTGTGTTCTTTTGCTGCTTGTAAACTTGGTCAGATTTGGAAGGTTTCTTGAAATGAAGTATGAAATCTGGTTTTGTTTTGGTTAGGATACAGCGAGTCTTGGGATCGTCCTGGGCGCCGTTTTAGGGTTCCTGTTTGGCGCCGTGGCCGTCTGCGTTTCATTTCTCTGCTACAGAAGGCATGCGAAGGGTAGTTATGACACGCATGATGTCGATGGTCGCAGGCGAACGATTGAATATTACAGTGGTACGCCGCAAGGCTACCTCCCACCAGCGCACACCAGACCCTACCCTGTACAACCGAATATTTACAGATTGACAAAGAAATCCGAAGAAGAGGCTACTGAATGTGAAGACGGATCCCGCGAGGACGATGGAGAGCGCGTACGGATCACTGACCCGTATGACTCGTCGGTGGTAGAAGAATTAGCCGAAGGGGAAACTGATAGAGATACCATCGCTGATCTCGACACAAGTACTCCTACTAAAGCGAAAAAGCCTAAGAAACCACTGTTAAAACAATTCAGTCTCCCGGCTAAGATCGGTCAACTTTCCGAAGATCTTGTTCATCACAGCCCGGAGAAATTTATCCGAGATAAACAAACAGAGATGCAAGAATGCGTGCTTGAAATCTCTCTGTTCTACGATACTGCGAGCAAAGAGCTGCACATTACGGTGATCAATGTGTCCGGGATTCCAACTTCTGATGAAACTTTCCTTCGACCCCCAAACTGCAGTGTAAAGATGCGGATTTTGCCCGAGATGCTGCACTGGCAGTGGACAAGGAAAGTGTCGAGAACATTGAATCCTGTGTTCAACGAGACCTTTATTGTTCCCGGGTTTGTGCATAATAAGTTGCGGGAGTGTACTGCCCACTTCGTTGTGCTGGATTTCGACCACATCCAAGACAACGTGTACGTTATTGGCGAAGTTTTCATGCCTTTGTCTGAACTCAGAGCTAACAGACTCGAGAAAATAGTCAAGCGAGTCAATCCTCTGTCCTTCTAAAAATAATCCGAAGACTTGGCGAATAATGAGGCGATTTTGTGGGGGGCTGTTAGCCTTATCCGCGGTCACTCCACTCTCTTCAATATAAGAGCACAACAGGAAAAAGTAAAACAACAGCTTGAAACTAATTGTATTTTCCAACTCCGACGTTATGATATAATGTTATTTAGTCAAACAACATTCTAAAATAAGTTTCTGGAAAATGAATCTTAAAACTCATCCCAGCGGTTGTTAAAGAAGACACCAGGGGAAATATATTTTGTGGATTTGTTTGGATAAAGGGCAAATCACGGAGAAATATAAAACCAATGATTGTTAGTGGACAATAGCACTTCTGGGATATAAATACAATTTACTATTTACATAGAAGGCCCAGCAGTTAAGTTTACTGTCGTGTCGTTCGCGATGCGGAACTGATCTCAATTCCCCTAATCCCGTGTCGTGTCGTGTCGTTCGCGATACAGAACTGATCTCAATTCCCCTAACCCCGTGTCGTGTCGTGACGTGTCGTTCGCGATACGGAACTAATCTCAATTCCCCTAACCCCGTGTCGTTATGTGTCGTATCGTTAAGTGTGCTGTCTAGTTGTTAATTGTACTGTCGTGGGTTCTTAGGTTGAGGGGACCGACATCTTTTTTTCTTTTCTTTTTCTTCACGGGGATACTTTGGGGATTGAAGCTTTGTAAGAGGAGAAGCACAACTTGCTTTATCGATATGCTCGAAATTATGTTTACTTAATAGATATTGCTTTAATACTTCATATTTCTTTTTCAATTTCACTTTTGGTTTATTATGATTGAACTAATCCGGAATGTACGCACGCGATGCGGAACTGATCTCAGTGGCCCTGGCCCCGTATCAGCGATTAGTAATGTCTGCACGATAACAGAAAAAAGCTGGAGCTTTTATCATTCACAATTTCACTTAGAAAGTGATGTTTTCATTAGCGTTTTAGCGCGAGAAAAGTTAGTGACTTTCGTAGATTCTCTACGAAAAGGAATATATAAATGGTAAACAGTGATATATATTTGTTTGCGCCCTCTCATCCTCTTGTCAAAGTTATTGTGTGAAAATACTAGAAGCCTTTGACCTCGTTTCAGAGACATATTCTATTCAATTTCCGATTTAATCTTGTGGTATCAAATGTATCCCAATGGCTGTGCTGAACAGTATAGATCGTTTTAAAAACCGAACAAGCAAAGGTCTGTATTTTCTAGAAAGTCTGGCTTGTTGTGTAATTCAGTAATTATGGAGGAAAGAATGAACGAGAGTAGCGCAGGCCAAATCTTCAGTCCTACCTAAAGAGATAATATCATCAAAAACGAAAGTTAGCTTGATTCGTGAACTCGTAGAGTGTGCCTATTTACCGAGCCAGGACTCGAGTCAGGACTCGAGTAAGGACTCGAGTCAGGACTCGAGTTATAAATAATAAGGATTTAGACAGTTATCGCATGTTTTTCAATACTACAGTCAATATGGAATTATTTACTCATAATATACTTATTCAGTATTACCAAAATCAGTTTATAGGGATTTTCGCGCGCTAGGAAACGGATATTTCGAATTTCGCTTCGCGGGCGATTTTCAGAGTCATGTCAGACGCTTTTTGAAAATTTTAAAAATTTAAAATATAATATTTAAAAACAATGTTTTCTGATTTTATCCAACTGGACCTCAGGATCGATGAACAGCGGCAGGATATATTTACCCTGAAAACACAAGAAAACTACCTAAAAGTGGACATAGTGGGACACCCCTGAGATCTTCGTTCGCGAAGCCAAAAGAATACCTAAGTCTTCCTCAAACCTTGTTGTCAATATAAGCATGCCAGATACCATGAAATTATATCGAAATGACTTGGACAGAAACTTAAGAAAAAATCAAAACTCGGACTATAGATGTCCTGTAAGCTAAAAGGTCTTTAAACAGTAGTGTAATTTTACCACTGTAGATCGTTGAGTAAGTCTCCGTCGCAATCGAGATCTAGGCGACAGTCCAGTAACACAGAAACCATTTCCTTTATTTGTGACAAGTCATGGGAGCAAAGTTCGGGTTTTCGGGGTTGAATTAGGCCAAGGGGAACGAAAAATTCGTCTAGTTAGCAGGGAATGTCCGTTATAGCCAAGTTTTAGTGGTCAGGAAAGGTGAATCGTTGTATGCATTTTTGTTGTTTTGGGCTGTCATGCAAGATTTTTTTGTTTTGGGCTGTCATGCAAGATTTTTTTGTTTTGGGCTGTCATGCAAGATTTTTTTGTTTTGGGCTGTCATGCAAGATTTTGTTGTTTTGAGCTGTCATGCAAGATTTTGTTGTTTTGGGCTGTCATGCAAGATTTTGTTGTTTTGGGCTGTCATGCAAGATTTTTTTGTTTTGGGCTGTCATGCAAGATTTTGTTGTTTTGGGCTGTCATGCAAGATTTTGTTGTTTTGGGCTGTCATGCAAGATTTTGTTGTTTTGGGCTGTCATGCAAGATTTTGTTGTTTTGGGCTGTCATGCAAGATTTTGTTGTTTTGGGCTGTCATGCAAGATTTTGTTGTTTTGGGCTGTCATGCAAGATTTTGTTGTTTTGGGCTGTCATGCAAGATTTTGTTGTTTTGGGCTGTCATGCAAGATTTTTTTGTTTTGGGCTGTCATGCAATGTTTTTTTGTTTTGGGCTGTCATGCAAGATTTTGTTGTTTTGGGCTGTCATGCAAGATTTTGTTGTTTTGGGCTGTCATGCAAGATTTTGTTGTTTTGGGCTGTCATGCAAGATTTTGTTGTTTTGGGCTGTCATGCAAGATTTTTTTGTTTTGGGCTGTCATGCAAGATTTTTTTGTTTTGGGCTGTCATGCAAGATTTTGTTGTTTTGGGCTGTCATGCAAGATTTTGTTGTTTTGGGCTGTCATGCAAGATTTTGTTGTTCTGGGCTGTCGTGCAAGATTTTGTTGTTTTGTCCCCCCCTCCCCTTCACTTTCCTGATGGTCCGTCTCTTGGCGGGGGGGGGGGGGGGGGGGGGGGGGGTAAGTCACCAAAGTCTTTTGTGCTATCGACTGTGTATGACTTTTCGACCATTTTCTATGCCAAATCTATGAAAACCCGGTAATCGAGCAGTAAAGAGTCAATCTCTTGGCTAAACTTCAGAATATCCGTCCACATTTTAAGGCCTCTAAATTTCATCGGTCTACGGTCCGCAGTCCAGAACTACTTAATGTAAAGTGCCCATTATTGCACAATTAATTTATAATACTACTCAATATAAAATATCCATCATTGCACAATTAATTTATAATACTACTCAATATAAAATATCCATCATTGCACAATTAAATTATAATACTACTCAATATAAAATATCCATCATTGCACAATTAATTTATAATACTACTCAATATAAAATATCCATCATTGCACAATTAAATTATAATACTACTCAATATAAAATATCCATCATTGCACAATTAATTTATAATACTACTCAATATAAAATATCCATCATTGCACAATTAAATTATAATACTACTCAATATAAAATATCCATCATTGCACAATTAAATTATAATAATACTCAATATAAAATATCCATCATTGCACAATTAAATTATAATACTACTCAATATAAAATATCCATCATTGCACAATTAAATTATAATACTACTCAATATAAAATATCCATCATTGCACAATTAATTTATAATACTACTCAATATAAAATATCCATCATTGCACAATTAATTTATAATACTACTCAATATAAAATATCCATCATTGCACAATTAATTTATAATACTACTCAATATAAAATATCCATCATTGCACAATTAAATTATAATAGTACTCAATATAAAATATCCATCATTGCACAATTAAATTATAATACTACTCAATATAAAATATGCATCATTGCACAATTAAATTATAATACTACTCAATATAAAATATCCATCATTGCACAATTAATTTATAATACTACCCAATATAAAATATCCATCATTGAACAATTAATTTATAATACTACTCAATATAAAATATCCATCATTGCACAATTAAATTATAATACTACTCAATATAAAATATCCATCATTGCACAATTAAATTATAATACTACTCAATATAAAATATCCATCATTGCACAATTAAATTATAATACTACTCAATATAAAATATCCATCATTGCACAATTAAATTATAATACTACTCAATATAAAATATCCATCATTGCACAATTAATTTATAATACTACTCAATATAAAATATCCATCATTGCACAATTAATTTATAATACTACTCAATATAAAATATCCATCATTGCACAATTAAATTATAATACTACTCAATATAAAATATCCATCATTGCACAATTAATTTATAATACCACTCAATATAAAATATCCATCATTGCACAATTAATTTATAATACTACTCAATATAAAATATCCATCATTGCACAATTAATTTATAATACTACTCAATATAAAATATCCATCATTGCACAATTAAATTATAATACTACTCAATATAAAATATCCATCATTGCACAATTAAATTATAATACTACTCAATATAAAATATCCATCATTGCACAATTAAATTATAATGCTACTCAATATAAAATATCCATCATTGCACAATTAATTTATAATACTACTCAATATAAAATATCCATCATTGCACAATTAATTTATAATACTACTCAATATAAAATATCTATCATTGCACAATTAATTTATAATACTACTCAATATAAAATATCTATCATTGCACAATTAAATTATAATACTACTCAATATAAAATATCCATCATTGCACAATTAAATTATAATACTACTCAATATAAAATATCCATCATAGCACAATTAATTTATAATACTACTCAATATAAAATATCCATCATAGCACAATTAATTTATAATACTACTCAATATAAAATATCCATCATTGCACAATTAAATTATAATACTACTCAATATAAAATATCCATCATTGAACAATTAATTTATAATACTACTCAATATAAAATATCCATCATTGCACAATTAATTTATAATACTACTCAATATAAAATATCCATCATTGCACAATTAATTTATAATACTACCCAATATAAAATATCCATCATTGCACAATTAATTTATAATACTACTCAATATAAAATATCCATCATTGCACAATTAAATTATAATATTACTCAATATAAAATATCCATCATTGCACAATTAAATTATAATACTACTCAATATAAAATATCCATCATTGAACAATTAATTTATAATACTACTCAATATAAAATATCCATCATTGCACAATTAATTTATAATACTACTCAATATAAAATATCCATCATTGCACAATTAATTTATAATACTACTCAATATAAAATATCCATCATTGCACAATTAATTTATAATACTACTCAATATAAAATATCCACCATTGCACAATTAAATTATAATCGGATATGTCATGTTGGTCCGCGCGGTCTATAAATACACTTGATACTTCGTTCTATAAATATGCACAGACGGCTACACAGCGGACTGCGGACCGTGGACCACGGTAGCAGTGACTTAGATTATTTAGACTTATTATTTGATACCTTGTTCTATAAATATGCAATGTGCAAAGACGGCTTCACTGCGCACTGCGGACCGCGGCAGTAACGTGGCTCCACAGTGGACGGGTATTCTGAAGTTGCTCCAATCTCTTTCTAGCCCCGTTTATGTCTAAAAATATAACTTTATAATAATAAGTGGTGTGACGATTAATGGAATCCTTTTATTAGTCAGCATGCCCTACCATATTCCGTCTGATTGAATGTTGTGTCCTTTGATCAAGTGGAAGTCGTTCTGATTTTCTATCGAGCCGTTTGATTGGCTGGTTGCGGTTTTCGTATGCGTTCATTGGAGCGTTGACAGGACTTAAGTACGTGTTAATACACGCACGGGGTTTTAATCATCGCGCGAAAGCAGAAGCGCGCACGGTACATAACGCTTCCTTCCGCTATGAAATACTCCATCAGCAATCCCTAGAATAATAGAGCTGACAGAAATCACTGAACAAAGCTTTAAGAACACGGGATGGAACGTAAATCGAGATTCAAAAACCATCACGACTAAATATCCGCATGACCACTCAAGGTTAGTATTCTTTGCTATTTAAACAGGAAATTTTATATGGGGGTTTTGATATCAAGTTTGTTTCTTTCTTATCAGTTATTATCGGTATTGTGAGTGGGCTATCTGCAGGCCTTGTCATCGTAATAGTTTATCTATTATACTTGCACTTTCGACAACCCAAATCGGGCCGAGACGAAAAGAAATTTGATGATCAAAAGTTACGTTCACGCTCCATCGTCCAAAATGAAATACCCAATTTCTGCATCCCGACCACATTTCCCTTGGCGATTCAAGAGCCTCATAGACACAACAAAGAATTTCTTGAAAGCCAGGACGAGTTTGATTCTACCCCAGTATTGAATCATACCGTGGTTCAGCCTCCTTCCAGCCCTCGGAGATGTTCAGTTCAACTGGAACAGATTCTTACTCGGTCCCCCGCGCACCAAACCGGAACCCCGCCACAATGGCAAGGGAAAAAACGGTCTGGCTCAACCACCGCACTCGGCCAACTGGAGTTTTCGATATTTTACGATGAGGGATTTAAGGTGCTTCAAGTCTACGTGATAAAGGGGATGCAGATTTTTCTGCCAGGTTCGGAACACCCACCTGACACGTTTGTACGAGTCTCCATGACTTCTGGGACTAGGAAATTATGGGAGCAGTCTACAGGTGTGGCGCACCGCTCTTGCCAACCGAAATACAACGAAAAGTTGGACTTTGCAGGTCTTGATTCTAACAGGATAAAAGAGTGCCTCTTGAGCTTCATGGTGTTTGAGGCAAGCCAGAGGGTTCCGATTAGCGAATGTGTGTATGGCCTCGTGGATTTGCCATTCAATGTGTTCGTTACCGAAGTTCTAAAACTGTCAGATACAGAATATATTGAAAAACCAACGAAGGTAAGAATGTCCATCTTTCGCTAAATATAATCTATTGCACTTTAGTTAAGAGCATAAAATTCCAAAGATTGTTAGATATTGCTCAAGATTTCTTTTATGAAATATTTTAAGACGTTTTTTTTTCGAGCTTAAAGAGCCCTTTTTACCGGGCAACGTTATTGTAAGCAAACAGGTTTAGGAAAACTCAGGTGTTATGCTTTTCAAACCATTTATTTTCCTAACATATTTTAGCAATTGTCAATTGAACGATTAATTCCTCTGTTCTCGTTCCGCCTCGAAGATTTTAATATTTCTCCTGGGCTCGAATAACCTGCGTAATAAGAACATGTGTCAAGCACCGTCCACCAGGATAATGCATTTTCTTGTAGCAACAGGTATTTCCATAGGAAAAACAAACATCTGTTTTAGCGGACGCACCTCTATCTTAGCGGACGCACCTCTATATAAGCGGACGCACCTCTATCTTAGCGGGCGCACCTCTATATAAGCGGACGCACCTCTATCTTAGCGGACGCACCTCTATCTTAGCGGACGCACCTCTATCTTAGCGGACGCACCTTTATCTTAGCGGGCGCACCTCTATATAAGCGGACGCACCTCTATATAAGCGGACGCACCTCTATATAAGCGGACGCACCTCTATCTTAGCGGACGCACCTCTGTCTTAGCGGGCGCACCTCTATATAAGCGGACGAAGCTCGATTTTGGCTTCGTCTATTCCAGATGGCACCAGAAAGCCTCAAAAACAATAAATATATTATGATCTGATATTGAAGTGGTTCTGCACTCTGTTGTTTGTTGAGATATATTTAGAAACACAATACTGACCCTGTGCGTCATACGTCTTGACGTACGATGACCCACATCGACAGGGCTCATATTTATGATATTGGGCAGCCTGTGGTAGCCTGGGCCCTGTGAACCTTCCAGAAAAAAGCTGTGATTTAGTTGAAGTATTCTAGTTTAAGGTAGCTCGTGTTACTGATGTCTGACCCATCTTGAAACAATAACCTTTTTCTTTTAAATAGTTGTATTTCGTGTATTTGAGGTTCTAGCTTTCTCTCGCCAAAAGCGTGGCTAACTTATGCCAAGGAAAGAATAACGAGAGCAGCGTGTGTATTGTCGCTCGGTCTTGTCTCGGTTTTGTCTCGGTCTTGTCGCTCGGCCTTGCCACAGTCTTTTCGACTACAACATTTTCTATGTCTTAAACCATCGTATAGCCTTTCTCTTAGTCATCTTGGAAAGCGAAGTAAACATGGGAGCACCTAATCTAGACAGGTTTGACCGCATCACCATCTCTCTCTCTGCCGCCCATTGTTAAACATGACCCTCCATTAATAATGTCTTCTGCGTAAATGGTTAAACAAGACCCCCCTTTATAATGTCGTCTGTGTACATGGTTAAACATGATATTTCCTTAATAATATCTTCTTTGAATATGGTTAAACATGACCTTCCCTTAATAATGTCGTCTGTTTAAATGGTTAAACAAGACCCTCCCTTAATAATGTCGTCTGTGTACATGGTTAAATATGACCCTCCCTTAATAATATCTTCTGTGTAAACGGTTAAACATGACCCTTCCTTAATATTGTCGCTTCTCCCGCCCTAACCGTATACCCTTGACTCCTCCAGACATTTGGAAAGCTGTTAATCGCCATGTCACATAATCCGATCGACAAGAAGCTGACTGTTCGTGTGGACAGCGCCAGGGGTCTCCCCGAGATGTCTAGACGAACTACAAGTAAGTTTAACCATACACCCCTTTCAAGGATTATATATTGAATAAGCGTTATTTTAATTAAGATAGCTCAATAGCCACGAAACAACCTGTAATCACAAAGCAATCCCATTTTTACTGGCTCAACGAAAGATGAAAGCAACGATAATTGATATACTAGGTGTGCACCTGTTTAGAACAAGGCGCACGAGTGATCACGTGTATCCTCATGTAAACAGGACGCGTTGCCATGGCAGTAGCTAGCGGCGGTGGGAGGGAAGGTAGTAGTGAATACTTCTTATAAAAGAACACATGGGTGGGGTGGAGGATCAAGTCAATACTTCTTGCAAAAGAACACATGGGGATAACTAATTCACACTAATTCACTAATTCAATAGTTTCGTTGAGGTTGTTTGAGATAGGTGTATAACTTATTCAATAATCGCTACTTTGAGAGAAGTGTTAACTGATTCAAAAATCGTCAATTTAGCATTGCTAAGAGCAACTTTGACATTTTTCTTATTTCAGATGCATACATCAAGGTCGACATCTGGTTTACTGGCCAAAAACTCTTTTCTCGAGTCACTAAAGTGCAGTACAAATCCAAGTCACCGATTTTCAACGAAGTTTTTATCTTTGACGTTAGCGACGATAAGCTTCCACAGATCACTATCAGCTTTCGCGTGAAGCATCATGGGAAGCTGCGTGAAAAGCATATTGGGAGGGTTGACCTAGGGGCTAACGCCCTGACCGAGATCGAGTATAGGCACTGGGAACAAGTACTGGATAAGCCTCACTTGGAGATCGACCAATGGCATGACATCAGGAGTTACAACGGCAGCGAATAGGAAGAAGGCCGGCGCGCTGCCAGGATTTGCAGGGGTAGGGTGGGGGCACACGCCTGTATGCAGTCAACTTTTAACAAATGCGGAGACGCTTTTAAACGGGGGCGGTGCAGTGAGGTTTTAATACCTTGTAATAGCAAGATGTTAGCAGGAACCAAAAGGTAGAGAAAAGAGTTCTAGAGATGAACATTAAAAGAAATGTAGTCCACAATGGTAATAACGAGCAGTCTGTACAAACAAACAAAGAGGATTGGGCACTTTGCCAAGAAGAAAATATATGTAAATAAGATAAGGGAAGGAGCTAAGCAAGCTATTTTCCATTCAGGTTTTAACAATAATGAACATTTCATATATTTGAAAATGGCAACATTTTTACGGGGGAGCATGTCCTCAGACCCCCCTATACGGCCTACACAGTAGTATTTACACCCCTAGAAAATGGGCTCGAAACAACGCTGCCCCTTCATGGCCACGCCTAAGTCATTGTCTCACACACACACACACACACACACACACACACACACACACACACACACACACACACACACACACACACACACACACACTTACACACACACACACACACACATCAAGTTGACATACGGGGGAGTGGGGCGATGTCTCCCCATAACTTGAATTTGAAACAGCGATAAAACCAGGCCATATTCCGATTAACAAAATGTAATGCATATCTTTTCATGCCACCAATCGGAAAAGTTAGTAGGGGAGGGGGGACTTTGACATGAATTGAAATTCGCAAATTCAGTGATGCCAGCGAAACGCAAGGTCATTAAAGTGTAAGCAGGAGGCGCATCACATTCATTCAATTTTGTAGGGGGTCTGGTGTTGAAATTCTAGATTTCCAGAGGCCCGGAAATTGTTCAGAATACTTGTTCAAAAAATAAAGCCCTCCCCTAAACCCTGTATCAAAAGTTTTGGCTCTCCCCCAAATTGATTCTCGAAAAATCGCAACCCTCCCCCCAAACATAGCAGCCCTCCCCCCCCCCCCCCCCCCCCCCGTTAAATAATGACCCTTCCCTTAGTTAAAGCCAATTGCTGTTAGTGAGGTTTGGTATTGTTGAAGAAGTGTTCAGTAAAAAGTGCTTCCTAAAATATTTGTGTGGGTTGGTGTTTGAGAACCTTTGGATCCAGCGCGCGGTAAGACGGGAAATAATGGGTTTTTGAAGATAAATGAACTCTAGCATATAGAAAGGTAAGACGGGGAAACATGGGTTTTTGAAGATAAAATGAACTCTAGCATATAGAAAGGTAAGACGGGAAAAAATGGGTTTTTGAAGATAAAATGAACTCTAGCATATAGAAAGGTAAGACGGGGAAACATGGGTTTTTGAAGATAAAATGAACTCTAGCATATAGAAAGGTAAGACGGGAAATAATGGGTTTTTGAAGATAAAATGAACTCTAGCATATAGAAAGGTAAGACGATAAAAAATGTTTTTTTTTTAAGATAAAATGAACTCTAGCATATAGAAAATATATCCTGACAGTTTTACGTTCGCTTTAATCGATTCAAGGAAGTGAGAAAGACTACATTTCTTACCTCGAGAAAGAAGGTAGATTCTTCACGCAAAATGTTTTCGCAGACACCGGTCAGAAAAATCCTGATAAAATTGATTAGTTTTTAACCATTAGAAATATTATCATTAGTATTAGTATTAAAAATATATATAGACATTAATTATATAAGTGTTAGAGTTTTTAGCGAAATTATTGAGTAGAATAGAGTAGGATGTTTGAAAAGCATTGAGATGTTTATAATTCTATATTAAATTATTATTATTATTTTTATATTTTCTTTATTATTATTAATTATTATTAATTATTATTATTATTATTATTATTATTATTATTATTATTATTATTATTATTATTATTATTATTATTATTATTATTATTATTATTATTATTATTATTATTATTATTATTATTGTTATTATTATTATTATTATTATTATTATTATTTTAACACTCCATACTTTTAGAATTAGTTTTTTGCTTTTAAATTATTTTTACACATTGTCATTATTATTATTGAATTCATCAGTGTTTAACCAAAAAAAAATTAATGTCAAAAAATGTGAGTGTAGAGAATTGTACATCATCATCATCATCATCATCATTATTATTATTAATATTATTATTATTATAAATATAACCTTTCCCGTTTTTAATACCCACCCGTCGAAGCTGATAATCACCCTTTTTTTTTTGTTTTTTTTACATTCAGAACCTGATCTTGTGTCCCACAAGGACAAGACACAACTCGGAATTTCATTGTAAACACAAAACCGACTATTTCAAATACAATATGTTTTTTTTTTATTATGTGGAAGACGTTGGAGCTTCTCTTTGCCTTTTCATCTCATCATCAAACACTTTTGCCCCCTTTTGACTAAAGATTGTTAATGGTGTGGTTTTAAAGTTTTCTAACTCCTAGGCTTTTCCGTAAGATTTTTCCGTGAGGTTTTTCCCTAAGGTTTTCCGTTACTTAGCGTATACATATGATGTAGGATGGCATTTGAAAAAAACAATTTATCTTATCTAGTCTTTATCTTGATCAAACTAAAATGTGCACAGAAGAGTGTAAAAACATATCTCTTAATATTTGAAAAGATATGAAAGAACCGAACCGGCCAGCGAAAATTGACCGCACCCAAAAAGCACAAATATTTGTAGAATTTACGTGAAATGTCAAGTCAATTTCCCTGGTCTTTCCCTTCTTAAACGAGTTCACTCATATAGTCATTAGTCGATTTCTGTGACTGTCCACATACCAAATAGTAACGTCACGAAGTGAAATACAAAACACATGATGGCCACCCGTCGACAGGTCAAACAACACAATCTGAAGTACTCTGGAATCACAGCAGTTTGCACACCACGCCAATATGGAGTCCTCCGTTTTCATACTGCTGTTTTTCTCTGCCTTTTCGTCTGGCTCCGCAAACTTTGTTTATGACCTGAATGCGCAGAATTTTGACCAGATGATACGAGAAAAAGATATAATGCTGGTGGATTTTTACGCGCCCTGGTAAGTGGGGGCTGTGTCTATATTACACGGTTCAGTGGGTCGATTGTTCGCCATGAAAGGGAGACCTGCTAAAAGTTGTTCCCATTTGTTTATCGGAATGATATTCTAAGTTAAAGTTCTTAGTAAAGCCAGAACTGTTATGGTCCTAAATTTGATCTAGTATGCATTTTGCATTGTGATTTTGGTTTAAGATCATCTCGGGGTTTTAAACTAGCTGATAAAACAACCGCGCCCGCGTATAAAAGCTTACAAAATTCATTTCAATTTAAAAACAAAAGGAAAAAGAGCGCGTGATATTATTTCTATGCTTTCCTGGTTTACTCCTAGTACTACAAGCATAGATATAACCATGTCATACAAAGATAACAGAAGACAAACAGGCTCTGACACTCCTGAAACAAAAACAAACTCGTACTAATGCATGCCAGGGAGGGAATAGAGACAACTGAAAATGCTGATTTGGTTAAATAATCATCAGATAAAACATATTCTTCTTAAGGTTTTTGACAATCTATTTTCCATATCACAGGCGACCCGTACGTTTGGGCAAGCATTATGGAATTTAATCTTCATATACCTGTAGGGGGAGGGGGATTTCGTGTCAAGTTTTGTATTCAGACAAATGCTAAAGAAGTAAATGCAGAATCCAATAAATCCTTTGGGAAGTGGGAGATGCATTTATTTCGTTCAAAGATATTTCCAGAGGAATGACTTCGAGAGGAGAAGTTAAGTACAATCTATTGAGGAAAACCAAGTTTACGTTCTCCTCTTTATTTAACAATTTTTAAGGTGCCACCACTGCCAAGAACTCCTCCCCCAGTTGGAGGGCGCGGCCAATGCTTTGGCTGCCAAGGGGCTTTTCCAGTTTGCAAAGGTAAAGTACATAAGTGCATCGTGTTGGCTGCCAAGGGGCTTTTCCAGTTTGCAAAGGTAAAGTACATAAGTGCATCGTGTTGGCTGGAAAGGAGCTTTTCCAGTTTGCAAAGGTAAAGTACATAAGTGCATCGTGTTGGCTGCCAAGGGGCTTTTCCAGTTTGCAAAGGTAAAGTACATAAGTGCATCGTGTTGGCTGGAAAGGAGCTCTTCCAGTTTGCAAAGGTAAAGTACATAAGTGCATCGTGTTGGCTGCCAAGGAGCTTTTCCAGTTTGCAAAGGTAAAGTACATAAGTGCATCGTGTTGGCTGCCAAGGGGCTTTTCCAGTTTGCAAAGGTAAAGTACATAAGTGCATCGTGTTGGCTGGAAAGGAGCTCTTCCAGTTTGCAAAGGTAAAGTACATAAGTGCATCGTGTTGGCTGGAAAGGGGCTCTTCCAGTTTGCAAAGGTAAAGTACATAAGTGCATCGTGTTGGCTGCCAAGGGGCTTTTCCAGTTTGCAAAGGTAAAGTACATAAGTGCATCGTGTTGGCTGCCAATGGGCTCTTCCAGTTTGCAAAGGTAAAGTACATAAGTGCATCGTGTTGGCTGGAAAGGGGCTCTTCCAGTTTGCATATCAAGAAAAATTTAGCCAAAAATTGGCGTTTTTGCCAAACGCGGTAATTTGTAATCAGAAAAGAAAAGAAAAACAGTGAATGTGACCATCTTTAGTCAATGGAAAATGGTCTTTAAAGAGAAACTAAGATTTCTTGTTACCAGATCCCCAAAACGACAACGTTTTCTTCATACGCAAAGGTAAAGTTCATAAGTGCAGCGTGTTCGCTGATGGAAGGTCCACTATAAAATACGAATAACCACTGCGAGCTAGGACGGATACCCTCACCCTAAACTCCTGGGTATGGACCTGACTTGAATTGTCATGTTGTTTTCTTGTCGGTAATATTGCTTTGAGCTGTTGTTTGACTTGTCTGCTTGTGTGTCGTTTTTAGGTTGACTGTACAGATCCCAGAAGCAAAGTCTTATGTGATAATTTCAAAATTGAAGGATACCCTTCAGTAAAACTGTTCAAGTTTGGAAAATATGCAGGGGACTATATTGGCCAACGAACTGATGGTTAGTCCCTCTAAAGACAAAATATTTTTTACTCTACTAACTCTCGGCAGCCCTTTGCGCTAATGGTGGTCCTCTAAACCTTAAGTCAGCGGAGCGCTTAATATTTTGTCTGTAATAACTATCAGTGTTAAAACATATTTTGCCCAGTCTATCTTTATGGGAGTAACCCCTCCCCACCCCCCAACACCAAGCCACAATGCTCCTAATAACTCTGCCAATCGCCTCCTCAACAGCCGCACTAGTGAACTACATGGAATCCGTGACGTCAACAGCCTCCCAGCAAGCACCGTTCACCTCTGAACCAATGAATAACGCTGCTCAACTCATGCAGCCCCAGACCCAACAGTTTGCGCCACAACAGGCACCCCAACCAATGCCATTTGCGCTTCAGCCCCAAGCTTTTAACAGTGCGCCAATTATGCAAGGTTTCTTCAACAGTCCACAAGCTCAACTACAGGTATCCCAGCCCCAAGCTAGCGCTTACGCTTCAGGCCCCGCTGCAGTGACCGGCCCAAAAGTCAGTGCGAGCCCCGACCCAGTCGCTAGCCATTTTGGCGGGAATATGCTAGCGCTTGAGATTCTGAGGGCCAAACTAAAGATGATTGCGGCGTACAAAAACTGGCAAAAGCGATTAAAGGAGTACAAAGAAAAGATGGCCGAGGCTGCCACAGGAAGCAGGTTTGGAGTCACGAAGGCGGCCATCGCTAAGAAGCCATTTAAGGCAGGAGCAAGATCAAAACTTGCGCATTATAAACCCGCGCCGACACACTTCCTACAGAAGTTCCCAAGGATTCTGAATGCCGCACAAAAGCACGCCAAAGAGGTAGCTCAGTATAAACTACGAAAGGCAGCTTATCAAAAGGCTTTAGCGGCAAGAAGACAACAGATAGTCCAAAGACGTAAGAAAGAACAAATGAAAAAGTATAATATTCTTTACGGACGAAGCAATATCCCTATGTACCAGTATCCTCAGTATCTGCAGTCTTCGCCCTACTATAAGCAGTATTACCAGCAACAACAAGCGCGCGCAATGATACCACATCTCAAGGTACCGCAGGCGCAGCCCCAAGCATCGCTGGCTCAATATCAGCCTCAGTCTCTCCCCCAGGAAGCCGTGGATGTCGTGCAACCGGAAGCTGATGAAACGACTGAGGACAAGACCCCGGAAGATGAGAGTAACGCGGAATCTAATGACAAGGTATTTAACGTAGACCCGTTAACTCTGCCCTGAAGGTTAATAAACAGCTCGAGTTCGGAGCGGGAAGTTATCCGAGCTGAATTAACTGAAAAGTGTCCAGGGAACTTGAAGTCGATTGGAGAGTTTCGCTAAGAGATCACGTGACTTTTTGGTAAGCGCGTGCTCAAGCTTTTAGCGGCAAAATAACAGTTACTAAAAGCAGTTTATTTAGCGGTTACGGATAAAGCCAGATTTTTCTTCAGAAACGGTTGATTTTTATTTAAATACGTTATTTGTTCGTCATTCTCTGACTTGACGGGCGTACTTATTTCTGTATTTATTTTGGCTTGAATTTGCCACCCAAAACGTCCTGTGATTTCTTAGCGCAAGTCCCCTTTTGGAGTTAGTGTGGAGTTCG
Organism: Nematostella vectensis; assembly: GCF_932526225.1. Taxonomy (NCBI): domain Eukaryota; kingdom Metazoa; phylum Cnidaria; class Anthozoa; order Actiniaria; family Edwardsiidae; genus Nematostella; species Nematostella vectensis. Next base: position 1,072,678 of record NC_064038.1, on the reverse strand, counting down.
AGTTGTCCGAGAAAAAATAATGGGGAATTAATATAAAGGTAACTTTTTCAGTTTGAGTATGCAGGGACTCGAGTTACCCGAGCAGAAATGATAGAATAAGAGTCTCTAGGAAACTTGAAGTACTCTAGAGTCAGTTTGGAGGTCAAGTCTCGGGTGTTGTCATCCGAATAGTTACGCCAGCCAGCGTCTTGCTAAACGCGTTAGCTTGTGGTATGCTTGTGAATAGTTACGCCAGCCAGTGTCTTGCTAAACGCGTTACCTTGTGGTATGCTTGTGAATAGTAACGCCAGCCAGCGTCTTGCTAAACGCGTTAGCTTGTGGTATGCTTGTGAATAGTTACACCAGCCAGCGTCTTGCTAATCGCGTTAGCTTGTGGTATGCTTGTGAATAGTTACGCCAGCCAGCGTCTTGCTAAACGCGTTAGCTTGCGGTATGCTTGTGAATAGTTACGCCAGCCAGCGTCTTGCTAATCGCGTTAGCTTGCGGTATGCTTGTGAATAGTTACGCCAGCCAGCTTCTTGCTAAACGCGTTAGCTTGCGGTATGCTTGTGAATAGTTACACCAGCCAGCGTCTTGCTAAACGCGTTACCTTGCGGTATGCTTGTGAATAGTTACACCAGCCAGCGTCTTGCTAAACGCGTTAGCTTGTGGTATGCTTGTGAATAGTTACACCAGCCAGCGTCTTGCTAAACGCGTTAGCTTGCGGTATGCTTGTGAATAGTTACACCAGCCAGCGTCTTGCTAAACGCGTTAGCTTGTGGTATGCTTGTGAATAGTTACGCCAGCCAGCGTCTTGCTAATCGCGTTAGCTTGTGGTATGCTTGAATTGAAAGTAAAAAGAGATCACAGTGTAATGGAAGCTGTTTATATTTATGTCCGCGACATCCACTATGACAATAAGCGACGAGGTGATGATACGTTTTGGCAGTGGTGGTAGAGGCGACAAATATGAGCTTGATAAACCACTAAATAATTATTGTTTTGATTTTTGGCAGTAATAAAAATGATGATGACTTTAATAATCCTCTAATCTTTATGTTTCAGTCATCAGCAAAAAGCGATGACAGCCCATCGATCAACGACCTTCGTGCCGACATCGAAAGCGCTATCAAAGATGCCCTGAAAACAGGCGACAAGAAATCAGCACCTAAACAGACCGCTGAGGCATCGGACAAGCCACAACTAACAGCCAACAAACCACAGAGTCACGCTACAGAAGGAAGCGGTGAAGTCGTGGTCACGTCATCCCCCACCCAGGTCTCTGCGCAACCAGTTGTAGCGAGCGGGTCTGGTTCCAAGGCAGGCTCCGGCTCAGGGTCGGGAGATGCTGGCGCGCTATTGGCCAAAATCAGGCGAATGGTCGGCGAAGAATAGAATTGATGGTCACTCTTGAAAATTGTAATCAAGTTCTTTGTGATACAGCGGCTGTAGTATTGCGTCTTGATATACAATGTATACATCCAATTTATGATTAAATATCTTATTTTTATACTTATTTTTATAACAAACTTGTATGTGGAGTACGAAATCGTCTGTCTCATAGCCAAAATGAAATGCACATCTTTCATCAATGCCACCTCACGCAAATGACATCAAATTAGAATTTCAACATGTGTATTATGCTAGTATGCTCTCGCCAATCACACATCGAGTGTCTAATGTCTCGTCCTTGGTAATCACTCATCGAGAGTCAAATGTCTCGTCCTTGGTAATCACATATCGAGTGTCTAATGTCCCGTTCTTGCTAATAACTCATCGAGAGTCTAATGTCACGTTCTCGCTAATCACACATCGAGTGTCTAATGTCTCGTTCTTGCTAATCACACATCGAGTGTCTAATGTCTCGTTCTCGCAAATCACACATCGAGTGTCTGATGTCACGTTCTCGCTAATCACACATCGGATGTCTAATGTCACGTTCTCGCTAATCACACATCGAATGTCTAATGTCTCGTTCTCGCTAATCACACATCGAGTGTTTAATGTTTTGTTCTCGCAAATCACACATCGAGTGTCTAATGTTTCGTTCTCGCAAATCACACATCGAGTGTTTGATGTCTCGTTCTCGCTAATCACACATCGAATGTCTAATGTCTCGTTCTCGCTAATCACACATCGAAAGTCTAATGTCTCGTTCTCGCAAATCACAGATCGAGTGTCTAATGTCTCATTCCCCCAAATCACACATCGAGTTTCTAATGTCTCGTCCCGGTTAATCACGCATCGAGTGTCTAATGTCTGGTCCCGGTTAATCACACATCGAGTGTCTAATGTCTCGTCCCGGTAAATCAGTGTCCAAATCTAAATGTAGTATTTGAGCTCTTGGGAGGAGTACCGCTGACTGCTGTCGTGGCAGTAAAAATAAACAACCTGTTCCTGCACCGCGTGCAAACGATCGTAGATATGAATAAAATGCCTTTCTCATTCAATTAGAAAAATTTATCTATAAAGAATCTGGTGGTTTGCTCTAGACAAAAATATGCATTTTCTTGTAGTTAACGGCAAATAAGGGTTAATTTTCGGAGCGGTTTTAGTTTATTTTTGTTGCAGTTGAATAATTCTTGTGTCATTTTGCTGATCAAATCAGTGAATCATGACCGTGTAGTCAACCAACCAATCAGGAATAAGAAGCAACTAATGACCTCATGAATAATTCAACAGTGACTTGTACCGGACTGAGGATTGCTAGACCTAACTTTCCACTATCTGCTGCGATAGAACTTGGTTTAGTTCCAGAGAATGCTGGCGATCGCGTTTGTTGTGGCGTTGTGCGTTATCGCACCTTCCTACGCCAGGAAAGAGAACCCAATTTTTGAGTTGACTGACCAAGATTTCGACAACTTCCTTAAGGACAAGGAAGTCATGCTGGTGGATTTCTACGCACCATGGTAAGACTGGCATTTACCCCACTAACAAGATCATATACTCCCTAGGAAATTTATCTTGTGCACTTAAAAGGCAGCCATAAAGTGTTCAGAAAATATTCTATCACACATTTGTTGACGACAAAAACGTTCCAAATGAGTATTGGCAATGCTAAAAAGACCTGCTAAAACAAACAGGTCTCTGCCCTTGTGCCTAACAAAATAATAAGGCAATCAGCGAACACTGATGCTGTATAAATATAATATCTATTCAATATTTTTTTATTAACAATTTAAATCAGTTTACAGCAATGCTGCCCGCAAATATCTGAAGCTAATCCAGGCGGCAGGCTGTATTATGACACCCTGATCGATGGTCCCGTGCAGTTGAAGGAGTGCCTTGGAATTAATGCTCGATTTTGCGTGGCACATTTATACAAACGCCTGAATCGTGGAAGAAAATCGACCGTGTCTTTAATGTGTCTTTAATGCTGTTAAGGGTTAGGATAAATTGAGAGGGGAGTTGGTGTAGAAGATGATGATTGTTTGCTCATGGCTTGCCTGAAAACTATTTCTGCTCGATGACCTCAGGTGTAGCGATTGTGATAATCTGAGACCCAAGTACGAGAAAGCTGCACGTGATCTCGCAAAGGAACACAAGTTCGTCATGGCCAAAGTAAGCGATAAGAACTGGGAGACGCCCATGACTCGCACACCCAGCGTCATCTCTAATTCTATATTCTATACATAGCTAGAAATATTCACACAACTACACAGGCAATACTACATAGGCGCAACATAACTACACAGGCTACCCACTCATCTCTAATTATGTATTCTATACATAGCTAGAAATATTCACACAACTACACAGGCAACACTACATAGGCGCAACATAACTACACAGGCTACCCACTCATCTCTAATTCTGTATTCTATTAACTTTTGCCACAAGGCACTCATGAATACAAATAGCACACAGACCACGTGCTTACCTATGGGCGTACACTATTGGCGTACACTATTGGCGTACACTATTGGCGTACACTATTGGCGTACACTATGGGGTACACTATGGGCGTACACTATTGGTGTACACTATGGGCGTACGCTATGGGCGTACACTATGGGCGTACACTATGGGCGTACACTATGGGCGTACACTATGGGCGTACACTATGGGCGTACACTATGGGCGTACACTATTGGCGTACACTATTGGCGTACACTATGGGGTACACTATGGGCGTACACTATTGGTGTACACTATGGGCGTACGCTATGGGCGTACACTATGGGCGTACACTATGGGCGTACACTATGGGCGTACACTATGGGCGTACACTATTGGCGTACACTTTTGGCGTACACTATTGGCGTACACTATGGGCGTACACCATGGGCATACACTATGGGCGTACACTATGGGCGTACACTATGGGCGTACACTATGGGCGTACGCTATTGGCGTACACTATGGGCGTACACTATGGGCGTACGCTATGGGCGTACACTATTGTTGTACACTATGGGCGTACACTATGGGCGTACGCTATGGGCGTACACTATGGGCGTACACTATGGGCGTACACTATGGGCGTACACTATGGGCGTACGCTATGGGCGTACACTATGGGCGTACACTATGGGCGTACACTATGGGCGTACACTATGGGCGTACACTATGGGCGTACACTATGGGCGTACACTATTGGCGTACACTATTGGTGTACACTATTGGCGTACGCTATGGGCGTACACTATTGGCGTACACTATGGGCGTACACTATGGGCGTACGCTATTGGCGTACACTATTGGCGTACACTATGGGCGTACACTATGGGCGTACACTATGGGCGTTCACTGCGCTGGAGCCTACCTCACCTAACAGATGGACTTTTGTAAGCCCCATTTTTCGTATTAATAGATGGACTTTTGTCAGCCCCATTTTTCGTATCAATAGATGGACTTTTTGTCAGCCCCATTTTTCGTATCAATAGATGGACTTTTGTAAGCCCCATTTTTCGTATCAATAGATGGACTTTTGTAAGCCCCATTTTTCGTATCAATAGATGGACTTTTGTAAGCTCCATTTTTCGTCTCCCAATAGATGGACTTTTGTAAGCCCCATTTTTTGTCTCCCAATAGATGGACTTTTGTAAGCCCCATTTTTCGTCTCCCAATAGATGGATTGTTTCGGCGCTGGACGAGCTACTTGCTACTACAGATTCGGGATTCACCAGTGGCCCACTTTGAAGCTCTTCCGCTATGGACAGCCATGGGGAGATTACACGGGACCACAGGACACCGGTATGTACACACGGGCGTATAATGTGCCTTGAAAGACAGGGAAGGGGATCTGAATAGAATCCATATCTTATAGCAACCTTTACAAGTATATTAGAAACAGAATCCATATTTCATAACATCCTTTTCAAGTATAATATCACAAACTAATTCCAACATTGGCCTCATTCAAAACGAGGGCCATTTTCAAGATGACCCGTGAATAGAGGAGCATTTGTATGATTCAAATAGCTGTTGTACCCAGTTCCCCTGTAATAGGGGCGGATCTAGGGGTGGCCGAGCGGGCCCTGGGCTCCTCTATTTTCAGATATTTTGCGTAAAAATAAAAAGATAAATATAAGGAAATCCATGGAAGAACAATGAATCCGCCCTTCCCCTAGTTTCTTGAAACCCTTGTGCGTTCCCCTCTTTCGAACTCCTGTATTCGCCCAGGGGCCTAATGTAATGTTCAGCTAGAGGGTTTTATTTTGCCTTGTCTCGTAGATTGTAGGCTACAATCTACAATCATTCCTGCATATAAGAAATCTGACATTTCGGTGGCTTCATCTATTTCTAGCCTCGCTGGAGTCTTACATTCATGATCAACTCGGTGATGGCAAAAAGCGTCTGGATGATAGCCGCGGAGATAATGGACTGTGGAACCAAAACGGACAGAACTTATACAACAACGCCATTCAAAACAACGGCTGGACCTTCACGCAGGTCTCTGGTACCGCGGGCCGTAAAAAATAGACCAGAAGGATTATAGAATCACCACGAGGACGTCAGGATTGAATCCAACAGAAATTGTCATTTTGTACAACCCTCTAAAATTACTCTGCTCATATAGGGAAGCAACATATATATTTTTTTACTTTGTGTGGATTCGATTATTATTCTAGTCCTAATGACGGAATTTAACCACAAAGAAAAGTCAGTTTTACACGGGAGGTTGCCGTTTTTCGAGACAAATGTGCACTTGGGCAATTGGACGAGCAGTGCCATTCAATAATTAAAATATAATTTTTGTAATATCGTTTTTATTCCTGTATAGGCACCTGGCCTACTTTTTTTCTTGGTTCACATTTGTAATTAGTAAATCCACATTCTTGCTCATGCGAGTAATTAAATCAGCTCTAATTTGGGTTATGAAGAACCACTTGCTGTCGCAGGCCCGTACCCGGGAAATGTTTTTTTTTTTTTTTTTGGGAGGGGGGGGGGGGGGGGGGGGGTGCGAAATCCGAAAAAGTGGACCTATTTTTCCCTTTTTTTTCCCTTGGAGGGTGGAGGGAGTTCTCTGATAAAAATCTGACCACCCCCGAAAGAACAAAAAGGGATTTTTTTATGCCTTGCAGTATCTTCAAGGGACGTTTATTGTCGGATTTGGCTAAAAAAAAGTCTGACTTGTGATTGATGAAATACCAGATTGAACTACCTTATGCTTTATAGTTTTGTCTACGAACAGCACGTCTATTGAGAACCGAAAGTGGGGTGGGTGGGGGGGGTGGTGGGGTTTGCACCCCCTGCACTCCCCCCTGGGTACGGGTTTATGTCGAAAGCATGGGTTTGCCTTATGAATAAATAAATCATTCTATCGACCACAATTGACATGTATTTTGTTAGTAAGCTAGTACACACAATATGATTCACAAAGGACATGACGGAAAAACTTGACGTTTCCGATAAGCTCATTTCAAATCAAATTAGGCGGAAAATTCCCCTAAGTAGTTATTGACAAGAGAGCATCTTATGTTCAGGGTTTTTCCGTCATGTCTTCACAAAGTGCTTTATTTTTTATCGCATTGACCATTGTGGTAGAAATGACGTTGTATGTTAGATGGGTTGCCTGTGGTTTACCTTAAATGTTTTTTTTTTAAAAGTCATTCAGTCATCAATGTAATTTTTCTCTGCCTTTCTAACAAATGTCATATTTCCCATTTTTATTTTCCAAATTCCCCTGAAACTTTCTAAGTTGTCCTGGTGATCATCTATCTAGCCAATAAAAACTTGACACAAAATTATCACGTGACCCTGTATGACCAATAAGAATGCGCCACCAAGTCCCCTATACTTTTGCCCATTGTCCACGTGGTTTGCATTCTGACACAATTCTTCTCTACTTTCTTCTGTGATTTTTGCCATGAAAACTTGTAGAATGTTGTATTCTACAGCTTTTGTACTTTTATTTGTGGGCTCAACCCTTTCTTCAGATGTCTTGGATCTAGGGGATAGTAATTTTAAATCCGGGGTTGCCGGTAAAGATATAATGCTCGTCGAGTTCTTCGCCCCTTGGTAAGTATTCCTTATTTGAACGTGCCTTTCAAACTCGTCTTCGCGGGTCTTTGGTTATAATGTGTACATTTGCTTCATTAGGTGCGGGCATTGCAAAAGACTAGCCCCTGAATATGAAACTGCTGCCGAGGCTTTGAAAAAGAACGATCCACCGGTTCCTCTAGCAAAGGTAATCACGACTTAACATACAAATCAAACCTTACATTCGAAAGGTTTAAAGTTTCAACATTCTCTCGTATTATCTTAATAGTTTCATAAGCTTTCAAAAAGTAAAAATATTGAATTTTAAGTTAGCTGAATTGTTATTTATGGATTCAAATAAACTTTATGCTCTTTTCTATTTATACTTCTTTTAGTTGTTGTACAAATAGTACAAAACAAAGCTTGGGAACATTTCTAACATAAGCTTAAGTACTTAAATTGCACTGTATTATAACTCAGATGCTTAAAAATCATCAGTTGCCCTACGGTACATAGTATTTGGTTGATGTACTGTACATTCGAAGTACATATTATATTATTGTTTATTTGTTTTTATTTCAATGTTGATTACTATGATAAGGATATAAATAATGCAACTGGTTCTTTCTGTTATTTCTCTTTAAGGTTGATTGTACTGAAGCTGGGAAGGACACTTGTAGCAAATATGGCGTTAGTGGCTACCCTACACTGAAAATATTCCGTAATGGCGAGATGTCAAAGGATTATGACGGGCCACGTGATTCAAGTATGACTTATATAGTGCACGATATTTCCAAGAGATGCAATCATGGGTAGCCACCGTACAGGTCCTCTCACTTCTGCTGAAATAGGTTCGATTGTGGGTCGAGACATGGATAGTATTTTTCTGTTTCTTGACCCTGAATTTGACTTGTTGGACCTATGTGAGCTTACTAGAAGCTTGCGTTCCTTAGTTCCAAGGGGGGACATTCTTAATACATACGTAATATCTATGGCAAGTCTTTTATAATTTGTACTATTCAAATGCTTATGTTAAGTTATCTATCCTATAAGATATTAAAAAAAGGAAGAATCCCATTTCTACGACTAGCTCTTCTCATTCTCCACTCTATTTCTAGTATCACTTCTAATAATATCAATTTATTTTTCTTGCAGGTGGAATTATTAGATATATGAAAAAGCAGGCTGGACCAAGCTCTGTTGGTAAGAATAATTGCATTAATAGTTAACCAGGGAAGTCAGTCTTTCTACTTAAAAATGTCTGAGATTGGGCTGTATATTGTGACTTTTGCTCAAAAGTCTTTGTGTATCTTTTGTGCTACAAGCCAAAACCAACAAAATTTTCCCTTGCAGAAATTAAGTCAGTTGACCATCTTGAGAAAAAGCTGGATGACGCTGAATCTAATGTAGTTGTTGGTGAGTATTTTATATTAAACAGATCTTTAATCCTTGTTTTCCTGGAACAGGTGACAATCCAAAACAGCCTTCTCAAAACTGGATGGCTGCAGGCCCAATGACCCACCTCCTCTAGAGGTTTGACTATCTCCATGCAAGCAGAAATTATATTGTTTTTGTTTTGTTACCGACAAGGAAAACAAAACTTGCAGTACCCAAACTGCCTCCAGACTCAATGACCTGCTCCTCAAAATCTTTTTGAAAAGGCTGCAAATACAATGATAAAGTGTTTTTTCTATGCACAATACAAACAAGAACTAGCACTTTTTGATAACAGCAGGCTGCATGTTTGTAATACAGTAAATTAGTTTAATCTAGATATTCCGTATGAAGTTAAATGAAAATAAATTTCAATTCCATTCCATCTCCAAAAATCTGTATTTTGTCTTTGAGGAGGTCAGCAGCAAGTGTAGCTAGGTAGTATTCTAGTACAGTGGTATTTTTTTTTCTTTTTAAAGTGCCTGCTTTAAAATGCATCATCTCAATGCCTATTGTTTTTGCTTAGGTTTTCTTGATGGCGATGATGATCTCAAGAATGCTTTCATGAGGACTGCAAATGAGATGAGAGATTCATTTTCATTTGCACATGCAAGTGTTACTGATGTCTTAGAGAAATACAACTACAAAAAGTAAGTGAAATAACCAGAGCACTGTTGTGATTGCCTAGCTTGATTATCATACCCTTCAAATGAAAGCTTATCTACTCTATATTCCATTAACCATCAGTTGTAATTTTATGCTTCTGCTGTACATTTGTTGTAGTGAACTGATGAGAATACCTTGCACATAAAAACTTACAAAGGAGTACCAATTTCTTACAGTGGCTGTTGATGTCTTGCATTCTGGACTGAATTTCCCATTTCAATACATTAATAGCATATGGAAAAAATGAACAAAAGGGAATTAGTGGGGAATGTAGTAATTAGTGGTTATCTACTAAGGGATTTCTTGGAAGAAAACAATGAAAACAAAGTTGCAACTTAGGGAATACTAATCACTAAGTAGATGACTACTAATATATTACTAACTACAAACCTTACTGAAATGTCCCTGTTATTCAAAATCCTCAACTGCTTTACATCCTAGCGAAAAAAAGAAAAGAAAGCAATAATGCAATGTTAATTGTGTTTACTAATATCAAAGTTATTCACAAATATTTCAACATAGCTCAGCGATGGAAGCAAAGAGATAACACCCGAAGACCTTGGTTTGTCCTTTTCTTCTCAAGTCTGCAGACCGTACTTTTTTGTGTTTTTGTTAGGGATTTGTTCCCGCCTTCTCTTTGCTTACTTTTTTCACCAAATGGTTTTTAAGGCGGTGCGCTTTCTTTTCTGGGGATGGAAAATCAAGCGCTTCTGCTTCGAATTCTGACTAGAATTCCAACAGACCGAGGAATCTAGTTTTATTCGCACACAATTGACCTATCAGTCTGGTTTGCCCGTGGTATTATTAACATTTCAGCTTTGCAAATTTTATTTAAATTTTAGGCTTGATATTTCTAGGGATTTTAGCCTGTTTGTATCTTTTTTTTTTTAAATTTCATTACTGAGATGTCAGGTGTAAAACACTTGGTTGCCAACAAAAAACATTTTGCAGGTAACAGATTTTTCTCACATGTTTTGTTTGATTTCTTTGCAGTCAAATAGTCGTGTTCAGACCCAAGCACCTTCACACAAAGCTTGAGCCAAGTTTTATTGCCTACACTGGGTCACCAGATGACTTCTATATCAAGAAATTCATCAACGCCAAGGCACATGGTCGTGTTGGCCAGAGAACACCAGACAATGAGGAGCAATTTCCTAAACCCCTTTGTGTAGTTTTCTTTGACGTGGACTGGAAGAAGAATGCCAAAGGTAAGTTGAAAACCCCTTTGTGTAGTTTTCTATGACATGGACTAGAAGAAGAATGCCAAAGGTAAGTTGATAACCCCTTTGTGTAGTTTTCTATGACATGGACTAGAAGAAGAATGCCAAAGGTAAGTTGAAAACCCCTTTGTGTAGTTTTCTATGACATGGACTAGAAGAAGAATGCCAAAGGTAAGCTGATAACCCCTTTGTGTAGTTTTCTATGACATGGACTAGAAGAAGAACGCCAAAGGTAAGTTGATAACCCCTTTGTGTAGTTTTCTATGACATGGACTAAAAGAAGAATGCCAAACGTAAGTTGAAAACCCTTCTGTGTATTTTTCTGTGACATGGACTAGAAGAAGAATGCCAAAGGTAAGTTGATAACCCCTTTGTGTAGTTTTCTATGACATGGACTAGAAGAAGAATGCCAAACGTAAGTTGATAACCCCTTTGTGTAGTTTTCTATGACATGGACTAGAAGAAGAATGCCAAAGGTAAGTTGAAAACCCTTCTGTGTATTTTTCTGTGACATGGACTAGAAGAAGAACGCCAAAGGTAAGTTGATAACCCCTTTGTGTAGTTTTCTATGACATGGACTAGAAGAAGAATGCCAAACGTAAGTTGAAAACCCTTCTGTGTATTTTTCTGTGACATGGACTAGAAGAAGAATGCCAAAGGTAAGCTGATAACCCCTTTGTGTAGTTTTCTATGACATGGACTAAAAGAAGAATGCCAAACGTAAGTTGAAAACCCTTCTGTGTATTTTTCTGTGACATGGACTAGAAGAAGAATGCCAAAGGTAAGTTGATAACCCTTTGTGTAGTTTTCTATGACATTGACTGATCGAGGAATGCCAAAGGTAAGTTGAAAACCCCTTTGTGTAGTTTTCTATAACATGGACTGGAAGAAGAATGCCAAAGGTAAGTTGATAAATCTTAGAGGAATCACTCTGTCTGCGATGCATTGCACTCTGCTTATTCTCACATAAACAATGTGGAGTGATCTTTAAAATGAGCTTATTGTGCTGATTTGGCTTGGCTAATATGGAGCTGGTATGCATTGCCGAATGCAATAGGTGCATGTAATAGTTTATAGTGCACTTGAATCCTAGACTATTATTTGCATTGCCGAATGCAATAGGTGCATGTAATAGTTTATAGTGCACTTGAATCCTAGACTATTATTAACATTGCCGAATGCAATAGGTGCATGTAATGGTTTATAGTGCACTTGAATCCTAGACTATTATTTGCAAGGCCGAATGCAATAGGTGCATGTAATAGTTTAGTGCACTTGAATCCTAGACTATTATTAACATTGCCGAATGCAATAGGTGCATGTAATGGTTTATAGTGCACTTGAATCCTAGACTATTATTTGCATTGCCGAATGCAATAGGTGCATGTAATGGTTTATAGTGCACTTGAATCCTAGACTAAGTTCAATTTCTTCATTTTGAAAGTATTAAATAGTCCCAGGAATGGCCTCTAAAACTTACAATCAACAAAACCGATTACGTTCATTTTTGGTAGGCTTTTAGAAATAAGAGGTAGCTAAATAAGAATGGTGAAAAAATCCTTGCCCGCATATGGATTTTTTTCATGGGCGAATTTCAAAGTAGGTAAATAACAGAGTGACTGAAAATAAAAATATGCCAATTTCTCGGAATTCCTCTTATAGATTTTAATAAAACGTCCTCTAAGTGTCGACCAAGGTCTGATGTACAATGTCCTATAGTTTATTTATTAAAAATTTCCCTGTAGCGAACAGCACTTCGCGAATAGTGAATTTAATGGGTTCACCGTTCTGTTGCCATAGAAACAAAAATAAATAATTTATTAAGTTCATTCCTAGCTACATGGCATGGCCAAATAGTTTGACGATCCGATCCCTGTACCAGAAGATACAAGTTGTGATTGACAGGATGGTTGGAGATTCAAGAAACTGTATCGAGTCTTCTTAAGAGATAAAATAACTCCCACCCCCTACTTATCAATCTCCACTGTCTACTCTGAAAGTTAATGAAAGCCCTGCTTGTGTTATTTGTTATCAGGTTCCAATAACTATTAATAATGATTTGTCTTGTGTTATTTGTTATCAGGTTCCAATAACTATTAATAATGATTTGTCTTGTGTTATTTGTTATCAGGTTCCAATAACTATTAATAATGATTTGTCTTGTGTTATTTGTTATCAGGTTCCAATAACTATTAATAATGATTTGTCTTGTGTTATTTGTTATCAGGTTCCAATAACTATTGATAATGGTTTGTCTTGTGTTATTGGTTATCAGGTTCCAAAAAATATCGAAAATTATTGAACTTATTGCTCACAGGTTCCAAATACTGGCGCAACAGAGTGCTTAAGGTGACCAAGTTCTTTGATGACAAGGCCATGAACTTTGCCATTGCCTCTTTCTCTGACTACGAGCGAGTCCTATCTGATATCGGCGTTACTGACAAAGCCAACCCTAGTGCCGTTGTCTACAATGATGCTGGTGACAAGTTCTTGATGAAAGAGAAATTCAGGTAAGCAGGGTAGAACAGATACCCCAAGGAACCAAGTAAGCAGGATAGAACAGATACCCCAAGGAACCAAGTAAGCAGGATAGAACAGATACCCCAAGGAACCAAGTAAGCAGGATAGAACAGATACCCCAAGGAACCAAGTAAGCAGGATAGAACAGATACCCCAAGGAACCAAGTAAGCAGGATAGAACAGATACCCCAAGGAACCAAGTAAGCAGGATAGAACAGATACCCCAAGGAACCAAGTAAGCAGGATAGAACAGATACCCCAAGAAACCAAGTAAGCAGGGTAGAACAGATTCCCCAAGGAACCAAGTAAGCAGGGTAGAACAGATTCCCCAAGGAACCAAGTAAGCAGGGTAGAACAGATACCCCAAGGAACCAAGTAAGCAGGATAGAACAGATACCCCAAGGAACCAAGTAAGCAGGGTAGAACAGATACCCCAAGGAACCAAGTAAGCAGGATAGAACAGATACCCCAAGGAACCAAGTAAGCAGGATAGAACAGATACCCCAAGGAACCAAGTAAGCAGGATAGAACAGATACCCCAAGGAACCAAGTAAGCAGGGTAGAACAGATACCCCAAGGAACCAAGTAAGCAGGATAGAACAGATACCCCAAGGAACCAAGTGAGCAGGATAGAACAGATACCCCAAGGAACCAAGTAAGCAGGATAGAACAGATACCCCAAGGAACCAAGTGAAGTTTAATCCCTCAGCTCATTCGAGCAAGAAATTAATGTCATGGGACAATAGCTGTGATTCTTGCTATTTTTGGCAGTCCCAAGTCAGTTCAAATACTCTGTTAAGTGCTTGAATTGTTCCTTGCTTATTTTGTAAAAGCTTACAAAGTATCATTGATTATGATTTGCCCTCAACAAACCATGCCTTTGTTTGAATTCTTTTTTAGCGTTGATTCATTCAAGCAGTTCCTGGAAGACTACTTTGCTGGCAGCCTGAAGCCACATATCAAATCTGAGCCACTCCCTGAGAGCAATGATGGCCCCGTCAAGGTGAGCTCGACAGAGCATTGTGAAGTGGCAAAGACTGTCTTGTGACTATAGCCAGAGTTTGTTATAGCAGGGCCATTCAAATCCTGAAGACCCTTAAATAATGTGTGAAATGTTCTTTGTCTTCTGAGAAATCACAAGCAAGAATTTAGATAACTGAAACTTTGAATGAGTGGAAGGGTTTTCAAGTTTGTATTCTTTAATCCAGGTTGTTGTTGGTGAGAACTTCAAGGAGATTGTAAACGACCCAACAAAGGATGTCCTGATAGAGTTTTATGCCCCGTGGTGTGGACACTGCAAGAGTCTGGAGCCCAAGTACAATGAACTTGGTGAGAAACTCCAGGATGTCAAGGATATTGTCATTGCTAAGATGGATGCCACCGCTAATGATGCACCACCAAACTTCAGTGTTCAGGGGTAAGTAAAATTCTCTCATGTGAAAAAGAGATGGAATTAGGCTATTGAATTTTTTTTTGTTCATTACGTCATTTCCATTATCATCATCATTACCATCGTTATTATTAGAATCATCATTATCTCCATTATCGGCATCATCATTATTGTCATCATCATGATTATCATTATCACCATTATCATTATCATCATCATGATTGTCATCATCGCCATCACCTCTAAACTAACTGATTGCATCTTGCCTAGATTCCCCACTATTTACTGGGCGCCAGCCAACAACAAAGAGAACCCCGAGAAATACGAGGGTGGGCGAGAGGTATCTGACTTTGTTGACTTCATCAAGCGCAAAGCAACCAAACCAGTCAATTTAGACGAGAAGAAGAAGAAAAAGTCAAAGAGCGAGCTTTAACTTGCTACCAGTCCCTGGAATGATGTTCCAGCCCTATGTCCCAGACATTCACAAAAAAAGTAGATAACAAGAGCTTCTAAGCCTAATTGACATTGGCTAAAAATGAATGCAAAAAAAATCTAGGAAACAAGCTTTGTCATCTAGGACCCCAAACTACACTAGTGTTTAAGCTTGATTATAACATATTCGCTGTGTTGCTATAGGAACCGGTATCGAGGTTGTGAGGAAGTGTTCACACAAGAAATAATGGGGAGAATTGAATGTCAAACCTTAGCTTTTGGTGTCAGGAAATTTTGTACAATATGTTGGATGCGTTGTTTTTCATAATTTCCCCATGGACCTGAAGACAACCCATTGGAGTTCCCCCCCTCTCCCCCTGCTTCAATAACCCAGGCCTTCTATTCCCCTCAATAACCTGGAAAATGTGAGGAGGGCGAGCTGTCCCCTCCTTCGATAACTGAGGCCCCCTTCTTGATAACCTGGGTTTATAACACCTCTTTGGATCTGCATTTTACCCCTTTCTTCCTATTCCGACATTTAGGCTCTGACTTGGTGAGATTCTTTGTATAATGCTTCAGGGTGGGACCCTCACCCCCCCCTCCTTTTTTTAATACCAAAGGCAAGATAGTTTGGCAAATATATAGCAAAGATAAGATAGTTTTGCAAATATATTGCAAAGATAAAAGAGTTTGGTTTACTCTCTATTCCGTGACACTCTTGGTAGTAGTGTCACTCGCTAGTCCATGGCATTTTTTTTTACTAGACTAGACATTGCAAAAAAAAAAAAAATCGCCCTTCTGTCCCCTCGTCCGCCTATGAAAAACGAGCTAATTTACTGCGTTTTCGATATTCTGCGAATTCTTAGTGATGATTTCTAATATTTAAATCGCCATCAAAACCCTTTTTTATTGGGAATGAAATGGTTTCCAACACTACCCCCCCCCCCCGCAAGGCACCATCGAAAAAGAGCAAAAGTAATAAGTAATTCCGTTAGTTTGACGACAGAAGCCAGATAGTGGTTAAGCAATATTTTGGCGAAAGTTCACAGAGCATTGAAAATCTAAGCAAGTTTAGAATTTGGCGCTTGACATAAAAGCATGTCTTGGTCACCCCCTCTCACTGTCGCCGTCGTCGTTGCGTGAGTTTGCTATCGACTGTGTAGCTATAGAACTCATGATCTTCTTTGACAAAGAGAGTTCCCTCCTTGCACTGTTACACATTTACTCTGAGATTTATCAATATCTCCCATGCCAGGGCGCTTTTCAAAATTGTTCGAGCATGCAAGGAATTCTGCCTCCACGTGGCTGGGCGGAGTCACGGCACGCTTCACAAAGTGGAAGCGGTACTCGGAATAATTCCTAGATAAGTGCTTTTTTTAAGAACTTTCAATAACAAGAACCAATTCTACCCACGTCAGAAAGTGAAATTGGACGTGTAAGAGCATCAAAGCCATGAACGTCACAAGCTAGTCGGCGTTCTAGGTTTGCACTAAGCGAATCCTTTTGTTATCGTTTACATTTAAGAACAAGAGGGTCACCCCCACAAAGTATCCCAGTCTCTAGATTGATTGGGCTTGGAATTGGTTTACATTGGGCGGCTTTATTTCTGCATATTTCTGCATTCTATGAGTGCGCTAGCTAACAAGTTCTTTTTCTCTTTGTGTCTGTGAGGCCGATATTATTTGTCTTAAACGTTCTAAAGATTGCACTTCAAGATCGCGTGACAATACCCTAGGGCGGTCTGATTCGTTTCGATGATGATAGCTTGCTTATTGTTAGAACAGGGCGGATTTCTTCTCGCTGTCTAAAGGTTTCGAAACTATTTTTTTCGAACCTCTCCTAGGTTGTCGTTTTCCTGTAAGTGAAAACTATTAGTGGAAAAGTGATATGTTGGGTAATCATACGCTAGGTTTGAAGGCATTTCAACAATCAACACCCCTTTGTTCCAGAATTATAAACAATTTTCAATATCGCAGTCAGATTTCAATTTCCTGCTTTTGTCACGTCTGACTCTTCTGAGATAAATTCCTTTGGATTGGTGACTCAGAAAAACGGAACGGGAGGGGGTGGGAAAAACAGTTTTTTTACATTGTATAATAAACCATTATCCGCAATCTTTTTTTTTTATTCTAAAAAAAGAAGCACACACATTAAACACAGATAGTCGGCTTTTATTGTATGGTTTTCTTATGGTTGTCGTTTGTGATGTCTTGTGAAGCTAGGATATGGAATTTAAACACAGCCTCGAGCAGTTTCTTCTGTTTTTTTTTTTAAAGGCTAATTGTTTTCACATGTTTTGTGAGTTATACGAATACTAGGACAACCCAATATATTGGCCAAAATATATAGTCTTTTCAGCTTTTTGTAAATCGCAAACTCTCTCTTCATGCCGTAGCTTATGCTCCGTATACCATAATCTATTTCTGTAATAGCCGCTACGCCACAACTATGGGCCATAATTAGCCAATTATGCTAAAAATAGGAAAGCTATTTAAATTCTTGAGCAAGCTGACAAAGACCGAGGGGAGAAATGTTTTGAGGAAAAGGCTCAAAACAAGTCTTTTTTTTATTGCTCTAAGTATAGTTGTTGCAGATGCTCTCTTTCATTTAGCTGTCTCACTTTAGGTATAACAATGTAACAGTATTCACAAGGATAATTTTAGAAAACTTGCTTAAGCTGTATTTATATATTTCTCGTTTATTATAGCACTTAGAGCACTTGACATTTAAGCTGTTGTTAAACACCACCGGCGAAAACTTGAGAGCCAGTGAATTTTGATAATTTAGGTGAGATGTATCTCGATAGAGTTGGAAAAGGGAGGGAGGGAGGGAGGGAGGAGGTTTTGATAGAGAAGGTTTAAGTGAAAATGTGTCTCTTGGAAAAGGGAGCTGATTAGGAGGCTTAGAGGAAGGTGGGGGAGGGGGTGTTGATAGAGGAGGTTTAAGATTGGGAAAGGAGCGTGGGTTGAATAGAGACTGTATTCAAAGAAAACATGACAAATTCAGTCCTGTAATCCTTAAAATTACCGTAGGAGCAGAGCACCTAGATGGACCCGGCAAGCCGGGGTACAATACAAGGTGCAACAAGGTGTTTAGAGTAATGACTATAATATGTTTATTAATGGCTTATTCCTAGTTTGCTTAAAATTCCCCAATTATGAATAGATTAAAAAAAGCGAAGTACTTGATGTTTTGTCTGGAAGACGCTTGCATATCAATAAATTCCCCCAGGGGAAATCGACATTCATATCTCTCAAAATCGCGATAACACAGCTTTTTATATCCGAAATCTCTCCAGTACGATATGAAAATCTTAAGGTTTTGATGAGCAATTACCTCTATAATCTTTTGCCTACCGCAGCGGATTAAAAAGATATCAATGCACAATACTCCTCAACTACTCTCCCAAATAAGGGTGCACTCCAGAATCCATATCTGTAGTAATCCACACCGCTTCACGAGTAGCGTATATATGGCTGAATCCTGTCCTCTGAAAGCCATGAAAATGTTAACAGGGAAATATACAAGAATGCTTCAATTGCCCAGACTATTTACGCTTATTTGCCTTATTTGATTATACCCATAAAGCACTGCGTGTTTACGACACAGAATCTCCGAGTACCTCATTTGAGACAGGTAGCAGCCGCAAAGAGTCGGAAATCGGCTGTCACTCGTAAATATGACATAAGATCTGACAGTTTCTTCAACCAAAAAAAATATTAGATTTTCAAACCATCACCATCATCATAGCTGATATATTTATGATATGTAAATAAGTGTATAGCTGATATATTTATGATATGTAAATAAGTGTAGCTGATATATTAATGATATAGAAATACGTGCATGGCTGATATTAATGATTTATAAATTGTTGTGTAAACGGTTGTGGTGGTTTTTATATTCTATATTTTACAATAATGATTTACAATATTTGCGCTTTAGTTACGGCAATAAAACCTCTCTTGATGATACTTCCCATCATTTCGTCATTTTCATAATCTAGCGAACACTTCAAATAAAACAGTTTCAAATGGCTTGGATTTGATCCTGTTCTTTTCCGGTGTGGTTTTTATTTTCGGTCCAAAAGTTTTTGTCTCTTTGGTCGGCTCTACATTGGTCTTTAGTGCGAGGCAGGGCGCCAGAAAAAAAAAAAAAAAAAAACTTGGACTAAATCTCCCGGTGTAACAATACATTTCTTATTGGCTTGCTACCAGCCAACTGCTTCAGGGTTCCCCAATCTCTGCTCTGATTAAAACAGCACCCGCAACGACGAACTCGTGTTTAGGGACACGGGGGACAGATCATCAGCCTTTAGCCAATAGGATCACACTTATCAATGGATTTTTCAATCATCCAGAATGCTTCTAAATTTCCTGATTGCGCACTAGATTTTACATTGTCATTCACTTTAGCTGAATTTTCCCTCTGTCGTGTAAATAAAGAACGGTATTGCTATTGTAAGTTATGAGAACACCCTCACTTGACCTCCCTATGGACTTTAATTTTTCAAGATGTCCGTAGTGACGCTTGTCTTTACTGTTCTTCCCTATCGCCTACGTATAGTTTGTATTCGCTGACAATCCAATTATGCAAAAACGCGCGTTTAGACTTTGTATTAGGTTATCCATAATAGCTTTCACAATCATATTATTCAGATATGAATCTGTTATTATATATCGAAAAAGCACTTTTTCTCAGATTGTGCTTTCTCAGAAGCTTTTCCACCCTCTTTGTATTTTTGGTAAGTTTTTGGTTTCTCTGCTTGAGCAAAAAGAGTTGGTGGATTCCTATCCTATCTTACTAGCTATGGAATCCCCGTTGCTTTTTAATTTTGCACTTAAATTCTAAATAAATGCTCAAACTGGGTTGTATGAATCAAGGCGAAGGCCCCCGACATGGGTTGAAATTGCATCACATCTTCTATCCAAAGTTCTAAAGCCCACCATTCCTATCTATCATTCTCAGTCAGGGAGGGGAAGCTCACAGCGGGCAATAAAGACGCCAAAAACAACAAACTCTTTCCATGTTGCCCTCTACAAGGAGATTGAACCAGCAGAAAATAAACTGTGAATGGCTTAGTAACGATTCGACTGACTTAACCGCATCATGATTGCAAACAAACACGACGGACATAAACGATAAATGTCCAGACAGGACAACATCTCGACGAAACCGCGGGGCTCCCTAGGTTGGGTTTCGGGCCAAAAAGACTAGATGGGCACACAGCGCAATGCATGGCGGACAGAACCAATCGCAATTTCGCCTAGGCTCAAACAAATCTGAAAGTGCCTCGTCACAGTTTGCGTCGCTCACGCCGTGCTGTGAGGAACTATTACAATTCGCTCATTGTGGAAAACCTTTATTCCAACTGCGAGAAAACCTGCACGAAACTCAGCAGGGTCCCACGGAGCATGCGCAGTGAGCCGCTCTCTAACCCACAAGCCCTGTGTTTTCGCTGTCACACACAGTGGGGGAGAGACAAATTCATGCGAGCCAAGCTACTTGAAAATGCACCAATTTTACCACCAGCTTAGCAAAATAAGGGTTTCATTTCAAAGCCCTCGGACTGATTTCCTATTAAAAATAATGATTGCTTACAGTTTCTTTTTTTTTTTTTTTACTAAAGATACGATACGCCCGATACAAAGCGACCCCTGTAAACGGGTCGGGGTCAAGCTAAGCGTTAATGTGTTTTTGGGCTTAAAATCACGTTTTTGTTGATACAGTCAGTAATTTTATGAAGATTCGTGTTTCCGTGGTTCCGTCTTTCCGTGGTACTAAACCCTTAGATGTGATCCCGGAGAATCCCGGGGGTTTGAGTCGTCCATGTTGCGGTAGGCAATTCCGATCCGCACATTCTAGGAATACTTAGAGGGCTTACGTACTACTGTGCGACAGCGAGATACTCCAAGCTATGCCTTTGAATCTGTGTGTGGTAAACCAGTGCACCGTTGAGCTTTTGTGACCGAAATACAACAGAAACAGTCGGACATATTTCGTACCAACGCAAACACTTCTCATGCTATTGAACACACGTTCCCAATCGTCCAATCAGGGGCCCGCGAGACAAATTCTCGTCCAATCAGGGGCCGGCGAGACAAAACGGAGGATGACTACTGACTGTTTACTTAATTATGCATAAAGGTCGCTTCGTGAGGGGACTTGTGATTGGTCAACTCTGTCACAGCAGTCTCATAGCCCCTGGACATTCATAGCGCGAGGCTTAGCCAATCAGGGCGCGCTATTCGCCTGCTATTTAATTAAGTTGACAGCTGCGAAAAAGAGTAGAGACCGGTGAGAAGACTCACGACGGGGAGCTTTGCACAAATACCTGGAGTTCGTATAAGACAGCGTTGTGAAGTTGAGCTCACTCCGTCGCTAGCTTCATTTGCGATTCGCCGGTTGTTTGACCGTACGCACAACTAGTTGAAGACTAGCAAATCCACTCAACGACTCTATCGCTTACAGATAAGGTCAACAGAGGCGGGCCACCAGCGAAAGTCGGCTTTGTCACTACGTATCTTTGTGTTGAGGCTGTCACGTTTCTGATTGATAGCTGAATTGGCTCATTTGGGTTTTTATTCCGCTGGGCAAAACCGGGTCGCTTGAGTGAGCCGAGAATCAGTCAGTGCTCAACGATGGCGGTGTAGAGCGAATCGACCAAATACAGCGATAGCTTGCTGGCAGCAATGCTAACAGACAATCCTTTGAGAGATTGTGATGGTTAGCAACACCGGGACAATTTTAGCGTGCGAATTTTTGCTGTTACTAATATGCGTAGACTTCATACAAGGTACGTGTTTGTAGCTAGTTAGACACTTCAGCCAATTCGCGATATTCACAAGTCTTGTTTTTCCTTAGTGACTATAGCATTCCCAGCACTAGCAGAACAAGGGGGATCGAAGAAATCGAACTCGAGTTGTCAAGTACAACCGAAATGCACGGATCCTTACGTTCAACGCGAAGCCGACACTGCGTTCAAACTGTGCGCTTCGCTCAAACTCTACAAACTGTGTTTGGATCGGATAAGGAAGCAGTGTCGAGGTAGCGGCGGTATTTATTATAACACTGTACGGACGCTCGTGCCAGTACTCATGCGAAATCACAAATGTGACAACGTTACTCTTCCTGAAAAGGAAAAAGGACTTTTAAATATTTTTAAGAAAAGACAAATGCAGGGGAATATCCCTCCTAAGCCTACAGTCAAGCCAAAATGTACCAGAACCAAGAGGTTGTATTCGAAATCCGAAGAGAAGAAGTACTGCGGTTTATTTGGCGACCCGCATTTGAGGACGTTTGAAGATGCCAAACAAACATGTGTCGTAGAAGGAGCTTGGCCTCTCGTGGAGAATCACTTCTTGATCGTACAAGTGACCAACGTCCCCTTGGTGGACGGGTCGAGCGCTACAGCCACGAACAAGGTATGTAAGGGCCTCTAACAGCCCTTTCTCCTTGTTGCGCGCTCGTGGATTCGACAAACAAATCATTTTGCATAATGTATGGATCTCACGCAGGCTATAGTTTCTGTGCATACCAATTTTGATGTCCTACTGTTTCAAGCGAAAAAGCGCACGTATGCTTCTACTCTGGCGCGAATTGTCGAGTTACACGCTCGCTAAATTGAGAGTGCGAACGCGCGCTTCTTCATTTCGTCTAGCTGTTGTTGTTGTTGAGTTAATTTCGCGCTAATCTTCGAGCGATCTTCGAACCCCGTCCGTTAAGGCTTTCTGAACTATTCAGAACTGACCAACAATGAATCATCGTATAATTTACCTCCGATTTATAACCCCTAGCCATCACTCAATCCGATAGTAGGACTGTAGACGAGGCCATATCGCGCTAGATAAAGGTCTAAAGTTGTGTTATGTTCTCTCTTCCCCTTTAGATCACCGTGATTATCCAAGAGAATAAGGATTCTTGTGTGCAGCAGAAAATTTACAAAGCAAAATCCGGTGCGCTGCCTGCAGCGTTTGACGATGGTACCTCCACAACAGGCACCTCGGAATGTTCTGTTCGAATTCTAGAAGTTGAAAAGAACTCGCTTATTCACATACGGCTCTGTCACATTGGCACGGATATATATGTGCGGCAAGTATCCCAATACTTGACATTTCATATACGTATGCCGCACGCGCTAACCTCAGAGGATTTTAGCATGGGCTTGTGCGTTAACGGCTGCCCTAAACAGCAAATTATAGACTACAGGGAACTGTTATCGTTTACGGAGAGACGCCTCGCTAAGGTTCTACCAAGGAAGAAAATCACTAGGAGAGAAGCTAAGAAGAAGTGTCAAGACTCGAATGTGACGGGATTTTATTTGGATTCTTGTATGTTCGATTTATTAACGACTGGAGACTCGAATTTTACACTCGCAGCAAAGTCAGCTTTAGATGACGCGTTCGTCATGGATCCGGTTGGAACTGTGAAAGATCTACGGAATTACAATGTTACGATCCCAAAAGATGCCAGTGAAACAGAAACAAAACAGAAACACAGTAGCGCCTCGAGCCCAAGTTTCTGTCTTGTGTCACACTGCCTAATTGCTAGCTTGTGGTTTGTGTTGCTACACAGATTTATCTAGATAACGTATTCTCCGTCATCCATTCACTATTTCCACTAACGATGTCTTTATTCACACACACACATTTCTAGCGTTCGCTGGTTCGATTTGTTACATATCGCAAGAATAACTTAGAATAAGTGAATTTATTTTATGATTGCGAACTCAACGCTGAGCACGCGTCCAGACGTTGTTCACTTGTAAATACATTTGAAGAGGGAAAAAACGTCTCTTTTAAACGATGTACAGTTTATAATTGAACCGAGACATATATTTCTACTTAAATATTTTCAACAAAAAATATGGACAGGTAATAATTGCAAAGGGGGGAAGAAACAAGCCATTTGTTCGGTCAAATATGACTTTAAGGTTTCCAAGTGAATTAATTTATGACATGTTAATATTATAAAACTCTCGGCTGCGCCGAAGAGATGTGGATGCACTAACACTGAATAAATGATCTGTTCCGCTAGTTCTTTCTGCGTCTTTTTTTAATCTAATAATTTCCCCACGTAAAGGAGCTTATTTCCGACTGCTACCCCACAGTTTATAAGCCGAAATCCTCATAACCAGAAATCTAACTCCAAACCGACTAGGTTTATATTCCAAGTGGTGGTCCAATGTTTGGATTTTCGCCCGAGCATTAAATTTATCTTTGGTAGAAATCTGACACTTTGGAGAAATAAGAAGCTAGCAAGACGACATGTAGATTAAATCCATCTCCATCAACTCTCCGGTGGTTGCTAATCAATAACGAAACTGACTTATCCATTTTATTTTGATGGATTTGCTTTAAATTACAGCGCGCTTATACTTGGTAACGCTGTGATCTGTCGAGTCACTCACATATAAATCTTACTGAATTCCACAATCGACCCTCTATGAGGTTATTCCTATGGATTTGCTTTCAGGAAGCTGCTTTGCCCCTTTAGTATTTTCCTTTTCCGAATCTCCGTGGGGGTGCAAAATTAGTATTCTATTACTAAGGCTGTCAGAAGCGTTCTAAGAGAGCCTTAGCACGATTAATCCCAGAGTCTTATCGAAGTATTGAATCTGAACGTTACAGAATTCTTGCGTAAAGGATGCGCTATTTATATATGTGTTCTTAAAATTAAAAACCTATATGCCTAAAGAGTCCACATAACCCGTATAAAATTACAATACAAATACAACTAACATGTAAACACATTCGACCCACCTCCCCTCGACTCAGAATCGATGAATAATTTGCGTTGATAGTTTATTAGTTTGCGACAACTGATTCTGACTTAAATGCTGGCGCTAGCGTAAAATCGAAAAGCGTGTTATGTAGGCGATTATGGATGCGGTTTTTGAGGTTCCCAATCGCTGACAATAGCCGGTATCTTTATTCTATCAAAGAGACAATCGTTTTACGCCCGACTTATGATTCAGAAAGAGGGAGGCGGATCTCAACGAGGACATAAGATCCAACAATTGATAACCCGGCCAGTCAACACTTTGCGCGATTGCTGTGCTTCAAGGCCGATATTTCTGACCTTTTTGTAGGGCGCTTGCATGGAGTAATACCCACGGGTGATACAAGATCGTATCGCTTGTATTTCGAGTGTTGAAGCACGGGTTATCGCAAAGGGCATCGCGGATTACTTAGCTACCATCTTGCAAACGTTGGCGCGTAAAGGCACTTCAAGGCAAATGAAACCAAGTGTGTCGATAAGAGGGCGAAACGAAACACTTTTTTGGAGTTGTTACCGCCTATTTGAAGTGTGTTTTGAAATCTATTACTACTTTACAATTGAAAACAAAATCAATCGGCGCCCGCAAACTCGCGCGTGCCTTTTCGCCCTGTGGATTGCCCTCCTCGCATACTCTACTGTTTAACTTGTAATTTAGTAAATTAAAACATATCAAGATGTTTAGATACCGCTACTGAATAAACACGCATACGTCGGTGCATACGAGATACGATTTATTTTCTTATAATCATTGATATTCACGACGTTAGTTTAGAGGTGTTGACTTGACTTCATACCGTCGTCTCGGAACCTCACGATTATATTCTGCATGGCTTAATCTCGATAGCTCTAGTCTTCTGGTTACCCAGACTTCTGATTCTCCTACTAATCTCTTTTCGTAAAATAACGTCCTATTGACGCGGAGGTCCATTTTTAGCAGCTGGGCTCAAAGCGGCCAATTTGAGCTAATTTGAGAGGCGGAGCAATCGACCTGAATGGCCGACCCCACGGCTCGGCAATAATTACTCCTGGGCATAAACACCCCAACAAAAACACTAAAAGTTCACGATTAAATAACCGGAAAATCATAAAAAAATTGACCCGGCTTCAAGTCTTGAATTAACAGTTTTAGCTCCGCCAGTTTCTTTTTGTAGTTTGGATAAATAAACCGTGACAGGTTGACCGAGCTTAATCACGCTCTATGCTTTTATTAGAAATGAGTTCCTTCCTAAGCGGGCAAAAAAAGGTCACTCACATGTTCACGTTACAAGCAGTAGTTTATAAATACTTGAGATTCCTATGTTTCTGGCATAGCTCACTCAAACGCTCCAAACTAATGGCATTTTTGTTGTTTGGTTTGACAGTCGAGACAAAAGCAGCTCTCGTTTGGCCTACCCCCCGGAGCGTGTGATTAGTGCATGCGAGAGTCTTTTGTTTAGTTTGGCAGCGTTAACTTTCTTTGTCCTCGCACCTCACACAAAGACTCCACATCGAACATGAAAGCCCAATATAGGCGGCAGTAATCTCAGAGCAAACTCAACGAGAGAGACTGCATAGTGCTAAAGGGACTCTTTTTTTAAAAATAGTACGGCTTGAAGTTCAATATATCCAGGTGCAACTCTGCTATCTGTATAGTAAACCCGCTTAAAATGGCCGCAATGATAAAGTTCCACGTAGAAATTTAGTGCTCAGTGTGTTTGCCGCAAATTCCTGACAACTCCTTTTATGTGAGAGTGTAATGGGTCGATCCCTTCCCGGTTCAAACATGACATGGTTCACTCGTTAGCCCAACCACCTTCGATTAGATTACTATTCAAGAATCACTAAAAGTAGCGAAATACATGTGCAAATAGCTATGGTGCCGCCTAAAGGAATCCTGCCTTTGTTCAAAATTTGCCGCAGTCTTAGCGACTTTAAAACTTATAGATACACAAATACTTTGTCAGTAATTGGGTTAATTACGGACTAATTTTATTTCTTTTCCGCTTGTTTTTAGACGTTGCCTCGAACACACCATGTGCTAACATGCCGAGAAAACCCCAACCAAATTCCTACCTCGGCAACGGTACGCTAAACACACGCTCAAGGGTTTGTTAGATCTCGCCAGATTCCACCCACGACACGGCTCCCTTATCGCTCTTTCCGCAGATGCTGTTTGCGAAATCGCGATGGGAGCTTCGGGTGATAATAGGCGGTGAGGTGTTAACGTAATTGACACTGGGGACATGAAGAAGTGGGAGACTTGATGAAGTGTTGGCCCCTCCTTTGCCTGGAAAACCCATGATCAACCCCCAAGTTGCCAGATTTTCCCTGATGGATTTCACTTGTCACGCGCTGCAAATTTGTTTCTTTAAATGGCCGATGTTTTACACGCTTGGCTACAACGATTACATCTAGCTTTTTTCAAACTATTATGTCCGACCACATGTTTACGTAACACATTTAGATCATTTGATTATGATGAATGTAATCAAGAGCGATACGGATGTATTTTATGTATTTGTAATGTTGGCTTTTTAAACATTACATTTGATTTTCTGCAATCCAAAAATTTTCAAAAAATTAGAGATTACGCCTACATGGCTGGCGGATTTAATAAACGTCAAGCACTGCGTAGTATTTCCAGTGACTAGCTCTAGAGAAATGAAATTTGACCATTCAAAATGGACTTCGAAGTGGTATATGTATAAACATCCGCCACCTCAGCTTGCAGACCAAAGGCTGGGCTGCGATTATAATCAGAATGCCATCCGTCATAATTACTGGCACCATGAGTGCCTCCCGACCACGCTTGACGATAGAATTTGACACGTTCTGGTCATTAAAGAGACTGTCATCAATCCAACCGTCTATATTATAGACGGAATCATCGTATACATAACTACAAATATATTACACAAAAACACTACACACATACACTACAAATACACTATTACCTTTGTAAAAATATCTATACACATTTTCCACAGAGGGGTTGATTTAACAAAATGTTCAGGATAGCGTTGGCGTAAAAATAAGTCTGAACCGTCTGACAGGATATAAGGGTAGGATAGCATTGACTCGAACACTGTATACAAATGCCAAATCGCTATCAACTCCAAGAATCACTCGTAAAATAAATAAACTTTTGTGCTCGCGCAATTACGCAGACACGAGGTAAAAGATAACAGTTTTAATTTTTATTTTTCAACGCAGAAATCTAACCAAAGACAAAAAAAGCCACTTGATTTATCATACCACTAAATGGCTTCCCAGCAAAGCAATGAGTTGGCATTTTTTAGTAATCGTTAAATGACTTCCTAGCAAAGCAATAATTACAAAAATCCATTATTTTCACATATGGATTCCCAAGATAATATCACCAAACTTATCTGAAACGGGATTTAGCAATTCGCACATAAAATTATGTAATAAGCCTTTATTTTGGAGAATTCACCGCCGTTTTGTTGCGGTTCTGGTGTTCTCTTCTTGAAGCCAAGAGTTATTTCCATGACCTGCTCACAAACCACATTCGTCATTTTCAGTGAAATCTTATTTTTCGGCTATCAAACACACACAAACAAATTGAATTTAATTGAAAATATCCCGTGTGATGCGCGAGAGTAGTGACTATCTCCACAAACATCCGCCCGGTGAGGGAGAGCTGAGTTTAGCTGCAATTGCCTACATTACCGCCTCACACAAGCCACACGTGCAAACTAGTCAGAGAGCCCGACCTCGCCCTAGGGCAATAAGCTTAGAGGGATCAAACGCGATTAGGGGAAATGGAACACGAGTGGCCATTACATTTTGAAGAGGCGAAAAGTGTAAACAAAACAAGAGACACACATGCGAGCGCCGAATAGACAAGCAGACCTGCAAGGCGAAATGTCCGTCTTCTTTTGCCTCGGAGCTTCCGATAGACAAAAAAACCCACTTTTAAGGCCCTTGTTAGCAGGGAAAGGGGGGGGGGGTCTTCTGCGACTTTTTTTTACAGGAATCATTTTCTTCCTGCTTTGTCTGGTGGGAGTTTTGTAAGCATAATATTGAAAAATAACAACAAACGTCTTTTTAACTGTAAAACTTACGTGTTACAGTTTTTTTATTACTATTCGGCTATTATATACAAAGAGAATTATAAACATTTTCTTTATACACTATTGAAAACTTTAAAATATCAAAGATAAGGCCAAAAACTGTACAAAAGTTTTGCCGTTTATCTGACGATAAGCCCACCTTTAAAACCAGCCCACACAGTCATCAGTTGTATCAGTGAGGTGACCAACTAGCGTGGGGCGTAGTAAGAGTACGGTTCAATATCTTCTATTTGAAAGCAAGGCTTCAGCAGTGCAGTTCCTAGGGCTCTTATTGGGTATCCTGTGGTGAGTGAGAACTCTCCCAGACACCATAGCGCCCCCTCAGGACCAATATTCCTTATACTGAAAATGGTACCTTCCCACGGAGTCTTTCAAGACTTGTTGGATCTGCATCTATATTCTCTTAACATACTCTCTCAGTTGGGCTACGCTTCAAGTAAGGAGCATTTGAAGGCATCATTACTTAGAAGGGCTAAGCCGAGGTGGACTTGCTCTTGAGCTTTGGCGCGATAAAGCTCCGCATGAAAGAGGAGAGGGAGGGTGGCATGGCGGAGTTGTTCATGTGACCACGGGAAACAGTCGTGTTCGCGAAAGACTCCTGTGCGGGGGAAGGAAAGTGATGTTAGTCAGGGGGTGTCTAGCGTTAGGGAGGGGGGGATGTGACCACGGGAAACAGTCGTGTTCGCAAAAGACTCCTGTGCGTGGGAAGGAAAGTGATGTTAGTCAGGGGGTGTCTAGCGTTAGGGAGGGGGGGATGTGACCACGGGAAACAGTCGTGTTCGCGTAGTCTGAGAAGGGCACTATTTGTCACGTGTGTACATATCGCCTCACCTTTAACGGTAAAAAGGAGACCATGAGCGACTGGTCCTTCGGGTTGTAAAGGGTCCGCCGCTTCTTGCTGCCATTGTGAATGCTGGAGATCTCGGCCATGATGCTCGCACTGCACTGACGAAGGCTTTCATTCGGCGACGGGCGAGCAGGCGCCTGGGAATTGCTGCTTGGAAAAACACAACATTATAATCGTTAACCCGGACTCAGAGGGTTCTCCTAGCGCCGAAAACCCGAAGGAATGCCGACAAAAGGCCTAGCGGTAGCGTGCGGTATGAACAAATGCCGAGCGGCCTAAAAGGGACCTTTAGCAAGGACCACGGGTAAAGCGAGATCGAAAAATTGATGCGTTCGCGCTCATTTCCAAACTGATAGCAATAGAAAAAGCGAGACATCATGGTCAGAAACAGATTAAACTAACTTTGGGACATGACAATAACCTTGGGTATTTTTACAAAACCCTGGGCTAGAAATTTTTGCTTCCCCCCCCCCCCCCCCCTCCTCAAATCTAAGCCCCCAAATCGCGACCCCGCTAAGACCGGAGGCCCACAAATTTGCCCAAAACTCGACATTTTTCGAGTCAAGCTCACATTTACTGTTTGAATAGACCCGCACCAAACTTAGCCAGTATCCAGGCCTCCGTAATTCCTAAATGTTTTGTTTTCGAATATTGGGAATTAATTCTGTGGTGCGCGCGAAATCGACACCTCGGGCAACATTTTTTTTGTAAAATATACATTTGTGCGAAACTATTCGACATTGAAAAAAATATATACAGAAAGTATATGTATGATCACTGAAAAAATGGCCTACTTAAGCTAATCATGCGCTACGCCTAGCGTAGCTAAGTCACATGGGGTAAACTTCACACCGCATGGGGTATACCTGGCAGTCTTAAATTATAAGGGGGGGGGGTTTTAAGTAAAGGTTATGCCCGGTTATACGCGCAAACGTATCATGCGCGCTAGGAGAACACGGCATGTAGGGGGCGGGGGAGAATTGACATGGAAAGTACCACATTAAACGCGAAACCGCGCTATAAAAGGAGCGTGCCAAGGGCAACGACACCTTCAGTTGTCGCTCAGCCTTTTCTTATTGAAGTCGAATATTTGGTTCCACATAAACTAGAAAAGGTATAAAGAAACATTAAGTTGAGAAAGATGAGGAAGGGTTAGGGTCAGGTTAGCACGCATTCAGAGTATCGCCCTGCCTGACGGTTAGTCCGCCATGTTGGTTCTCATGTCAAACTTCTCGAGGTGTAAGAAGGGGGCGTCCCTATCTTTTTACAGCGCGGTAAAACATAGCCAGGATTTGAGGAAGATGGGGGAAGGGACAGCCATAAATATTACAGCGCGGTAAGCCATAGCCAGGATTTGAGGAAGATGGGGGAAGGGACAGCCATAAATATTACAGCGCGGTTTCGTGTTTAAGGGAATCAAATATGAGTCTCTTGTTTTTAGAGATCATCAAGTATTGTGCTATGGGTCTGTAGACACCTATTTAAAAAACGGAATGTTTTATATTAACCGACCTCCATAAAGCGGACTGCTTTATATTAACGGACCTCCATTTAGCGGACAGCTTTATATTAACGGACCTCCATTTAGCGAACTGCTTTGTATTAACGGACCACCATTTAGCGGACTGCTTTGTATTAACGGACCTCCATTTAGCGGACTGCTTTATATTAACGGACCACTATTTAGCGGACTGCTTTGTATTAACGGACCTCCATTTAGCGGACTGCTTTGTATTAACGGACCACCATTTAGCGGACTGCTTTGTATTAACGGACCTCCATTAAGCGGACTGCTTTATATTAACGGACCTCCATTAAGCGGACTGCTTTATATTAACGGACCTCCATTTAGCGGACTGCTTTATATTAACGTACCTCCATTAAGCGGACTGCTTTGTATTAACGGACCTCCATTTAGCGGACTGCTTTGTATTAACGGACCTCCATTTAGCGGACTGCTTTATATTAACGGACCTCCATTTAGCGGAATGCTTTATATTAAAGGACCTCCATTTAGCGGACTGCTTTATATTAACGGACCTCCATTAAGCGGACTGCTTTATTTTAACGAACCACCATTTAGCGGACTGCTTTGTATTAACGGACCTCCATTTAGCGGACTGCTTTGTATTAACGGACCTTCATTAAGCGGACAACTTTATATTAACGGACCTTCATTAAGCGAACAACTTTATATTAACGGACCACCATTAAGCGAACAACTTTATATTAACGGACCTTCATTAAGCGAACAACTTTATATTAACGGACCGCCATTAAGCGGACAGCTTTATATTAACGGACCTTCATTAAGCGAACAACTTTATATTAACGGACCGCCATTAAGCGAACAACTTTATATTAACGGACCTTCATTAAGCGGACAGCTTTATATTAACGGACCTCCATTAAGCGGACAACTTTATATTAACGGACCTCCATTAAGCGGACAGCTTTATATTAACGGACCGCCATTAAGCGGAAAGCTTTATATAGTAACGGACCTCCATTAAGCGGACTGCTTTATATTAACGGACCTTCATTAAGCGGACTGCTTTTTATTAACGGACCACCATTAAGCGGACCGCTTTATATTAACGGACCTCCATAAAGCGGACAGCTTTGTATAAAAGGACCTCCATTAAGCGGACAGCTTTGTGCTAACGGACTTATATTAACGGACCGTCATTAAAGCGGACGCGTTTTACAATTTTCAGGGTGTCCACTGTTACACGGAGGTTTCAATTTACTAATTACTAACTTTTAACTTTAATCAATTACTTACTTACTAACCATAAACTAACTAATTAATTACTAATTAATTTTTTCAATAAATTTGAAACGTGCCATTTTAAAGCTCACCTTGTTTGATTGCCACCGCTATTTTCCTTCGCAGTTTTGTCGTCCTTTTTACCCCGGCGTTTTGAGTTCTCCGATACCGTCTGATCGGTACCCGAAGTACTGTCGTTCTCGCCCTTTTTTCCTCGGCGTTTCCGAGACTTTTTTGGTTTGTCATCGTCTTTGTTCTTTGGCGGGCTTTGCTTTCTCGGAATGACAAACGTGGCGAAGCCGTCGTCCGTATCGCTCTCGTTTTCGTGTTCAGTGACGAGAGAATTCTCGTGAGCATCTCCGACCTCCTCCTCGCGAGTCGCCTTCATTCTTCGGGAACCTGGAGCCGCGCGTTTCGGTCGACTTGGGGCGGAAGTCTCGTCCGTCTCGCGCGCCGTCTTGCCGTTTGCCCTCTTGTTAGTACCTTTTTTGCCGTTTACCTTTGGAGTCTTTTTGCTCATGGTTTGAAAAGCTTCTTTAGAGTTGAAAACAGCATCATCTGTCTGGACTTGGACATCAGCAGTCTCGCGTAGTATTGGCTTAACACTTCCATCAACTCGCTTGGTATTGGCACCATTTGGAACAATGGGGTCCGTCTGAATTTCTGCATCCGCTGTTGCTATAGGGACCGCTGGCGAGAGTGCATCCTCACTTGTTGCCATGACGGAGGCGTCACTTGTTGCTATGGCTGAACTTTGAGTTGCTGCCTCGCTTGTTGGCGATGGCGTCATGGAGCATGAGTGGTCTACCATTTGTATAAAAGAGGTCTGTGCTTCCTGGTCCTAGAGAGGAGAAGATAAAACTACGTGAAAAAAAATAACAACAACAAAACACAACAAGCTCAGGGTGGGATTTCAACCATTGCTTCATGTAATAATTAGATCTGTGTATTTCTCCATATAGTAAACAAACGTTCAATGAAATGTATATGTAGCAGTGGCCTATGGGTGGGGAGTGGGGAGTGGGGAGGGGACAACACAGGAAGGTACTCACTGAAGTCAGGACACTGTAAAGTGCGTGTGGAAGGGTAACATAGCATGGTACACATTTAAGTCAGGACACTGTGTAAAGTGCGTGTGGAAGGGTAACATAACATGGTACACATTTAAGTCAGGACACTGTGTAAAGTGCGTGTGGAAGGGTAACATAACATGGTACACATTTAAGTCAGGACACTGTGTAAAGTGCGTGTGGAAGGTTAACATAACATGGTACACATTTAAGTCAGGACACTGTGTAAAGTGCGTGTGGAAGGGTAACATAACATGGTACTCACTGAAGTCAGGACACTGTGTAAAGTGCGTGTGGAAGGGTAACATAACATGGTACTCACTGAAGTCAGGACACTGTGTAAAGTGCGTGTGGAAGGGTAACATAGCATGGTACACATTTAAGTCAGGACACTGTGTAAAGTGCGTGTGGAAGGGTAACATAGCATGGTACACATTTAAGTCAGGACACTGTGTAAAGTGCGTGTGGAAGGGTAACATAACGTGGTACTCACTGAAGTCAGGACACTGTGTAAAGTGCGTGTGGAAGGGTAACATAGAATGGTACTCACTGAAGTCAGGACACTGTGTAAAGTGCGTGTAGAAGGGTAACATAACATGGTACTCACTGAAGTCAGGACACTGTGTAAAGTGCGTGTGGAAGGGTAACATAACATGGTACTCACTGAAGTCAGGACACTGTGTAAAGTGCGTGTGGAAGGTTAACATAGCATGGTACTCACTGATGTCAGGACACTGTGTAAAGTGCGTGTGGAAGGGTAACATAGCATGGTACACATTTAAGTCAGGACACTGTGTAAAGTGCGTGTGGAAGGGTAACATAACATGGTACACATTTAAGTCAGGACACTGTGTAAAGTGCGTGTGGAAGGGTAACCTAGCATGGTACTCACTGAAGTCAGGACACTGTGTAAAGTGCGTGTGGAAGGGTAACATAACATGGTACACATTTAAGTCAGGACATTGTGTAATGTATGTGTGGAGGGGTAACATAGCATGGTACACATTTAAGTCAGGACACTGTGTAATGTGTATGTCGAGGAGTAAAATAACATGGTACTCACTGAAGTCAGTACATTGTGTAATTGGCAGAGTTCTTGTTTGAGGTCCCCTAGTTCATCAACCGTCTTGTTGTACTTGCTCTGTGAGGGTACAACAAATTGTAACCATGTTTGAATTGTAATCATCATTAAGTCATAACAGAGGTGATACTAGAGAGCTTAAGCAAGTCAACACGAACGGCATCAAAAACGGCGCGCGCGGTCACGAAGTGCTGAAAAACGGCGTTGACGTCCGTGACAGTAAATCTAGAACGGCATTTTCCCTATTTTTACGTTCTACACGCGCCGTCACGGACGTCAACGCCGTTTTTCAGCAATTCGTGACCGCGCGCGCCGTTTTTGATGGCGTTTTTCCAACAGTACGTCAGAGCGCGCGCCGTTTTTGATGCCGTTCGTGTTGACTTGCTTAAGCTCTCTACTATCAACCCACTGACTCCTGGCTATTTTTGAGCTTAATTTTATAAAAAGACCAAAAACAGGCCTGTCAAAGTCAGACATGGCTGTACCTAGTATGTGGTATCCAAGCTTTCGAACTGTGCTTTGCAGTCCCATCTCTAATCAAAGTTTATGATTGCTTGTAGTTTTCATAAAAAAATACAGCTATGAGTATGCTGGGAGAGTGCCCTACGGCATCATTAAGTCTATTGTGGGCATTATTGAGTGCAGTGCTTATGGATGTTTGCAAGCAAAGGTGGATTCATGGAGATTTTTTCTTGTTTGGCTTAGCCTGGATAAGAAAATAATTTCTATAATGAATCACCGCTCCTAAAAATTGTCTTTTCTGAAACCAAATTGATTCCAAAATTGTTCCACTGCTATTATGGGTCTGTATGACCTGGAATTGATTTGTTTGGCTTTGGGGTGAAAAGACTTATTGAAAGATGTGTGAGTGTGGGGAGAGGCATGTTGAAGTGATTTTTTCCACTAATATATGCTTTGCAATCGGAAACTGCAGCAAGATGGTTTCAAAAGCGCTTAAGGAGTTGACATTGTGTTTGAGGATAATGTTTATATAG
This sequence comes from Nematostella vectensis, assembly GCF_932526225.1. Classification (NCBI taxonomy): domain Eukaryota; kingdom Metazoa; phylum Cnidaria; class Anthozoa; order Actiniaria; family Edwardsiidae; genus Nematostella; species Nematostella vectensis. The sequence continues at coordinate 1,036,996 of NC_064038.1, read as the reverse complement.
ATAATGAATAAGGAATATGTTTATGTAGATAAAGATAGCGGGTGAATGTTTATGTAGGTAAGATAGCTGGTGAATGTTTATGTAGGTAAGATAGCTGGTGAATCTTTATGTAGATAAAGATAGCGGGTGGATGTTTATGTAGATAAAGATAGCGGGTGAATGTTTATGTAGATAAAGATAGCGGGTGAATGTTTATGTAGGTAAGATAGCGGGTGAATTTTTATGTAGGATCTAGGCTAACAAGACAGTAGTGTGCGCGTGAGTGTTATAAAGTGTGTAATATACGCAATGATGGCGATTTATGGTGGTGTGTGGGGAGATGTAGTGCAAATTGTGTTGAGTGGTGACTAGCGGGGTATGTATGCATGAGGACGTGATAGGTATATATTGTGTAATATTTGACGGTCGTAGTGCAATGTGACAGTGCAGAGGGAGATGACAAGAGGGATAAAAAGGATGTGTGTGTGCAAAAAGGTTATAACGTGGATAAAAATGTTGTGTAATGCGGCGAGGTAGGCAAAATGTAAAATGAGAAACTAGGATGTTGAAGGGTATAGCAAGTGAGTGTTGCTGAGGAGAATGAAGTAAGCGTGGAGGTATTTGGCCAATGAGCTGACTAAAGATGGTCTAACGCGACAAGATAAACCAAGTTTCCATTTTTGGAATGGACTCATTTCTCTCAAATAGGCCAAAATTCTAACCACTGGTTCTTACCAAGCCGAAAGATTACAAAATATTTGTGTAAATTAATAACGGGTTTTTTTTAATACTTGCATGGATTTTTTTATACTTGCATGGAATTTGTATACTTGCACCGATTTTTGTATACTTGCATGGTTGTTTTTATACTTGCATGTTTTTTTATACTTGCATGGATTTTGCATACTTGCATGGATTTTTGTATACTTGCATGGTTGTTTTTATACTTGCATGGATTTTGTATACTTGCATGGATTTTTGTATACTTACATGGTTTTTTATACTTGCATGGATTTTGTATACTTTCATGGATTTTTGTATACTTACATGGATTTTTTTATACTTGCATGGATTTTGTATATTTGCATGGATTTTTTAATACTTGCATGGATTTTGTATACCTGCATGGATTTTTTATACTTGCATGGATTTTGTATACTTGCATGAATTTTTTTATACTTGCATGGATTTTGTATACTTGCATGGTTTTTTATACTTGCATGGTTTTTTTATACTTGCATGAACTTTTTTATACGTGCATGGATTTTGTATACTTGCATGGTTTTGTATACTTGCATGGTTTTGTATACTTGCATGAATTTTTTTATACTTGCATGTATTTTGTATACTTGCATGGTTTTTTATACTTGCATGGTTTTTTTATACTTGCATGGTTTTTATACTTACATGGATTTTTTTATACTTGCATGGTTTTTTATACTTGCATGGATTTTTTTATACTTGCATGTTTTTTATACTTGCATGGATTTTTTATACTTGCATGGATTTTTGTATACTTACATGTTTTTTTATACTTACATGGATTTTGTATACTTGCATGGATTTTTGTATACTTACATGGATTTTTGTATACTTGCATGGATTTTGTATATTTGCATGGATTTTTTTATACTTGCATGGCTCTTTCATACTTGCATGGAATTTGTAAACTCACGGAATCTTTACTTACTAGCAAAGTTTTTTGCATAATCTTGTGAATTTGTATACTTGCCATGATTATTTAATAGTTGATAGATAGTTTGGCATAGCTTGATTTGCAAATTGATATATACTTTATATACTATATATATACTATTCTTGCATGGCTCTTTCATACTTGCATGGAATTTGTAAACTCACGGAATCTTTACTTACTAGCAATGTTTTTTGCATAATCTTGTGAATTTGTATACTTGCCATGATTATTTAATAGTTGATACATAGTTTGGCATAGCTTGATTTGTAAATTGATACTATAGTGCGAAAATGAATTTTGAAACATTTGGCGCCTGATAAGCTGATGTGTTCTTTTAGGGTTCTTACCTCTATTTCTAGTAAAAAGAGATATTCTTCGTAAGAGTGCGATATTTCGAACTGAATTCCGAAAAAAAATAAATGACTAGGCGTTCTTTGCTAAACCGCGAAGGCCTAGGACTAATAACAAAATACCTTTTTAAATTGGCTAGTGGCTTGGAGCCAATGAAAACTTGCCTAATATATTTTCACGCAAAAAAATAACCTTTTTAAGTTATTTCGTGTTTTCTTTCAGTACAAAATGTAGTTTGGGCATAACAGTTGATATTCCGTGTAATTTAGCGCGTAATTCAGTAAAGAACTTAGGTTTTTAAAGAAAAATGTATTGCAAAACCCCGCGTAATTTAGCGAGTAATAATTGATTTTCCGCGTAATTTAGCAAAGAATATATCCCGCGTAATTTTGAGTTTTTTTACGCGTAATCTCAGAAGCCCTGCTTTAACAATCTCTTGTACTTTACAGTTTGCAGTACATCTAATTTTTTTGCTATGTTTTCTTCTGGTAGTTTCAGAGGTCGTCACTCAATGGAATCTAGCTGTGAATGGCGACGACTTGCGCAAGAGCTTGCAAAAAAGGGGGCGAAGCTATGCCTTTTATAGCGCGCTTTCATGTTTAAATGGACCTGAAGGATCAGAAAAAGGTATCTATTTGTGTCTTGAGCTGTGTTTGCTCTTTCGCTTGTGTGATATTTTAATCATTTTGTTGAGGGACGATTCTGCCGTTTTTTTCTTTTTCAATTTGAAATTTGTAGAAGAGTTTGCAGTTATCCATAATAATAATAATAATAATAATAATAATAATAATAATAATAATAATAATAATAATAATAATAATAATAATAATAATAATAATAATAATAATAACAATAACTAACAATAATTTTAATACAACAATAATAACAACAATAATTAAAAAAAAATTAATAATAAAAATAATGATAATAAATGCATAGTATTGTATAACAAACCTGAAGATTCTCCAGCTGGTTCCTGAGTTCTCTATTTTCCCTTTTAGCCTGTTGTGCTTCATCTTGGAATGCTTTTGCATCGTCCATGACAGTGGTCAATTGTTTCAGAGTCTTGGATTGCAGACAAAAACAAAACAAAAATCAGCAAACTACAGTAGAAGTCAAGGCTGCCCTTTATAAGGTCTTGCCTACTAACACCTCTTCTTGTAGCAAACTACAGTTTACTAGAGGTGCTTTTCTTCATAGTATTTTTAATAGTATTTATTTAGTACTGTCTGCCAAGGTTTAAGAAAAAGGCTGCTCATGGGCCGCTTGCAGGCAACAGCTCAATAAACTCAGAAATTGTAGCAAAATAGTTGAGTTGTGGATGCGGTGCCACGTTCAACAGCATTACTACCTCATTGGTGGAGCTCCTTTCCTGTGACAGTAATGCCTCATTGTCTTGAACCTCCTGTCTCAGAGATTCTATTTGATCCTAAATGTTGGAAAATGGACCATTAATAAAATGTGAAATATTTGCTTGGCTCACACCTCAAGTTACCTGTGTTTGAGTTACTGATAAAAGTATGCTAAATATATTATCAACCCGATGATACCATAAAAACTGTGATATTCTATTTTTTTATTTTATTGACTTCATCTCTAGTGGCTGGGTTACCGCAAAAGCAAAAGCATTTACTGTAATATTATATACTATATAATATATTACTATATATATATTAATATTACTATATACTATTGTATTATATTATATAATAAACCCTGAGATAACATAAGCCTGTGATATTATATATATATTACATAACCCTGTGATACCATAAAACCCTGAGATAATACAGTACAGCCTGGAAGAAACTTAACAGCGTCACATGCGTTTTTTGCGTGTATTTTGAGTTTTGTGCATGAGCGGATTTTGCATATAAAACCCAGAGTGTACTACACGATGATCGGTGCGTGTAGGTTTCCTAAGTTGTTATGCAGGAATGTTGGGTATTGTTTGTTCGAATTTTTAATTCAGAGAGAACTATCAATAATGCTGAAAAAGCCACATGAAACGTTGTTTGTTCTCTCGGCTTGCGTATAACAAAACTAATCGACTGCTTTACTCCTTTCTTTGAGGGGTCTATTTGATGCGCGAGTTTAAAGCAAGAGAAAACAGTCATAGTTTAGTTGCCGCCGACATTACACTGTCTCTGTTTTGCAAAGGCAAGCAAAGATCAATTGTTATTGCGCTCTCTCAACTTGCATACGACTCAAACTAATCGACTACTTTACTGATTACGACAATCTTTATAGCAAATTAAAGCTTAGAATTATATATTTTTACATTATACAGTAATATTAAACCCTTTAATAATATAAAACCAGTGCCCTGTGTTACCTTTAGTAATTGCACTTCCTGTCTTAACTCGCTAGACTCTGCTTCTTCAAGGCCTTTCTGTGATTTTTGTTCCATGTGTTTTATCTTTTTCTTGAATTCGCCTGAAATGTCTGCCACTGTCTGTTTGAGATCTTGCTTGGCTTTCTGCTTAAGTTCCTGGTGTGAATTAGGGGAAAGAAACCAAATGAAATCACTGCCTTTCAATAAAGCAGATCTCTTAGAAAGCATCCGTATATAAGTTAAGTAGTGCATAAGTAATGCATGCATGATAACGAACGAAAAATCAACAAATGTAAGTGAAATTCGTCAAGCTACTATCTGCTAATTACAAACCTTGATCATAAACTGTAGATTTTCAATAATAAAAAGACGAACAACATTATTTTTATTCTTACCACCAAATCTCTTTCGTATTTCTTTGTTTTTCGTTTCAAAACCATATTTTGACATTTTTCAGTGTGTAGTTTTTCCTCGCTAAATAACATTTCTATCTCACGACCCCACTTCTCACAGATTAAAGTATCTTGCTGAACTAGTAATTTCGCTTTTTGATACTCTGCTTCCAGTAATTTCAAATCTGTAGATAAAAAATCGTGTGAAACAACATCGACAACGCTATGCGCCATCTTGAAATTTTCGAAACTGCCGCTTCAGCTTCAGTTAGGTTTACTGCATCTCATTAGTACGATATCAGTGATTGGTTTATTTGAAATGACAGCCATTTGTGAATGTATCGCGTAATCTGATTGGTCAAAATGTAAAGCATAATATTCCGCTGAGGATTGCGGGCTCTGTCGCCTGGTTCAAGATGGCGAAGGTTGCGTTTTATGTCTGCTGTTTTCTTGTTTTCTTTTTTTTTTACAATTGCGCCGTCGCTCTTGATAATGGACTTGCATTAACCCCGCCAAGTAAGTAGAATTGTGACTGAGTTTTCGTTCATTTTAATGTCCTGGTTGTATTTTGTCTTCTGTATGAAATATCTGCCATTCACGCGCCTGTCACGTGGTTATCGACAGTTTCGATAAAGTACAATTTATATAACAAATCACTTACGTCCAAACTCTTTTTTATCAAGTTAAAAGTCGGGAGGGTGGTATTTTTGGGCGATGTATATGATGAATATTTGTAAGACAGAATGTGAAAGAAATTCCAGGCGTACGGATCAACAAGTGTTGAAATTTGATTGTACCACAGGTAGCCCAAGCTTTTTCGAGTTGTTACTTAACGCTTAGAATTTTCCATCCAACTTGATGCAGGACTTGTAGTTGTCTATTATCTCCATGCACATTTGGGGCCGTTTTAACTCTGCTGAAATTTAGAATTCCCCCTATTACTCCCACTAAAGAAAGCAGTAATGGGATAACTAATTTCCAATCACCTTGACTAAATTGCTTCTTTCTACGCGCAACAACACACACAACAATTCCAACTAAGGGTAGCCTGCTTGCAGGCAGTACTCGGTGTTATGATTGTGAAAAAACCCTCTCTGTTCTGTGTATTTCAAGCTGCGTGGTACCTGGGGGCAAGCGCAAAAACGGACACAGGGCAGGGAGAGAGTAGCCTGCGTGCAGCCGGAATTAGTTCCATTATTACCATCTGCGAATTACCGACAGAAAGCTTGTTTAGACCACCCCCCCCCCCCCCGCACCTACTGCCAGAGTGAAGTGATTTCTGATTGGCTGTCATCTGGTTCAAATGTAACAAGCCACATGATTGGTCAATAGCTCCATGTACCCTGCATATATAATTTTTCGAATGTTATGATTTTGCACGTGAGTTTGACAGCGAAGGCTCAAAGCGTGCAAACCAATATGGCAATTCCTTCGTGTAATTTGTGCCTCACGGATGTAGCTAATAGCGACCAAATGTTTGTCATCGGGGGTAAAGGGAAGTTCGATATAGCTTTCGAGCTGAAAAGTCTCTCTCCCACAAGAGTAAGCGAGTATATTTGCCGTCTGCGCATTAGGAAACTTAAGCGACGAAGACAATTGCTTCAAGAACTGAAAACCATTGAAGACCTCTTTCAAAATAAATAGCGATAATCAGAACACCGAGCAAGAAACGTATAAGATACCACCGAAATCACAGGGAGAGTCATCATCCTCAAGACCAGAAGAACTCGCTTCTACTCCTGTGCGCAATGGTCCAACAACCGAAATGGCCAGTCAGCCCTGTAAATCCAGCTCCCGCTGCAACTACAGCTCCTGCTACAAATGCAGCTCCCGCTGCTGCAAATCCTCCGAATCCTCCAGACCCACATGTGGCTGTAACTGTTCGAGTTAAATGGCCCTCATTGGACAAAGAGAGAAAACTTCCAGAGAACCTCGAATCATTAGGCTGCCGAACGTATACGCCGGCGGTAAGTGCGCGAGGGGGGGGGGGTGTGGTCTGAACAAGCTCTCTGTCGGTAATTCGCATACGGCAATAATGGAACTATTTCCGGCTGCACGCAGGCTAGGAGAGAGAAGAGGGAAAAGAATGCCTGCACTAATACCCATGATAATGACTTCCTGTAGTCTTGTCACGTATTCTCCTCGAGCCAATCATAACAGAGAAATGTTTTCCTTTGCTTTAAACTGTCAAACGTTCCATCAAAACCAAAAAAAGGTTTAAAGGGGAGTTTTGCACGAACTTGGACATGGAGAATTATTGCCACATAAAAGTGAACAAATCAAACCAAGAGTGCAGATGCTGCAAAACAAAATTATTTCCACTACGGCAAATAAATAAAAATATCTTTCTACTGATAATTTATTTTTAATCTCCTAGCAGCAAAGTATAAATCAAGTTTTTTAAGCTTCTCGAAACCAACTTCAGCGAATGAATATAGAAGTTCCTCAAGCTCTGTAGCACAATCCTCAAAATCAATTCAAAGCATACATCAGAATTGTTTCTCCTCCTGCAAGATTCAAGAAACAGTAATTGCTACTATGTACAATTTCTCTGAAGAGGCCAGTCGAAAGTAGCAATAGGTAGTTTTCCCGAATGGCAGAAACAAAGATATGCGACCAGAGCTGTTTATCTTTTGGCAGAAAAACGTTAACGCAGAACCTAGAGAGTACTTTGGAGATTCTGCTCTCGAAATCTCCAGCACTCAACTTAGGGCATCTTATAATTCACATTACATTAGCTCATAAAATTAACCACAATCGGCTTGATTCATTTGCATGCATTTGCATTAAATACGGCTCATGTGTAAAGCAACGTTTGAACATAGCCTAAATGTGTTTTTTTTTCATTAAGTATCACATTATTTGTAATTATAATTTTAGTTATTCTAATGTGCTTTTAATGAGTTGAGTATCATGTAATTAATTATTATATGATTTTAATTATTTATGATGTGTTATTTTTTATTGAGATAAGTATCACATTATTAGTAATTATAGTGTTAGTTATTCTAATGTGTTTTTTTTTATTAGTTGAGTATCACATTATTAGTAATTATAGTGTTAGTTATTCTGTGTTTTTTTTATTAGTTGAGTATCACATTATTAGTTATTCTGATGTTTGTTATTTCAGTGGGTTGGATGGACTGGGAGAAATTTCGTTGTGACGTTGATTGTGAAAAGGATCCAGAAAATTGTATTGGGTACAGTATTAGAAATCTCAAACTTTATATATAACAGAGTCAAGGGGAAAACTTTATATTTAACAGAGTTAAGAGGTAAACTTTATATTTAACATAGTCAAGGGGTAAACTTTATATATAACAGAGTTAAGGGATAAACTTTATATATAACAGAGTCAAGGGGTAAACTTTATATTTAACAGAGTCAAGGGATAGACTTTATATTTAACAGAGTTGAGGGGTAAACTTTATATTTAACAGTGTCAAGGGGTGGACTTTATAGAGCCAAGGGGTGAACTTTATATATAACAAAGTCAAGAAGTTTTAACTTTAAAATTATTTAAGAGTACTTTATTCACTTTGATATTATTATTTTCAGTGAGAAGCTTTTCATGACAATGGCGGATCACATGGTTGCAGATGGATACCGAGATGTTGGCTATGAATATGTCTCTATCGATGTAAGTGATTCAAGTACTCTATCACCAAAGAGCCCCAAATTGGGTCCGAGTACGCGTTTTACGAGAACAAGCAGGCTTTTAGGCGAAATTGAAAGCTTGTTTATTCAGGTTTTCAAAAATATCTTGGCGGCCATGTGGAATGGTAGCTTTTAGGTAGAAAATCGAGTTTGAAGTGACCTTGGTCAATGTCGCACCCACCGCCATTTTCAGAATGCTTTTGACACGCTTTTGAAAAGTGAATAATAACACCTAATTTTGCTTGAAATGCCGATATTTTTTTATCAATGGTAGGAAGAATAGTCTCACATCATACTCTTAACGGTGCTATCAGCCTCCCTAAATACTTGCTTCTTTGGCAGTAGTCAAGGCTTTTTGTAATGACACAGACATTGTAAAAACGATAAGTTTATTTGAATATGGTGTAAGCCAGGTGCGTACACAGGGGGTGTGCAGGACGCGTGCACACCACCTCCCTCCCATTGGCCACCAAAAAGTGGGTCATTTTTTATTGTAGTAATGTTAAACACCAACCTTTGTACATATGATACCATATTGAAACTGAGCTCATCAGAAAGAGTTTATTCGAATTAGAAATTCCTCTGGACTTCATGCTAGTTGTGAGGGTGTCCATCTCTCACTGTCACAGTAACAACAAGTTACCGGGGAACTCTCTAGTCACTGAAAGCAGTCAGATGATACAGGAAATTTATCGTATAGCTATACCACTTTTCTATTACTATTGGGCTATGTTGGGGCTCCGCTATAAGTGATGCAAGTTGATTAAGGTGATGGGATGCAAGTTGATTAGGGTGATATAAGTAATGCAAGGTGATTAGGGTTCTGTAAGTGGTGCAAGGTGATTAGGGTGATGTAAGTGATGCAAGGTGATTAGGGTCATGTAAGTGGTGCAAGGTGATTGAGGTGATGTAAGTGGTGCAAGGTGATTAGGGTGATTTAAGTGATGCAAGGTGATTAGGGTGATGCACGGTGATTAGGGTGATATAAGTGGTGCAAGGTGATTAGGGTGATGTAAGTGATGCAAGGTGATTAGGGTGATGTAAGTGATGCAAGGTGATTAGGGTGATGTTACTGATGCAAGGTGATTAGGGTTCTGTAAGTGGTGCAAGGTGATTAGGGTGATGTAAGTGATGCAAGGTGATTAGGGTCATGTAAGTGGTGCAAGGTGATTGAGGTGATGTAAGTGGTGCAAGGTGATTAGGGTGATTTAAGTGATGCAAGGTGATTAGGGTGATGCACGGTGATTAGGGTGATATAAGTGGTGCAAGGTGATTAGGGTGATGTAAGTGATGCAAGGTGATTAGGGTGATGTAAGTGATGCAAGGTGATTAGGGTGATGTTACTGATGCAAGGTGATTAGGGTGCTGTAAGTGGTGCAAGGTGATTAAGGTGATGGGATGCAAGTTAATTAGGGTGATATAAGTGGTGCAAGGTGATTAGGGTGATGCAAGGTGATTAGGGTGATGTAAGTGATGCAAGCTGATTAAGGTGATGGGATGCAAGTTGATTAGGGTAATATAAGTGGTGCAAGGTGATGAGGGTGATCTAAGTGATTCAAGGTGATGTAAGTGATGCAAGGTGATTGAGGTGATGTAAGTGATGCAAGGTGATTAGGGTGATGTAAGTGATGCAAGGTGATTAGGGTGCTGTAAGTGGTGCAAGGTGATTAAGGTGATGGGATGCAAGTTAATTAGGGTGATATAAGTGGTGCAAGGTGATTAGGGTGATGCAAGGTGATTAGGGTGATGTAAGTGATGCAAGCTGATTAAGGTGATGGGATGCAAGTTGATTAGGGTAATATAAGTGGTGCAAGGTGATAAGGGTGATCTAAGTGATTCAAGGTGATTAAGGTGATGTAAGTGATGCAAGGTGATAAGGGTGATATAAGTTGTGCAAGGTGATTAAGGTGATGTAAGTGATGCAAGGTAAGCAGGGTAATGTTAGTGATGCAAGGTGATTAGGGTGATGTAAGTGATGCAAGCTGATTAAGGTGATGGGATGCAAGTTGATTAGGGTGATGTAAGTGGTGCAATGTGATTAGGATGATATAAGTGATGCAAGGTGATTAGGGTGTTGTAAGTGATGCAAGGTGATTAGGGTGATGTAAGTGATACAAGGTGATTAGGGTGATGCAAGGTGATTGAGGTGATGTAAGTGGTGAAAGGTGATTAGGGTGATGTAAGTGATGCAAGGGGATTTGGATGATGTAAGTGGTGCAAGGTGATTAGATGATGTAAGTGATGCAAGGTGATTAGGGTGATGTAAGTGGTACAAGGTGATTAGGGTGATGTACGTGATGCAAGGTGATAAGGGTGATGTTAGTGATACAAAGGGATTAAGGTGATGTAAGTGGTGCAAGGTGATTAGGGTGGTGCAAGGTGATTGAGGTGATGTAAGTGATGCAAGGTGATTAGGGTGATTTAAGTGATGCAAGGTGATTAGGGTGATTTAAGTGATGCAAGGTGATTAGGGTGATATAAGTGATGCAAGGTGATTAGGTATTGCAAGTGATGCTAGGTGATTAGGGTGATGTAAGTGATATAAAGGGATTAAGGCGATGAAAGTGATGCAAGGGGATTAAAGTGATGTAAGTGATGCAAGGTGATTAGGGTGATGTAAGTGGTGCAATGTGATTAGGATGATATAAGTGATGCAAGGTGATTAGGGTGTTGTAAGTGATGCAAGGTGATTAGGGTGATGTAAGTGATACAAGGTGATTAGGGTGATGCAAGGTGATTGAGGTGATGTAAGTGGTGCAAGGTGAATAAGGTGATGTAAGAAGTGCAAGGTGATTAGGGTGATGTAAGTGGTGCAAGGTGATTAGGGTGATGTTAGTGATGCAAGGTGATAAGGGTGTTGTAAGTGATGCAAGGTGATTAGGGTGATACAAGGTGATAGGAGTAATGTAAGTAATGCAAGGTGATTAGGGTGATGTAAGTGATGCAAGGTGATTAGGTATTGCAAGTGATGCTAGGTGATTAGGGTGATGTAAGTGATATAAAGGGATTAAGGCGATGAAAGTGATGCAAGGGGATTAAAGTGATGTAAGTGATGCAAGGTAATTAGGGTGATGTAAGTGGTGCAATGTGATTAGGATGATATAAGTGATGCAAGGTGATTAGGGTGTTGTAAGTGATGCAAGGTGATTAGGGTGATGTAAGTGATACAAGGTGATTAGGGTGATGCAAGGTGATTGAGGTGATGTAAGTGGTGCAAGGTGAATAAGGTGATGTAAGAAGTGCAAGGTGATTAGGGTGATGTAAGTGGTGCAAGGTGATTAGGGTGATGTTAGTGATGCAAGGTGATAAGGGTGTTGTAAGTGATGCAAGGTGATTAGGGTGATACAAGGTGATAGGAGTAATGTAAGTAATGCAAGGTGATTAGGGTGATGTAAGTGATGCAAGGTGATTAGGTATTGCAAGTGATGCTAGGTGATTAGGGTGATGTAAGTGATATAAAGGGATTAAGGCGATGAAAGTGATGCAAGGGGATTAAAGTGATGTAAGTGATGCAAGGTGATTAGGGTGATGTAAGTGGTGCAATGTGATTAGGATGATATAAGTGATGCAAGGTGATTAGGGTGTTGTAAGTGATGCAAGGTGATTAGGGTGATGTAAGTGATACAAGGTGATTAGGGTGATGCAAGGTGATTGAGGTGATGTAAGTGGTGCAAGGTGAATAAGGTGATGTAAGAAGTGCAAGGTGATTAGGGTGATGTAAGTGGTGCAAGGTGATTAGGGTGATGTTAGTGATGCAAGGTGATAAGGGTGTTGTAAGTGATGCAAGGTGATTAGGGTGATACAAGGTGATAGGAGTAATGTAAGTAATGCAAGGTGATTAGGGTGATGTAAGTGATGCAAGGTGATTAGGGTGATGCAAGGTGATTGAGGTGATGTAAGTGATGCAAGGTGATGTAAGTGATGCAAGGTGATGTTAGTGATGCAAGGTGATTAGGGTAATGTAAGTAGTGCAAGGTGATTAGGGTGATGTAAGTGGTGCAAGGTGATTAGGGTGATGTGATGCAAGGTGATTAGGGTGATGTAAGTGATGCAAGGTGATTAGGGTGATATAAGTGATGCAAGGTGATAAGGGTGTTGTAAGTGGTGCAAGGTGATTAGGGTGATGTGAGTGATGCAAGGTGATTGAGGTGATATAAGTGGTGCAAGGTGATTAGGGTGATGTTAGTGATGCAAGGTGATTAGGGTGATGTAAGTGGTGCAAGATGATTAGGGTGATGTAAGTGATGCAAGGTGATGTTAGTGATGCAAGGTGATTAGGGTAATGTAAGTGGTGCAAGGTGATTAGGGTGATGTAAGTGGTGCATGGTGATTAGGGTGATGCAAGGTGATTAGGGTGATGTAAGTGGTGCAAGGTCATTAGGGTGACGTAAGTTGTGCAAGGTGTAAAATCCTCGAACTTTGAATTGGCCATTCCCTTGGATAAATAATATGTTGTTTCTCACTGCATTTTAAAATCTCTTTTGGTTAATGGAAAAGAACAGCAAGGGATGTCATTTTTATTGGCTGTGCTCACATACTATATTTTAAACTCAGAGTACATGTGATCTAAACTGTGTGGAGCAGTCAATATCTGACATGATAAGATGCTCACCCATGGGAAGAAATAGCCTGAAACGTTGTCGAATTATATCATGGCGTGTAATAACAAGGATTACCTTACTAGTAACTTTTTAGTTTCTTGTTTCCAGGATTGTTGGACTGACCATAACAGAACAGCAGATGGCGAGCTTCAACCAGACCCCAAGAGGTTCCCTAGCGGCATACCTGCACTGGCCCAGTATGTAAGTATCAACCAGATCCCAATAGGTTCCCTAGCGGCATACCCCCACTGGCCTTGTATGTGAGTATCAACCAGACCCCAAGAGGTTCCCTAGCGGCATACCTGCACCAGATCCCAAGAGGTTCCCTAGCGGCATACCCCCACTGGCCCTGTATATGAGTATTAACCAGACCCCAAGAGGTTCCCTAGCGGCATACCTGCACTGGCCCAGTATGTGAGTATCAACCGGATCCCAAGAGGTTCCCTAGCGGCATACCTGCACCAGATCCCAATAGGTTACCTAGCGGCATACCTGCACTGGCCCAGTATGTGAGTATCAACCGGATCCCAATAGGTTACCTAGCGGCATACCTGCACTGGCCCAGTATGTGAGTATCAACCGGATCCCAATAGGTTCCCTAGCGGCATACCCGCACTGGCCCAGTATGTGAGTATTAACCAGACCCCAAGAGGTTCCCTAGCGGCATACCTGCACCAGATCCCAAGAGGTTCCCTAGCGGCATACCCCCACTGGCCCTGTATATGAGTATTAACCAGACCCCAAGAGGTTCCCTAGCGGCATACCTGCACTGGCCCAGTATGTGAGTTTTAACCAGATCCCAAGAGGTTCCCTAGTGGCATACCCCCACTGGCCCTGTATATGAGTATTAACCAGACCCCAAGAGGTTCCCTAGCGGCATACCCCCACTGGCCCAGTATGTGAGTATCAACCGGATCCCAATAGGTTCCCTAGCGGCATACCTGCACTGGCCCAGTATGTGAGTATCAACCAGATCCCAAGAGGTTCCCTAGTGGCATACCCCCACTGGTCCAGTATGTGAGTATCAACCGGACCCCAAGAGGTTCCCTAGCGGCATACCTGCACTGGCCCAGTATGTGAGTATCAACCAGATCCCAAGAGGTTCCCTAGCGGCATACCTGCACTGGCCCAGTATGTGAGTATCAACCAGACCCCAAGAGGTTCCCTAGCGGCATACCCCCACTGGCCCAGTATGTGAGTATCAACCAGATCCCAAGAGGTTCCCTAGCGGCATACCTGCACTGGCCCAGTATGTGAGTATCAACCAGACCCCAATAGGTTACCTAGCGGCATACCTGCACCAGATCCCAATAGGTTCCCTAGCGGCATACCCCCACTGGCCCAGTATGTGAGTATCAACCAGACCCCAAGAGGTTCCCTAGCGGCATACCTGCACCAGATCCCAATAGGTTCCCTAGCGGCATACCCCCACTGGCCCAGTATGTGAGTATCAACCAGATCCCAATAGGTTCCCTAGCGGCATACCTGCACTGGCCCAGTATGTGAGTTTTAACCAGACCCCAAGAGGTTCCCTAGCGGCATACCCGCACTGGCCCAGTATGTGAGTACAATCAAAGACTCTGAACTGACTTTGCCAATTTTTTGTCTTTAATAAGACTTCTTTAGAGCAGACTGAAGAAGATGAACCATTACCAACTGTTTAACATCAAATGAGGTTGCACAAAAACATTACAACGATAAGACAAAAATGTGGATGTTCTAGAATAGTGTTTGCTATTAACCCCCAATTTACACTTCTCTCTATTGGTATCTACTACAAAATAGTAATCACAATACCATATATATGCGACATTAATGGAATCAACTGTGTCTCATTCCAAAGCTCCATGGAAAAGGACTGAAGCTCGGCATTTATGCAGGTACATAGAAAGTGATGTTTTCACATTTTTAAACTAATTAGAATTGGTTATTCATATTCTATTTGTTGCAAAACACCTAAATAACTAGGAAATTATCTATGTATCTCTGTAGTATCTGTGGATAATTCTAAAAATTCTTAAATTCCTAAAATTTAATAACTCTAATAAAGAACTGATAATTAGCCTGTGATTTACTTCCAAGGTACTATGTGTCTGTGTTGTATTTTGTGGATGGTTCTATCCTAAAACTGGTAATAAAGACAGATAATTAGCCTGTGATTTACTTCTAAGTTACTATGTGTCTGTGTTGTATTTTTTGAATGATTCTATTCAAAAACTGTAATTAAAGACTGATTATTAGCCTATTATTTACTTCCAAGATTATGGCACCAAGACTTGCGCAGGTTACCCTGGCTCTATAGACCACATCCAACAAGACATGAATGTAAGTCACTATCTTCTCACTCATGTAGTGCACACCCAAGACACATGATACCACCATACCACACACACCCAAGACACATGATACCACCATACCACACACACCCAAGACACATGATACCGCCACACCACACACACCCAAGGCACATGATACCACCATACCACACACACCCAAGACACATGATACCACCATAACACACACCCAAGACACATGATACCACCACACCACACACACCCAAGGCACACGATACCACCATACCACACACACCCAAGACACATGATACCACCATACCACACACCCAAGACACATGATACCACCACACCACACACACCCAAGGCACACGATACCACCATACCACACACACCCAAGACACATGATACCACCATACCACACACCCAAGACACATGATACCACCATACCACACACACCCAAGACACATGATACCACCATACCACACACCCAAGACACATGATACCACCATACCACACACACCCAAGACACATGATACCACCATACCACACACACCCAAGACACATGATACCGCCATACCACACACACCCAAGACACATGATACCACCATACCACACACACCCAAGGCACATGATACCACCATACCACACACACCCAAGACACATGATACCACCATACCACACACACCCAAGACACATGATACCACCATACCACACACACCCAAGGCACATGATACCGCCATACCACACACACCCAAGACACATGATACCGCCATACCACACACACCCAAGGCACATGATACCGCCATACCACACACACCCAAGACACATGATACCACCATACCACACACCCAAGACACATGATACCACCATACCACACACCCAAGACACATGATACCACCATACCACACACACCCAAGGCACATGATACCACCATACCACACACACCCAAGGCACATGATACCACCATACCACACACACCCAAGGCACATGATACCACCATACCACACACACCCAAGACACATGATACCACCATACCACACACACCCAAGACACATGATACCACCATACCACACACACAAGGCACATGATACCACCATAACACACACACCCAAGGCACATGATACCACCATACCACACACACCCAAGACACATGATACCACCACACCACACACACCACAGTCCTATAGTGCTAGTTCAGCAGGCAAAATACTTATCAATAAATGATTCCAGTGAAGTAAATCATATCTTTTATTTGGCTCTGTATGTGCTGCACAGACTTTTGCAAAGTGGGGTGTTGACTATCTGAAGCTTGATGGTTGCTATAGCGACCCTAAGACATATGACACAGGGTACCCAAAAGTAACAGCAGCCCTGAATGTGACGGGACGGCCAATCGTGTTCTCCTGTAGCTGGCCAGCTTACCAGGTTGGGGCAGGAATAAAGGTAAAGGATGCTAGCTTTGATTTGTTTATCCTTTAAAAAGATAGTATGAAATATAATTTTTTTTATTTTTTACTGCAGGGGTACAGTGGTTCACCTCTGTGAAAATGTGTAATGTTAGGTTGATTTTATACTCTTTGCATTACTGTGGCTTGGGTCTGTCTTTTTTCCAAAAACATTTTAATCACATAATACCTTATGCTCACATCTTGAAAGGTTTTGAATCTAATAAACCACTCTCACACCTAACCAGCTTTAACTCAGTTTTCAACATTCATATGTTATGAAATAAGCAATTTTAACCGAAAGTGTTTTAAAGGGAGTTTTTGGCAGTTTTCATTCAAAGACTTAATCCTTGTGGCAGGAAGGCTGTAAGAAAGCTAATTCTGTTGATTCTTTTTATCACTTTCAGCCAAATTATGCAAGGATTGCTGAGTTCTGCAACCTTTGGAGAAATTATGATGATATCCAGGTACTCCATCAATAATTAATAATAATATCCAGGTACTCCAGCAATAATTAATGATAATATCCAGGTACTCCAGCATAATTATTGATAATATCCAGGTACTCCAGCAATAATTAATGATAATATCCAGGTACTCCAGCAATAATTAATGATAATATCCAGGTACTCCAGCAACAATTAATGATAATATCCAGGTACTCCAGCATAATTATTGATAATATCTAGGTACTCCAGCTATAATTAATGATAATATTCAGGTACTCCAGCAATAATTAATAATAATATCCAGGTACTCCAGCAATAATTAATGATAATATCCAGGTACTCCAGCATAATTATTGATAATATCCAGGTACTCCAGCAATAATTAATGATAATATCCAGGTACTCCAGCAATAATTAATGATAATATCCAGGTACTCCAGCAATAATTAATGATAATATCCAGGTACTCCATCAATAATTAATAATAATATTCAGGTACTCCATCATAATAGATAATAATATCCAGGTACTCCAGCAATAATTAATGATAATATCCAGGTACTCCAGCAATAATTAATGATAATATCCAGGTACTCCAGCAATAATTCATGATAATATTCATGTACTCCATCATAATAGATAATAATATCTAGGTACTCAAGCAATAATTAATGATAATATCCAGGTACTCCAGCAATAATTAATGATAATATCCAGGTACTCCAGCAATAATTAATGATAATATCCAGGTACTCCATCATAATAGATAATAATATCTAGGTACTCCAGCAATAATTAATGATAATATTCAGGTACTCCAGCAATAATTAATGATAATATCCAGGTACTCCAGCAATAATTAATGATAATATCCAGGTACCCCAGCATAATTAATGATAATATCCAGGTACTCCAGCATAAAAAATGATAATATCTAGGTACTCCAGCAATAATTAATAATAATATCTAGGTACTCAAGCAATAATTAATGATAATATCCAGGTACTCCAGCATAATAGATAATAATATCTAGGTACTCCAGCAATAATTAATGATAATATCCAGGTACTCAAGCAATAATTAATGATAATATTCAGGTACTCCATCATAATAGATAATAATATCTAGGTACTCAAGCAATAATTAATGATAATATCCAGGTACTCCAGCAATAATTAATGATAATATCCAGGTACTCCAGCAATAATTAATGATAATATTCAGGTACTCCATCATAATTAATGATAATATCCAGGTACTCCAGCAATAATTAATAATAATATCTAGGTACTCAAGCAATAATAAATGATAATATCCAGGTACTCCAGCAATAATTAATGATAATATCCAGGTACTCCAGCAATAATAAATGATAATATCTATTTACTCCAGCAATAATTAATGATAATATTCAGGTACTCCAGCATAATTAATGATAATATCCAGGTACTCCAGCAATAATTAATGATAATATCCAGGTACTCCAGCATAATTAATGATAATATCCAGGTACTCCAGCAATAATTAATGATAATATCCAGGTACTCCAGCATAATAAATGATAATATCTAGGTACTCCAGCAATAATTAATAATAATATCTAGGTACTCAAGCAATAATAAATGATAATATCCAGGTACTCCAGCAATAATTAATGATAATATCCAGGTACTCCAGCAATAATTAATAATAATATCCAGGTACTCCAGCAATAATTAATGATAATATTCAGGTACTCCATCATGATAAATAATAATATCCAGGTACTCCAGCAATAATTAATAATAATATCTAGGTACTCCAGCAATAATTAATAATAATATCTAGGTACTCAAGCAATAATAAATGATAATATCTAGGTACTCCATCATAATAGATAATAATATCTAGGTACTCCAGCAATAATTAATGATAATATCCAGGTACTCAAGCAATAATAAATGATAATATCCAGGTACTCCAGCAATAATTAATGATAATATCCAGGTACTCCAGCAATAATTAATGATAATATCCAGGTACTCCAGCAACAATTAATGATAATATCCAGGTACTCCAGCATAATTATTGATAATATCTAGGTACTCCAGCTATAATTAATGATAATATTCAGGTACTCCAGCAATAATTAATAATAATATCCAGGTACTCCAGCAATAATTAATGATAATATCCAGGTACTCCAGCATAATTATTGATAATATCCAGGTACTCCAGCAATAATTAATGATAATATCCAGGTACTCCAGCAATAATTAATGATAATATCCAGGTACTCCAGCAATAATTAATGATAATATCCAGGTACTCCATCAATAATTAATAATAATATTCAGGTACTCCATCATAATAGATAATAATATCCAGGTACTCCAGCAATAATTAATGATAATATCCAGGTACTCCAGCAATAATTAATGATAATATCCAGGTACTCCAGCAATAATTCATGATAATATTCATGTACTCCATCATAATAGATAATAATATCTAGGTACTCAAGCAATAATTAATGATAATATCCAGGTACTCCAGCAATAATTAATGATAATATCCAGGTACTCCAGCAATAATTAATGATAATATCCAGGTACTCCATCATAATAGATAATAATATCTAGGTACTCCAGCAATAATTAATGATAATATTCAGGTACTCCAGCAATAATTAATGATAATATCCAGGTACTCCAGCAATAATTAATGATAATATCCAGGTACCCCAGCATAATTAATGATAATATCCAGGTACTCCAGCATAAAAAATGATAATATCTAGGTACTCCAGCAATAATTAATAATAATATCTAGGTACTCAAGCAATAATTAATGATAATATCCAGGTACTCCAGCATAATAGATAATAATATCTAGGTACTCCAGCAATAATTAATGATAATATCCAGGTACTCCATCATAATAGATAATAATATCTAGGTACTCAAGCAATAATTAATGATAATATCCAGGTACTCCAGCAATAATTAATGATAATATCCAGGTACTCCAGCAATAATTAATGATAATATTCAGGTACTCCATCATAATTAATGATAATATCCAGGTACTCCAGCAATAATTAATAATAATATCTAGGTACTCAAGCAATAATAAATGATAATATCCAGGTACTCCAGCAATAATTAATGATAATATCCAGGTACTCCAGCAATAATAAATGATAATATCTATTTACTCCAGCAATAATTAATGATAATATTCAGGTACTCCAGCATAATTAATGATAATATCCAGGTACTCCAGCAATAATTAATGATAATATCCAGGTACTCCAGCATAATTAATGATAATATCCAGGTACTCCAGCAATAATTAATGATAATATCCAGGTACTCCAGCATAATAAATGATAATATCTAGGTACTCCAGCAATAATTAATAATAATATCTAGGTACTCAAGCAATAATAAATGATAATATCCAGGTACTCCAGCAATAATTAATGATAATATCCAGGTACTCCAGCAATAATTAATAATAATATCCAGGTACTCCAGCAATAATTAATGATAATATTCAGGTACTCCATCATGATAAATAATAATATCCAGGTACTCCAGCAATAATTAATAATAATATCTAGGTACTCCAGCAATAATTAATAATAATATCTAGGTACTCAAGCAATAATAAATGATAATATCTAGGTACTCCATCATAATAGATAATAATATCTAGGTACTCCAGCAATAATTAATGATAATATCCAGGTACTCAAGCAATAATAAATGATAATATCCAGGTACTCCAGCAATAATTAATGATAATATCCAGGTACTCCAGCAATAATTAATGATAATATCCATGTACTCCAGCAATAGTTAATGATAATATTCAGGTACTCCATCATGATAAATAATAATATCCAGGTACTCCAGCAATAATTAATAATAATATCTAGGTACTCCAGCAATAATTAATGATAATATCCAGGTACTCAAGCAATAATTAATGATAATATCCAGGTACTCCAGCAATAAATAAAAATAATATCTAGGTACTCCAGCAATAATTAATGATAATATTCAGGTACTCCATCATGATAAATAATAATATCCAGGTACTCCAGCAATAATTAATAATAATATCTAGGTACTCCAGCAATAATTAATAATAATATCTAGGTACCCCAGCAATAATTAATGATAATATCCAGGTACTCCAGCAATAATTAATGATAATATCCAGGTACTCAAGCAATAATTAATGATAATATCCAGGTACTCCAGCAATAAATAAAAATAATATCTAGGTACTCCAGCAATAATTAATGATAATATCCAGGTACTCAAGCAATAATTAATAATAATATCCAGGTACTCCAGCAATAATTAATAATAATATCCAGGTACTCAAGCAATAATTAATGATAATATCCAGGTACTCCAGCAATAAATAAAAATAATATCTAGGTACTCCAGCAATAATTAATGATAATATCCAGGTACTCCAGCATAGAAAATTGAACATGTTCAAACTACACGATAGTCGATAATAGTGCATGATAGCTGGTGGCCAAACGCCCAAGATAGTTGGAACCCTCTTCACCTATCATGGACTATCATGGGCACTACTTTACAGTACTGTATTTACTCCATAGGATTCTTGGGGTAGTGTCCTCAGCATTATAAATTACTATGGTGATAGCCAGGATGACCTGGTGCCAGTGGCAGGACCAGGACACTGGAATGACCCTGACCAGGTATTATGAACTGTGTGTCTGCCCTACTGAACTTTGTGTCTGTCCTGCTGAACTGTGTGTCTGTCCTGCTGAACTGTGTGTCTGCCCTGCTGAACTGTGTGTCTGCCCTGCTGAACTATGTGTCTGTCCTGCTGAACAGTGTGCCTGCCCTGCTGAACTGTGTGTCTGTCCTGCTGAACTGTGTGTCTGCCCTGCTGAACTGTGTGTCTGTCCTACTGAACTGTGTGTCTGTTCTGCTGAATTGGGTGTCTCCCCTGCTAAACTATGTGTCAGTTTTGCTGAGGTGTGTGTCTGTTTGTTGTCGGGTACAGTTGCTGCATTTGTATGTTAAAAACCAATGACAATGAACACATTAACAGGCCTTCCAAACATGATAACTGACATCATTATCTGTTGAACATGAGGGGTAATGGCTGCCCCTTGGTGGTATCACTTGTTTTCCCTTCCAATGAAAAAAAATAAGCACCAAAAATTAGTTCTTTACACTACAAACATCATGGCCATGTTATTCTTTAACCTACCAACACCACCGCCATGTTATTCTTTAACCTACCAACACCACCGCCATGTTATTTTTTAACCTACCAACACCACCGCCATGTTATTTTTTATGCTACAAACATCATGGCCATGTTATTTTTTAACCTACCAACATCACCGCCATGTTATTCTTTAACCTACCAAAATCACTGCAATGGTATTCTTTAACCCACCAACACCACCGCCATGTTATTCTTTAACCTACCAACATCACCGCCATGTTATTTTTTATGCTACAAACATCATGGCCATGTTATTCTTTAACCTACCAACATCACCGACATGTTATTCTTTAACCTACCAACATCACCGCCATGTTATTCTTTAACCTACCAACATCACCGCCATGTTATTCTTTAACCTACCAACATCACCGCCATGTTATTCTTTAACCTACCAACATCACCGCCATGTTATTCTTTAACCTACCAACATCACCGCCATGTTATTCTTTAACCTACCAAAATCACTGCCATGATATTCTTTAACCTACCAACATCACCGCCATGTTATTCTTTAACCTACCAACATCACCGCCATGTTATTCTTTAACCTACCAACATCACCACCATGTTATTCTTTATGCTACCAACATCACCGCCATGTTATTCTTTAACCTACCAACATCACCGCCATGTATTCTTTAACCTACCAACATCACCGCCATGTATTCTTTAACCTACCAACATCACCGCCATGTATTCTTTAACCTACCAACATCACCGCCATGTTATTCTTTAACCTACCAACATCACCGCCATGTTATTCTTTAACCTACCAACATCACCGCCATGTTATTCTTTAACCTACCAACATCACCGCCATGTTATTCTTTAACCTACCAACATCACCGCCAGGTTATTCTTTATGCTTCCAACACCACCGCCATGTTATTCTTTAACCTACCAACATCACCGTTATTCTTTAACCTACCAAAATCACTGCCATGGTATTTTTACGCTACCAACATCACCGCCATGTTATTCTTTATGCTTCTAACACGCTATTCTTTAACCCTATTCAGACTGGGGCTAGAGCATTGAAATTTGATGACTTTTCCTAAAATTTATCTGGGATCACTTTGGTGTAAACAAAATTTTGATATGTGTACCCTGGTAACCATAGCAACCAAGTTTTGAGATAAAGTTTAATGAAAATTAGGCAAAACGCTCGTTTTGCCTAAGTCGTTAAGATCAACTATTAATACGTCGTGCTCAACGTAAATCCATGTCATATAAACGTTTTATACCAAGTTTTGAAAATAACACAATAAAAATTTACATCTCTATTTTAGGGGGGAGGGGTGGTGTTTTTTTTGTCAATTTTTTACCTTCTCGAAATAATGCTTGTAGAAATTGCAAAAAAAACATTCATATCCACCTGAAATCATTAATAAAACTTGAAACGAAGATTAAATTTTGTCACCCAGTTTTTATTGATTAAAATAAATAACTTTCATTAAATCCAAAATGGCGTATGCTGATGTCACATAATTAGCCAAAAATCGCTGTTTTTTAAACTAACATCTTAATTTGGCAAAATCCTTTTTATATTCCTCTATTTTAAATAAAAATTAGAAAAAAAAAAACATTTTTGGAAAAGATATTTAAATTATTACTATAATTAAGAGTCAATGCCAATTGCCAATAATAAAGTACAATGCCAATCAATGACGTCACAGGTGTCATACATTGTTGTCATAGAAACAGTGTCACTAATAATATATGTCTACTGCAAAATAATAAGATTATCGAAAAAGACATACAGAAATACACATCTAAAAAAAAACAGAAATATTGCCCGTTTCTGCTCACTTAAATGACGGCATCGTGACGTCACAAAGACAATTTTTTTTTAAGAATATCGGTCGCTTTTGTAATACGTACTGGTTATGACTTAATAATACGTAATTACGTATAATACTTGTAATACGTACTGGTTATCACTTATTTGGATTTTGGATGTTCTATGCAAAGGTTTCGAAAGATAGGCTATTTATAACCATATGTCCTTTTATGACGTCATATTGTGTTGTTATGGCAACACAATACATCATTTTGTTCCTCTTTGTCAGATAATGGGGCGAAAGAGCCCCCCCCCCCCTCCCCCGGTCAGAAGAAGCCCCAAAAAGCCCGGTCTGTATAGGGTTAAGCTACCAACATCATGGCCATATTGTTTTTATGCTACAAACATCATGGCCATGTTATTTTTTATGCTACCAACATCATGGCCATGTTATTTTTTATGCTACAAACATCATGGTCATGTTATTTTTTATGCTACCAACATCATGGTCATGTTGTTTTTTATGCTACCAACATCACCTCCATGTTATTCTTTAAGCTACAAGCATCATGGTAATGGTATTATTTAAGCTACCATATCATAGCAATGTTTTTTTTTAAAGTAATGTTGCGACTGTTGGTATTTGAGTGTTGTTTTCCGTTTAGCTTATTTATTGGTGTGTTTTTCTTGAAGTAATGGTGTGACTGTTGCCATTTGATTGTTGTTTTCCGTTCAGCTCATTTATTGGTGTGTTATTCTTGAAGTAATGGTGTGACTGTTGCCATTTGATTGTTGTTTTCCGTTCAGCTCATTATTGGTGTGTTTTTCTTGAAGTTGTAACTGTTGGCATTTGAGTATTGTTGTTTTCCGTTTAGCTTATTATTGGTGACAGCTTGACAGTGGATCAAGCCAAGGCACAAATGGCAATATGGTCTATCATGGCGTCTGTGAGTACACATATCACAAGTCTATACGTGAAAAATATATCCTGCAACTTATTGTTGCTTGTAAATATAAGAGCTACTGTATTATATTATTTTATCTCAAAACTAGCCGGCAGATTGTGTTAAGGGATTGTTGTTTTCTAATACTGGTTTGTATTTTATTGAACTCCATTAGCCGCTGATTATGTCCAACGACCTCCGCACAATCAAGCCTGAATTCAAAGCCATTCTACAGAACAAGTCTGTTATCTTGCTTATCTTGCAATTCATAGTTTCTCTTGTACAGAATAAACAAGGGTTACTTTCTCTTTCCCTGTAGGGAGATAATAGCTGTCAATCAGGACAAGCTTGGCAAGATGGGCTCTAGACGTTTTATGGTAAACATTTTTCTGTACCACAATTGCATGTGTGCTATAGAATCTATGCAAACGTTATGTACATTTGACTTGTTCTTTGACAATGACCATTCTCGCTTTTTCGCCTCACCCTGTATAAGTTTGATAAATGTCCTCTTGAAGAATAATGCCATCCAAGTGTGGTCGCGGCCCCTCGCAGATGGATCAGTGGCGGTCGCTGTCATCAATGTGGCAAGCAGTGCACATACTGTTCCTGTGAGTTTTGAAGAGGTAAGCACCACAGCTAACTTACGATATTTGATTATGATGGCGCAGTAGATGACTATAATATTGATGATGATGCTGATGATAATGATATTGATGATCTTTATGATTTCAATCAATCGATCAATCGATCAAAGTTGACAGTTCATATATTATAACGATTGCTGATAATAACGAAGATCACAATGATGGATGATGATTACAATGTGTTTTTTTTTGTATCTCAGATCGGGCTTAGGGCTAGCACCGCATCAGTCCGTGATCTATTCGCTTTCCAAAACTTGGGTGATTTTACCAATGGCTTCACGACAGCGGCCATCAGGCCCACAGGGGCCTTGATGTTCAAAGTTACTGCCTCGAAGCAATAGCTAGGTCAGGCCTTGTTGCAAGTAACAATATGACAGTTAGCCATTATGACCAAGTTTTTCTTTTATTGAAAAATATATAATGATTTCGGTAAAAATCTTACAATATGTCAAGCATGAAAGAGAAGTTGTGTGTTTAGAAATATATGTTTAATTTTTCGCTTTTCTGCTATAGAAATTTAGTTGGTGATGTGAAAATTAGACAATACAACTTAGACAATAGCTAGAATAAAAATAGCCCTTAGGAAAAAAAATGCAAACAGACAATGTTCAAAAAGATTGCAAATGGACCATTAGAGGTTGCCCTAGATCCTGTCCCAGAATTCTTAGTGACTGATAACATGGCGCACGTAAGGCCAATTTAAGATCAAGACGAATAAATCAGCTGGCCCCGACACGGTGCCAAATCTCCTTTTTGAAGATTGGCGTATTGCGCGCGGATTATTGAACTGACATTTTCGCTAAAGAAAACAAAGAAAACATTATGTCTCTGCGTATTTCGGCCCATTACTTAAAAATTACCTTTTACCTATAATTGTGTAATGCCTAGTGGTAGATTCAACTTCAATCCTATTCCAATAAAAGACTCAATCGAATAAGATATTTGGTATTGGCCTTTAGGATCTCCACAACCTTTCTAGGTGAACGCAACGGTAGTTTACAGCGACATTTCCTGGAAAATTATACCTCCTCTCAAGAAGGGATAGAGGCAAGACCTTGGTCGATCCTATAAAATAATAATAATGATGATGACGACGACGACGAAGATAACGATAAACAATGCTTTTAAAGCAGTTCTACAGGCATGTTCTAAGCGCTTTACCTATAATCTAACTAATATCCAACCACTGATCTTGCTAATATCTACTAAACTAACTAATAATACTAATAATCTACCTATAATCTAATACTAATAACTACTAATCTAACTAATATCTAACCACTGATCTTGCTAATATCTACTAAACTAACTAATAATACTAATAATCTACTTATAATCTAATACTAATAACTACTAATCTAACTAATATCCAACCACTGATCTTGCTAATATCTACTAAACTAACTAATAATACTAATAATCTACTTATAATCTAATACTAATAACTACTTATCTAACTAATATCTAACCACTGATCTCGCTAATATCTACTAAACTAACTAATAATACTAATAATCTACTTATAATCTAATACTAATAACTACTAATCTAACTAATATCTAACCACTGATCTTGCTAATATCTACTAAACTAACTAATAATACTAATAATCTACTTATAATCTAATACTAATAACTACTAATCTAACTAATATCCAACCACTGATCTTGCTAATATCTACTAAACTAACTAATAATACTAATAATCTACTTGTAATCTAATACTAATAACTACTAATCTTACTTATATCTAACCACTGATCTTGCTAATATCTACTAAACTAACTAATAATACTAATAATCTACTTATAATCTAATACTAATAACTACTAATCTTACTTATATCTAACCACTGATCTTACTAATATATTACCACTGTATCTAACTAAAAGTATTTCAAAAAAGGAGGAACAGACGAAATTAAACATACTTTGATAAAACCGGATAAAACTTGATAACCAAAAATCATTCATATCTAATGTACAAAAGCATTTTCAAACTAGTGAGTCAATGTAGACGAGATTTTAAAATATTAATAGTATCCGATGCGCGACCATGTTCTGCCAGCTCATTCCATAGAACAGGAGCCGCAGAGGGAAATGATCGAAAGCCATAATTTTTATCTTATAAGAAACAGGTTCAAGGCGAGGTGCGGAAGATGATGAGCGTAACGAGCTACGTGGCTGGTATGTGGTGATAAGGTTACTCAGATAAGACAGAGCAAGACCATTCAGGCATTTAAAAGTCAGCAGACTCAATTTAAAAACAATTCTATATTCAATTGCGAGCCAATGTAGTTCTTGTAAGAGGGATGTTATGTCGTCACTTTTTTTCTTTAAAAATAGAACACGTGCAGCAGCGTTTTAAAAACCAAACATCACACAAAGCAACATACAAAACATCGCCACAAAGCAACACACAAAACATCGCCACAAAACAACACACAGAACATCGCCACAAAACAACACACAGAACATCGCCACAAAACAACACACAGAACATCGCCACAAAACAACACACAGAACATCGCCACAAAACAACACACAGAACATCGCCACAAAACAACACACAGAACATCGCCACAAAACAACACACAGAACATCGCCACAAAACAACACACAGAACATCGCCAAAAAACAACACACAGAACATCGCCACAAAACAACACACAGAACATCGCCACAAAACAACACACAGAACATCGCCACAAAACAACACACAGAACATCGCCACAAAACAACACACAGAACATCGCCAAAAAACAACACACAGAACATCGCCAAGTCTTAAAAGCGTCTTGTCTTGATGAGGCGCCATCATAGGCAATCTGTCATTGAAGACAACTATGGGAAAAACGTCCCTGCTGATCTCGTCAATAATGCGTGTTCTACTGACTTACTTAAAAATACTTGTTCTTGAAAGAAGAAAATGAAACACGCTATGTACGTTTGTTATAATGTCAATCTTAAAATGGTGAATGATCGCTGCCACAGTCCCACTGAAGAGAGCGCAAAGGACATAAACGTAAGGTTATGATATATTTATGGTTATGATATCATTATGGTTATGATATATTTATTTCCAGCTTTGGATGGTATCCTATGTCACAATACTCGCAGTTAAACAAAGTATATTTTTCTTTGCACACAGGAAAATAGTTTTTCGATCAAGTATTCTCATATAGTTAGCTCACTAAATGGGTTAAATAACATTACAGTGCATTAACATAACAGTGTTATATTTTACGGGAGTTTTTTCTAAGAAACTTATTTTATTGCTGTCTTTCCTTTGTAGGAAGCTCGCTGTCCCAGGCTACACGCGCTTCTGGTCTTGGCGGTGCTAGAGACTGGGTCGAGCTGGTTGTTTCTTGATGATCTAACAAGACGCGTCATTATAGGTACGTGTTAATTGAGGAATGCTATAATATTATATGGGTGTATCCGTGATCTCTTAAAGGCAGGAGAAGGCGCCACAGTATGAAGGTGGGGGGGGGGGGGGGCATATAATATATGTGAAAATGAGATATATTCGTGTCTTTCAGATTCCATATACACCAAATATATTCGTGCTTCTTTGTGGTTCTTCGTTTTATCGCCCAGTTATTGCCTTATAAAGAGATCACATACCATTTATCAGCTTCAATCTTTTTATGCCATAGAAAAGGAGTCTAAATCAGAAATTTATAACATTTCTTTGGTAGCCATAGGCCCAAGGAAAACCCATTTTACAACAGGCATATTGTTCAGCTCTTGCTCCAGTCTCACTCAGACCATTTAGACAAAGGATGATTAATGTTTCGTCGTCATAGTGACGCTTACCTCTAGACTCTCGCGTTGCGACCCTGGCAATAATCCGATCCCGTATTGCATTGTGGTCCGCGTCCCTGGACAGTGCAGGCTGGTATCTACTACGCAGCCTCAGTAACTCCTCCTCCATTTGCCGCGCTCCGTCGTCCCTTTCACTGCGCATGCTTGCAAGTTCAGCCATCGTCATGCGGCTTTGGTCCGTTACCGTTCGCTTTAGGCGGGTCATCTCTCGGTTGGTCCTGTCGGCTGCTTGGCCCAACTGTAGCTGACTGACCGGACTACTTAGGTTCCTCAAATCATTGTGCGCGTTGTGCGCGGGGCTAAAAGTACTGGATGCGATCGGTTGACCGAGTCCCCTTGTCAGCTCTACCAGGTCGCGTTCTTTTCTCTGGAGATTCGCGTTGTATACCCTTTCTCTATTAGCATACTCCTCCTCCATACTTCTCAACACAAGAGCTGCGTCTATTGTTTGCGCGGCAGTGGCGCGTAAATCTAGCACTTCCTTTTTCGTATCACCCAAGCGTTCATTCTTCACCAAAGCAGCCATCTCAGCTTGCCCCTTGATGAGCTTGCTCAAAACATGATTCTTGACCGTCTTGAGTTCAAGCGCGGTAGTCGCTACTGCTTCTGCCGCTGCCACCACGTCTCGCCTTGCTTCTTCCAACTCGACGCCACTCCGCCTGCTGGTATTGTCCAGGAATTCTCGTAGTTCCTGGATGCGTGCTAAGCCAACCCGGTCCTGGGCATGCAGTACATCCGCTGTCATGCTCTCGTAGCTTCGTAAATCGTGTCCAAACTGTTCTTTCAGCTCCAAAAGTTCATCGCGTACAAGCTTAGAAAGATCATCCTTAGTGTACTTGAATTGCTCTGATAACTTCTCCTGCGACGTGAGTATATCCTTTTCAAGGAGATCCGCCATCTCGAAAGTGTACTCTTTAAGCTGTTGAATCTCTGTGTTGACGCCTGACAAGTTCTTTGTTGTGACATCCTCTAGTTTCTTTATAGAGGCGTCGTTTACCTTAAGCGTTTCCCTCAGCACACTCATTGTTTTATCCTCGCCGTTTTGACTTCGAATCGCCTTGATGTAGCTTTTCAATTCCTCTGTCTGTTTAGCAAGTTCCTGCTTAACGGCATTTTTCAGGGATTTCTGGACGACTTCGACGTTGACATGCTGTGCCCTTCTCAAGGCCTCGTCGCGCGCTCTTGTCAAATCCTTGATGATCTGATTCTTTTCTTGTATAATCTCAGCATGTGTTCTTTCCTTCATATTCAGCATTTGAGTATGGAACTCCCTCCACCTCTCCACTTCCTTCTCTTTCAGCTCGAGCTTCATCGCAATGATATCTGTTTCGAGTCTGGAGTTCTCTTTCTGTGTCTCTTGTACATCTTGAATATCTCGCGTTACATCGCCTTCATGGAAAAATAGATCTTGGGCGTAAGCGTCACTCAAAGCTGAGGCTCTGCGAATTTCTTCCAGCTCTCTCCGTTGCAACTTGACCCCTTCTTTCCACTCTCGTGTACGTTGTTCTATGGATCTGGATCGTGCGGCAGTCTGCTGCATCAAGGACAAAACCTCATTCATCTCACTGAAGCCCGTTTCATCTGTTCGTCCACTATAACCTTGTAAAGCAGCTTCTTTCCTAAATTCCACAAAGGGGTCAGTTGCTCTTCGCCTTAGTTCCATTATCTCTTTGTCTCGTCTGGACAAAGTACTCTGGAGTTCAGTCAACTTAACTACAAGGTCAGCGTCCATCGCCCCGTCTGCCTCGCGTATTGCTGCCTTCAAGCTGATATTCTGTTCCTTAAGATATTCGTTTTGGCGTTTTACGGCAATAACCTCCTGGTCCTTTCGTTTGAGTTGCTCAGTAACCAACTGGCTAAGGTCGTCTAAGGTCTTTGTCGTTTCTTGAAGTCTGGCCACTGTCTCATCATGCTGGCGCATGGCATCTTTTAGCGCGTTTTCCATCACTTCGTGGTCAGCTTTTGCTGCGTCATTGATCTGTCTTAGCTCAGCTTCGAAATTCCTTTCCGTACAGTCAAGCATTTGCTTTAGATTCTTATTTTCTTCGGTAATGCCTTTAAACGAGTTGTTCTCTTTAGTGAGGTGTTGTACCAGCCATTGTAGCCTATGACGTGACAATGCCACCGACGACATATCATCATTGCTCAGGAGCTGTTGAGCCTCGGTATCCTTGGTCTGCGGCTGATCAACAGTTTCCATGCATGCAGCTCGATCTTGCTCCAGAGTCGCCATTTTTGTCTGCAAATCCTTTTTCTCCTGTTGCAGCAGTGCAATCTTATGGAGGAACTCGAGAGATTCCTGCTTTGTCTTTTCGTTGAATGCTTCATACTCTGTGTTTCTCCGCTGCATTAGTTGTTCCATCTCTGTTATTCTCTCTTCACTTAGTGCAGACTTGTTCGACTCAAGCTGGGTCATCTTGGATTTCAGTTCTTCCTTTTCTTGCTCCAACATAGCGATCTTATGTAGAAAGTCAAGCGACTCCTTGTTCTTTTCTTCAACAAGAACCTTAATCTCTGTCCCTCGTCTTTCCAGCCGCCTTTCCAAATCTTTTATCTTATCCTTATAAGAAGCAGCTAATCTCTCTTCCTCTTCTTTCAGCAATTTACGTTCCTTTTCCAGCTTACAAAAAGCTACTTCTAATTGCTTTTTTCCAGCGTCCTCCTCTTCTTTTATGATTGAAAGCTGCTGGTTTTTCGATTTTAGTCGTTTCTCAAGAGCTTCCTTATCTTTTAATGCCTTTTCAAGGTTGCAGATCTTGGACGCCTCTGTCAAGCCTTGAGACTCCATGTCTCGTCTCTGCATCAGCTCATTGATCGCAGCACTTCTTTTTTTTTCCAAGTTTTGCATGTCATCCAACTCTCGTTCCTTTTTCTCCAGTACTTCCCTGAGCCTCTCCTGACCTCTAAGATGTTGCTCAAGCGGATTATTAGCTGTCTCAGGCCCATTGTCATCGCGCTTGAGAAGATCACTGATAATGGCGGTCAATTTTATTTCTTGTTCTTTCAGTGCATCTATTGCCAAGTTCTTTATGTGGACTTCCTCTTCTAAACCGTCTTTTTCCATTAACCTTTTCTCCAACTCTTCTATTTTGATCTTCATCAGAGCCACCTCGATGGCCTCCGCTTCCTTGGTCAAAGTAATCTCTTCAAGGATTTTATCACTTTCCTTGTACATTTGAATATCAGCCTCGTCCATATTCTCGCCCATCTGTTCTGTGATTGCTTCAGATTTTCCTCTGTTCCGCTGGATTTCATTGATCTTCTCTGCCATCTTGCTCACTTCCGCCCGCGTGTTCCTCCGCTTGATGATGTTCTCGATATCGACCATCGTCACCTGCTTGGACTCCTCCAGCCTTTTCACGCGATCTTTCAGTTGGTCTCTCTCAGCCTCTATATTGGCCAGCTCGTGCTGGATCTCGCTGAATCGCTTGTCTGTGTTGGTCATCAGCTCTGCGATCTCGTCCTCTTTTCTCCGGAGTGTTTCTTCGAGCTCCTGCTTTTCTTGCATCTCTTTTCGTAGCTGTTCCATTTTTTCTGACGCTGTCTTGATACTCATTTGCAGTTTTTCTCCTTCGCTATCCTCGGACTCTGATTCTATTTCCACGCTCGTACTAATATCCTTCTTTGTCACCTTTGCGAGCTGCCGTAGCCTAAGAACCTCCATTCTAAAGACCTTATTCTCGTCAATAACACCCTTAAGTTTGTTCCTCACTTCCATTAACTGGCTGTTGCAGTCCTTATGCCCTTCCAATTCCGACCTAAGAAGTCGAACAATCTGTTTATCCTTTGTTTCCAAAAGCTCTTTTTTTTCTTCGAGCAGTGCTCGTAGATTATCCACAGTTTCGGATATGACCTCGAATTCCTTCTCAGATGCTAAATTCGCTATATCTCTGTCAGTAAACTTCATCTTCAACTCGTACAGTTCTTTTTGGAGATCGCTCCGCTCACTGGTGACAACCATTTCCTCGTGCTTCAGTTTATCTATTATTTCCCTCTTTTCCTTCAGCTTCGCCTTAAGTTTCTTTATCTTGTTTATGTAATCTCTCTCCTCGTACGTCAAAGGCTCAGGAGCGTGCGGCCTGTTATCGTAATCCTGTGCGCTGAACGACTGGCAAACAGTCAACAGCTCAGCAAGTTCGCTACAAGAGGAGCTGCCATCGTCGCCATCAAATAGCAGAGCATTACTCCACTCGCTGCCACTGCCATCTGATCCGTAAGTGCCATCTGATCCGTAAGCGCCATTTGATCCGTAAGCGCCATTTGATCCGTAAGCGACATTTGAGAAGGAACCCGCCTCTCGGCTACTCGAGGTCATCTGGACCTCCTTGTCACACTCTGCAAGGGCAGAGAACCCTGATGAGGACGAGCAGCCAGGAGATACCTGGGCGCGCCTTCGGGCCCCCTTATTAGGGGCGTGTCCCCTGGTGCCTTCGCTAGCGACGTCTGCCTCAAGGGCTAACTCCTCTAACTCCTTAGTATCCGCCGTGGTGTCCTCCTCGCTCTCCCCTGTTAACCCGCTGGTGACTTGCATTGTGTCTTCACTTTGTGTTGTGGTGTCTTCAGGCCCTCCGATGTAACCGCCTTCACTGGGTTTTTCCTGAGAGAGAGATGAGTGAGAAATTGATAGGTGACTTGCACTAAGAAGTCGCGCGACTTTTTAGCGGCAAATTCATGCCAAATTAAATACTCCTATTCACCCTCAAATGGGACCATAAACTGAAATATGTAAGATATCAATTGGGTAAAAAAAACGCAGCTTCAAAAGCTCATTGTTTCCACGTCTTAGAATCTGTAGATTACAGGAAATAATATTTCGATTAAGTTGAATTTCAAGCTCCCCCAAAACCCTAACTCTTGTTAGTCCTACCTGTGGCTGAGTTGAGTTCCTGTTTTTAGTTGATGCGTCACTGGTGGCCTCACTTGTACCATTTGCTGACTGCTGTAAAATGTAGTTTGTTTCTATGCCTTGAGCTTTCTCTTGCTTGCCTTTGAACACATTAAAACGTGGGATCTTGCTTCTAAACGTGGCTGACGTCTCATCTTTGCCGTTCGCTTTGGTAGCACTAACAGGAGAATCACTCTCTTGGGACGAGTCTGCTTGCATTTGTACTTTGGCCTTCCTCTTTCTCCTTGAAGGTCTTACCGGCTTACCCTTTGCACGATCCTGTCCTGTTTCACTGTCCCCCGTTTTCTCCTTCCCACTTATCGCTACCTCCGATGCTCTCATTTCCTTCCTTTTTCCAGATCCTTTAGAGACGTCATCTTCTAATTTCCCTGCCGTCTCACTGTTATCCTCACCTTGCTCGTTCTCAGATTTCTCGCTGTCTGATCCGCGAAGCCTTTGAATGGTCTCTTTGAAGATGGTATCCATCATCACTTGTAGGGACCGAAACACTTTCTCGAGTTCTGCGCCCTGAAATACCACTCGAGCTGGTGAATGCACATCGGAAGAGCCCGATATTTTTTTCATCTCACTTAATAATCTCTCCCTTTCCTGGTCATGCCAGAGCAATAACTCTTGTATTTTTTCCTTGTTCATAACCACCCGGCCGAGCCCATGACTCGAGGATAGCGTCGGGGAGATCAGCTTGGTTGGTCGAGCTACTTGCACGCTCTCCGTTGAGGTGCTTTCCCTGTGATCACTCTGGCCTTCAAGGCTTGCTTGTTGCATGGCACGTAGCCTTTTAAGCAGCTTTGATGGAACCATGTCACTATCCCCACTCTCTGCGACGGATACTCGTCTCAACTCTTGGATCAAGTTCCCTTGAAGATCCTTCACGTCTTTGCCGCTCGAGCGCACGATACGTGCGACCCTAGGGGGTGAGGGTGGGGAGGGGATGCTCGAGGCGCTACTGGTACTACGACGGGATTCGAAACTTGACAGCATCAAGGGAAGTTCTCCTGATACTGACTTCCTTTTCAGCTCAAGCACCATTTTCTTCCGCATCGTTTTAAGCTCCGCCTCAGAGAGATTCATTGGTACGTTTATAACTTTCGGTTTGGTACTTTTCTTCTCTTCATTTGTCTTGTTTTTATAGCCTTTGAAAAAAATGTTTACGTGGTAAGAGTATCCACTCGACGTGGCTAAAGTATACATCGACAACAGGAAAACCGAGAAGAAGGTCAGAGACCAGACAGTGGTCCTGATAGATCTCTAGAAATCTCACCTTTGCTAAGCACGTCGTCCAGTTTAAGTGCGAAGTCCTCTTTCCATTGACTTATTTTACTGAACGCCTGTTTCTCAATTTGGGTCGCGTATTGAGTAGACTCGCGCATTGGACTTCCTGTGGCTAGGGTAGTTCGGCGAATGCGCAAGCGAGACGGTATCTTTCCCCGCCAGTAGTTGATGGGATCGATCACGTGACGTGACTCTTCGGAGTCTGCCTCGCTAAAGTTGCTGAACGTGCTACCGCTGGCCGCCATCTTGAAGATTTAAGACACCTTTTTCAGGAAATGTTAGGGCCGATTTAAGACACCTTTTTCAGGAAATGTTAGGGCCAAAACTAGATTGCGGGGGGGTGCCTATGCAGTCGGAAAGAGAGAGGGGATCATTACCGCCCCCCCTTTTCTCGAGCAAGTATACAACTCTCTCAACTCTGCTACCCAGGGCTTGGCCCATAGGAGTTGGGGGGAAGTGTTCTTTAGCAGAAGATTTGGTTTATGGACAAAACCAGGCTAAAGGGAAAGTATGTGAATACAATATGTGTTTCTCGTTTTTATTTGAGGATGTTTTTGGGATCTTCATAATTTTTTGAGAGTTGGTTACCATTGAATCTGCAGATGTCCTTACCATGACGTCTTGCGTCACTTCATCCACAAGCGCTAGTACAGACTCACTACGAGAGTGCCTCGACTCCATGCACTCCGCTATCTTGCTTGGATCACTTGCCCGGCGGGACGGATTCGCACCTGTCAAACACATAAACGATGTCAAGGTATCAGTTTATGTCAGTAAATCTCAGTAGAGACATGTCAAGGTATCAGTTTATGTCAGTAAATCTCAGTAGAGACATGTCAAGGTATCAGTTTATGTCAGTAAATCTCAGTAGAGACATGTCAAGGTATCAGTTTATGTCAGTAAATCTCAGTAGAGACACACACGGCTCTGATGTGCAGCCGACAACATGTCGCTATAGACACAGACGGCTTCACACATTTTACATACATGCAACTGACATGTCGCTATAGACACAGACGGCTTCACGCATTTTACATACATGCAACTGACAGCATGTCGCTATAGACACAGACGGCTTCACACATTTTACATACATGCAACTGACAACATGTCGCTACACACACAGACGGCTTCACGCACTTTACACACATGCAACTGACAACATGTCGCTATAGACACAGACGGCTTTACGCATTTTACATACATGCAACTGACAACATGTCGCTATAGATACAGACGGCTTCACGCATTTTACATACATGCAACTGACAACATGTCGCTATAGACACAGACGGCTTCACGCATTTTACATACATGCAACTGACAACATGTCGCTATACACACAGACGGCTTCACACATTTTACATACATGCAACTGACAACATGTCGCTATACACACAGACGGCTTCACGTATTTTACATACATGTAACTGACAACATGTCGCTATAGACACAGACGGCTTCACGCATTTTACATACATGCAACTGACAACATGTCGCTATACACACAGACGGCTTCACACATTTTACATACATGCAACTGACAACATGTCGCTATACACACAGACGGCTTTACGCATTTTACATACATGTAACTGACAAAATGTCGCTTCACGCATTTTACGTACATGCAACTGACAAAATGTCGCTATACACACAGACGGCTTCACGCATTTTACATACATGCAACTGACAACATGTCGCTATAGACACAGACGGCTTCACGCATTTTACATACATGTAACTGACAACATGTCGCTATAGACAGAGACGGCTTCACGCATTTTACGTACATGCAACTGACAACATGTCGCTATAGACACAGACGGCTTCACGCATTTTACATACATGCAACTGACTACATTTCACTATACACACAGACGGTTCCACCATTTTACATACATGCAACTGACAGCATGTCGCTATAGACACAGACGGCTTCACGCATTTTACATACATGCAACTGACAACATGTCGCTATAGACACAGACGGCTTAACACATTTTACATACATGCAACTGACAATATGTCGCTATAGATACAGACGGCTTCACGCATTTTACATACATGCAACTGACAACATGTCGCTATACACACAGACGGCTTTACGCATTTTACATACATGCAACTGACAACATGTCGCTATAGATACAGACGGCTTCACGCATTTTACATACATGCAACTGACAGCATGTCGCTATACACACAGACGGCTTTACGCATTTTACATACATGCAACTGACAAAATGTCGCTATACACACAGACGGCTTCACGCATTTTACATACATGCAACTGACAACATGTCGCTATAGACACAGACGGCTTCACGCATTTTACATACATGCAACTGACTACATTTCACTATACACACAGACGGCCTTAGGCATTTTACATACATGCAACTGACAACATGTCGCTAAAGACACAGACGGCTTCTCGCATTTTACATACATGCAACTGACAGCATGTCGCTATAGACAGAGAATGATGGCTGACTGTGAGTTTGTGTGTACGCACTGCCACTGAAGGTAGTGACACCAGCCATTGCCCCGTTTCCCAAATAATTTAGTTTACTAAAATGTTGTTAAAGAATGGGCTACAGATTGGTTCACACAAATGTCTTGGTGACAAAAACACATTTTACGTGCTCACTGCTGGCACTCATCCTTTTAGGTAAATTCTGTGAGTTATATCTTACCTTGTTTACCCTCATGCCGAGTCCAGCGAGTTAGTACTTCGTCGTTTGAGTTGTGTCTCTCAATCGCCATTTCCTGTTCGGGTGACTCATCAGATTCGAAATCCGTGTTCTCGGCGAGTAGAAGAATCGATGATGGCTTAGTCCTGGTCACGTCCTCGAGACTCTGCTTGTCCTCCGTGCCGTCCTCGTCAAGACTGCCAAGTGTTGTCTGAAACAGGGACGACTCTACTGGAAATGATGCCCACATTCGATTCCTAAAATGCTTTGACAATCTTTGCCTAAAGCAGTTTGGATAGTCGAGAAAGGATTTACTAATGTTGTTGCAACCGGGACTTATTTGCATATATTGCCGACAAGATTTTTAAAAAAAATGTCACGCATGCGAAGTAGTCAAAGTGCGAGTCGC
This sequence comes from Nematostella vectensis, assembly GCF_932526225.1. Classification (NCBI taxonomy): domain Eukaryota; kingdom Metazoa; phylum Cnidaria; class Anthozoa; order Actiniaria; family Edwardsiidae; genus Nematostella; species Nematostella vectensis. The sequence goes on along the minus strand of NC_064038.1, from coordinate 998,049 downwards.
GAATTCAATCATGCCCAAATTGTTCCTCTGCATTGCATTTTTCTATAGTGCGCATGCGTGACTTTTTGTTATCCTGTCCATATTCCCACACCTTTTCTAATTTCGACCAGCTATAAATGAACACAAGGTTGAAAAAGTGTGTTGTACGCCTCTGTAAAACAGAGTGGTTCAACCTTGTGTTCATTTATAGCTTGTCTTCACCACGCCTAACACACCATCGCTTGTCTGTAGTCTTTCTGGTTATCCTATTTCAACCAGGACTCGTTTGCACATACTGCCAAACCTTTTCGCAACGGGCGTATTCCTAGATATCTACTGCTTGGAACAGCTTGGAACAAACATTTGTTTGAAGGCTTCTTATTCATTGCCACTATGTATTGTCATTTTTGGACTATGACTGGGCACGCCTTACCTGGAATTGCCGGTTTCCTGGTGGCTGCTTCATTTTGTCATAACTCTCCAAGCTGAAAGATCGTGGCCTCCTTCCATCGTGTCCATCTTCCCTGTCAGTCCCTTCATCTATTGGACCGCTAGGGACCGAGGGCTCAGACAGCGATCTTGTCCGCCCCATTCCCCGCTCCCATATCTGGAGAGCCTTCTCCTTGACTAGTGATTCTGAACTCTCCGACTCTTCAGGGTCACACGATGAGTCCTCCGCGTTTTTTGTTCTATCGTTGTTATCAGAGATGATTGCATCGTCGCTGCCCTAAAATGATCACTATGATAAGACGCTCGCAAGATATTATTGTGTATATATGTAATTGTCACGAAATGATCACGTGGTTTGACTTAACGTCCGCCAGTGCCATCACGGACACCGTGGGGTAGTCGTGTATTATCACGCGATGATCACGTGGTTTACCTGTACGTCCGCCAGTGCCATCACGGACACCGTGGGGTAGTCATATATTACCACGCGATGATCACGTGGTTTACCTGTACGTCCGCCAGTGCCATCACGGACACCGTGGGGTAGTCATATATTACCACGCGATGATCACGTGGTTTACCTGTACGTCCGCCAGTGCCATCACGGACACCGTGGGGTAGTCATATATTACCACGCGATGATCACGTGGTTTACCTGTACGTCCGCCAGTGCCATCACGGACACCGTGGGGTAGTCATATATTACCACGCGATGATCACGTGGTTTACCTGTACGTCCGCCAGTGCCATCACGGACACCGTGGGGTAGTCATATATTACCACGCGATGATCACGTGGTTTACCTGTACGTCCGCCAGTGCCATCACGGATACCGTGGGGTAGTCATATATTACCACGCGATGATCACGTGGTTTACCTGTACGTCCGCCAGTGCCATCACGGACACCGTGGGGTAGTCATATATTACCACGCGATGATCACGTGGTTTACCTGTACGTCCGCCAGTGCCATCACGGACACCGTGGGGTAGTCATTGTCCCTGTCGTTGCCTGAGAAGTGGGGCATGCTCATCCAGCTAAAGCTCTGGTGTAGCCGCGGAGTACAAGACTCGTTTTCTCGCCGATTTTTAATTTCGTCTGCGTCAGTCATGTGTGGGAGTAGCATATAGCTGCGACAAGACCGCACCCTTTCAGTGACCTCTAAGATCCGTCTGTGCGGCGAAGTGTCGCTGAACGAGCGGGCTTTTCCCTTGTACTCAGCAAGGAGAGGAGGCCTGGGCAACAGAAAAGCATTCTTATACTTCATTTTATACTCCATTCTTTTATTTCCATGATAATCAATGTGAATTCATTAATTATTTACACAATTAAGCAAAGCCTCACCACTAGGTTTTGTTTAGATTCTCCAACACACACATACACACACTCCTGTTAGCTACTATTAGTCTCACCAAAATGTGTGTAGAGGAACATTTTTTTATAAAACTTAGTCAAGGTCGATTGGCGTGATCTATGTTGCCTCTATTAGTTCCTATTTACACGGCTTCAAATGAAGCATGGTATGGTATACCTAACCCATGGTGTGCCCAAGGGTTCTCTAAGCCTTACCAGGGTTTGTTGAGTTCTGGAACATCTTCCGCCACAAGGTCCCCGCTATTACTCTCTTTACCGCTACTCGTCGCTTCAACACCCGAAGATTCTCCTGATTTTTCGTTCTCGCTGCTGCAATAGTCATCTTGTTTGGATTCGTCATGCTCCTCTCTCCCATTTGATGTGGCAGAAAATGCTTCACCATGAGTTGCAAGGGGTCCATTGTCACCTTCGTTCTTTTCCTGTTGGGTTCCTTCCTCGTTTACTTCCTCGAATTCGCCAACTTGCGCCATGGTTTCCTCAAATTTAGACTCTCTTCCCTTCGGTTTTTCTGCTATTTCACTCGCCGCACTTCTCTCCAAAGTCTCACTATTTTTAGCCTCATTCTTTCCTTTCCGGATTTTAATAGATTCTTCGTTCTTATTCTGGCCTTTCTGATCTTTAGAGGTATCAGCCATTTTCGACAATGGTGTGTTGCTTGTCGATTTAGGCGTATTGCTTGTTGCGTGTGTGTTGGTTGTTGTTGCCTGTGTGTTGCCTGAATTTTCTATCCGTGGTTGGCTTGTTTTTTCTCTTTCGTCGAGTTTCTGCTCGTCATCTTTCTCTCTTTGGAAAGGACCCTCTACGGACAAACATACTCCACTCAAACATGTTCGTATGCCCTCCCAACAAACTCCACTCAAACATGTTTGTACGCCCTCCCAACAAACTCCACTTAAACATGTTCGTTTGCCCTCCCAACAAACTCCGCTTAAACATGTTCGTTTGCCTTCCCAACAAACTCCACTTAAACCTATTCGTTTGCCCTCCCAACAAACTCCACTTAAACATGTTCGTATCTCGAGATATAAGATATGACATAGCACTTCCAAATATAAGAGATGGCATAGCACTTTGAAATATAAGATGTAGCATAGCACTTTAACTTAAACTTTAAAGTTAAAGTGCTATGCCATATCTTATATTTTAACTTAAACTTTAAAGTTAAAGTGCTATGCCATATCTTATATTTCTAGGTGTTAGGCCATATCTTGTATTATAAGGTGCTATGCTAACTACTTACTAACCGAGAGTGAGGTCATGCCGGGAAATATCAAACTGAGGCTTTGGCGTATCGACCGAGGCTTTGCGAAGTCGATGCGCCAAAGCCGAGGTTTGATATTTCCCGGTATGACCGAACGGTCGAGGTTAGTAAGTTGTTAATTATATGGCTTTTTAAAATAAAAATGACAAGAAAACAAATCAACTTTCGCTTTCGCGCGAATATCGATTAGTTTGTCAATCGATTTCAAAAAGGCGGGAAAACAAGAAACACTGGCGCGCTGCCAAATAAAAAATGTAAACGAGTAAAAGGATTGTTAACAAGTAAGTTAATTGGACGACTTTTGGAAGCTACAGTTTTTATCATAGGTGAAGTTGATCCAAACAATAACAAAGAAAGCTGTTGTCAGTCTTCACGGCATGAATGCACTGTTTAGTTCGAAAACTCCTCGGTAGTAGAGAACAAACTTTTGAAGTAAAATGAAAAGGCCAATCGCTTTGTGCTGCTTTTTAATTTGATGGAAATATTGCATTCACAAATAACAGGTAGTACTTATCTTAAAGAGACTTTTCTGGGTCTTTACACCCCTTGTTATTTATCCATTTGTTTGTTTATCCGATATAAATAACTTAAGCTCTGTACTTCTTGGCTATCGGTGGCGGCTCGTGATCTTATTGTTTCTCTTTGTGTCAAAATTTTCCTCTTCTATCTCTTCAGGATAATAAAACTCCGACTCAAAGTACTCGTCCTCTCCCATTATCAACTTTAAGACTTGTTTGTTTCTTGTTTTTGTTTTTGGTGGCTTTGGTTTTTTGGTCGATTTTGTTTTAGCGGAATTCGTGCAACCGAACAAAGCAACACAAAAAAGCTCACAAAATGTCCCGCTCCGAATACGAAAAAAGACGGCCCGCTGATTAAACATTTCTGTTTCTTCTGGGTGTTAGAATTCGCTACTCGAATGTTCGCTGTCGCTCGTTTTGCAGTTTGAAGGTGGAAAAAAAATACAAAAAAACAGAAGATTGTGAAAAAATTTTCGTAGGGCAATACGGAATTCCGTAATGCCCTCAGACGGGCAATACGGGAATGTCACGACTACAAATTAGCCAATCACAGCGCGCGTACTATCGTAGCCATATAATAATACATCTTATATTTCGATATGATATGACATGGCACCTCGACATACAAGAAAAGGCCTAGTACCTCAAAATAAAAGGCATGAATGAGATTCCTAAGATCTTCTACCCGCATCATCATCATCAGCATCGTCAGTTGGGCGACTCACCTTTCTTATCTTGCACCAACTCCTCATCACTTTCTTCCGTTGCCATTCACTCGTATCTTTAGCTCATTACATTACGGGTCCTTATCTTCAAGTAAATCAATAGTCCTTGTAGGCTTCTTTGTGCCAATAACGTTGTATTGAGAAATAAGGCGATGAAATAAAGTTGAATGCTAGAATCAAGAATAATCAGCGATCAAATAGCAAACTGAAAACGCTAGTGTCGATACTTATGACGTCACAATTGCGCGAGGACATCGTTGCTATTGTTACTAGCGCGCGCTTTGGGAAGTCACGTGGTTTCACGCGCTAGTGTCGATACTTATGACGTCACAATTGCGCGAGAACATCGTTGCTATAGTTACTAGCGCGCGCTATGGAAAGTCACGTGGTTTTACGCGCTAGTGTTGATCGTCCGTGCAGTGATAATGCTAAGAACAAAAAAATAATATTCCTAATGGAGGCAGAAGATATAGATTGATGCTAACCTTATATATAATTATCTCTAATAATCCGGGTCTGGAGTGTTTTTGTGTAGCTCCCGCGGCTGGATCCAGCCCGCTCAATAGCCAATCAGCGTGTGCCATTTTTATCAGAAGTAGTTGTCATAAAATAAAAAAATAAAAAATTATATTGAGCATTGCAGAGGAATGTCGTGAAATGATATCCAATGCTATAAAATGTTTATTTATATATTCTTTCACGCGCTGGTTGACGCCTCAATTTGATTCATTGTCTGAAATAATATCAAGCGTGAAATAACGAAATTTTTTCTACTTTATTTCTTACGAGCCATTATTTGTTTTCTCTTCCAATTGTTTCTTTTCAGCCGTTATTTTCCCGTTTTTTGTGTAGACCTAAAAGTGACGATGGGAGTAACAACCTTATTCATATGATTCATCGCTAATTTAAACTATTTCCATAAATACATTGATGAATTAAGCGGTTCTAATAGCTGGCCAATGTTTTGATCTTAATGAGAATTCACCAGCATCACCTGTTCACGGGGATTATTACTGGCGTTCAAATGATCAACACACTTTGTTTATTTTCTCTCTTTTTCTTTCACGCTTTGTGAACTGCGTTGCTAGAATTCCTATTATCTCCATGCAAAATGGCGCCATTAGCTATGTTTCTCTTGCTCTTCTTTCTCTCCGCACATACGACGGCCTTGGACAACGGACTCGCCCGGACGCCCCCTAGTAAGTCAATTGTCATATAAAGTGTGAATTCTTTTTGTTTCTATTCTAATCACTCTTTATCGCTCAAGGAAGCCTAGCCTGAACCTAACCTATGGACCATTAGCCTCTTAGTTCGGGGAAAAAAACCTCCCAACACAAACCGGTTTCAGTCCGATTGGAACTTGGTGCTTTTCTTGATATAAACTCGCTACTATTCCCGAGCGAATTTGTACTATTCGGGATAGACTCGCTACTATTTTCGAGCGTCTTTTGTGCTTTTCGGGATAGACTCGCTACTATTCCTGAACGACTTTGTGCTTTTCGGGATAGACTCGCTACTATTCCCAAGCGACTTTGTGCTTTTCGGGATAGACTCGTCCTTATTTGAGAGCTACTTGACACTTTCCAAGTGAGTCCGTAGTTACCGGCAGTCACTCTCTGCGACTGTACAACGGATAATTGTATTTAATTACAATAAGCTAATTGCACCAAAAACTCGCATGACTATTTGAGTGGCGATTCAAGCCAAAAGAAACAAAGACATGACTACGCCCGCCACGTCAAAGAACGAAGAAAAAAAAATCTCACAATAGCTTGTGATCAATTGTAGTCAATTGTATCTTAATCTTTGAGTTGTTGTTCTTCAGTGGGGTGGATGGCATGGGAGCGTTTCCGTTGTAACATTGACTGTGTCAATGATCCTGAGAACTGCATCAGGTGTGTATATAAATGATCATGAGAACTGCATCAAGTGTGTATATAAATGATCCTGAGAACTGCATCAGGTGTGTATATAAATGATCCTGAGAATTGCATCAGGTGTGTATATAAATGATCCTGAGAACTGCATCAAGTGTGTATATAAATGATCCTGAGAACTGCATCAAGTGTGTATATAAATGATCCTGAGAACTGCATCAGGTGTGTATATAAATGATCATGAGAACTGCATCAAGTGTGTATATAAATGATCCTGAGAACTGCATCAGGTGTGTATATAAATGATCCTGAGAATTGCATCAGGTGTGTATATAAATGATCCTGAGAACTGCATCAAGTGTGTATATAAATGATCCTGAGAACTGCATCAAGTGTGTATATAAATGATTCAGAGAACTGCATCAGGTGTGTATATAAATGATCCTGAGAACTGCATCAGGTGTGTATATAAATGATCCTGAGAACTGCATCAAGTGTGTATATAAATGATCCTGAGAATTGCATCAGGTGTGTATATAAATGATCCTGAGAACTGCATCAGGTGTGTATATAAATGATCCTGAGAACTGCATCAGGTGTGTATATAAATGATCCTGAGAACTGCATCAAGTGTGTATATAAATGATCCTGAGAATTGCATCAGGTGTGTATATAAATGATCCTGAGAACTGCATCAGGTGTGTATATAAATGATCCTGAGAATTGCATCAGGTGTGTATAGAAATGATCCTGAGAACTGCATCAAGTGTGTATATAAATGATTCAGAGAACTGCATCAGGTGTGTATAGAAATGATCCTGAGAACTGCATCAGGTGTGTATATAAATGATCCTGAGAACTGCATCAGGTGTGTATATAAATGATCCTGAGAACTACATCAGGTGTGTATATAAATGATCCTGAGAATTGCATCAGGTGTGTATATAAATGATCCTGAGAACTGCATCAGGTGTGTATATAAATGATCCTGAGAACTGCATCAGGTGTGTATAGAAATGATCCTGAGAACTGCATCAGGTGTATATAGAAATGATCCTGAGAACTGCATCAGGTGTGTATAGAAATGATCCTGAAAACTGCATCAGGTGTGTATACAATATTGATGATAGTGGTGGGGGTGACGATGGTGGTGATAGTGTTGGTGGTAGTGGCGATTATGATGGTGATGACTGTCTGGTGATTATGGTGATGGTGGTTGTAATGGCATTGGTTGCGAAAATAGTGATGGTGATTATTGGTGGTGATGGTGACGATTATGATGGTAGTGGTGTACGTGGTGGTGGTGTTGATGATGTGGTGTGATGATGGTGATGAAAGTGGTTATGATGATGGTAATATTGGTGGTGGTGTTGATGATGGTGATATTGGTGGTGGTGTTGATGATGTGGTGTGATGATGGTGATGAAAGTGGTTATGATGATGGTGATAGTGGTGATGGTGACGATGACGGTGGTGGTGGGTTTTATAGCGGCTGTGATAGTTATGATGCTAAAGGTAATAAACCCTTTGTCTTTGAATTTCAGAAATTAATTCCGTGTTACATAGAAATTTGTGAAGTATTGACGGAACAAATGCGAAAGTTTTTGGGTCTGGTTGTAGTCAGCAAATGCTTTCTTGCTAAAAAAAAAAAAACAGCAGAATACTGATGCTTGTCAAACAAATTACTAATCTTAGCTCGAGTACTTGAATCCCAGAAACAACTACGTTATCCTTAGTCTATACATTTCAGGTCCTCTTCACTTGAGTTGGCAAATAACAAAGCTCTGACCATAAAAATAATATCGATCTATAGAATTCGAGGAGCTACTTAGGCAGCCTACCTATTTCTTCTCTCCCCTCTATCAACCTCAGTTGTGAATTTGGTATTATTCTCCAGGTCTTATTATTTTCCTCCATTAACCTAAGGGTCCAACCAATTTGACAGGCTTTTACTATGCCTCAAGATCAGGGAGATGTGATCCTCCTTGTTCTTGCTCAGCTTTTACCTTTGCTTCTTTACCGTTCCAGAGAAAATCAAGTATAGATGATTTGACATTGCTCACATAGCCTTTTGGTGGCCATTTTTGAGCATACATATAATACCTAAGATAATGCCAAAGTTCACATCACTGTAGTTTTTCCATATAACGTGAGAGACCTCGTCTTCCATATGTTAAAAGTTGTTTTCAGATTTTTACCCTCTCAAGAGGGTAAAATCAGAGAACACCCTCAGAGAACCAGAGAGAATACCCTCTCAAATTTTTTTTACAGTTTTTTGCATCACCAGCGAACATAACGACTTCGACTTCACTGTTCCCTATTTTAATACCCTTAATATTATTGTTGTCTGTTCTAACCGACGTTGCAAAAACTCCCATCACCATGATAAACGGATACGGGGGAGGCGTTTAATAAAAAGGTTGTTTGTTAGAGAGAGGCGTTCAATACAAACTTGTAACCTGGGGGGGGGGGGCGTTCGTTAGATAGGAGGCGTTTATTAGATCATTTACGGTAATGTATACTGTATCCCTATCATAAGAATTCCTAGGATAGCGCTATCCTGCACCAGGAAACCGGGCAGGCAATAAACAAGCAAAAAATGCAGTAATTGTGATAAAGTAGCAATTAATAAAACTGTCACACCTATTGGTGATTTCGTGTCCATAGTGTGAGCAAAAACGTGCTCCACCATCGCATGGATTACGCAATTCGAGCAAAACATCATGAAACGTGAAGACGTGCTGCATTGGAATCCAAGAGCTCGACCCAGTCTCTAGATATCTCACTCTTGGAGTGAGGTTTTGGAATTGATAGTGAGGTTTTGGAATTAGAAGTGAGGCTTTGGAATTGAGAGCGAGGCTTTGGAATTCGGAGTTTGTATTTGGATTGCACTTATGGGCCACCGTAAATTAGGCTTGCATAACATTCGCTTATAGACAGCTTCACAGCTTTTCCTTTCCTAGTCTGTTAGAGTAGGAGTGTTTAGATCCGACAGAAACGATTTAAGGCTAGAGTTTTGTAAAAAATATATGTGGACGTAACGACGCTACTTGTGGACAAACTGGACGAAATGACATGATACCGATAAAGATGATGATGGATCTATTATCGTTCTTCCAGTGAGAACCTGTTAAAGGAAATGGCTGATCGAATTGCCTCAGATGGCTTCCGAGAGGCTGGATACGAGTATGTCTGCATTGATGTAAGTTTACAAATATAATCAATAGAACTTATAAAAGCATTTTATTCTATTAGTGTATTATTTTTGTATATAAAACTCGGGAACCTCGCAAGAACAAGCGATTTGATTGGTTAAGAAACTCGGGATTAAATGCATTATACACCTCCTAGGAGGTGGATATTTTCCTGCGCCCGAAATCAAGCAAAATGCCGGGTGCAACAGCCGGTTTGCAAGAAAATTGCTCTAAACCTCGTTTTATATACTAAAACCATTATACCATTTCCATTTCGGCAGATAGTGGCGAAATATCTACCGAGAGCTAAATGGAAATTGTTAAATATTCGTATGGCATAGTAGATTTTGTGTGATATGTACATCTGGTATGTACCTATGGTATAATAATAATTGTATTATTAATATTGTTAGCATCATCATCACCGTTATAATTTTTTGTTATGATTTTAATTGTTTGTCATACCATTGTTATAGTTATTATTATTGTTGTTATTATTATTATTATTTGTTGTTATTGTTATTATTATTGCTAGCGATATTTTTATACAGTCGCATCATTCCTCAGGACTGTTGGTCTTCGATGAACCGTACAGCCGACAAACGCTTGGAACGCGACATTACACGATTTCCCAATACGATTAAAAAACTTGCCGACTATGTAAGTCTCAAAAGTCTTTTCTTTTTTGTCCTCTCCTTAATGCTTTAGGTAAAAAGTACACCAGTTAAACCCATTGTCCTTCTTAATGCTTTAGGTGAAAAGTACAACAGTTAAACCCATTGTCCTTCTTAATGCTTTAGGTGAAAAGTACATCAGTTAAACCCATTGTCCTCCTTAATGCTTTAGGTGAAAAGTACACCAGTTAAACCCATTGTCCTCCTTAATGCTTTAGGTGAAAAGTACATCAGTTAAACCCATTGTCCTTCTTAATGCTTTAGGTGAAAAGTACACCAGTTAAACCCATAGTCCTTCTTAATGCTTTAGGTGAAAAGTACATCAGTTAAACCCATTGTCCTCCTTAATGCTTTGGTGAAAAGTACATCAGTTAAACCCATTGTCCTCCTTAATGCTTTAGGTGAAAAGTACACCAGTTAAACCCATTGTCCTCCTTAATGCTTTAGGTGAAAAGTACATCAGTTAAACCCATTGTCCTCCTTAATGCTTTAGGTGAAAAGTACATCAGTTAAACCCATTGTCCTTGTTAATGCTTTAGGTGAAAAGTACATCAGTTAAACCCATTGTCCTCTCCTTAATACTTTCTCATTATTGCTTTAGGTGAAAAGTACATCAGTTAAACCCATTGTCCTCCTTGATGCTTTAGGTGAAAAGTACATCAGTTAAACCTATTGTCCTCGTTAATGCTTTAGGTGAAAAGTACATCAGTTAAACCCATTGTCCTCTCCTTAATACTTTCTCATTATTGCTTTAGGTGAAAAGTACATCAGTTAAACCCATTGTCCTCCTTAATGCTTTAGGTGAAATGTACATCAGTCAAATCCATTGACCTCCTTAATGCTTTATGTAAAAAGTACATCAGTTAAACCCATTGTCCTCCTTAATGCTTTAGGTGAAAAGCACATCAGTTAAATCCATCGTACTTCTTAATGCTTTAGGTGAAAAGTACATCTGTTAAACCCATTGTCCTCCTTAATGCTTTAGGTGAAAAGTACATCAGTTAAACCCATTGTCCTTCTTAATGCTTTGGGTGAAAAGTACACCAGTTAAACCCATTGTCCTCCTTAATGCTTTAGGTGAAAAGTACATCTGTTAAACCCATTGCCCTTCTTAATGCTTTAGGTGAAAACTACATCAGTTAAACCCATTGTCTTTCTTAATGCTTTAGGTGAAAAGTACACCAGTTAAACCCATTGTCCTCGTTAATGCTTTAGGTGAAAAGTACAACAGTTAAACCCATTGTCCTCCTTAATGCTTTAGGTGAAAAGTACACCAGTTAAACCCATTGTCCTTCTTAATGCTTTAGGTGAAAAGTACACCAGTTAAACCCATTGTCCTTCTTAATGCTTTAGGTGAAAAGTACACCAGTTAAACCCATTGTCCTTCTTAATGCTTTAGTTGAAAAGTACATCAGGTAAACCCATTGTCCTCTCCTTAATACTCTCTCATCATTGATTTAGGTTAAAAGTACATCAGTAAAACCCATTGCCCTTCTTAATGCTTTAGGTGAAAAGTACACCAGTTAAACCCATTGTCCTTCTTAATGCTTTAGGTGAAAAGTACATCAGTTAAACCCATTGTCCTCTTTAATGCTTTAGGTGAAAAGTACATCGGTTAAACCTATTGTCCTCTCCTTAATACTCTCTCATCATTGCTTTAGGTGAAAAGTACATCAGTTAAACCCATTGTCCTCCTTAATGCTTTAGGTGAAAAGTACATCAGTTAAACCCATTGTCCTCCTTTATGCCTTAGGTGAAAAGTACATGAGTTAAACCCATTGTCCTTCTTAATGCTTTAGGTGAAAAGTACCACAGTTAAACCTATTGTCCTCTCCTTAATACTTTCTCATTATTGCTTTAGGTGAAAAGTACATCAGTTAAACCCATTGTCCTCCTTAATTCTTTAGGTGAAAAGTACATCAGTTAAACCCATTGTCCTTCTTAATGCTTTAGGTGAAAAGTACATCATTTAAACCAATTGTCCTTCTTAATGCTTTAGGTGAAACGTACATCAGGTAAACCCATTGTCCTCTCCTTAATACTCTCTCATTATTGCTTTAGGTGAAAAGTACATCAGTTAAAACCTTTGTCCTTCGTAATGCTTTAGGTGAAAAGTACATCAGTTAAACCCATTGTCCTCCTTAATACTTTAGTTGAAAAGTACATCAGTTAAACCCATTGTCCTCTTTAATGGTTTAGGTGAAAAGTACATGAGTTAAACCCATTGTCTATCTTAATGCTTTAGGTCAAAGTACATCAGTTAAACCTATTGTCCTCTCCTTAATACTTTCTCATTATAGCTTTAGGTGAAATGTACATCAGTTAAACCCATTGTCCTTCTTAATGCTTTAGGTGAAAAGTACATCAGTTAAACCCGTTGTCCTCCTTAATGCTTTAGGGTGAAAAGTACATCAGTTGAACCCATTGTCCTCCTTAATGCTTTAGGTGAAAAGTACATCAGTTAAACCCATTGTCCTCCTTAATGCTTTAGGTGAAAAGCACATCAGTTAAACCCATTGTCCTTCTTAATGCTTTAGGTCAAAGTACATCAGTTAAACCCATTGTCCTCTCCTTAATACTCTCTCATTATTGCTTTAGGTGAAAAGTACATCAGTTAAACCAATTGTCCTTCTTAATGCTTTAGGTGAAAAGTACCACAGTTAAAGCTATTGTTCTCTCCTTAATACTTTCTCATTATTGCTTTAGGTGAAAAATACATCAGTTAAATCCATTGTCGTCCTTAATGCTTTAGGTGAAAAGTAAATCAGTTAAACACATTGTCCTTCTTAATGCTTTAGGTGAAAAGTACATCAGTTAAACCCATTGTCCTTCTTAATGCTTTAGGTGAAAAGTAAATCAGTTAAACCCATTGTCCTCTCCTTAATACTCTCTCATTATTGCTTTAGGTAAAAAGTACATCAGTTAAACCCATTGTCCTCTCCTTAATACTCTCTCATTATTGCTTTAGGTGAAAAGTACATCAGTTAAACCCATTGTCCTTCTTAATGCTTTAGGTGAAAAGTACATCAGTTAAACCCATTGCCCTCCTTAATGCTTTAGGTGAAAAGTACATCAGTTAAACCTGTTGTCCTCCTTAATGGTTTAGGTGAAAAGTACATCAGTTAAACCTATTGTCCTCTCTTTAATACTTTCTCATTATTGCTTTAGTTCAAAAGTACATCAGTTAAACCCATTGTCCTTCTTAATGCTTTAAGTGAAAAGTACACCAGTTAAACCTATTGTCCTCTCCTTGTTACTCTCTCATTATTGCTTTAGGTCAAAAGTACATCAGTTAAACCCATTGTCCTTCTTAATGCTTTAGGTGAAAAGTACATCAGTTAAACCCATTGTCCTCCTTAATGCTTTAGGTGAAAAGTACATCAGTTAAACCTGTTGTCCTCCTTAATGGTTTAGGTGAAAAGTACATCAGTTAAACCTATTGTCCTATCTTTAATACTTTCTCATTATTGCTTTAGTTGAAAAGTACATCAGTTAAACCCATTGTCCTTCTTAATGCTTTAAGTGAAAAGTACACCAGTTAAATCTATTGTCCTCTCCTTGTTACTCTCTCATTATTGCTTTAGGTCAAAAGTACATCAGTTAAACCCATTGTCCTTCTTAATGCTTTAGGTGAAAGGTACATCAGTTAAACCCATTGTCCTCCTTAATGCTTTAGGTGAAAAGTACATCAGTTAAACCCATTGTCCTTCTTAATGCTTTAGGTGGAAAGTACATCAGTTAAACCTATTGTCCTTCTTAATGCTTTAGGTGAAAAGCACATCAGTTTAACCCATTGTCCTCCTTAATGCTTTAGGTGAAAAGTACATCAGTTAAACCCATTGTCCTCCTTAATGCTTTAGGTGAAAAGTACATCAGTTAAACCCATTGTCCTTTTTAATGCTTTAGGTGAAAAGCACATCAGTTTAACCCATTGTCCTCCTTAATGCTTTAGGTGAAAAGTACATCAGTTAAACCCATTGTCCTCCTTAATGCTTTAGGTGAAAAGTACATCAGTTAAACCCATTGTCCTTTTTAATGCTTTAGGTGAAAAGTACATCAGTTAAACCTATTGTCCTCCTTAATACATTCTCATTATAGCTTTAGGTGAAAAGTACATCAGTTAAACCCATTGTCCTTCTTAATGCTTTAGGTGAAAAGTACATAAGTTAAACCTATTGTCCTTCTTAATGCTTTAGGTGAAAAGCACATCAGTTTAACCCATTGTCCTTTTTAATGCTCTAGGTGAAAAGTACATCAGTTAAACCTGTTGTCCTCCTTAATGCTTTAGGTGAAAAGTACATCAGTGAAACCCATTGTCCTCCTTAATGCTTTAGGTGAAAAGTACATCAGTTAAACCCATTGTCCTCCTTAATGCTTTAGGTGAAAAGTACATCAGTGAAACCCATTGTCCTCCTTAATGCTTTAGGTGAAAAGTACATCAGTTCAACCCATTGTCCTCCTTAATGCTTTAGGTGAAAAGTACATCAGTGAAACCCGTTGTCCTCCTTAATGCTTCAGGTGAAAAAAACATCAGTTAAACCCATTGTCCTCATTAATGCTTTATGTGAAAAGTACATCAGTTAAACCCGTTGTCCACCTTAATGCTTTAGTTGAAAAGTACATCAGTTAAACCTATTGTCCTCCTTAATTCTTTAGGTGAAAAGTACATCAGTTAAACCCATTGTCCTCCTTAATGCTTTAGGTGAAAAGTACATCAGTTCAACCTATTGTCCTCCTTAATGCTTTAGGTGAAAAGTACATCAGTGAAACCCGTTGTCCTCCTTAATGCTTCAGGTGAAAAGTACATCAGTTAAACCCATTGTCCTCGTTAATGCTTTAGGTGAAAAGTACATCAGTTAAACCCATTGTCCTCGTTAATGCTTTAGGTGAAAAGTACATCAGTTAAACCCGTTGTCCACCTTAATGCTTTAGGTGAAAAGTACATCAGTTAAACCCATTGTCCTCGTTAATGCTTTAGGTGAAAAGTACATCAGTGAAACCCGTTGTCCTCCTTAATGCTTCAGGTGAAAAGTACATCAGTTAAACCCATTGTCCTCGTTAATGCTTTAGGTGAAAAGTACATCAGTTAAACCCATTGTCCTCGTTAATACTTTAGGTGAAAAGTACATCAGTTAAACCCATTGTCCTCCTTAATGCTTTAGGTGAAAAGTACATCAGTTAAACCCATTGTCCTCGTTAATGCTTTAGGTGAAAAGTACATCAGTTAAACCCGTTGTCCACCTTAATGCTTAAGGTGAAAAGTACATCAGTTAAACCCATTGTCCTTCTTAATGCTTTAGGTGAAAAGTACATCAGTTAAACCTATTGTCCTCTCCTTAATACTTTCTCATTATTGCTTTAGGTGAAAAGTACATCAGTTAAACCCATTGTCCTCCTTAATGCTTTAGGTGAAATGTACATCAGTCAAATCCATTGTCCTCCTTAATGCTTTAGGTGAAAAGTACATCAGTTAAACCCATTGTCCTCCTTAATGCTTTAGGTGAAAAGTACATCAGTTAAACCAATTGTCCTCGTTAATGCTTTAGGTGAAAAGTACATCAGTTAAACCCATTGTCCTCCTTAATGCTTTAGGTGAAAAGTACATCCGTTAAACCCATTGTCCTTCTTAATGCTTTAGGTGAAAAGTACATCAGTTAAACCTATTGTCCTCTCCTTAAT
Organism: Nematostella vectensis; assembly: GCF_932526225.1. Taxonomy (NCBI): domain Eukaryota; kingdom Metazoa; phylum Cnidaria; class Anthozoa; order Actiniaria; family Edwardsiidae; genus Nematostella; species Nematostella vectensis. The sequence goes on along the minus strand of NC_064038.1, from coordinate 982,319 downwards.
ACTTTCTCATTATTGCTTTAGGTGAAAAGTACATCAGTTAAACCCATTGTCCTCCTTAATGCTTTAGGTGAAATGTACATCAGTCAAATCCATTGACCTCCTTAATGCTTTATGTAAAAAGTACATCAGTTAAACCCATTGTCCTCCTTAATGCTTTAGGTGAAAAGTACATCAGTTAAATCCATCGTACTTCTTAATGCTTTAGGTGAAAAGTACATCTGTTAAACCCATTGTCCTCCTAAATGCTTTAGGTGAAAAGTACATCAGTTAAACCCATTGTCCTCGTTAATGCTTTAGGTGAAAAGTACATCAGTTAAACCCATTGTCCTCCTTAATGCTTTAGGTGAAAAGTACATCCGTTAAACCCATTGTCCTTCTTAATGCTTTAGGTGAAAAGTACATCAGTTAAACCTATTGTCCTCTCCTTAATACTTTCTCATTATTGCTTTAGGTGAAAAGTACATCAGTTAAACCCATTGTCCTCCTTAATGCTTTAGGTGAAATGTACATCAGTCAAATCCATTGACCTCCTTAATGCTTTATGTAAAAAGTACATCAGTTAAACCCATTGTCCTCCTTAATGCTTTAGGTGAAAAGTACATCAGTTAAATCCATCGTCCTTCTTAATGCTTTAGGTGAAAAGTACATCTGTTAAACCCATTGTCCTCCTTAATGCTTTATGTAAAAAGTACATCAGTTAAACCCATTGTCCTCTCCTTAATACTCTCTCATAATTGCTTTAGGTGAAAAGTACATCTATTAAACCCATTGTCCTCCTTAATGCTTTAGGTGAAAAGTACACCAGTTAAACCCATTGTCCTCCTTAATTCTTTAGGTGAAAAGTACATCAGTTAAACCCATTGTCCTCCTTAATGCTTTAGGTGAAAAGTACATCAGTTAAACCCATTGTCCTCCTTAATGCTTTAGGTGAAAAGTACATCATTTAAACCAATTGTCCTTCTTAATGCTTTAGGTGAAACGTACATCAGGTAAACCCATTGTCCTCTCCTTAATACTCTCTCATTATTGCTTTAGGTGAAAAGTACATCAGTTAAACCCTTTGTCCTTCGTAATGCTTTAGGTGAAAAGTACATCAGTTAAACCCATTGTCCTCCTTAATACTTTAGTTGAAAAGTACATCAGTTAAACCCATTGTCCTCTTTAATGGTTTAGGTGAAAAGTACATGAGTTAAACCCATTGTCTATCTTAATGCTTTAGGTCAAAGTACATCAGTTAAACCTATTGTCCTCTCCTTAATACTTTCTCATTATAGCTTTAGGTGAAATGTACATCAGTTAAACCCATTGTCCTTCTTAATGCTTTAGGTGAAAAGTACATCAGTTAAACCCATTGTCCTTCTTAATGCTTTAGGTGAAAAGTACATCAGTTAAACCCATTGTCCTTCTTAATGCTTTAGGTGAAAAGTACATCAGTTAAACCCATTGTCCTTCCTAATGCTTAAGGTGAAAAGTACATCAGTTAAACCCATTGTTCTCCTTAATGGTTAAGGTGAAAAGTACATCAGTAAAACCCATTTTCCCCCTTAATGGTTTAGGTGAAAATTACATCAGTTAAACCCATTGTTCTCCTTAATGCTTTAGGTGAAAATTGGATCAGTTAAACCTATTGTCCTCCTTAATGCTTTAGGTGAAAAGTACATCAGTTATACCCATTGTCCTTCTTAATGCTTTAGGTAAAAAGTACATCAGTTAAACCCGTTGTCCTCCTTAATGCTTTAGGGTGAAAAGTACATCAGTTAAACCCATTGTCCTCCTTAATGCTTTAGGTGAAAAGTACATCAGTTAAACCCATTGTCCTCCTTAATGCTTTAGGTGAAAAGCACATCAGTTAAACCCATTGTCCTTCTTAATGCTTTAGGTGAAACGTACATCAGTTAAACCCATTGTCCTCTCCTTAATACTCTCTCATTATTGCTTTAGGTGAAAAGTACATCAGTTAAACCAATTGTCCTTCTTAATGCTTTAGGTGAAAAGTACCACAGTTAAAGCTATTGTTCTCTCCTTAATACTTACTCATTATTGCTTTAGGTGAAAAGTACATCAGTTAAATCCATTGTCGTCCTTAATGCTTTAGGTGAAAAGTACATCAGTTAAACACATTGTCCTTCTTAATGCTTTAGGTGAAAAGTAAATCAGTTAAACCCATTGTCCTCTCCTTAATACTCTCTCATTATTGCTTTAGGTAAAAAGTACATCAGTTAAACCCATTGTCCTCTCCTTAATACTCTCTCATTATTTCTTTAGGTGAAAAGTACATCAGTTAAACCCATTGTCCTTCTTAATGCTTTAGGTGAAAAGTACATCAGTTAAACCCATTGCCCTCCTTAATGCTTTAGGTGAAAAGTACATCAGTTAAACCCGTTGTCCTCCTTAATGGTTTAGGTGAAACGTACATCAGTTAAACCTATTGTCCTCTCTTTAATACTTTCTCATTATTGCTTTAGGTGAAAAGTACATCAGTTAAACCCGTTGTCCACCTTAATGCTTTAGGTGAAAAGTACATCAGTTAAACCCATTGTCCTTCTTAATGCTTTAGGTGAAAAGTACATCAGTTAAACCTATTGTCCTCTCCTTAATACTTTCTCATTATTGCTTTAGGTGAAAAGTACATCAGTTAAACCCATTGTCCTCCTTAATTCTTTAGGTGAAAAGTACATCAGTTAAACCCATTGTCCTTCTTAATGCTTTAGGTGAAAAGTACATCATTTAAACCAATTGTCCTTCTTAATGCTTTAGGTGAAACGTACATCAGGTAAACCCATTGTCCTCTCCTTAATACTCTCTCATTATTGCTTTAGGTGAAAAGTACATCAGTTAAAACCTTTGTCCTTCGTAATGCTTTAGGTGAAAAGTACATCAGTTAAACCCATTGTCCTCCTTAATACTTTAGTTGAAAAGTACATCAGTTAAACCCATTGTCCTCTTTAATGGTTTAGGTGAAAAGTACATGAGTTAAACCCATTGTCTATCTTAATGCTTTAGGTCAAAGTACATCAGTTAAACCTATTGTCCTCTCCTTAATACTTTCTCATTATAGCTTTAGGTGAAATGTACATCAGTTAAACCCATTGTCCTTCTTAATGCTTTAGGTGAAAAGTACATCAGTTAAACCCATTGTCCTCGTTAATGCTTTAGGTGAAAAGTACATCAGTTAAACCCGTTGTCCACCTTAATGCTTTAGGTGAAAAGTACATCAGTGAAACCCGTTGTCCTCCTTAATGCTTCAGGTGAAAAGTACATCAGTTTAACCCATTGTCCTCCTTAATGCTTTAGGTGAAAAGTACATCAGTTTAACCCATTGTCCTCCTTAATGCTTTAGGTGAAAAGTACATCAGTGAAACCCGTTGTCCTCCTTAATGTTTCAGGTGAAAAGTACATCAGTTAAACCCATTGTCCTCCTTAATGCTTTATGTGAAAAGTACATCAGTTAAACCCGTTGTCCTCCTTAATGCTTTAGGGTGAAAAGTACATCAGTTAAACCCATTGTCCTCCTTAATGCTTTAGGTGAAAAGTACATCAGTTAAACCCATTGTCCTCCTTAATGCTTTAGGCGAAAAGCACATCAGTTAAACCCATTGTCCTTCTTAATGCTTTAGGTCAAAGTACATCAGTTAAACCCATTGTCTTCTCCTTAATACTCTCTCATTATTGCTTTAGGTGAAAAGTACATCAGTTAAACCAATTGTCCTTCTTAATGCTTTAGGTGAAAAGTACCACAGTTAAAGCTATTGTTCTCTCCTTAATACTTTCTCATTATTGCTTTAGGTGGAAAAAAACATCAGTTAAATCCATTGTCGTCCTTAATGCTTTAGGTGAAAAGTAAATCAGTTAAACACATTGTCCTTCTTAATGCTTTAGGTGAAAAGTACATCAGTTAAACCCATTGTCCTTCTTAATGCTTTAGGTGAAAAGTAAATCAGTTAAACCCATTGTCCTCTCCTTAATACTCTCTCATTATTGCTTTAGGTAAAAAGTACATCAGTTAAACCCATTGTCCTCTCCTTAATACTCTCTCATTATTGCTTTAGGTGAAAAGTACATCAGTTAAACCCATTGTCCTTCTTAATGCTTTAGGTGAAAAGTACATCAGTTAAACCCATTGCCCTCCTTAATGCTTTAGGTGAAAAGTACATCAGTTAAACCTGTTGTCCTCCTTAATGGTTTAGGTGAAAAGTACATCAGTTAAACCTATTGTCCTCTCTTTAATACTTTCTCATTATTGCTTTAGTTGAAAAGTACATCAGTTAAACCCATTGTCCTTCTTAATGCTTTAAGTTAAAAGTACACCAGTTAAACCTATTGTCCTCTCCTTGTTACTCTCTCATTATTGCTTTAGGTCAAAAGTACATCAGTTAAACCCATTGTCCTTCTTAATGCTGTAGGTGAAAAGTACATCAGTTAAACCCATTGCCCTCCTTAATGCTTTAGGTGAAAAGTACATCAGTTAAACCCGTTGTCCTCCTTAATGGTTTAGGTGAAAAGTACATCAGTTAAACCTATTGTCCTCTCTTTAATACTTTCTCATTATTGCTTTAGGTCAAAAGTACATCAGTTAAACCCATTGTCCTTCTTAATGCTTTAGGTGAAAAGTACATCAGTTAAACCCATTGTCCTCTCCTTAATACTCTCTCATTATTGCTTTAGGTCAAAAGTACATCAGTTAAACCCATTGTCCTTCTTAATGCTTTAGGTGAAAGGTACATCAGTTAAACCCATTGTCCTTCTTAATGCTTTAGGTGGAAAGTACATCAGTTAAACCTATTGTCCTTCTTAATGCTTTAGGTGAAAAGCACATCAGTTTAACCCATTGTCCTCCTTAATGCTTTAGGTGAAAAGTACATCAGTTAAACCCATTGTCCTCCTTAATGCTTTAGGTGAAAAGTACATCAGTTAAACCCATTGTCCTTTTTAATGCTTTAGGTGAAAAGCACATCAGTTTAACCCATTGTCCTCCTTAATGCTTTAGGTGAAAAGTACATCAGTTAAACCCATTGTCCTCCTTAATGCTTTAGGTGAAAAGTACATCAGTTAAACCCATTGTCCTTTTTAATGCTTTAGGTGAAAAGTACATCAGTTAAACCTATTGTCCTCCTTAATACTTTCTCATTATAGCTTTAGGTGAAAAGTACATCAGTTAAACCCATTGTCCTTCTTAATGCTTTAGGTGAAAAGTACATAAGTTAAACCTATTGTCCTTCTTAATGCTTTAGGTGAAAAGCACATCAGTTTAACCCATTGTCCATTTTAATGCTCTAGGTGAAAAGTACATCAGTTAAACCTGTTGTCCTCCTTAATGCTTTAGGTGAAAAGTACATCAGTTCAACCCATTGTCCTCCTTAATGCTTTAGGTGAAAAGTACATCAGTTCAACCCATTGTCCTCCTTAATGCTTTAGGTGAAAAGTACATCAGTGAAACCCGTTGTCCTCCTTAATGCTTCAGGTGAAAAGTACATCAGTTAAACCCATTGTCCTCCTTAATGCTTTATGTGAAAAGTACATCAGTTAAACCCGTTGTCCACCTTAATGCTTTAGGTGAAAAGTACATCAGTTAAACCTATTGTCCTAATTAATGCTTTAGGTGAAAAGTACATCAGTTAAACCCATTGTCCTCCTTAATGCTTTAGTTGAAAAGTACATCAGTTAAACCCATTGTCCTCCTTAATGCTTTAGGTGAAAAGTACATCAGTTAAACCCATTGTCCTTCTTAATGCTTTAGGTGAAAAGTACATCAGTTCAACCTATTGTCCTCCTTAATGCTTTAGGTGAAAAGTACATCAGTGAAACCCGTTGTCCTCCTTAATGCTTCAGGTGAAAAGTACATCAGTTAAACCCATTGTCCTCGTTAATGCTTTAGGTGAAAAGTACATCAGTTAAACTTATTGTTCTCGTTAATGCTTTAGGTGTAAAGTACATCAGTTAAACCCGTTGTCCACCTTAATGCTTTAGGTGAAAAGTACATCAGTTAAACCCATTGTCCTCGTTAATGCTTTAGGTGAAAAGTACATCAGTGAAACCCGTTGTCCTCCTTAATGCTTCAGGTGAAAAGTACATCAGTTAAACCCATTGTCCTCGTTAATGCTTTAGGTGAAAAGTACATCAGTTAAACCCATTGTCCTCGTTAATACTTTAGGTGAAAAGTACATCAGTTAAACCCATTGTCCTCCTTAATGCTTTAGGTGAAAAGTACATCAGTGAAACCCATTGTCCTCGTTAATGCTTTAGGTGAAAAGTACATCAGTTAAACCCGTTGTCCACCTTAATGCTTTAGGTGAAAAGTACATCAGTTAAACCCATTGTCCTTCTTAATGCTTTAGGTGAAAAGTACATCAGTTAAACCTATTGTCCTCTCCTTAATACTTTCTCATTATTGCTTTAGGTGAAAAGTACATCAGTTAAACCCATTGTCCTCCTTAATGCTTTAGGTGAAATGTACATCAGTCAAATCCATTGTCCTCCTTAATGCTTTAGGTGAAAAGTACATCAGTTAAACCCATTGTCCTCCTTAATGCTTTAGGTGAAAAGTACATCAGTTAAACCCATTGTCCTCGTTAATGCTTTAGGTGAAAAGTACATCAGTTAAACCCATTGTCCTCCTTAATGCTTTAGGTGAAAAGTACATCAGTTAAACCCATTGTCCTCCTTAATGCTTTAGGTAAAAAGTACACCAGTTAAACCCATTGTCCTCCTTAATGCTTTAGGTGAAAAGTACATCTGTTAAACCCATTGTCCTTCTTAATGCTTTAGATGAAAAGTGCATCAATTAAACCCATTGTCCTCCATAATGCTTTTTGTGAAACGTACATCAGATAAACCCATTGTCATCTCCTTAATACTCTCTCATAATTGCTTAAGGTGAAAAGTACATCTATTAAACCCATTGTCCTCCTTAATGCTTTAGGTGAAAAGTACATCAGTTAAACCCATTGTCCTTCTTAATGCTTTAGGTGAAAAGTACATCAGTTAAACCCATTGTCCTCTCCTTAATACTCTCTCATTATTGCTTTAGGTCAAAAGTACATCAGTTAAACCCATTGTCCTTCTTAATGCTTTAGGTGAAAGGTACATCAGTTAAACCCATTGTCCTCCCTAATGCTTTAGGTGAAAAGTACATCAGTTAAACCCATTGTCCTTCTTAATGCTTTAGGTGGAAAGTACATCAGTTAAACCTATTGTCCTCCCTAATGCTTTAGGTGAAAAGTACATCAGTTAAACCCATTGTCCTTCTTAATGCTTTAGGTGGAAAGTACATCAGTTAAACCTATTGTCCTTCTTAATGCTTTAGGTGAAAAGCACATCAGTTTAACCCATTGTCCTCCTTAATGCTTTAGGTGAAAAGTACATCAGTTAAACCCATTGTCCTCCTTAATGTTTTAGGTGAAAAGTACATCAGTTAAACCCATTGTCCTTTTTAATGCTTTAGGTGAAAAGCACATCAGTTTAACCCATTGTCCTCCTTAATGCTTTAGGTGAAAAGTACATCAGTTAAACCCATTGTCCTCCTTAATGCTTTAGGTGAAAAGTACATCAGTTAAACCCATTGTCCTTTTTAATGCTTTAGGTGAAAAGTACATCAGTTAAACCTATTGTCCTCCTTAATACTTTCTCATTATAGCTTTAGGTGAAAAGTACATCAGTTAAACCCATTGTCCTTCTTAATGCTTTAGGTGAAAAGTACATAAGTTAAACCTATTGTCCTTCTTAATGCTTTAGGTGAAAAGCACATCAGTTTAACCCATTGTCCATTTTAATGCTCTAGGTGAAAAGTACATCAGTTAAACCTGTTGTCCTCCTTAATGCTTTAGGTGAAAAGTACATCAGTTCAACCCATTGTCCTCCTTAATGCTTTAGGTGAAAAGTACATCAGTTCAACCCATTGTCCTCCTTAATGCTTTAGGTGAAAAGTACATCAGTGAAACCCGTTGTCCTCCTTAATGCTTCAGGTGAAAAGTACATCAGTTAAACCCATTGTCCTCCTTAATGCTTTATGTGAAAAGTACATCAGTTAAACCCGTTGTCCACCTTAATGCTTTAGGTGAAAAGTACATCAGTTAAACCTATTGTCCTCATTAATGCTTTAGGTGAAAAGTACATCAGTTAAACCCATTGTCCTCCTTAATGCTTTAGTTGAAAAGTACATCAGTTAAACCCATTGTCCTCCTTAATGCTTTAGGTGAAAAGTACATCAGTTAAACCCATTGTCCTCCTTAATGCTTTAGGTGAAAAGTACATCAGTTCAACCTATTGTCCTCCTTAATGCTTTAGGTGAAAAGTACATCAGTGAAACCCGTTGTCCTCCTTAATGCTTCAGGTGAAAAGTACATCAGTTAAACCCATTGTCCTCGTTAATGCTTTAGGTGAAAAGTACATCAGTTGAACCCATTGTCCTCGTTAATGCTTTAGGTGTAAAGTACATCAGTTAAACCCGTTGTCCACCTTAATGCTTTAGGTGAAAAGTACATCAGTTAAACCCATTGTCCTCGTTAATGCTTTAGGTGAAAAGTACATCAGTGAAACCCGTTGTCCTCCTTAATGCTTCAGGTGAAAAGTACATCAGTTAAACCCATTGTCCTCGTTAATGCTTTAGGTGAAAAGTACATCAGTTAAACCCATTGTCCTCGTTAATACTTTAGGTGAAAAGTACATCAGTTAAACCCATTGTCCTCCTTAATGCTTTAGGTGAAAAGTATATCAGTGAAACCCATTGTCCTCGTTAATGCTTTAGGTGAAAAGTACATCAGTTAAACCCGTTGTCCACCTTAATGCTTTAGGTGAAAAGTACATCAGTTAAACCCATTGTCCTTCTTAATGCTTTAGGTGAAAAGTACATCAGTTAAACCTATTGTCCTCTCCTTAATACTTTCTCATTATTGCTTTAGGTGAAAAGTACATCAGTTAAACCCATTGTCCTCCTTAATGCTTTAGGTGAAATGTACATCAGTCAAATCCATTGTCCTCCTTAATGCTTTAGGTGAAAAGTACATCAGTTAAACCCATTGTCCTCCTTAATGCTTTAGGTGAAAAGTACATCAGTTAAACCCATTGTCCTCGTTAATGCTTTAGGTGAAAAGTACATCAGTTAAACCCATTGTCCTCCTTAATGCTTTAGGTGAAAAGTACATCAGTTAAACCCATTGTCCTCCTTAATGCTTTAGGTAAAAAGTACACCAGTTAAACCCATTGTCCTCCTTAATGCTTTAGGTGAAAAGTACATCTGTTAAACCCATTGTCCTTCTTAATGCTTTAGATGAAAAGTGCATCAATTAAACCCATTGTCCTCCATAATGCTTTTTGTGAAACGTACATCAGATAAACCCATTGTCATCTCCTTAATACTCTCTCATAATTGCTTAAGGTGAAAAGTACATCTATTAAACCCATTGTCCTCCTTAATGCTTTAGGTGAAAAGTACATCAGTTAAACCCATTGTCCTTCTTAATGCTTTAGGTGAAAAGTACATCAGTTAAACCCATTGTCCTCTCCTTAATACTCTCTCATTATTGCTTTAGGTCAAAAGTACATCAGCTAAACCCATTGTCCTTCTTAATGCTTTAGGTGAAAGGTACATCAGTTAAACCCATTGTCCTCCCTAATGCTTTAGGTGAAAAGTACATCAGTTAAACCCATTGTCCTTCTTAATGCTTTAGGTGGAAAGTACATCAGTTAAACCTATTGTCCTTCTTAATGCTTTAGGTGAAAAGCACATCAGTTTAACCCATTGTCCTCCTTAATGCTTTAGGTGAAAAGTACATCAGTTAAACCCATTGTCCTCCTTAATGCTTTAGGTGAAAAGTACATCAGTTAAACCCATTGTCCTTTTTAATGCTTTAGGTGAAAAGCACATCAGTTTAACCCATTGTCCTCCTTAATGCTTTAGGTGAAAAGTACATCAGTTAAACCCATTGTCCTCCTTAATGCTTTAGGTGAAAAGTACATCAGTTAAACCCATTGTCCTTTTTAATGCTTTAGGTGAAAAGTACATCAGTTAAACCTATTGTCCTCCTTAATACTTTCTCATTATAGCTTTAGGTGAAAAGTACATCAGTTAAACCCATTGTCCTTCTTAATGCTTTAGGTGAAAAGTACATAAGTTAAACCTATTGTCCTTCTTAATGCTTTAGGTGAAAAGCACATCAGTTTAACCCATTGTCCATTTTAATGCTCTAGGTGAAAAGTACATCAGTTAAACCTGTTGTCCTCCTTAATGCTTTAGGTGAAAAGTACATCAGTTAAACCCATTGTCCTCCTTAATGCTTTAGGTGAAAAGTACATCAGTTCAACCCATTGTCCTCCTTAATGCTTTAGGTGAAAAGTACATCAGTGAAACCCGTTGTCCTCCTTAATGCTTCAGGTGAAAAGTACATCAGTTAAAGCCATTGTCCTCCTTAATGCTTTATGTGAAAAGTACATCAGTTAAACCCATTGTCCTTCTTAATGCTTTAGGTGAAAAGTACATCAGTTAAACCCATTGTCCTCCTTAATGCTTTAGTTGAAAAGTACATCAGTTAAACCTGTTGTCCTCCTTAATGGTTTAGGTGAAAAGTACATCAGTTAAACCTATTGTCCTATCTTTAATACTTTCTCATTATTGCTTTAGTTGAAAAGTACATCAGTTAAACCCATTGTCCTTCTTAATGCTTTAAGTGAAAAGTACACCAGTTAAATCTATTGTCCTCTCCTTGTTACTCTCTCATTATTGCTTTAGGTCAAAAGTACATCAGTTAAACCCATTGTCCTTCTTAATGCTTTAGGTGAAAGGTACATCAGTTAAACCCATTGTCCTCCTTAATGCTTTAGGTGAAAAGTACATCAGTTAAACCCATTGTCCTTCTTAATGCTTTAGGTGGAAAGTACATCAGTTAAACCTATTGTCCTTCTTAATGCTTTAGGTGAAAAGCACATCAGTTTAACCCATTGTCCTCCTTAATGCTTTAGGTGAAAAGTACATCAGTTAAACCCATTGTCCTTTTTAATGCTTTAGGTGAAAAGCACATCAGTTTAACCCATTGTCCTCCTTAATGCTTTAGGTGAAAAGTACATCAGTTAAACCCATTGTCCTCCTTAATGCTTTAGGTGAAAAGTACATCAGTTAAACCCATTGTCCTTTTTAATGCTTTAGGTGAAAAGTACATCAGTTAAACCTATTGTCCTCCTTAATACATTCTCATTATAGCTTTAGGTGAAAAGTACATCAGTTAAACCCATTGTCCTTCTTAATGCTTTAGGTGAAAAGTACATAAGTTAAACCCATTGTCCTCCTTAATGCTTTAGGTGAAAAGTACATCAGTTAAACCCATTGTCCTCCTTAATGCTTTAGGTGAAAAGTACATCAGTGAAACCCATTGTCCTCCTTAATGCTTTAGGTGAAAAGTACATCAGTTCAACCCATTGTCCTCCTTAATGCTTTAGGTGAAAAGTACATCAGTGAAACCCGTTGTCCTCCTTAATGCTTCAGGTGAAAAAAACATCAGTTAAACCCATTGTCCTCATTAATGCTTTATGTGAAAAGTACATCAGTTAAACCCGTTGTCCACCTTAATGCTTTAGTTGAAAAGTACATCAGTTAAACCTATTGTCCTCCTTAATTCTTTAGGTGAAAAGTACATCAGTTAAACCCATTGTCCTCCTTAATGCTTTAGGTGAAAAGTACATCAGTTCAACCTATTGTCCTCCTTAATGCTTTAGGTGAAAAGTACATCAGTGAAACCCGTTGTCCTCCTTAATGCTTCAGGTGAAAAGTACATCAGTTAAACCCATTGTCCTCGTTAATGCTTTAGGTGAAAAGTACATCAGTTAAACCCATTGTCCTCGTTAATGCTTTAGGTGAAAAGTACATCAGTTAAACCCATTGTCCACCTTAATGCTTTAGGTGAAAAGTACATCAGTTAAACCCATTGTCCTCGTTAATGCTTTAGGTGAAAAGTACATCAGTGAAACCCGTTGTCCTCCTTAATGCTTCAGGTGAAAAGTACATCAGTTAAACCCATTGTCCTCGTTAATGCTTTAGGTGAAAAGTACATCAGTTAAACCCATTGTCCTCGTTAATACTTTAGGTGAAAAGTACATCAGTTAAACCCATTGTCCTCCTTAATGCTTTAGGTGAAAAGTACATCAGTTAAACCCATTGTCCTCGTTAATGCTTTATGTGAAAAGTACATCAGTTAAACCCGTTGTCCACCTTAATGCTTAAGGTGAAAAGTACATCAGTTAAACCCATTGTCCTTCTTAATGCTTTAGGTGAAAAGTACATCAGTTAAACCTATTGTCCTCTCCTTAATACTTTCTCATTATTGCTTTAGGTGAAAAGTACATCAGTTAAACCCATTGTCCTCCTTAATGCTTTAGGTGAAATGTACATCAGTCAAATCCATTGTCCTCCTTAATGCTTTAGGTGAAAAGTACATCAGTTAAACCCATTGTCCTCCTTAATGCTTTAGGTGAAAAGTACATCAGTTAAACCCATTGTCCTCGTTAATGCTTTAGGTGAAAAGTACATCAGTTAAACCCATTGTCCTCCTTAATGCTTTAGGTGAAAAGTACATCCGTTAAACCCATTGTCCTTCTTAATGCTTTAGGTGAAAAGTACATCAGTTAAACCTATTGTCCTCTCCTTAATACTTTCTCATTATTGCTTTAGGTGAAAAGTACATCAGTTAAACCCATTGTCCTCCTTAATGCTTTAGGTGAAATGTACATCAGTCAAATCCATTGACCTCCTTAATGCTTTATGTAAAAAGTACATCAGTTAAACCCATTGTCCTCCTTAATGCTTTAGGTGAAAAGTACATCAGTTAAATCCATCGTACTTCTTAATGCTTTAGGTGAAAAGTACATCTGTTAAACCCATTGTCCTCCTTAATGCTTTAGGTGAAAAGTACATCAGTTAAACCCATTGTCCTTCTTAATGCTTTAGGTGAAAAGTACACCAGTTAAACCCATTGTCCTCCTTAATGCTTTAGGTGAAAAGTACATCAGTTAAACCAATTGTCCTTCTTAATGCTTTAGGTGAAAAGTACATCAGTTAAACCTATTGTCCTCTCCTTAATACTTTCTCATTATTGCTTTAGGTGAAAAGTACATCAGTTAAACCCATTGTCCTCCTTAATGCTTTAGGTGAAATGTACATCAGTCAAATCCATTGACCTCCTTAATGCTTTATGTAAAAAGTACATCAGTTAAACCCATTGTCCTCCTTAATGCTTTAGGTGAAAAGTACATCAGTTAAACCCATTGTCCTCGTTAATGCTTTAGGTGAAAAGTACATCAGTTAAACCCGTTGTCCACCTTAATGCTTAAGGTGAAAAGTACATCAGTTAAACCCATTGTCCTTCTTAATGCTTTAGGTGAAAAGTACATCAGTTAAACCTATTGTCCTCTCCTTAATACTTTCTCATTATTGCTTTAGGTGAAAAGTACATCAGTTAAACCCATTGTCCTCCTTAATGCTTTAGGTGAAATGTACATCAGTCAAATCCATTGTCCTCCTTAATGCTTTAGGTGAAAAGTACATCAGTTAAACCCATTGTCCTCCTTAATGCTTTAGGTGAAAAGTACATCAGTTAAACCCATTGTCCTCGTTAATGCTTTAGGTGAAAAGTAAATCATTTAAACCCATTGTCCTCCTTAATGCTTTAGGTGAAAAGTACATCCGTTAAACCCATTGTCCTTCTTAATGCTTTAGGTGAAAAGTACATCAGTTAAACCTATTGTCCTCTCCTTAATACTTTCTCATTATTGCTTTAGGTGAAAAGTACATCAGTTAAACCCATTGTCCTCCTTAATGCTTTAGGTGAAATGTACATCAGTCAAATCCATTGACCTCCTTAATGCTTTATGTAAAAAGTACATCAGTTAAACCCATTGTCCTCCTTAATGCTTTAGGTGAAAAGTACATCAGTTAAATCCATCGTCCTTCTTAATGCTTTAGGTGAAAAGTACATCTGTTAAACCCATTGTCCTCCTTAATGCTTTATGTAAAAAGTACATCAGTTAAACCCATTGTCCTCCTTAATGCTTTAGGTAAAAAGTACACCAGTTAAACCCATTGTCCTCCTTAATGCTTCAGGTGAAAAGTACATCTGTTAAACCCATTGTCCTTCTTAATGCTTTAGATGAAAAGTGCATCAATTAAACCCATTGTCCTCCATAATGCTTTTTGTGAAACGTACATCAGATAAACCCATTGTCATCTCCTTAATACTCTCTCATAATTGCTTTAGGTGAAAAGTACATCTATTAAACCCATTGTCCTCCTTAATGCTTTAGGTGAAAAGTACATCAGTTAAACCCATTGTCCTTTTTAATGCTTTAGGTGAAAAGTACCACAGTTAAACCCATTGTCCTCTCCTTAATACTCTCTCATAATTGCTTTAGGTGAAAAGTACATCTATTAAACCCATTGTCCTCCTTAATGCTTTAGGTGAAAAGTACATCAGTTAAACCCATTGTCCTCCTTAATGCTTTAGGTGAAATGTACATCAGTCAAATCCATTGACCTCCTTAATGCTTTATGTAAAAAGTACATCAGTTAAACCCATTGTCCTCCTTAATGCTTTAGGTGAAAAGTACATCAGTTAAATCCATCGTACTTCTTAATGCTTTAGGTGAAAAGTACATCTGTTAAACCCATTGTCCTCCTTAATGCTTTAGGTGAAAAGTACATCAGTTAAACCCATTGTCCTTCTTAATGCTTTAGGTGAAAAGTACACCAGTTAAACCCATTGTCCTCCTTAATGCTTTAGGTGAAAAGTACATCAGTTAAACCAATTGTCCTTCTTAATGCTTTAGGTGAAAAGTACATCAGTTAAACCTATTGTCCTCTCCTTAATACTTTCTCATTATTGCTTTAGGTGAAAAGTACATCAGTTAAACCCATTGTCCTCCTTAATGCTTTAGGTGAAATGTACATCAGTCAAATCCATTGACCTCCTTAATGCTTTATGTAAAAAGTACATCAGTTAAACCCATTGTCCTCCTTAATGCTTTAGGTGAAAAGTACATCAGTTAAACCCATTGTCCTCGTTAATGCTTTAGGTGAAAAGTACATCAGTTAAACCCATTGTCCTCCTTAATACTTTAGTTGAAAAGTACATCAGTTAAACCCATTGTCCTCTTTAATGGTTTAGGTGAAAAGTACATTAGTTAAACCCATTGTCTATCTTAATGCTTTAGGTCAAAGTACATCAGTTAAACCTATTGTCCTCTCCTTAATACTTTCTCATTATAGCTTTAGGTGAAATGTACATCAGTTAAACCCATTGTCCTTCTTAATGCTTTAGGTGAAAAGTACATCAGTTAAACCCATTGTCCTTCTTAATGCTTTAGGTGAAAAGTACATCAGTTAAACCCATTGTCCTTCTTAATGCTTTAGGTGAAAAGTACATCAGTTAAACCCATTGTCCTTCCTAATGCTTAAGGTGAAAAGTACATCAGTTAAACCCATTGTTCTCCTTAATGGTTAAGGTGAAAAGTACATCAGTAAAACCCATTTTCCCCCTTAATGCTTTAGGTAAAAATTACATCAGTTAAACCCATTGTTCTCCTTAATGCTTTAGGTGAAAATTAGATCAGTTAAACCTATTGTCCTCCTTAATGCTTTAGGTGAAAAGTACATCAGTTATACCCATTGTCCTTCTTAATGCTTTAGGTAAAAAGTACATCAGTTAAACCCGTTGTCCTCCTTAATGCTTTAGGGTGAAAAGTACATCAGTTAAACCCATTGTCCTCCTTAATGCTTTAGGTGAAAAGTACATCAGTTAAACCCATTGTCCTCCTTAATGCTTTAGGTGAAAAGCACATCAGTTAAACCCATTGTCCTTCTTAATGCTTTAGGTGAAACGTACATCAGTTAAACCCATTGTCCTCTCCTTAATACTCTCTCATTATTGCTTTAGGTGAAAAGTACATCAGTTAAACCAATTGTCCTTCTTAATGCTTTAGGTGAAAAGTACCACAGTTAAAGCTATTGTTCTCTCCTTAATACTTACTCATTATTGCTTTAGGTGAAAAATACATCAGTTAAATCCATTGTCGTCCTTAATGCTTTAGGTGAAAAGTACATCAGTTAAACACATTGTCCTTCTTAATGCTTTAGGTGAAAAGTAAATCAGTTAAACCCATTGTCCTCTCCTTAATACTCTCTCATTATTGCTTTAGGTAAAAAGTACATCAGTTAAACCCATTGTCCTCTCCTTAATACTCTCTCATTATTGCTTTAGGTGAAAAGTACATCAGTTAAACCCATTGTCCTTCTTAATGATTTAGGTGAAAAGTACATCAGTTAAACCCATTGCCCTCCTTAATGCTTTAGGTGAAAAGTACATCAGTTAAACCCGTTGTCCTCCTTAATGGTTTAGGTGAAACGTACATCAGTTAAACCTATTGTCCTCTCTTTAATACTTTCTCATTATTGCTTTAGGTGAAAAGTACATCAGTTAAACCCGTTGTCCACCTTAATGCTTTAGGTGAAAAGTACATCAGTTAAACCCATTGTCCTTCTTAATGCTTTAGGTGAAAAGTACATCAGTTAAACCTATTGTCCTCTCCTTAATACTTTCTCATTATTGCTTTAGGTGAAAAGTACATCAGTTAAACCCATTGTCCTCCTTAATTCTTTAGGTGAAAAGTACATCAGTTAAACCCATTGTCCTTCTTAATGCTTTAGGTGAAAAGTACATCATTTAAACCAATTGTCCTTCTTAATGCTTTAGGTGGAAAGTACATCAGTTAAACCTATTGTCCTTCTTAATGCTTTAGGTGAAAAGCACATCAGTTTAACCCATTGTCCTCCTTAATGCTTTAGGTGAAAAGTACATCAGTTAAACCCATTGTCCTCCTTAATGCTTTAGGTGAAAAGTACATCAGTTAAACCCATTGTCCTTTTTAATGCTTTAGGTCAAAAGCACATCAGTTTAACCCATTGTCCTCCTTAATGCTTTAGGTGAAAAGTACATCAGTTAAACCCATTGTCCTCCTTAATGCTTTAGGTGAAAAGTACATCAGTTAAACCCATTGTCCTTTTTAATGCTTTAGGTGAAAAGTACATCAGTTAAACCTATTGTCCTCCTTAATACATTCTCATTATAGCTTTAGGTGAAAAGTACATCAGTTAAACCCATTGTCCTTCTTAATGCTTTAGGTGAAAAGTACATAAGTTAAACCTATTGTCCTTCTTAATGCTTTAGGTGAAAAGCACATCAGTTTAACCCATTGTCCTTTTTAATGCTCTAGGTGAAAAGTACATCAGTTAAACCTGTTGTCCTCCTTAATGCTTTAGGTGAAAAGTACATCAGTGAAACCCATTGTCCTCCTTAATGCTTTAGGTGAAAAGTACATCAGTTAAACCCATTGTCCTCCTTAATGCTTTAGGTGAAAAGTACATCAGTGAAACCCATTGTCCTCCTTAATGCTTTAGGTGAAAAGTACATCAGTTCAACCCATTGTCCTCCTTAATGCTTTAGGTGAAAAGTACATCAGTGAAACCCGTTGTCCTCCTTAATGCTTCAGGTGAAAAAAACATCAGTTAAACCCATTGTCCTCATTAATGCTTTATGTGAAAAGTACATCAGTTAAACCCGTTGTCCACCTTAATGCTTTAGTTGAAAAGTACATCAGTTAAACCTATTGTCCTCCTTAATTCTTTAGGTGAAAAGTACATCAGTTAAACCCATTGTCCTCCTTAATGCTTTAGGTGAAAAGTACATCAGTTCAACCTATTGTCCTCCTTAATGCTTTAGGTGAAAAGTACATCAGTGAAACCCGTTGTCCTCCTTAATGCTTCAGGTGAAAAGTACATCAGTTAAACCCATTGTCCTCGTTAATGCTTTAGGTGAAAAGTACATCAGTTAAACCCATTGTCCTCGTTAATGCTTTAGGTGAAAAGTACATCAGTTAAACCCATTGTCCACCTTAATGCTTTAGGTGAAAAGTACATCAGTTAAACCCATTGTCCTCGTTAATGCTTTAGGTGAAAAGTACATCAGTGAAACCCGTTGTCCTCCTTAATGCTTCAGGTGAAAAGTACATCAGTTAAACCCATTGTCCTCGTTAATGCTTTAGGTGAAAAGTACATCAGTTAAACCCATTGTCCTCGTTAATACTTTAGGTGAAAAGTACATCAGTTAAACCCATTGTCCTCGTTAATGCTTTATGTGAAAAGTACATCAGTTAAACCCGTTGTCCACCTTAATGCTTAAGGTGAAAAGTACATCAGTTAAACCCATTGTCCTTCTTAATGCTTTAGGTGAAAAGTACATCAGTTAAACCTATTGTCCTCTCCTTAATACTTTCTCATTATTGCTTTAGGTGAAAAGTACATCAGTTAAACCCATTGTCCTCCTTAATGCTTTAGGTGAAATGTACATCAGTCAAATCCATTGTCCTCCTTAATGCTTTAGGTGAAAAGTACATCAGTTAAACCCATTGTCCTCCTTAATGCTTTAGGTGAAAAGTACATCAGTTAAACCCATTGTCCTCGTTAATGCTTTAGGTGAAAAGTACATCAGTTAAACCCATTGTCCTCCTTAATGCTTTAGGTGAAAAGTACATCCGTTAAACCCATTGTCCTTCTTAATGCTTTAGGTGAAAAGTACATCAGTTAAACCTATTGTCCTCTCCTTAATACTTTCTCATTATTGCTTTAGGTGAAAAGTACATCAGTTAAACCCATTGTCCTCCTTAATGCTTTAGGTGAAATGTACATCAGTCAAATCCATTGACCTCCTTAATGCTTTATGTAAAAAGTACATCAGTTAAACCCATTGTCCTCCTTAATGCTTTAGGTGAAAAGTACATCAGTTAAATCCATCGTACTTCTTAATGCTTTAGGTGAAAAGTACATCTGTTAAACCCATTGTCCTCCTTAATGCTTTAGGTGAAAAGTACATCAGTTAAACCCATTGTCCTTCTTAATGCTTTAGGTGAAAAGTACACCAGTTAAACCCATTGTCCTCCTTAATGCTTTAGGTGAAAAGTACATCAGTTAAACCAATTGTCCTTCTTAATGCTTTAGGTGAAAAGTACATCAGTTAAACCTATTGTCCTCTCCTTGATACTTTCTCATTATTGCTTTAGGTGAAAAGTACATCAGTTAAACCCATTGTCCTCCTTAATGCTTTAGGTGAAAAGTACATCAGTTAAACCCATTGTCCTCGTTAATGCTTTAGGTGAAAAGTACATCAGTTAAACCCGTTGTCCACCTTAATGCTTAAGGTGAAAAGTACATCAGTTAAACCCATTGTCCTTCTTAATGCTTTAGGTGAAAAGTACATCAGTTAAACCTATTGTCCTCTCCTTAATACTTTCTCATTATTGCTTTAGGTGAAAAGTACATCAGTTAAACCCATTGTCCTCCTTAATGCTTTAGGTGAAATGTACATCAGTCAAATCCATTGTCCTCCTTAATGCTTTAGGTGAAAAGTACATCAGTTAAACCCATTGTCCTCCTTAATGCTTTAGGTGAAAAGTACATCAGTTAAACCCATTGTCCTCGTTAATTCTTTAGGTGAAAAGTAAATCATTTAAACCCATTGTCCTCCTTAATGCTTTAGGTGAAAAGTACATCCGTTAAACCCATTGTCCTTCTTAATGCTTTAGGTGAAAAGTACATCAGTTAAACCTATTGTCCTCTCCTTAATACTTTCTCATTATTGCTTTAGGTGAAAAGTACATCAGTTAAACCCATTGTCCTCCTTAATGCTTTAGGTGAAATGTACATCAGTCAAATCCATTGACCTCCTTAATGCTTTATGTAAAAAGTACATCAGTTAAACCCATTGTCCTCCTTAATGCTTTAGGTGAAAAGTACATCAGTTAAATCCATCGTCCTTCTTAATGCTTTAGGTGAAAAGTACATCTGTTAAACCCATTGTCCTCCTTAATGCTTTATGTAAAAAGTACATCAGTTAAACCCATTGTCCTCCTTAATGCTTTAGGTAAAAAGTACACCAGTTAAACCCATTGTCCTCCTTAATGCTTTAGGTGAAAAGTACATCTGTTAAACCCATTGTCCTTCTTAATGCTTTAGATTAAAAGTGCATCAATTAAACCCATTGTCCTCCATAATGCTTTTTGTGAAACGTACATCAGATAAACCCATTGTCATCTCCTTAATACTGTCTCATAATTGCTTTAGGTGAAAAGTACATCTATTAAACCCATTGTCCTCCTTAATGCTTTAGGTGAAAAGTACATCAGTTAAACCCATTGTCCTTTTTAATGCTTTAGGTGAAAAGTACCACAGTTAAACCCATTGTCCTCTCCTTAATACTCTCTCATAATTGCTTTAGGTGAAAAGTACATCTATTAAACCCATTGTCCTCCTTAATGCTTTAGGTGAAAAGTACACCAGTTAAACCCATTGTCCTCCTTAATTCTTTAGGTGAAAAGTACATCAGTTAAACCCATTGTCCTCCTTAATGCTTTAGGTGAAAAGTACATCAGTTAAACCCATTGTCCTCCTTAATGCTTTAGGTGAAAAGTACATCATTTAAACCAATTGTCCTTCTTAATGCTTTAGGTGAAACGTACATCAGGTAAACCCATTGTCCTCTCCTTAATACTCTCTCATTATTGCTTTAGGTGAAAAGTACATCAGTTAAACCCTTTGTCCTTCGTAATGCTTTAGGTGAAAAGTACATCAGTTAAACCCATTGTCCTCCTTAATACTTTAGTTGAAAAGTACATCAGTTAAACCCATTGTCCTCTTTAATGGTTTAGGTGAAAAGTACATGAGTTAAACCCATTGTCTATCTTAATGCTTTAGGTCAAAGTACATCAGTTAAACCTATTGTCCTCTCCTTAATACTTTCTCATTATAGCTTTAGGTGAAATGTACATCAGTTAAACCCATTGTCCTTCTTAATGCTTTAGGTGAAAAGTACATCAGTTAAACCCATTGTCCTTCTTAATGCTTTAGGTGAAAAGTACATCAGTTAAACCCATTGTCCTTCTTAATGCTTTAGGTGAAAAGTACATCAGTTAAACCCATTGTCCTTCCTAATGCTTAAGGTGAAAAGTACATCAGTTAAACCCATTGTTCTCCTTAATGGTTAAGGTGAAAAGTACATCAGTAAAACCCATTTTCCCCCTTAATGCTTTAGGTGAAAATTACATCAGTTAAACCCATTGTTCTCCTTAATGCTTTAGGTGAAAATTAGATCAGTTAAACCTATTGTCCTCCTTAATGCTTTAGGTGAAAAGTACATCAGTTATACCCATTGTCCTTCTTAATGCTTTAGGTAAAAAGTACATCAGTTAAACCCGTTGTCCTCCTTAATGCTTTAGGGTGAAAAGTACATCAGTTAAACCCATTGTCCTCCTTAATGCTTTAGGTGAAAAGTACATCAGTTAAACCCATTGTCCTCCTTAATGCTTTAGGTGAAAAGCACATCAGTTAAACCCATTGTCCTTCTTAATGCTTTAGGTGAAACGTACATCAGTTAAACCCATTGTCCTCTCCTTAATACTCTCTCATTATTGCTTTAGGTGAAAAGTACATCAGTTAAACCAATTGTCCTTCTTAATGCTTTAGGTGAAAAGTACCACAGTTAAAGCTATTGTTCTCTCCTTAATACTTACTCATTATTGCTTTAGGTGAAAAATACATCAGTTAAATCCATTGTCGTCCTTAATGCTTTAGGTGAAAAGTACATCAGTTAAACACATTGTCCTTCTTAATGCTTTAGGTGAAAAGTAAATCAGTTAAACCCATTGTCCTCTCCTTAATACTCTCTCATTATTGCTTTAGGTAAAAAGTACATCAGTTAAACCCATTGTCCTCTCCTTAATACTCTCTCATTATTGCTTTAGGTGAAAAGTACATCAGTTAAACCCATTGTCCTTCTTAATGCTTTAGGTGAAAAGTACATCAGTTAAACCCATTGCCCTCCTTAATGCTTTAGGTGAAAAGTACATCAGTTAAACCCGTTGTCCTCCTTAATGGTTTAGGTGAAACGTACATCAGTTAAACCTATTGTCCTCTCTTTAATACTTTCTCATTATTGCTTTAGGTGAAAAGTACATCAGTTAAACCCGTTGTCCACCTTAATGCTTTAGGTGAAAAGTACATCAGTTAAACCCATTGTCCTCCTTAATACTTTAGTTGAAAAGTACATCAGTTAAACCCATTGTCCTCTTTAATGGTTTAGGTGAAAAGTACATGAGTTAAACCCATTGTCTATCTTAATGCTTTAGGTCAAAGTACATCAGTTAAACCTAATGTCCTCTCCTTAATACTTTCTCATTATAGCTTTAGGTGAAATGTACATCAGTTAAACCCATTGTCCTTCTTAATGCTTTAGGTGAAAAGTACATCAGTTAAACCCATTGTCCTCGTTAATGCTTTAGGTGAAAAGTACATCAGTTAAACCCGTTGTCCACCTTAATGCTTTAGGTGAAAAGTACATCAGTTAAACCCATTGTCCTCGTTAATGCTTTAGGTGAAAAGTACATCAGTGAAACCCGTTGTCCTCCTTAATGCTTCAGGTGAAAAGTACATCAGTTAAACCCATTGTCCTCGTTAATGCTTTAGGTGAAAAGTACATCAGTTAAACCCATTGTCCTCGTTAATACTTTAGGTGAAAAGTACATCAGTTAAACCCATTGTCCTCCTTAATGCTTTAGGTGAAAAGTACATCAGTTAAACCCATTGTCCTTCTTAATGCTTTAGGTGAAAAGTACATCAGTTAAACCCATTGTCCTTCTTAATGCTTTAGGTGAAAAGTACATCATTTAAACCAATTGTCCTTCTTAATGCTTTAGGTGAAAAGTACATCAGTTAAACCCATTGTCCTTCTTAATGCTTTAGGTGAAAAGTACATCAGTTAAACCTATTGTCCTCTCTTTAATACTTTCTCATTATTGCTTTAGTTGAAAAGTACATCAGTTAAACCCATTGTCCTTCTTAATGCTTTAAGTGAAAAGTACACCAGTTAAACCTATTGTCCTCTCCTTGTTACTCTCTCATTATTGCTTTAGGTCAAAAGTACATCAGTTAAACCCATTGTCCTTCTTAATGCTTTAGATGAAAAGTACATCAGTTAAACCCATTGCCCTCCTTAATGCTTTAGGTGAAAAGTACATCAGTTAAACCTGTTGTCCTCCTTAATGGTTTAGGTGAAAAGTACATCAGTTAAACCTATTGTCCTCTCTTTAATACTTTCTCATTATTGCTTTAGTTGAAAAGTACATCAGTTAAACCCATTGTCCTTCTTAATGCTTTAAGTGAAAAGTACACCAGTTAAATCTATTGTCCTCTCCTTGTTACTCTCTCATTATTGCTTTAGGTCAAAAGTACATCAGTTAAACCCATTGTCCTCCTTAATGCTTTAGGTGAAAAGTACATCAGTTAAACCCATTGTCCTCCTTAATGCTTTAGGTGAAAAGTACATCAGTTAAACCCATTGTCCTCCTTAATGCTTTAGGTGAAAAGTACATCAGTTCAACCTATTGTCCTCCTTAATGCTTTAGGTGAAAAGTACATCAGTGAAACCCGTTGTCCTCCTTAATGCTTCAGGTGAAAAGTACATCAGTTAAACCCATTGTCCTCCTTAATGCTTTAGGTGAAAAGTACATCAGTTTAACCCATTGTCCTCCTTAATGCTTTAGGTGAAAAGTACATCAGTTAAACCCATTGTTCTCCTTAATTGTTAAGGTGAAAAGTACATCAGTAAAACCCATTTTCCCCCTTAATGCTTTAGGTGAAAATTACATCAGTTAAACCCATTGTTCTCCTTAATGCTTTAGGTGAAAATTAGATCAGTTAAACCTATTGTCCTCCTTAATGCTTTAGGTGAAAAGTACATCAGTTATACCCATTGTCCTTCTTAATGCTTTAGGTAAAAAGTACATCAGTTAAACCCGTTGTCCTCCTTAATGCTTTAGGGTGAAAAGTACATCAGTTAAACCCATTGTCCTCCTTAATGCTTTAGGTGAAAAGTACATCAGTTAAACCCATTGTCCTCCTTAATGCTTTAGGTGAAAAGCACATCAGTTAAACCCATTGTCCTTCTTAATGCTTTAGGTGAAACGTACATCAGTTAAACCCATTGTCCTCTCCTTAATACTCTCTCATTATTGCTTTAGGTGAAAAGTACATCAGTTAAACCAATTGTCCTTCTTAATGCTTTAGGTGAAAAGTACCACAGTTAAAGCTATTGTTCTCTCCTTAATACTTACTCATTATTGCTTTAGGTGAAAAATACATCAGTTAAATCCATTGTCGTCCTTAATGCTTTAGGTGAAAAGTACATCAGTTAAACACATTGTCCTTCTTAATGCTTTAGGTGAAAAGTAAATCAGTTAAACCCATTGTCCTCTCCTTAATACTCTCTCATTATTGCTTTAGGTAAAAAGTACATCAGTTAAACCCATTGTCCTCTCCTTAATACTCTCTCATTATTGCTTTAGGTGAAAAGTACATCAGTTAAACCCATTGTCCTTCTTAATGCTTTAGGTGAAAAGTACATCAGTTAAACCCATTGCCCTCCTTAATGCTTTAGGTGAAAAGTACATCAGTTAAACCCGTTGTCCTCCTTAATGGTTTAGGTAAAACGTACATCAGTTAAACCTATTGTCCTCTCTTTAATACTTTCTCATTATTGCTTTAGGTGAAAAGTACATCAGTTAAACCCGTTGTCCACCTTAATGCTTTAGGTGAAAAGTACATCAGTTAAACCCATTGTCCTTCTTAATGCTTTAGGTGAAAAGTACATCAGTTAAACCTATTGTCCTCTCCTTAATACTTTCTCATTATTGCTTTAGGTGAAAAGTACATCAGTGAAACCCGTTGTCCTCCTTAATGCTTCAGGTGAAAAAAACATCAGTTAAACCCATTGTCCTCCTTAATGCTTTATGTGAAAAGTACATCAGTTAAACCCGTTGTCCTCCTTAATGCTTTAGGGTGAAAAGTACATCAGTTAAACCCATTGTCCTCCTTAATGCTTTAGGTGAAAAGTACATCAGTTAAACCTATTGTCCTCCTTAATGCTTTAGGTGAAAAGCACATCAGTTAAACCCATTGTCCTTCTTAATGCTTTAGGTCAAAGTACATCAGTTAAACCCATTGTCCTCTCCTTAATACTCTCTCATTATTGCTTTAGGTGAAAAGTACATCAGTTAAACCAATTGTCCTTCTTAATGCTTTAGGTGAAAAGTACCACAGTTAAAGCTATTGTTCTCTCCTTAATACTTTCTCATTATTCCTTTAGGTGAAAAATACATCAGTTAAATCCATTGTCGTCCTTAATGCTTTAGGCGAGAAGTAAATCAGTTAAACACATTGTCCTTCTTAATGCTTTAGGTGAAAAGTACATCAGTTAAACCCATTGTCCTTCTTAATGCTTTAGGTGAAAAGTAAATCAGTTAAACCCATTGTCCTCTCCTTAATACTCTCTCATTATTGCTTTAGGTAAAAAGTACATCAGTTAAACCCATTGTCCTCTCCTTAATACTCTCTCATTATTGCTTTAGGTGAAAAGTACATCAGTTAAACCCATTGTCCTCCTTAATGCTTTAGGTGAAAAGTACATCAGTGAAACCCGTTGTCCTCCTTAATGCTTCAGGTGAAAAGTACATCAGTTAAACCCATTGTCCTCCTTAATGCTTTAGGTGAAAAGTACATCAGTTTAACCCATTGTCCTCCTTAATGCTTTAGGTGAAAAGTACATCAGTGAAACCCGTTGTCCTCCTTAATGCTTCAGGTGAAAAAAACATCAGTTAAACCCATTGTCCTCCTTAATGCTTTATGCGAAAAGTACATCAGTTAAACCCGTTGTCCTCCTTAATGCTTTAGGGTGAAAAGTACATCAGTTAAACCCATTGTCCTCCTTAATGCTTTAGGTGAAAAGTACATCAGTTAAACCCATTGTCCTCCTTAATGCTTTAGGTGAAAAGCACATCAGTTAAACCCATTGTCCTTCTTAATGCTTTAGGTCAAAGTACATCAGTTAAACCCATTGTCCTCTCCTTAATACTCTCTCATTATTGCTTTAGGTGAAAAGTACATCAGTTAAACCAATTGTCCTTCTTAATGCTTTAGGTGAAAAGTACCACAGTTAAAGCTATTGTTCTCTCCTTAATACTTTCTCATTATTGCTTTAGGTGAAAAATACATCAGTTAAATCCATTGTCGTCCTTAATGCTTTAGGCGAGAAGTAAATCAGTTAAACACATTGTCCTTCTTAATGCTTTAGGTGAAAAGTACATCAGTTAAACCCATTGTCCTTCTTAATGCTTTAGGTGAAAAGTAAATCAGTTAAACCCATTGTCCTCTCCTTAATACTCTCTCATTATTGCTTTAGGTAAAAAGTACATCAGTTAAACCCATTGTCCTCTCCTTAATACTCTCTCATTATTGCTTTAGGTGAAAAGTACATCAGTTAAACCCATTGTCCTTCTTAATGCTTTAGGTGAAAAGTACATCAGTTAAACCCATTGCCCTCCTTAACGCTTTAGGTGAAAAGTACATCAGTTAAACCTGTTGTCCTCCTTAATGGTTTAGGTGAAAAGTACATCAGTTAAACCTATTGTCCTCTCTTTAATACTTTCTCATTATTGCTTTAGTTGAAAAGTACATCAGTTAAACCCATTGTCCTTCTTAATGCTTTAAGTTAAAAGTACACCAGTTAAACCTATTGTCCTCTCCTTGTTACTCTCTCATTATTGCTTTAGGTCAAAAGTACATCAGTTAAACCCATTGTCCTTCTTAATGCTTTAGGTGAAAAGTACATCAGTTAAACCCATTGCCCTCCTTAATGCTTTAGGTGAAAAGTACATCAGTTAAACCCGTTGTCCTCCTTAATGGTTTAGGTGAAAAGTACATCAGTTAAACCTATTGTCCTCTCTTTAATACTTTCTCATTATTGCTTTAGGTCAAAAGTACATCAGTTAAACCCATTGTCCTTCTTAATGCTTTAGGTGAAAAGTACATCAGTTAAACCCATTGTCCTCTCCTTAATACTCTCTCATTATTGCTTTAGGTCAAAAGTACATCAGTTAAACCCATTGTCCTTCTTAATGCTTTAGGTGAAAGGTACATCAGTTAAACCCATTGTCCTCCCTAATGCTTTAGGTGAAAAGTACATCAGTTAAACCCATTGTCCTTCTTAATGCTTTAGGTGGAAAGTACATCAGTTAAACCTATTGTCCTTCTTAATGCTTTAGGTGAAAAGCACATCAGTTTAACCCATTGTCCTCCTTAATGCTTTAGGTGAAAAGTACATCAGTTAAACCCATTGTCCTCCTTAATGCTTTAGGTGAAAAGTACATCAGTTAAACCCATTGTCCTTTTTAATGCTTTAGGTGAAAAGCACATCAGTTTAACCCATTGTCCTCCTTAATGCTTTAGGTGAAAAGTACATCAGTTAAACCCATTGTCCTCCTTAATGCTTTAGGTGAAAAGTACATCAGTTAAACCCATTGTCCTTTTTAATGCTTTAGGTGAAAAGTACATCAGTTAAACCTATTGTCCTCCTTAATACTTTCTCATTATAGCTTTAGGTGAAAAGTACATCAGTTAAACCCATTGTCCTTCTTAATGCTTTAGGTGAAAAGTACATAAGTTAAACCTATTGTCCTTCTTAATGCTTTAGGTGAAAAGCACATCAGTTTAACCCATTGTCCATTTTAATGCTCTAGGTGAAAAGTACATCAGTTAAACCTGTTGTCCTCCTTAATGCTTTAGGTGAAAAGTACATCAGTTAAACCCATTGTCCTCCTTAATGCTTTAGGTGAAAAGTACATCAGTTCAACCCATTGTCCTCCTTAATGCTTTAGGTGAAAAGTACATCAGTGAAACCCGTTGTCCTCCTTAATGCTTCAGGTGAAAAGTACATCAGTTAAACCCATTGTCCTCCTTAATGCTTTATGTGAAAAGTACATCAGTTAAACCCGTTGTCCACCTTAATGCTTTAGGTGAAAAGTACATCAGTTAAACCTATTGTCCTCCTTAATGCTTTAGGTGAAAAGTACATCAGTTAAACCCATTGTCCTCCTTAATGCTTTAGGTGAAAAGTACATCAGTTAAACCCATTGTCCTCCTTAATGCTTTAGGTGAAAAGTACATCAGTTAAACCCATTGTCCTCCTTAATGCTTTAGGTGAAAAGTACATCAGTTCAACCTATTGTCCTCCTTAATGCTTTAGGTGAAAAGTACATCAGTGAAACCCGTTTTCCTCCTTAATGCTTCAGGTGAAAAGTACATCAGTTAAACCCATTGTCCTCGTTAATGCTTTAGGTGAAAAGTACATCAGTTAAACCCATTGTCCTCGTTAATACTTTAGGTGAAAAGTACATCAGTTAAACCCATTGTCCTCCTTAATGCTTTAGGTGAAAAGTACATCAGTTAAACCCATTGTCCTCGTTAATGCTTTAGGTGAAAAGTACATCAGTTAAACCCGTTGTCCACCTTAATGCTTTAGGTGAAAAGTACATCAGTTAAACCCATTGTCCT
This sequence comes from Nematostella vectensis, assembly GCF_932526225.1. Taxonomy (NCBI): domain Eukaryota; kingdom Metazoa; phylum Cnidaria; class Anthozoa; order Actiniaria; family Edwardsiidae; genus Nematostella; species Nematostella vectensis. Next base: position 953,854 of record NC_064038.1, on the reverse strand, counting down.
TCTTAATGCTTTAGGTGAAAAGTACATCAGTTAAACCTATTGTCCTCTCCTTAATACTTTCTCATTATTGCTTTAGGTGAAAAGTACATCAGTTAAACCCATTGTCCTCCTTAATGCTTTAGGTGAAATGTACATCAGTCAAATCCATTGTCCTCCTTAATGCTTTAGGTGAAAAGTACATCAGTTAAACCCATTGTCCTCCTTAATGCTTTAGGTGAAAAGTACATCAGTTAAACCCATTGTCCTCGTTAATGCTTTAGGTGAAAAGTACATCAGTTAAACCCATTGTCCTCCTTAATGCTTTAGGTGAAAAGTACATCAGTTAAACCCATTGTCCTCCTTAATGCTTTAGGTAAAAAGTACACCAGTTAAACCCATTGTCCTCCTTAATGCTTTAGGTGAAAAGTACATCTGTTAAACCCATTGTCCTTCTTAATGCTTTAGATGAAAAGTGCATCAATTAAACCCATTGTCCTCCATAATGCTTTTTGTGAAACGTACATCAGATAAACCCATTGTCATCTCCTTAATACTCTCTCATAATTGCTTAAGGTGAAAAGTACATCTATTAAACCCATTGTCCTCCTTAATGCTTTAGGTGAAAAGTACATCAGTTAAACCCATTGTCCTTCTTAATGCTTTAGGTGAAAAGTACATCAGTTAAACCCATTGTCCTCTCCTTAATACTCTCTCATTATTGCTTTAGGTCAAAAGTACATCAGTTAAACCCATTGTCCTTCTTAATGCTTTAGGTGAAAGGTACATCAGTTAAACCCATTGTCCTCCCTAATGCTTTAGGTGAAAAGTACATCAGTTAAACCCATTGTCCTTCTTAATGCTTTAGGTGGAAAGTACATCAGTTAAACCTATTGTCCTTCTTAATGCTTTAGGTGAAAAGCACATCAGTTTAACCCATTGTCCTCCTTAATGCTTTAGGTGAAAAGTACATCAGTTAAACCCATTGTCCTCCTTAATGCTTTAGGTGAAAAGTACATCAGTTAAACCCATTGTCCTTTTTAATGCTTTAGGTGAAAAGCACATCAGTTTAACCCATTGTCCTCCTTAATGCTTTAGGTGAAAAGTACATCAGTTAAACCCATTGTCCTCCTTAATGCTTTAGGTGAAAAGTACATCAGTTAAACCCATTGTCCTTTTTAATGCTTTAGGTGAAAAGTACATCAGTTAAACCTATTGTCCTCCTTAATACTTTCTCATTATAGCTTTAGGTGAAAAGTACATCAGTTAAACCCATTGTCCTTCTTAATGCTTTAGGTGAAAAGTACATAAGTTAAACCTATTGTCCTTCTTGATGCTTTAGGTGAAAAGCACATCAGTTTAACCCATTTTCCATTTTAATGCTCTAGGTGAAAAGTACATCAGTTAAACCTGTTGTCCTCCTTAATGCTTTAGGTGAAAAGTACATCAGTTAAACGCATTGTCCTCCTTAATGCTTTAGGTGAAAAGTACATCAGTTCAACCCATTGTCCTCCTTAATGCTTTAGGTGAAAAGTACATCAGTGAAACCCGTTGTCCTCCTTAATGCTTCAGGTGAAAAGTACATCAGTTAAACCCATTGTCCTCCTTAATGCTTTATGTGAAAAGTACATCAGTTAAACCCGTTGTCCACCTTAATGCTTTAGGTGAAAAGTACATCAGTTAAACCTATTGTCCTCCTTAATGCTTTAGGTGAAAAGTACATCAGTTAAACCCATTGTCCTCCTTAATGCTTTAGGTGAAAAGTACATCAGTTAAACCCATTGTCCTCCTTAATGCTTTAGGTGAAAAGTACATCAGTTAAACCCATTGTCCTCCTTAATGCTTTAGGTGAAAAGTACATCAGTTCAACCTATTGTCCTCCTTAATGCTTTAGGTGAAAAGTACATCAGTGAAACCCGTTGTCCTCCTTAATGCTTCAGGTGAAAAGTACATCAGTTAAACCCATTGTCCTCGTTAATGCTTTAGGTGAAAAGTAAATCAGTTAAACCCATTGTCCTCGTTAATGCTTTAGGTGTAAAGTACATCAGTTAAACCCGTTGTCCACCTTAATGCTTTAGGTGAAAAGTACATCAGTTAAACCCATTGTCCTCGTTAATGCTTTAGGTGAAAAGTACATCAGTGAAACCCGTTGTCCTCCTTAATGCTTCAGGTGAAAAGTACATCAGTTAAACCCATTGTCCTCGTTAATGCTTTAGGTGAAAAGTACATCAGTTAAACCCATTGTCCTCGTTAATACTTTAGGTGAAAAGTACATCAGTTAAACCCATTGTCCTCCTTAATGCTTTAGGTGAAAAGTACATCAGTTAAACCCATTGTCCTCGTTAATGCTTTAGGTGAAAAGTACATCAGTTAAACCCGTTGTCCACCTTAATGCTTTAGGTGAAAAGTACATCAGTTAAACCCATTGTCCTTCTTAATGCTTTAGGTGAAAAGTACATCAGTTAAACCTATTGTCCTCTCCTTAATACTTTCTCATTATTGCTTTAGGTGAAAAGTACATCAGTTAAACCCATTGTCCTCCTTAATGCTTTAGGTGAAATGTACATCAGTCAAATCCATTGTCCTCCTTAATGCTTTAGGTGAAAAGTACATCAGTTAAACCCATTGTCCTCCTTAATGCTTTAGGTGAAAAGTACATCAGTTAAACCCATTGTCCTCGTTAATGCTTTAGGTGAAAAGTACATAAGTTAAACCCATTGTCCTCCTTAATGCTTTAGGTGAAAAGTACATCCGTTAAACCCATTGTCCTTCTTAATGCTTTAGGTGAAAAGTACATCAGTTAAACCCATTGTCCTCCTTAATGCTTTAGGTGAAAAGTACATCTGTTAAACCCATTGTCCTTCTTAATGCTTTAGATGAAAATAGCATCAATTAAACCCATTGTCCTCCATAGTGCTTTTTGTGAAACGTACATCAGATAAACCCATTGTCATCTCCTTAATACTCTCTCATAATTGCTTTAGGTGAAAAGTACATCTATTAAACCCATTGTCCTCCTTAATGCTTTAGGTGAAAAGTACATCAGTTAAACCCATTGTCCTTTTTAATGCTTTAGGTGAAAAGTACCACAGTTAAACCCATTGTCCTCTCCTTAATACTCTCTCATAATTGCTTTAGGTGAAAAGTACATCTATTAAACCCATTGTCCTCCTTCATGCTTTAGGTGAAAAGTACACCAGTTAAACCCATTGTCCTCCTTAATTCTTTAGGTGAAAAGTACATCAGTTAAACCCATTGTCCTCCTTAATGCTTTAGGTGAAAAGTACATCAGTTAAACCCATTGTCCTCCTTAATGTTTTAGGTGAAAAGCACATCAGTTAAACCCATTGTCCTCCTTAATGCTTTAGGTGAAAAGTACATCAGTTGAACCCATTGTCCTCCATAATGCTTTTTGTGAAACGTACATCAGATAAACCCATTGTCATCTCCTTAATACTCTCTCATAATTGCTTTAGGTGAAAAGTACATCAGCTAAACCCATTGTGCTCCTTAATGCTTTAGGTGAAAAGTACATCAGTTAAACCCATTGTCCTCCTTAATTCTTTAGGTGAAATGTTCATCAGTTAAACCCATTGTCCTCCTTAATGCTTTAGGTGAAAAGTACATCAGTTAAACTCATTGTCCTCCATAATGCTTTTTGTGAAACGTACATCACATAAACCCATTGTCATCTCCTTAATACTCTCTTATAATTGCTTTAGGTGAAAAGTACATCTATTAAACCCATTGTCCTCCTTAATGCTTTAGGTGAAAAGTACATCAGTTAAACCCATTGTCCTCCTTAATTCTTTAGGTGAAATGTACATCAGTTAAACCCATTGTCCTCCTTAATGCTTTAGGTGAAGAGTACTTCAATTAAACCCATTGTCCTCCTTAATTCTTTAGGTTAAAAGTACATCAGTAAAACCCATTGCCCTTCTTAATGCTTTAGGTGAAAAGTGCATCAGTTAAACCCATTGTCCTCCATAATGCTTTAGGTGAAAAGTACATCAGTTAAACCCATTGTCCTCCTTAATGCTTTAGGTGAAAAGTACATCATTTAAACCAATTGTCCTTCTTAATGCTTTAGGTGAAACATACATCAGGTAAACCCATTGTCCTCTCCTTAATACTCTCTCATTATTGCTTTAGGTGAAAAGTACATCAGTTAAACCCTTTGTCCTTCGTAATGCTATAGGTGAAAAGTACATCAGTTAAACCCATTGTCCTCCTTAATACTTTAGTTGAAAAGTACATCAGTTAAACCCATTGTCCTCTTTAATGGTTTAGGTGAAAAGTACATGAGTTAAACCCATTGTCTATCTTAATGCTTTAGGTCAAAGTACATCAGTTAAACCTATTGTCCTCTCCTTAATACTTTCTCATTATAGCTTTAGGTGAAATGTACATCAGTTAAACCCATTGTCCTTCTTAATGCTTTAGGTGAAAAGTACATCAGTTAAACCCATTGTCCTTCTTAATGCTTTAGGTGAAAAGTACATCAGTTAAACCCATTGTCCTTCTTAATGCTTTAGGTGAAAAGTACATCAGTTAAACCCATTGTCCTTCCTAATGCTTAAGGTGAAAAGTACATCAGTTAAACCCATTGTTCTCCTTAATGGTTAAGGTGAAAAGTACATCAGTAAAACCCATTTTCCCCCTTAATGCTTTAGGTGAAAATTACATCAGTTAAACCCATTGTTCTCCTTAATGCTTTAGGTGAAAATCAGATCAGTTAAACCTATTGTCCTCCTTAATGCTTTAGGTGAAAAGTACATCAGTTATACCCATTGTCCTTCTTAATGCTTTAGGTAAAAAGTACATCAGTTAAACCCATTGTCCTCCTTAATGCTTTAGGTGAAAAGTACATCAGTTAAACCCATTGTCCTCCTTAATGCTTTAGGTGAAAAGCACATCAGTTAAACCCATTGTCCTTCTTAATGCTTTAGGTGAAACGTACATCAGTTAAACCCATTGTCCTCTCCTTAATACTCTCTCATTATTGCTTTAGGTGAAAAGTACATCAGTTAAACCAATTGTCCTTCTTAATGCTTTAGGTGAAAAGTACCACAGTTAAAGCTATTGTTCTCTCCTTAATACTTTCTCATTATTGCTTTAGGTGAAAAATACATCAGTTAAATCCATTGTCGTCCTTAATGCTTTAGGTGAAAAGTACATCAGTTAAACACATTGTCCTTCTTAATGCTTTAGGTGAAAAGTACATCAGTTAAACCCATTGTCCTTCTTAATGCTTTAGGTGAAAAGTAAATCAGTTAAACCCATTGTCCTCTCCTTAATACTCCCTCATTATTGCTTTAGGTAAAAAGTACATCAGTTAAACCCATTGTCCTCTCCTTAATACTCTCTCATTATTGCTTTAGGTGAAAAGTACATCAGTTAAACCCATTGTCCTTCTTAATGCTTTAGGTGAAAAGTACATCAGTTAAACCCATTGTCCTCCTTAATACTTTAGTTGAAAAGTACATCAGTTAAACACATTGTCCTCTTTAATGGTTTAGGTGAAAAGTACATGAGTTAAACCCATTGTCTATCTTAATGCTTTAGGTCAAAGTACATCAGTTAAACCTATTGTCCTCTCCTTAATACTTTCTCATTATAGCTTTAGGTGAAATGTACATCAGTTAAACCCATTGTCCTTCTTAATGCTTTAGGTGAAAAGTACATCAGTTAAACCCATTGTCCTTCTTAATGCTTTAGGTGAAAAGTACATCAGTTAAACCCATTGTCCTTCTTAATGCTTTAGGTGAAAAGTACATCAGTTAAACCCATTGTCCTTCCTAATGCTTAAGGTGAAAAGTACATCAGTTAAACCCATTGTTCTCCTTAATGGTTAAGGTGAAAAGTACATCAGTAAAACCCATTTTCCCCCTTAATGCTTTAGGTGAAAATTACATCAGTTAAACCCATTGTTCTCCTTAATGCTTTAGGTGAAAATTAGATCAGTTAAACCTATTGTCCTCCTTAATGCTTTAGGTGAAAAGTACATCAGTTATACCCATTGTCCTTCTTAATGCTTTTGTTAAAAAGTACATCAGTTAAACCCATTGTCCTCCTTAATGCTTTAGGTGAAAAGTACATCAGTTAAACCCATTGTCCTCCTTAATGCTTTAGGTGAAAAGCACATCAGTTAAACCCATTGTCCTTCTTAATGCTTTAGGTGAAACGTACATCAGTTAAACCCATTGTCCTCTCCTTAATACTCTCTCATTATTGCTTTAGGTGAAAAGTACATCAGTTAAACCAATTGTCCTTCTTAATGCTTTAGGTGAAAAGTACCACAGTTAAAGCTATTGTTCTCTCCTTAATACTTTCTCATTATTGCTTTAGGTGAAAAATACATCAGTTAAATCCATTGTCGTCCTTAATGCTTTAGGTGAAAAGTACATCAGTTAAACACATTGTCCTTCTTAATGCTTTAGGTGAAAAGTACATCAGTTAAACCCATTGTCCTTCTTAATGCTTTAGGTGAAAAGTAAATCAGTTAAACCCATTGTCCTCTCCTTAATACTCTCTCATTATTGCTTTAGGTAAAAAGTACATCAGTTAAACCCATTGTCCTCTCCTTAATACTCTCTCATTATTGCTTTAGGTGAAAAGTACATCAGTTAAACCCATTGTCCTTCTTAATGCTTTAGGTGAAAAGTACATCAGTTAAACCCATTGCCCTCCTTAATGCTTTAGGTGAAAAGTACATCAGTTAAACCCGTTGTCCTCCTTAATGGTTTAGGTGAAAAGTACATCAGTTAAACCTATTGTCCTCTCTTTAATACTTTCTCATTATTGCTTTAGGTCAAAAGTACATCAGTTAAACCCATTGTCCTTCTTAATGCTTTAGGTGAAAAGTACATCAGTTAAACCCATTGTCCTCTCCTTAATACTCTCTCATTATTGCTTTAGGTCAAAAGTACATCAGTTAAACCCATTGTCCTTCTCAATGCTTTAGGTGAAAGGTACATCAGTTAAACCCATTGTCCTCCCTAATGCTTTAGGTGAAAAGTACATCAGTTAAACCCATTGTCCTTCTTAATGCTTTAGGTGGAAAGTACATCAGTTAAACCTATTGTCCTTCTTAATGCTTTAGGTGAAAAGCACATCAGTTTAACCCATTGTCCTCCTTAATGCTTTAGGTGGAAAGTACATCAGTTAAACCTATTGTCCTTCTTAATGCTTTAGGTGAAAAGCACATCAGTTTAATCCATTGTCCTCCTTAATGCTTTAGGTGAAAAGTACATCAGTTAAACCCATTGTCCTCCTTAATGCTTTAGGTGAAAAGTACATCAGTTAAACCCATTGTCCTTTTTAATGCTTTAGGTGAAAAGCACATCAGTTTAACCCATTGTCCTCCTTAATGCTTTAGGTGAAAAGTACATCAGTTAAACCCATTGTCCTCCTTAATGCTTTAGGTGAAAAGTACATCAGTTAAACCCATTGTCCTTTTTAATGCTTTAGGTGAAAAGTACATCAGTTAAACCTATTGTCCTCCTTAATACTTTCTCATTATAGCTTTAGGTGAAAAGTACATCAGTTAAACCCATTGTCCTTCTTAATGCTTTAGGTGAAAAGTACATAAGTTAAACCTATTGTCCTTCTTAATGCTTTAGGTGAAAAGCACATCAGTTTAACCCATTGTCCTTTTTAATGCTCTAGGTGAAAAGTACATCAGTTAAACCTGTTGTCCTCCTTAATGCTTTAGGTGAAAAGTACATCAGTTAAACCCATTGTCCTCCTTAATGCTTTAGGTGAAAAGTACATCAGTTCAACCCATTGTCCTCCTTAATGCTTTAGGTGAAAAGTACATCAGTGAAACCCGTTGTCCTCCTTAATGCTTCAGGTGAAAAGTACATCAGTTAAACCCATTGTCCTCCTTAATGCTTTATGTGAAAAGTACATCAGTTAAACCCGTTGTCCACCTTAATGCTTTAGGTGAAAAGTACATCAGTTAAACCTATTGTCCTCCTTAATGCTTTAGGTGAAAAGTACATCAGTTAAACCCATTGTCCTTCTTAATGCTTTAGGTGAAAAGTACATCAGTTAAACCCATTGTCCTCTCCTTAATACTCTCTCATTATTGCTTTAGGTCAAAAGTACATCAGTTAAACCCATTGTCCTTCTTAATGCTTTAGGTGAAAGGTACATCAGTTAAACCCATTGTCCTCCCTAATGCTTTAGGTGAAAAGTACATCAGTTAAACCCATTGTCCTTTTTAATGCTTTAGGTGAAAAGCACATCAGTTTAACCCATTGTCCTCCTTAATGCTTTAGGTGAAAAGTACATCAGTTAAACCCATTGTCCTCCTTAATGCTTTAGGTGAAAAGTACATCAGTTAAACCCATTGTCCTTTTTAATGCTTTAGGTGAAAAGTACATCAGTTAAACCTATTGTCCTCCTTAATACTTTCTCATTATAGCTTTAGGTGAAAAGTACATCAGTTAAACCCATTGTCCTTCTTAATGCTTTAGGTGAAAAGTACATAAGTTAAACCTATTGTCCTTCTTAATGCTTTAGGTGAAAAGCACATCAGTTTAACCCATTGTCCTTTTTAATGCTCTAGGTGAAAAGTACATCAGTTAAACCTGTTGTCCTCCTTAATGCTTTAGGTGAAAAGTACATCAGTTAAACCCATTGTCCTCCTTAATGCTTTAGGTGAAAAGTACATCAGTTCAACCCATTGTCCTCCTTAATGCTTTAGGTGAAAAGTACATCAGTGAAACCCGTTGTCCTCCTTAATGCTTCAGGTGAAAAGTACATCAGTTAAACCCATTGTCCTCCTTAATGCTTTATGTGAAAAGTACATCAGTTAAACCCGTTGTCCACCTTAATGCTTTAGGTGAAAAGTACATCAGTTAAACCTATTGTCCTCCTTAATGCTTTAGGTGAAAAGTACATCAGTTAAACCCATTGTCCTTCTTAATGCTTTAGGTGAAAAGTACATCAGTTAAACCCATTGTCCTCCTTAATGCTTTAGGTGAAAAGTACATCAGTTAAACCCATTGTCCTCCTTAATGCTTTAGGTGAAAAGTGCATCAGTTCAACCTATTGTCCTCCTTAATGCTTTAGGTGAAAAGTACATCAGTGAAACCCGTTGTCCTCCTTAATGCTTCAGGTGAAAAGTACATCAGTTAAACCCATTGTCCTCGTTAATGCTTTAGGTGAAAAGTACATCAGTTAAACCCATTGTCCTCGTTAATGCTTTAGGTGAAAAGTACATCAGTTAAACCCGTTGTCCACCTTAATGCTTTAGGTGAAAAGTACATCAGTTAAACCCATTGTCCTCGTTAATGCTTTAGGTGAAAAGTACATCAGTGAAACCCGTTGTCCTCCTTAATGCTTCAGGTGAAAAGTACATCAGTTAAACCCATTGTCCTCGTTAATGCTTTAGGTGAAAAGTACATCAGTTAAACCCATTGTCCTCGTTAATACTTTAGGTGAAAAGTACATCAGTTAAACCCATTGTCCTCCTTAATGCTTTAGGTGAAAAGTACATCAGTTAAGCCCATTGTCCTCCTTAATGCTTTAGGTGAAAAGTACATCAGTTAAACCCGGTGTCCACCTTAATGCTTTAGGTGAAAAGTACATCAGTTAAACCCATTGTCCTTCTTAATGCTTTAGGTGAAAAGTACATCAGTTAAACCTATTGTCCTCTCCTTAATACTTTCTCATTATTGCTTTAGGTGAAAAGTACATCAGTTAAACCCATTGTCCTCCTTAATGCTTTAGGTGAAATGTACATCAGTCAAATCCATTGTCCTCCTTAATGCTTTAGGTGAAAAGTACATCAGTTAAACCCATTGTCCTCCTTAATGCTTTAGGTGAAAAGTACATCAGTTAAACCCATTGTCCTCGTTAATGCTTTAGGTGAAAAGTACATCAGTTAAACCCATTGTCCTCCTTAATGCTTTAGGTGAAAAGTACATCCGTTAAACCCATTGTCCTTCTTAATGCTTTAGGTGAAAAGTACATCAGTTAAACCTATTGTCCTCTCCTTAATACTTTCTCATTATTGCTTTAGGTGAAAAGTACATCAGTTAAACCCATTGTCCTCCTTAATGCTTTAGGTGAAATGTACATCAGTCAAATCCATTGACCTCCTTAATGCTTTATGTAAAAAGTACATCAGTTAAACCCATTGTCCTCCTTAATGCTTTAGGTGAAAAGTACATCAGTTAAATCCATCGTACTTCTTAATGCTTTAGGTGAAAAGTACATCTGTTAAACCCATTGTCCTCCTTAATGCTTTAGGTGAAAAGTACATCAGTTAAACCCATTGTCCTTCTTAATGCTTTAGGTGAAAAGTACATCAGTTAAACCCATTGTCCTCCTTAATGCTTTATGTGAAAAGTACATCAGTTAAACCCGTTGTCCACCTTAATGCTTTAGGTGAAAAGTACATCAGTTAAACCTATTGTCCTCCTTAATGCTTTAGGTGAAAAGTACATCAGTTAAACCCATTGTCCTTCTTAATGCTTTAGGTGAAAAGTACATCAGTTAAACCCATTGTCCTCCTTAATGCTTTAGGTGAAAAGTACATCAGTGAAACCCGTTGTCCTCCTTAATGCTTCAGGTGAAAAGTACATCAGTTAAACCCATTGTCCTCGTTAATGCTTTAGGTGAAAAGTACATCAGTTAAACCCATTGTCCTCGTTAATGCTTTAGGTGAAAAGTACATCAGTTAAACCCGTTGTCCACCTTAATGCTTTAGGTGAAAAGTACATCAGTTAAACCCATTGTCCTCGTTAATGCTTTAGGTGAAAAGTACATCAGTGAAACCCGTTGTCCTCCTTAATGCTTCAGGTGAAAAGTACATCAGTTAAACCCATTGTCCTCGTTAATGCTTTAGGTGAAAAGTACATCAGTTAAACCCATTGTCCTCGTTAATACTTTAGGTGAAAAGTACATCAGTTAAACCCATTGTCCTCCTTAATGCTTTAGGTGAAAAGTACATCAGTTAAGCCCATTGTCCTCCTTAATGCTTTAGGTGAAAAGTACATCAGTTAAACCCGGTGTCCACCTTAATGCTTTAGGTGAAAAGTACATCAGTTAAACCCATTGTCCTTCTTAATGCTTTAGGTGAAAAGTACATCAGTTAAACCTATTGTCCTCTCCTTAATACTTTCTCATTATTGCTTTAGGTGAAAAGTACATCAGTTAAACCCATTGTCCTCCTTAATGCTTTAGGTGAAATGTACATCAGTCAAATCCATTGTCCTCCTTAATGCTTTAGGTGAAAAGTACATCAGTTAAACCCATTGTCCTCCTTAATGCTTTAGGTGAAAAGTACATCAGTTAAACCCATTGTCCTCGTTAATGCTTTAGGTGAAAAGTACATCAGTTAAACCCATTGTCCTCCTTAATGCTTTAGGTGAAAAGTACATCCGTTAAACCCATTGTCCTTCTTAATGCTTTAGGTGAAAAGTACATCAGTTAAACCTATTGTCCTCTCCTTAATACTTTCTCATTATTGCTTTAGGTGAAAAGTACATCAGTTAAACCCATTGTCCTCCTTAATGCTTTAGGTGAAATGTACATCAGTCAAATCCATTGACCTCCTTAATGCTTTATGTAAAAAGTACATCAGTTAAACCCATTGTCCTCCTTAATGCTTTAGGTGAAAAGTACATCAGTTAAATCCATCGTACTTCTTAATGCTTTAGGTGAAAAGTACATCTGTTAAACCCATTGTCCTCCTTAATGCTTTAGGTGAAAAGTACATCAGTTAAACCCATTGTCCTTCTTAATGCTTTAGGTGAAAAGTACACCAGTTAAACCCATTGTCCTCCTTAATGCTTTAGGTGAAAAGTACATCAGTTAAATCCATCGTCCTTCTTAATGCTTTAGGTGAAAAGTACATCTGTTAAACCCATTGTCCTCCTTAATGCTTTATGTAAAAAGTACATCAGTTAAACCCATCGTCCTCCTTAATGCTTTAGGTAAAAAGTACACCAGTTAAACCTATTGTCCTCCTTAATGCTTTAGGTGAAAAGTACATCTGTTAAACCCATTGTCCTTCTTAATGCTTTAGATGAAAAGTGCATCAATTAAACCCATTGTCCTCCATAGTGCTTTTTGTGAAACGTACATCAGATAAACCTATTGTCCTCTCCTTAATACTTTCTCATTATTGCTTTAGGTGAAAAGTACATCAGTTAAACCCATTGTCCTCCTTAATGCTTTAGGTGAAATGTACATCAGTCAAATCCATTGACCTCCTTAATGCTTTATGTAAAAAGTACATCAGTTAAACCCATTGTCCTCCTTAATGCTTTAGGTGAAAAGTACATCAGTTAAATCCATCGTACTTCTTAATGCTTTAGGTGAAAAGTACATCTGTTAAACCCATTGTCCTCCTTAATGCTTTAGGTGAAAAGTACATCAGTTAAACCCATTGTCCTTCTTAATGCTTTAGGTGAAAAGTACATCAGTTAAACCCATTGTCCTCCTTAATGCTTTAGGTGAAAAGTACATCAGTTAAATCCATCGTCCTTCTTAATGCTTTAGGTGAAAAGTACATCTGTTAAACCCATTGTCCTCCTTAATGCTTTATGTAAAAAGTACATCAGTTAAACCCATTGTCCTCCTTAATGCTTTAGGTAAAAAGTACACCAGTTAAACCTATTGTCCTCCTTAATGCTTTAGGTGAAAAGTACATCTGTTAAACCCATTGTCCTTCTTAATGCTTTAGATGAAAAGTGCATCAATTAAACCCATTGTCCTCCATAGTGCTTTTTGTGAAACGTACATCAGATAAACCCATTGTCATCTCCTTAATACTCTCTCATAATTGCTTTAGGTGAAAAGTACATCTATTAAACCCATTGTCCTCCTTAATGCTTTAGGTGAAAAGTACATCAGTTAAACCCATTGTCCTCTCCTTAATACTCTCTCATTATTGCTTTAGGTCAAAAGTACATCAGTTAAACCCATTGTCCTTCTTAATGCTTTAGGTGAAAGGTACATCAGTTAAACCCATTGTCCTCCCTAATGCTTTAGGTGAAAAGTACATCAGTTAAACCCATTGTCCTTTTTAATGCTTTAGGTGAAAAGCACATCAGTTTAACCCATTGTCCTCCTTAATGCTTTAGGTGAAAAGTACATCAGTTAAACCCATTGTCCTCCTTAATGCTTTAGGTGAAAAGTACATCAGTTAAACCCATTGTCCTTTTTAATGCTTTAGGTGAAAAGTACATCAGTTAAACCTATTGTCCTCCTTAATACTTTCTCATTATAGCTTTAGGTGAAAAGTACATCAGTTAAACCCATTGTCCTTCTTAATGCTTTAGGTGAAAAGTACATAAGTTAAACCTATTGTCCTTCTTAATGCTTTAGGTGAAAAGCACATCAGTTTAACCCATTGTCCTTTTTAATGCTCTAGGTGAAAAGTACATCAGTTAAACCTGTTGTCCTCCTTAATGCTTTAGGTGAAAAGTACATCAGTTAAACCCATTGTCCTCCTTAATGCTTTAGGTGAAAAGTACATCAGTTCAACCCATTGTCCTCCTTAATGCTTTAGGTGAAAAGTACATCAGTGAAACCCGTTGTCCTCCTTAATGCTTCAGGTGAAAAGTACATCAGTTAAACCCATTGTCCTCCTTAATGCTTTATGTGAAAAGTACATCAGTTAAACCCGTTGTCCACCTTAATGCTTTAGGTGAAAAGTACATCAGTTAAACCTATTGTCCTCCTTAATGCTTTAGGTGAAAAGTACATCAGTTAAACCCATTGTCCTTCTTAATGCTTTAGGTGAAAAGTACATCAGTTAAACCCATTGTCCTCCTTAATGCTTTAGGTGAAAAGTACATCAGTTAAACCCATTGTCCTCCTTAATGCTTTAGGTGAAAAGTGCATCAGTTCAACCTATTGTCCTCCTTAATGCTTTAGGTGAAAAGTACATCAGTGAAACCCGTTGTCCTCCTTAATGCTTCAGGTGAAAAGTACATCAGTTAAACCCATTGTCCTCGTTAATGCTTTAGGTGAAAAGTACATCAGTTAAACCCATTGTCCTCGTTAATGCTTTAGGTGAAAAGTACATCAGTTAAACCCGTTGTCCACCTTAATGCTTTAGGTGAAAAGTACATCAGTTAAACCCATTGTCCTCGTTAATGCTTTAGGTGAAAAGTACATCAGTGAAACCCGTTGTCCTCCTTAATGCTTCAGGTGAAAAGTACATCAGTTAAACCCATTGTCCTCGTTAATGCTTTAGGTGAAAAGTACATCAGTTAAACCCATTGTCCTCGTTAATACTTTAGGTGAAAAGTACATCAGTTAAACCCATTGTCCTCCTTAATGCTTTAGGTGAAAAGTACATCAGTTAAGCCCATTGTCCTCCTTAATGCTTTAGGTGAAAAGTACATCAGTTAAACCCGGTGTCCACCTTAATGCTTTAGGTGAAAAGTACATCAGTTAAACCCATTGTCCTTCTTAATGCTTTAGGTGAAAAGTACATCAGTTAAACCTATTGTCCTCTCCTTAATACTTTCTCATTATTGCTTTAGGTGAAAAGTACATCAGTTAAACCCATTGTCCTCCTTAATGCTTTAGGTGAAATGTACATCAGTCAAATCCATTGTCCTCCTTAATGCTTTAGGTGAAAAGTACATCAGTTAAACCCATTGTCCTCCTTAATGCTTTAGGTGAAAAGTACATCAGTTAAACCCATTGTCCTCGTTAATGCTTTAGGTGAAAAGTACATCAGTTAAACCCATTGTCCTCCTTAATGCTTTAGGTGAAAAGTACATCCGTTAAACCCATTGTCCTTCTTAATGCTTTAGGTGAAAAGTACATCAGTTAAACCTATTGTCCTCTCCTTAATACTTTCTCATTATTGCTTTAGGTGAAAAGTACATCAGTTAAACCCATTGTCCTCCTTAATGCTTTAGGTGAAATGTACATCAGTCAAATCCATTGACCTCCTTAATGCTTTATGTAAAAAGTACATCAGTTAAACCCATTGTCCTCCTTAATGCTTTAGGTGAAAAGTACATCAGTTAAATCCATCGTACTTCTTAATGCTTTAGGTGAAAAGTACATCTGTTAAACCCATTGTCCTCCTTAATGCTTTAGGTGAAAAGTACATCAGTTAAACCCATTGTCCTTCTTAATGCTTTAGGTGAAAAGTACACCAGTTAAACCCATTGTCCTCCTTAATGCTTTAGGTGAAAAGTACATCAGTTAAATCCATCGTCCTTCTTAATGCTTTAGGTGAAAAGTACATCTGTTAAACCCATTGTCCTCCTTAATGCTTTATGTAAAAAGTACATCAGTTAAACCCATCGTCCTCCTTAATGCTTTAGGTAAAAAGTACACCAGTTAAACCTATTGTCCTCCTTAATGCTTTAGGTGAAAAGTACATCTGTTAAACCCATTGTCCTTCTTAATGCTTTAGATGAAAAGTGCATCAATTAAACCCATTGTCCTCCATAGTGCTTTTTGTGAAACGTACATCAGATAAACCTATTGTCCTCTCCTTAATACTTTCTCATTATTGCTTTAGGTGAAAAGTACATCAGTTAAACCCATTGTCCTCCTTAATGCTTTAGGTGAAATGTACATCAGTCAAATCCATTGACCTCCTTAATGCTTTATGTAAAAAGTACATCAGTTAAACCCATTGTCCTCCTTAATGCTTTAGGTGAAAAGTACATCAGTTAAATCCATCGTACTTCTTAAAGCTTTAGGTGAAAAGTACATCTGTTAAACCCATTGTCCTCCTTAATGCTTTAGGTGAAAAGTACATCAGTTAAACCCATTGTCCTTCTTAATGCTTTAGGTGAAAAGTACATCAGTTAAACCCATTGTCCTCCTTAATGCTTTAGGTGAAAAGTACATCAGTTAAATCCATCGTCCTTCTTAATGCTTTAGGTGAAAAGTACATCTGTTAAACCCATTGTCCTCCTTAATGCTTTATGTAAAAAGTACATCAGTTAAACCCATTGTCCTCCTTAATGCTTTAGGTAAAAAGTACACCAGTTAAACCTATTGTCCTCCTTAATGCTTTAGGTGAAAAGTACATCTGTTAAACCCATTGTCCTTCTTAATGCTTTAGATGAAAAGTGCATCAATTAAACCCATTGTCCTCCATAGTGCTTTTTGTGAAACGTACATCAGATAAACCCATTGTCATCTCCTTAATACTCTCTCATAATTGCTTTAGGTGAAAAGTACATCTATTAAACCCATTGTCCTCCTTAATGCTTTAGGTGAAAAGTACATCAGTTAAACCCATTGTCCTTTTTAATGCTTTAGGTGAAAAGTACCACAGTTAAACCCATTGTCCTCTCCTTAATACTCTCTCATAATTGCTTTAGGTGAAAAGTACATCTATTAAACCCATTGTCCTCCTTTATGCTTTAGGTGAAAAGTACACCAGTTAAACCCATTGTCCTCCTTAATTCTTTAGGTGAAAAGTACATCAGTTAAACCCATTGTCCTCCTTAATGCTTTAGGTGAAAAGTACATCAGTTAAACCCATTGTCCTCCTTAATGCTTTAGGTGAAAAGCACATCAGTTAAACCCATTGTCCTCCTTAATGCTTTAGGTGAAAAGTACATCAGTTGAACCCATTGTCCTCCATAATGCTTTTTGTGAAACGTACATCAGATAAACCCATTGTCATCTCCTTAATACTCTCTCATAATTGCTTTAGGTGAAAAGTACATCAGTTAAACCCATTGTGCTCCTTAATGCTTTAGGTGAAAAGTACATCAGTTAAACCCATTGTCCTCCTTAATTCTTTAGGTGAAATGTACATCAGTTAAACCCATTGTCCTCCTTAATGCTTTAGGTGAAAAGTACATCAGTTAAACTCATTGTCCTCCATAATGCTTTTTGTGAAACGTACATCAGATAAACCCATTGTCATCTCCTTAATACTCTCTTATAATTGCTTTAGGTGAAAAGTACATCTATTAAACCCATTGTCCTCCTTAATGCTTTAGGTGAAAAGTACATCAGTTAAACCCATTGTCCTCCTTAATTCTTTAGGTGAAATGTACATCAGTTAAACCCATTGTCCTCCTTAATGCTTTAGGTGAAAAGTACATCAGTTAAACCCATTGTCCTCCTTAATGCTTTAGGTGAAAAGTACATCAGGTAAACCCATTGTCCTTCTTAATGCTTTAGGTGAAAAGTACATCTATTAAACCCATTGTCCTTCTTAATACTTTAGGTGAAAAGTACATCAGGTAAACCCATTGTCCTTCTTAATGCTTTAGGTGAAAAGTACATCAGTTAAACCCATTGTCCTCCTTAATGCTTTAGGTGAAAAGTACATCAGTGAAACCTGTTGTCCTCCTTAATTCTTTAGGTGAAAAGTACATCAGTTAAACCCATTGTCCTCCTTAATGCTTTATGTGAAAAGTACATCCGTTAAACCCATTGTCCTCTCCTTATTACTCTCACATTATTGCTTTAGGTGAAAAGTACATCAGTTAAACCCATTGTCCTCCTTAATGCTTTAGGTGAAAAGTACATCAGTTAAACCCATTGTCCTCTCCTTAATACTCTGTCATTATTGCTTATGCTTTAGGTGAAAAGTACATCAGTTAAACCCATTGTCCCCTCCTTAATACTCTCTCATTATTGCTTATGCTTTAGGTGAAAAGTACATCAGTTAAACCCATTGTCCTCCTTAATGTTTTATGTGAAAAGTACATCAGTTAAACCCTTAATGTTTTATGTGAAAAGTACATCAGTTAAACCCATTGTCCTCCTTAATGCTTTAGGTGAAAAGTACATCAGTTTAACCCGTTGTCCTCCTTAATTCTTTAGGTTAAAAGTACATCAGTTAAACCCATTGTCCTCCTTAATGCTTTAGGTGAAAAGTACATCAGTTTAACCCGTTGTCCTCCTTAATGCTTTTGGTGAAAAGTACATCAGTTAAACCCATTGTTTTTCTTAATGCTTCAGGTGAAAAGTACATCAGTAAAACCCATTGTCCTCCTTAATGCTTTAGGTGAAAAGTACTTCAATTAAACCCATTGTCCTCCTTAATTCTTTAGGTTAAAAGTACATCAGTAAAACCCATTGCCCTTCTTAATGCTTTAGGTGAAAAGTACATCAGTTAAACCCATTGTCCTCCTTAATGCTTTAGGTGAAAAGTACATCAGTTAAACCCCCACTACAAACATAATTCCCATATGTTGCAGGTAATTCCAACTAACACAGCCTAAAACCACAGGGTGACCGAGTCTAACAATAGCATTAATGGCTCCTATAGATCATTATTCAGAGAATGTTTGAAATGAAATTGTTTGCATTGAAATTGCGTTTTTTGTACCAAATTGTTATCCTTGCATGACATTAAAACCACAGGAGCCCAAATATTAGTTCTTTAAAAATGGAAAACAAAGTTACTTGCTAGGCATAACATAGATCAGCCCTCTTTCCGTCTAGGCTTTGGTACCCGGCCTGTTCTCATCCTGCATCTCAGCTAAAAGAAAAAGAAGGTAATTGCTCAGGTTTGGCACTAGCATAACAGGACTTGATCCTACTTATCATCGCTGTTTTTGTCCTCTGACTCATCTACTTGCTTGCCATGTTATGGGGGCTCTTTGCCTCTTCAGCCATACATAAACAGGCTTCCGTTGACATAAGCATCCAAACCTTGTCGGCTCGATAAGACTGGGTGGATCTGGGTCTCTCGTCATGTAGACAGGCCTGAGATTTCCGTCTTGCTTTTCTTATCCATGTTCCTCTGGACTTGGCCAACAACCGAACGGTTGGAAGCTGGCACGCTCCATATGTTGCCTGAGGCTGTCTGATGTTGGCAGAACATCAGATGGCGCAGCTCGTCAGCTGATCTTGATACAGATAGAGAACGCAAACAAAAGCCTCTGTCTTCGCTGCTTTCTCATTATCGAGGGCTTGATGCTGACCAAACAGACTAAGCGTCGATTGGCGTGCAGCTCTTTGTCTTAGCGTTAGCCATGGTTTCTTCTATTCTCTACCAGAGAGGCTGCTTGTGGAATCGCACCTGGTTAACACATGAAATGCTGGTAGTGACTGGCAAAGCCTGTCACCTAACCTTTCATGGATTGCGTGGACTGGGATAAGTCTCTGGCGGTCCCCAGTGCTTGTTCGAAACCAAACCCCTGACATCCGATGGCAGTGAAGTGCGTGACACGAAGTGCGAGGACATCTGTATCTAGGGATTGAATGATGACTGTTGAGAAGTCGCTTGCATCATAGGCAGCATGCAGAATCATTTGCGTGTCTGTTCTTTCAGAGTCTGGATGGGGGGGGGGGGGGGGTCTGCATCTCGGTAGTCTGTGAATCCAAGCTAGTAATCGCTCTTGTACCAGATTTAATGGATTGGTAATTAATAACTTATTGATAATATAATAATTATGGATTAATAATTGACTGAAAAGTTGATGCAACAGGAAATACATAGTGCAGATCTCTAAAT
The DNA here is from genome assembly GCF_932526225.1 of Nematostella vectensis. NCBI lineage: Eukaryota > Metazoa > Cnidaria > Anthozoa > Actiniaria > Edwardsiidae > Nematostella > Nematostella vectensis. The sequence continues at coordinate 934,455 of NC_064038.1, read as the reverse complement.
GGCCGAATTTAAGTAGATGGAAGTAAAGAGTTAAAATACCAGAAATAATAAAATGTCGGTAGTCAGCAAATATTTTTTTGTCACTATTCACTAGTTTTTTTTCATGTTTTCTTAGTATTCAGTTACTTTTAAGCCGTTTGTCGCTAGTCGGTTTACCCCATCCAGGCCCTGTATTTTGTGCACTCAAGCTTGCTGATTTCTGCTATTGGCTGCTTTCTCCCTATTGAAAAGACCTACTCATATGATAAGGTCCTTCCCGGGCATCAGACGGTCTTGTTCTTAATTGGGTTCTATATGTACTTGGACCATTGTCGTGACTCTGGTGTATTATGGCCTGCGTTCCTTATCTCAAGACCATCTGTAGACCCTTTCCTGGCCCTCTTCCCAGCCTGAATCGTTGTATCCAAATAGTGATCAAAGGCCATGTTAAGAATAGAGCAGCTTTGGGTGGTGATCTGCCTCATGATGGTGGTGAAATATTTCTGCGCAAGCTCCCAAAACGTATTTGCATCTGAATAATGCCATTCCACCCAAGATATTAACAACATCATGTGTCAAAACCTTCCTCAAGAATTGTGACTTATGATGAACTTCCTAAAACTTCCATCATTGTAGGCAATCGCGCAGGGGACTGCTAGGTTGACTTGTCTTGACTTGCATTTGCGAAGTCTTCCAAACATATCTCTGTCGGCTTTCACTGTGAACATTCTCTCAATCTAGTCATTTAAGGACAAGAAGCTGTCACCAATTGTTTTACCATGGACTTGCTTATTTAAAGAAAACTGGACTTGGGATCCCTGTGGTCTCATTTGATATAAAGGAGCCAAGCATATAGGAGCCAAGATTTAGCTCAGATGCCAAATTTGACACTGGAGTATCATGTTTAGGTAGCTTCTGAGTTATAAACGACAAAAGAATGAAAACTTTATGGATTATTTCCCAAACTTATGCGTGAACACACTGGAACCTTGCAAATATATGACTCGGGCAACCTGTGGTTTAAGGCCGAATTAGTTTGAGCGACTTGTAACATATGGTAATTATATTTGTAGGATGTTTCCATGCCTTTATTGTATGTTTTGTATGCTTAATAATTTATTTTGTAAAATTCATACTCGGGTACCCTGTGGTTTTTCACCCGAAATAGAAAAACGTAAATAATTCAAAACTTATACCACAATTCGACTCCACTAACTACCAGGCGTTGTTCAGGGGACCAATATCTACTCAAATCTGCTTTCAAACCTTCTCTAGCTCTCGACTTGTGCGAAACCCCTATTTTCCGGCCTCTGCCACCAGACTAGTTGAATTGATGCCATGATGAGTCTTATTTCTCGAGATTTAAGCCAAAGTCCCAACAAGTGATAAGAGAAATACTAAAATAATAATTAGTAAGTAAAATAATAATTCATCAAGTACATACACTCTGGGTGTAAGCTTCTCGATTTACCAGTACCGAAAGTTTTAATTCTAGAGAAAAGACATTTCAATATGTTTTTCAATTATTTTTGAAAATAGCAAGAAGAGATGTTTATGTATCTTATTTCGATAGTTATTTGAACTGGGATACGATCTTTAATGTGTCGTAAAGGCACAGCAAAATACTAAGGTTAAGAAAGCATCTAGTTTCTCGATTGAATCTGATGAACAAAATATAAAACTTCTTTTTTATTGAATGAAATAAAAATAAATGCAGGGATGAAGAGTGCTCTTTTATCATAAAATCTTGTCAAAAGCTGATGAGTGTATTTAAGTTACTGGTGTTAATATTATTATCTATGTCATAGATCCACAGCAAAGGACTCAAGTTTGGCTTGTATGCAGGTACGATATAAGGCATGGCTCGTATACAGGGATGGTATAAGGCTTGGCTTGTATACAGAGATCATATAAGGCTTGGCTTGTATGAAGTGATGGTATAAGGCTTCGCTTATACACAGGTATGATATAAGGCATGGCTTGTATGAAGGGATGGTATAAGGCATGGCTTTTATACAGGGATGGTATAAGGCTTGCCTTGTATACGGGTATGATATAAGGCATGGCTTGTATACAGGTATGATATAAGGCTTGGCTTGTTTGAAGGGATGGTATAAGGCATGGCTTGTATACAGGGGTGGTATAAGGCATGGCTTGTATGAAGGGATGGTATAAGGCTTGGCTTGTATACAGGTATGATATAAGGCATGGCTTGTATACAGGGATGGTATAAGGCTTGGCTTGTATGAAGGGATGGTATATGGCATGGCTTGAATGAAGGGATGGTATAAGGCTTTGCTTGTATACAGGGATGGTATAAGGCTTTGCTAGTACACAGGTATGATATAAGGCTTGGCTTCTACACAGGGATGGTATAAGGCTTGGTTTGTATACAGGGATGGTATAAGGCTTAGCTTGTACCAAGGGATGGTATAAGGCTTGGTTTGTATACAGGGATGGTATAAGGCTTTGCTTGTACACAGGTATGATATAAGGCTTGGCTTCTACACAGGGATGGTATAAGGCTTGGCTTTAATACAGCGATGGTATAAGGCTTAGCTTGTACCAAGGCATGGTATAAGGCTTGGTTTGTATACAGGGATGGTATAAGGCTTGGCTTGTATGAAGGGATGATATAAGGCATGGCTTGTATACAGGGATTGTATAAGGCTTGGCTTGTATACAGGGATGGTATAAGGCTTGGCTTGTATACAGGGATGGTATGAGGATTGGCTTGTATACACGGATGGTATAAGGCTTGGCTTGTATACAGGGATGGTATGAGGCTTGGCTTGTATGAAGGGATGGTATAAGGCTTGCCTTGTATACGGGTATGATATAAGGTTTGGCTTGTATGAAGGGATGGTATAAGGCATGGCTTGTATGAAGGGATGGTATAAGGCTTGGCTTGTATGAAGGGATGGTATAAGGCTTCGCTTGTATACAGGTATGATATAAGGCTTGGCTTGTTTAAAGGGATGGTATAAGGCATGGCTTGTATACAGGGGTGGTATAAGGCATGGCTTGTATGAAGGGATGGTATAAGGCTTGGCTAGTATACAGGTATGATATAAGACATGGCTTGTATACAGGGATGGTATAAGGCATGGCTTGTATGAAGGGATGGTATAAGGCTTGGCTTGTATACAGGGATGGTATGAGGCTTCGCTTGTATACAGGGATGGTATAAGGCATGGCTTGTATGAAGGGATGGTATAAGGCATGGCTTGTATACAGGGGTGGTATAAGGCATGGCTTGTATGAAGGGATGGTATAAGGCTTGGCTTGTATACAGGTATGATATAAGGCATGGCTTGTATACAGGGATGGTATAAGGCTTGGCTTGTATGAAGGGATGGTATATGGCATGGCTTGTATGAATGAATGATATGAGGCATGGCTTGTATACAGGTATGATATAAGGCTTGGCTTGTATACAGGTATGATATAAGGCTTGGCTTGTATACAGGTATGATATAAGGCATGGCTTGTATACAGGGATAGTATAAGGCATGGCTTGAATGAAGGGATGGTATAAGGCTTCGCTTGTATACAGGGATGGTATAAGGCTTTGCTTGTACACAGGGATGGTATAAGGCTTGGTTTGTATACAGGGATGGTATAAGGCTTCGCTTGTATACAGGGATGGTATAAGGCTTTGCTTGTACACAGGTATGATATAAGGCTTGGCTTCTACACAGGGATGGTATAAGGCTTGGCTTGTATACAGCGATGGTATAAGGCTTAGCTTGTACCAAGGGATGGTATAAGGCTTGGTTTGTATACAGGGATGATATAAGGCATGGCTTGTATACAGGGATGATATAAGGCTTGGCTTGTATACAGGTATGATATAAGGCTTGGCTTGTATGAAGGGATGGTATAAGGCTTGGTTTGTATACAGGTATGATATAAGGCATGGCTTGTATACAGGTATGATATAAGGCTTGGCTTGTATGAAGGGATGGTATAAGGCTTGGCTTGTATGAAGGGATGGTATAAGGCTTGGCTTGTCACCTATAAAATAAAGGAGGTTAGGATAGTGATATCAAGGGCCGAACATCAGTAGGGATAGTGCTGAGATCTCAAATGCTGTTTCTCATTTTGATGATATCGCTTCAGATTATGGAACCAAGACATGTGCTGGTTACCCTGGCAGCATCAATCATGTGATAAGGGATGCTGAGGTATGTGGCGTGATACTGTTAATGATAGTAGTGATAGAGGATTATGATAGGTGTTTATATTTTAATCGAATGTTTAGCGTTTATTTCAGGCTATACTGCAAGCATTATCCGCTTTGTCGAGCGTTGTACTTCTCTCCCAACAACGACTACTTCTCTCCCCAACAATGACTGCATCTATCCCCTCGCCAGCGACTGCTGATTATAACGAACGCTCAACACAGCGGCGACTGCTTGGAGTCTAACTTGAGGCCGGTTTCGGATCGGCAGTAAATATGATCATAAAATAACTATAGTAAATCAAACGTATCAGTTCAGCTGAAGGAAATGTATGCTTTCTTTCACTTACAGATTTGTAAGAATAACACAAAGAGACTATTCTTTCCCTATTTTATTCATAGCCGTAGCAGGACACGTAAGATTGGTGGGGGGGGCACAATACACAAACTTTAAGAAAATATTTGGGGGCACATCCACGCCTCATCTGGTCGTTTCTTTATAATTTTTGACAATATTGGGGGGGGGGGGGGGGCACATGCCCCCTGTGCCCCACCCACAGCTACGGCCCTGATATTAGACTCCTATTATTGTTTGCTATTAATAAAATAATTATTATAAAATAATTTTTTGCTATTATTAGACTCTTATAATTGTCCTCTTTGCTAATATTATACTCTTATAATTGTTTTCTTTGCTAATATTAGACTCTTATAATTGTCCTCTTTGCTAATATTAGACTCTTATAATTGTCCTCTTTGCTAATATTAGACTCTTATAATTGTCCTCTTTGCTAATATTAGACTCTTGTAATTGTCCTCTTTGCTAATATTAGACTCCTATAATTGTCCTCTTTGCTAATATTAGATTCTTATAATTGTCCTCTTTGCTAATATTAGACTCTTATAATTGTCCTCTTTGCTAATATTAGACTCTTATAATTGTCCTCTTTGCTAATATTAGACTCTTATAATTGTCCTCTTTGCTAATATTAGACTCTTATAATTGTCCTCTTTGCTAATATTAGACTCTTATAATTGTCCTCTTTGCTAATATTAGACTCTTATAATTGTCCTCTTTGCTAATATTAGACTCTTGTAATTGTCCTCTTTGCTAATATTAGACTCCTATAATTGTCCTCTTTGCTAATATTAGATTCTTATAATTGTCCTCTTTGCTAATATTAGACTCTTATAATTGTCCTCTTTGCTAATATTAGACTCTTATAATTGTCCTCTTTGCTAATATTAGACTCTTATAATTGTCCTCTTTGCAAATATTAGACTCTTATAATTGTCCTCTTTGCTAATATTAGACTCTTATAATTGTCCTCTTTGCTAATATTAGACTCTTATAATTGTCCTCTTTGACAATATTAGACTCTTATAATTGCCCTCTTTGCTAATATTAGACTCTTGTAATTGTCCTCTTTGCTAATATTATACTCTTATAATTGTTTTCTTTGCTAATATTAGACTCTTATAATTGTTTTCTTTGCTAATATTAGACTCTTATAATTGTCCTCTTTGCTAATATTAGACTCTTATAATTGTCCTTTTTGCTAATATTAGACTCCTATAATTGTCCTCTTTGCTAATATTAGACTCTTATAATTGTCCTCTTTGCTAATATTAGACTCTTATAATTGTCCTCTTTGCTAATATTAGACTCTTGTAATTGTCCTCTTTGCTAATATTAGACTCCTATAATTGTCCTCTTTGCTAATATTAGATTCTTATAATTGTCCTCTTTGCTAATATTAGACTCTTATAATTGTCCTCTTTGCTAATATTAGACTCTTATAATTGTCCTCTTTGCTAATATTAGACTCTTATAATTGTCCTCTTTGCTAATATTAGACTCTTATAATTGTCCTCTTTGCTAATATTAGACTCTTATAATTGTCCTCTTTGCTAATATTAGACTTTTATAATTGTCCTCTTTGCCAATATTAGACTCTTATAATTGTCCTCTCTGCTAATATTAGACTCTTATAATTGTCCTCTTTGCTAATATTAGATTCTTATAATTGTCCTCTTTGCTAATATTAGATTCTTATAATTGTCCTCTTTGCTAATATTAGACTCTTATAATTGTCCTCTGTGCTAATATTAGACTCTTATAATTGTCCTCTTTGCCAATATTAGACTCTTATAATTGTCCTCTCTGCTAATATTAGACTCTTATAATTGTCCTCTTTGCTAATATTAGGCTCTTATAATTGTCCTCTTTGACAATATTAGACTCTTATAATTGTCCTCTTTGCTAATATTAGACTCTTATAATTGTCCTCTTTGCCAATATTAGACTCTTATAATTGTCCTCTCTGCTAATATTAGACTCTTATAATTGTCCTCTGTGCTAATATTAGACTCTTATAATTGTCCTCTTTGCCAATATTAGACTCTTATAATTGTCCTCTCTGCTAATTAGACTATGGCCGAGTGGGGTGTGGACTACCTGAAGCTGGACGGTTGCTATGCCGACCCGGCCGCCATGGACCAGGGGTACCCTCTATTCACTCGCGCTCTGAACATCACAGGCCGACGGATCATGTTCTCTTGTAGTTGGCCCGCATACCAGGTGTACAGGAAGATAGAGGTGCGCTTGAGTGTTACCACCATTCCCCTGCTAACATAAATCGTTCTACGGGAAAGATACACATATTGTAGCAGGGGCGGCTCCCAATTTGATGAGAGGGGGACCTGGACCGGCTGACGCATCACCGTGTAAAATATTGGATGTATGGTTACGGTGCTTACCAAGTTTACAAGACCAAGTGCAACCATATATGTACATGTAGGTTGTGTTATTGCTCTATTGCTGAGGTGTTATTTATCTTCTTATATCATTTATAGCCCAACTATGAGCTCATCGGAAAATATTGTAACTTGTGGCGAAATTATGGCGATATTCAGGTAAGAAAAGGTTCATATCCAGTCCACACTTCCAAGGTCATAGTCGATTATCGACAACGTTTCGAAACGAGCCATTTTAAACCCTATACTACCGGTCATATGATGAAAACTACAATCTCTGCCTAAATATGTCACAGGTTTAATCAGATTTTACATCGCCACAATCCCTGAATAAATATGTCACGAGTTTTAATCAGATTTTACACAGTATATCGCCACAATCCAGGACTAAAAACCGCCACAAGCCTTTTACCCTTTGAGGAGTATCGATTTCTTTCTCGGTCTCCATTCAATTGATTTCCCAGGATTCCTGGCGAAGTCTGCTGTCAATTATCGACTGGTACGGGGACAATCAAGACAAGCTCATCCCGGCCGCGGGGCCTGGGCACTGGAATGACCCAGATATGGTAAGGGGCGGACCGATAATATTTGAGTGGTGGGTAACCAGTAAGTAACCCCAAAAGCCAAAAAGTCCAGAAAAATCCAACAAACAAAGCTTGTCAAAAATAGCCAAATAACAAAGTAAAAAAAAAATGAGAAACCGAACACGGCGCAAAAAATATCTAACAACAAAAATTCGCTCACTTCCTGGTCAGATATCAAATTGTCGGCCCCGAAAAAAAAGCTCAAATTATCATCAGATCTTGACGAAAAATAGCATATTTATAAATATTTAAATATAACCTTATTGTCTAGTGACTACGTTATTGCCATTAGTATTTTTTTCGGTTTTGTCCTTGTTTCAGTTGATCATCGGTAACTTCGGACTGAGTTATGAGCAAGCAAAGACACAGATGGCGATCTGGGCCATCCTAGCGGCGGTGAGGACCTGATATACATACAAGGGTGTGTTTTGGGGGATGTTGCCCAATAGGCATCCTTACAATTAAAACCCTATTTGTACCGAAATTTTGTGATATCTTTCATTTTGGCTATTATGTCGGCCTTACCACTCGTATATCAGAGCCATTGTCTGCTTTTATATTCCTTTTATCATTTCAGCCTCTGTTCATGTCAAATGATCTTCGCAACCTAGATCCCAAATTCAAAGAGATCTTGATTAACAGGTAATTTATGCTTTAATTGTTCTTACCTGATTTTATATTATGTCCATTTATATTAAATCATACAAAAATGTTTTTATAGGTATTTTTTTCTGCTAGTATTTTTACACTTCAAGCAAGCATTTTAATAATACCATGAGGAATACCATGATGTATAGGTTGGAAGTTAACCAAAAAATTCTTTTATTACAGGGAAATAATATCTGTAAATCAAGATCCCATCGGACGACAAGGAAGACGAATTTATAAGGTGAAATTTGGATATTGCCTGGCTAGAAATCTCTGTCCAGACATGACAGTTCGTGTCTAGCTGTCCATCTTTCTTTCTGTCTGTCTTTCTTTCCGTTTAAACATCTGTCCGACATGCAATTTCTGACCACTAGAATAACAAGACCGGGTTGGAGATCTGGCGCCGTTATCTTGCTGATGGCAGCGTTGCCATAGTGATGATGAGCAGACGAGAGGACATGCCTGTCTTCGTCACAGCACCTTTTTGGAAGGTACTACGATTTTGCTGCTAGGCAATGATGGGAAAAACGGTGATCTTTTTTTTCTCAGATTCACTGATAACAAGGGAAAATTGCGTAACCAGCCGATCAGGGCCGTAGGCAAATGCCCCTCCATGCTTAAGGCATATGCCAATGACCTCCATACTTTCGGCATGTGCCCCGCCCTCCATGCTTTAGGCACGTGCCCCTCCATACTTTAGGCATGTGCCCCTCCATACTTTAGGCATGTGCCCCCGCCCTCCATGCTTTAGGCATGTGCCCCTCTATGCTTTAGGCATGTGCCCCTCCATACTTTAGGCATGTGCCCCTCCATACTTTAGGCATGTGCCCCTCCATACTTTAGGCACGTGCCCCTCCATACTTTAGGCATGTGCCCCTCCATACTTTAGGCACGTGCCCCTCCATACTTTAGGCATGTGCCCCTCCATACTTTAGGCATGTGCCCCCCCATACTTTAGGCATCTGCCCCTCCATACTTTAGGCACGTGCCCTTCCATACTTTAGGCATGTGCCCCTCCATACCTTAGGCATGTGCCCCTCCATACTTTAGGCATGTGCCCCTCCATACCTTAGGCATGTGCCCCTCCATACTTTAGGCATGTGCCCCTCCATACTTTAGGCATGTGCCCCTCCATACTTTAGGCATGTGCCCCCCCATACTTTAGGCATCTGCCCCTCCATACTTTAGGCATCTGCCCCTCCATACTTTAGGCACGTGCCCCTCCATACTTTAGGCATGTGCCCCTCCATACTTTAGGCATGTGCCCCCCATACTTTAGGCATCTGCCCCTCCATACTTTAGGCATCTGCCCCCGCCCCTGTTTTATTCTTATCTAGGTTGGCGTAACATCAGTCAAGTCTCATGTCTCTGATAACGTTCCTATCGTTGTTTTCTTATCTGGGTCGGCGTAACATCAGTCAAGGCTCATGTCTCTTATAACGTTCCTATCATTGTTTTATTCTTATCTAGGTTGGCATAACATCAGTCAAGGCTCACGTCAGAGATTTGTTCGCGCAACGGAACCTCGGCGTCTACACGCGCAAATTCACCGCAAAAGTGAACCCGTCAGGGGTGGTGATGGTACGGCTACGCCCCTGCTGCCCAAAGGACGTTGCCATGGCGAATGTGGCTTGTCATACGTGTGACGTCATCCACGCTAGAGGCAAGAGGACTCGTAGCTCAAAAAGGCGTTATTACAAGAAGAGCAAGAAGCATATTAAAAAGATGTTCGTGCTTAATTCGTTCTGGGATTACTAGTTTTATGGTAACCTCCAATCTAGTAAAAAAAATATCTTATTATAATCAGTCGCGATTGAAAACAAAGGGCGAATCGTTCAAAAAAGTTCTGCCTTTCACTCTCTATCTATGCCCCGTGCTTTTTCGTTGTTCATCAACTTTTATATTAAATCAATTTTTTGTAAAACGTGCCCAGTTGGAAAAGCACAGAGAACAGTGTAACAATGTAACGAGAACCAAATCAAAGTAAAGATATACTTGGAAGATACTCGGGAATTTTATGGGGCTCTAAGGTACCTAAGGATATTATTTTGCTATCTATTTGTTAATATGTTCTCTTTTTTTGCGTGCGTCTGTCCTCTAATATATGCACAGATAACGTCACAGCGTGTGACAAACAAGTAAGCAGACGAGAATTAGACTAAAAATAGAGTATGGAAAGTTTGTCAATCAAAAATGTTACAACCGGTGTGTACGTAATGTTTCTAACTACTTTGTATTCACGATATCCAACTTTCCTTTATTCGAATAAACTCTGAAATCATCTCTCTTCCCATCTCCTCGTCACGAGCTCACCCCCTGCGTGGTACTTTTTCCAAAACTCTGCATAGACTTTTATAAATTTCGTTTAAATTCGAGGTTGAATACCTCATCTTAATTACCATGAGAACCAAAACTCAACAAAAGGTAATTTATGCTTCCCTGTACAAAATGCACCCCTTCAAATAGAACATTAAAGTTCACATACTTGTTTACTTCCTCAAACTCTTTGCTTTGTGTTTTTTGTTAACTTCCTAGGAACAAATTGAATACATATAATCAATAAATCTAGCAAGCTTATTTTGCAAACTCACTTTTTTTTATTATTTTTGCGCAAAACCTATCAGGATTAAGGGGGTCCAGCACAAAGAAAAAAACGAATTAAAAAAAAAAGCCCATTGGCCTGGGATCGAACCCGGTCTGAAGAACAAAACGGAAACCATACATACGGATTACCCAATCGGTATGGCAGCACAAGGCTTTTACGGAAGGCTGTAAAGAACCCGAAGGCCCCAAGCACCGATATTTCCGAGCGAATATGCTGTACAACACTCTTGCAAGGTTATCCCAACCCGCGCATTAATGGGGAGGACAATAACCAGGATCCCAGGCCTGTAATACGGTTACGCCACGCACAGCTCGCCGAGATTGTGGATGACAAAAAATAGAGGTCTATTTGGGCGTCTTGGGTCCCTTGGGGACTCGCCATGCGCACGGGCGCATCTCTTTTATTGTGTACATGACATCAAATTAGCGAAGAAAAAAGACGCTGTTTGGTATCATGTGAAAATCATAAAATAAATAGAAATAAAGACGTAAGGGGGGAGAATATTCACATCTTCATATTAGAATATTGACAAAATCCGCAATTTTGTCTACGCTGACTAAGTAAAGCTGTATTTTACTTTAAAGGGGCAGCAACATAGTACTGCGCATGTCTGGAGTCAGTGATTATTGTAGGCTTTTAAGTGTCAACAAACAGTTGAACTTTTTAAAAGCTGTGAATACCTTATTAAATAATATGCTATATTATATTGAAAACTATGTTAATTGACAGTTTGTGGTCATTTTTTTTGTTTTGTTTAAAGTCTCCCACATGTACCAAAAGCTCATAAGTCAGTATTAGAATTTCACTGAAGTTCATTGTGTCAGGGCTCTAGAGCTATTGCAAATCTCTTAAACATGACACTCCCCTTTTAAAGGAAAGTAAAAAAAATCAAAATTGTTGGTGGGGGTCTCTGTTGTGTTTGTTTTCTTTTTAGTTTTCTTCTATTATTATTATTATTATTATTTTCTTTTTTAGAGGGGGAGGGGAATTCAGCTAAAAATAGCCAAGGGTCAATTCAAGCAACTAGTACAAAAGATGTTTTTTTTGCAGTCCTTTATTCAATATATTCAAGGTTATCATGCAATTCTGTTGTTTGACTGCATATATATATATATTTTTTTCTTTCTTTTCATTACAAGTTCTATATGTGTAAGTGGTGACCATAGCTATGATTACTATGATTTAGAATATTTTTTTACCTACTAACAGAAAACAACTTGACTGCAAAACATTTACTGTAGGGCACTCGATATTAGGCATTACTTTCATGTGGATGTAAGGTTGAAATTTCAAAACCTTTATTAACCCGTGAACTACGCTTTAGCGTATTACACTTTGTGGTGATCTGATTCTATTGTACTTTTTTTGTGTTTTACTAACTATTACCGTTTAACTATCACACTTTGTTTCACGGGTTAATGAAAACCACTCTAATTGCTTACAGTAGTTCTTTTTCAATATTATTATTTACTTGTATAATTTAGATGAGCAATACATATTTCTTTATGGCTTTGTAGAGCTCATCTCGTTCCTCATAAATAACAAACAAAATGAAGTTTGTTCTTATTTGGTGCAAAGGAATCTACATTAGTTTTCTAATCAGATAATTGTTTTTTTTAACACTCACCTGTTATTTCAACAGCTCTTACTCGAGTTTGCTTGTCTCAGAAATTGACCTTGCTTAATAAACAAAGACATGTTACAAACTTATTTAATAATAGGTAACAACTGCAATATTGTATGAAGAGAGTGCCCCTCTCTTCCCCCTGCTATTGTTGAAATTATGCTCAATAAACTTTTACCTCTTCCCTCTCCACCAGTTAAGCATTCTATGTATGCTTCCCTGTACAAAATGCACCCCTTCAAATAGAACATTAAAGTTCACATACTTGTTTACTTCCTCAAACTCTTTGCTTTGTGTTTTTTGTTAACTTCCTAGGAACAAATTGAATACATATAATCAATAAATCTAGCAAGCTTATTTTGCAAACTCACTTTTTTTTATTATTTTTGCGCAAAACCTATCAGGATTAAGGGGGTCCAGCACAAAGAAAAAAAAACGAATTAAAAAAAAACCCATTGGCCTGGGATCGAACCCGGTCTGAAGAACAAAACGGAAACCATACATACGGATTACCCAATCGGTATGGCAGCACAAGGCTTTTACGGAAGGCTGTAAAGAACCCGAAGGCCCCAAGCACCGATATTTCCGAGCGAATATGCTGTACAACACTATTGCAAGGTTATCCCAACCCGCGCATTAATGGGGAGGACAATAACCAGGATCCCAGGCCTGTAATACGGTTACGCCACGCACAGCTCGCCAAAATTGTCGGTGACAAAAAATAGAGGTCTATTTGGGCGTCTTGGGTCCCTTGGGGACTCGCCATGCGCACGGGCGCATCTCTTTTATTGTGTACATGACATCAAATTAGCGAAGAAAAAAGACGCTGTTTTGGTATCATGTGAAAATCATAAAATAAATAGAAATAAAGACGTAAGGGGGGAGAATATTCACATCTTCATATTAGAATATTGACAAAATCCGCAATTTTGTCTACGCTGACTAAGTAAAGCTGTATTTTACTTTAAAGGGGCAGCAACATAGTACTGCGCATGTCTGGAGTCAGTGATTATTGTAGGCTTTTAAGTGTCAACAAACAGTTGAACTTTTTAAAAGCTGTGAATACCTTATTAAATAATATGCTATATTATATTGAAAACTATGTTAATTGACAGTTTGTGGTCATTTTTTTTGTTTCGTTTAAAGTCTCCCACATGTACCAAAAGCTCATAAGTCAGTATTAGAATTTCACTGAAGTTCATTGTGTCAGGGCTCTAGAGCTATTGCAAATCTCTTAAACATGACACTCCCCCTTTAAAGGAAAGTAAAAAAAATCAAAATTGTTGGTGGGGGTCTCTGTTGTGTTTGTTTTCTTTTTAGTTTTCTTCTATTATTATTATTATTTTCTTTTTTAGAGGGGGAGGGGAATTCAGCTAAAAATAGCCAAGGGTCAATTCAAGCAACTAGTACAAAAGATGTTTTTTTGCAGTCCTTTATTCAATATATTCAAGGTTATCATGCAATTCTGTTGTTTGACTGCATATATATATATATATTTTTTCTTTCTTTTCATTACAAGTTCTATATGTGTAAGTGGTGACCATAGCTATGATTACTATGATTTAGAATATTTTTTTACCTACTAACAGAAAACAACTTGACTGCAAAACATTTACTGTAGAGCACTCGATATTAGGCATTACTTTCATGTGGATGTAAGGTTGAAATGTCAAAACCTTTATTAACCCGTGAACTACGCTTTAGCGTATTACACTTTGTGGTGATCTGATTCTATTGTACTTTTTTTGTGTTTTACTAACTATTACCGTTTAACTATCACACTTTGTTTCACGGGTTAATGAAAACCACTCTAATTACTTACAGTAGTTCTTTTTCAATATTATTATTTACTTGTATAATTTAGATGAGCAATACATATTTCTTCTTGGCCTTGTAGAGCTCATCTCGTTCCTCATAAATAACAAACAAAATGAAGTTTGTTCTTATTTGGTGCAAAGGAATCTACATTAGTTTTCTAATCAGATAATTGTTTTTTTTAACACTCAGCTGTTATTTCAACAGCTCTTACTTGAGTTTGCTTGTCTCAGAAATAGACCTTGCTTAATAAACAAAGACATGTTACAAACTTATTTAATAATAGGTAACAACTGCAATATTGTATGAAGAGAGTGCCCCTCCCTTCCCCCTGCTATTGTTGACATTATGCTCAATAAACTGTTACCTCTCCCCTCTCCACCAGTTAAGCATTCTATGTATGCTTCCCTGTACAAAATGCACCCCTTCAAATAGAACATTAAAGTTCACATACTTGTTTACTTCCTCAAACTCTTTGCTTTTTGTTTTTTGTTAACTTCCTAGGAACAAATTGAATACATATAATCAATAAATCTAGCAAGCTTATTTTGCAAACTCACTTTTTTTTATTATTTTTGCGCAAAACCTATCAGGATTAAGGGGGTCCAGCACAAAGAAAAAAAAAACGATTTAAAAAAAACCCATTGGCCTGGGATCGAACCCGGTCTGAAGAACAAAACGGAAACCATACATACGGATTACCCAATCGGTATGGCAGCACAAGGCTTTTACGGAAGGCTGTAAAGAACCCGAAGGCCCCAAGCACCGATATTTCCGAGCGAATATGCTGTACAACACTCTTGCAAGGTTATCCCAACCCGCGCATTAATGGGGAGGACAATAACCAGGATCCCAGGCCTGTAATACGGTTACGCCACGCACAGCTCGCCGAGATTGTCGGTGACAAAAAATAGAGGTCTATTTGGGCGTCTTGGGTCCCTTGGGGACTCGCCATGCGCACGGGCGCATCTCTTTTATTGTGTACATGACATCAAATTAGCGAAGAAAAAAGACGCTGTTTTGGTATCATGTGAAAATCATAAAATAAATAGAAATAAAGACGTAAGGGGGGAGAATATTCACATCTTCATATTAGAATATTGACAAAATCCGCAATTTTGTCTACGCTGACTAAGTAAAGCTGTATTTTACTTTAAAGGGGCAGCAACATAGTACTGCGCATGTCTGGAGTCAGTGATTATTGTAGGCTTTTAAGTGTCAACAAACAGTTGAACTTTTTAAAAGCTGTGAATACCTTATTAAATAATATGCTATATTATATTGAAAACTATGTTAATTGACAGTTTGTGGTCATTTTTTTTGTTTTGTTTAAAGTCTCCCACATGTACCAAAAGCTCATAAGTCAATATTAGAATTTCACTGAAGTTCATTGTGTCAGGGCTCTAGAGCTATTGCAAATCTCTTAAACATGACACTCCCCCTTTAAAGGAAAGTAAAAAAAATCAAAATTGTTGGTGGGGGTCTCTGTTGTGTTTGTTTTCTTTTTAGTTTTGTTCTATTATTATTATTATTTTCTTTTTTAGAGGGGGAGGGGAATTCAGCTAAAAATAGCCAAGGGTCAATTCAAGCAACTAGTACAAAAGATGTTTTTTTGCAGTCCTTTATTCAATATATTCAAGGTTATCATGCAATTCTGTTGTTTGACTGCATATATATATATATATATTTTTTCTTTCTTTTCATTACAAGTTCTATATGTGTAAGTGGTGACCATAGCTATGATTACTATGATTTAAAATAATTTTTTACCTACTAACAGAAAACAACTTGACTGCAAAACATTTACTGTAGGGCACACGATATTAGGCATTACTTTCATGTGGATGTAAGGTTGAAATGTCAAAACCTTTATTAACCCGTGAACTACGCTTTAGCGTATTACACTTTGTGGTGATCTTATTCTATTGTACTTTTTTTGTGTTTTACTAACTATTACCGTTTAACTATCACACTTTGTTTCACGGGTTAATGAAAACCACTCTAATTACTTACAGTAGTTCTTTTTCAATATTATTATTTACTTGTATAATTTAGATGAGCAATACATATTTCTTTATGGCTTTGTAGAGCTCATCTCGTTCCTCATAAATAACAAACAAAATGAAGTTTGTTCTTATTTGGTGCAAAGGAATCTACATTAGTTTTCTAATCAGATAATTGTTTTTTTTAACACTCACCTGTTATTTCAACAGCTCTTACTCGAGTTTGCTTGTCTCAGAAATTGACCTTGCTTAATAAACAAAGACATGTTACAAACTTATTTAATAATAGGTAACAACTGCAATATTGTATGAAGAGAGTGCCCCTCCCTTCCCCCTGCTATTGTTGACATTATGCTCAATAAACTGTTACCTCTCCCCTCTCCACCAGTTAAGCATTCTATGTATGCTTCCCTGTACAAAATGCACCCCTTCAAATAGTACATTAAAGTTCACATACTTGTTTACTTCCTCAAACTCTTTGCTTTTTGTTTTTTGTTAACTTCCTAGGAACAAATTGAATACATATAATCAATAAATCTAGCAAGCTTATTTTGCAAACTCACTTTTTTTTTATTATTTTTGCGCAAAACCTATCAGGATTAAGGGGGTCCAGCACAAAGAAAAAAAAAACGAATTAAAAAAAAACCCATTGGCCTGGGATCGAACCCGGTCTGAAGAACAAAACGGAAACCATACATACGGATTACCCAATCGGTATGGCAGCACAAGGCTTTTACGGAAGGCTGTAAAGAACCCTTAGGCCCCAAGCACCGATATTTCCGAGCGAATATGCTGTACAACACTCTTGCAAGGTTATCCCAACCCGCGCATTAATGGGGAGGACAATAACCAGGATCCCAGGCCTGTAATACGGTTACGCCACGCACAGCTCGCCGAGATTGTGGATGACAAAAAATAGAGGTCTATTTGGGCGTCTTGGGTCCCTTGGGGACTCGCCATGCGCACGGGCGCATCTCTTTTATTGTGTACATGACATCAAATTAGCGAAGAAAAAAGACGCTGTTTTGGTATCATGTGAAAATCATAAAATAAATAGAAATAAAGACGTAAGGGGGGAGAATATTCACATCTTCATATTAGAATATTGACAAAATCCGCAATTTTGTCTACGCTGACTAAGAAAAGCTGTATTTTACTTTAAAGGGGCAGCAACATAGTACTGCGCATGTCTGGAGTCAGTGATTATTGTAGGCTTTTAAGTGTCTACAAACAGTTGAACTTTTTAAAAGCTGTGAATACCTTATTAAATAATATGCTATATTATATTGAAAACTATGTTAATTGACAGTTTGTGGTCAATCTTTTTGTTTTGTTTAAAGTCTCCCACATGTACCAAAAGCTCATAAGTCAGTATTACAATTTCACTGAAGTTCATTGTGTCAGGGCTCTAGAGCTATTGCAAATCTCTTAAACATGACACTCCCCCTTTAAAGGAAAGTAAAAAAAAAGAAAGTAAAAAAAATCAAAATTGTTGGTGGGGGTCTCTGTTGTGTTTGTTTTCTTTTTAGTTTTGTTCTATTATTATTATTATTTTCTTTTTTACAGGGGGAGGGGAATTCAGCTAAAAATAGCCAAGGGTCAATTCAAACAACTAGTACAAAAGATGTTTTTTTGCAGTCCTTTATTCAATATATTCAAGGTTATCATGCAATTCTGTTGTTTGACTGCATATATATATATTTTTTCTTTCTTTTCATTACAAGTTCTATATGTGTAAGTGGTGACCATAACTATGATTACTATTATTTAGAAAATTTTTTTACCTACTAAAAGAAAACAACTTGACTGCAAAACACTTACTGTAGGGCAATCGATATTAGGCATTACTTTCATGTGGATGTAAGGTTGAAATGTCAAAACCTTCATTAACCTGTGAACTACGCTTTAGCGTATTACACTTTGTTGTGATCTGATTCTATTGTTCTTTTTTGTGTTTTACTAACTGTTACCGTTCAACTATCACACTTTTTTGTGTTTTACTAACTGTTACCGTTTAACTATCACACTTTGTTTCACGGGTTAATGAAAACCACTCTAATTACTTACAGTAATTCTTTTTTAATATTATTATTTACTTGTATAATTTAGATGAGCAATACATATTTCTTCTTGGCCTTGTAGAGCTCATCTCGTTCCTCATAAATAACAAACAAAATGAAGTTTGTTCTTATTTGGTGCAAAGGAATCTACATTAGTTTTCTAATCAGATAATTGGTTTTTTTTAACACTCAGCTGTTATTTCAACAGCTCTTACTTGAGTTTGCTTGTCTCAGAAATAGACCTTGCTTAATAAACAAAGACATGTTACAAACTTATTTAATAATAGGTAACAACAG
The DNA here is from genome assembly GCF_932526225.1 of Nematostella vectensis. Lineage (NCBI taxonomy): Eukaryota > Metazoa > Cnidaria > Anthozoa > Actiniaria > Edwardsiidae > Nematostella > Nematostella vectensis. Next base: position 915,900 of record NC_064038.1, on the reverse strand, counting down.
CAATATTGTATGAAGAGAGTGCCCCTCCCTTCCCCCTGCTATTGTTGACATTATGCTCAATAAACTGTTACCTCTCCCCTCTCCACCAGTTAAGCATTCTATGTATGCTTCCCTGTACAAAATGCACCCCTTCAAATAGAACATTAAAGTTCACATACTTGTTTACTTCCTCAAACTCTTTGCTTTTTGTTTTTTGTTAACTTCCTAGGAACAAATTGAATACATATAATCAATAAATCTAGCAAGCTTATTTTGCAAACTCACTTTTTTTTATTATTTTTGCGCAAAACCTATCAGGATTAAGGGGGTCCAGCACAAAGAAAAAAAAAACGATTTAAAAAAAAACCCATTGGCCTGGGATCGAACCCGGTCTGAAGAACAAAACGGAAACCATACATACGGATTACCCAATCGGTATGGCAGCACAAGGCTTTTACGGAAGGCTGTAAAGAACCCTTAGGCCCCAAGCACCGATATTTCCGAGCGAATATGCTGTACAACACTCTTGCAAGGTTATCCCAACCCGCGCATTAATGGGGAGGACAATAACCAGGATCCCAGGCCTGTAATACGGTTACGCCACGCACAGCTCGCCGAGATTGTGGATGACAAAAAATAGAGGTCTATTTGGGCGTCTTGGGTCCCTTGGGGACTCGCCATGCGCACGGGCGCATCTCTTTTATTGTGTACATGACATCAAATTAGCGAAGAAAAAAGACGCTGTTTTGATATCATGTGAAAATCATAAAATAAATAGAAATAAAGACGTAAGGGGGGAGAATATTCACATCTTCATATTAGAATATTGACAAAATCCGCAATTTTGTCTACGCTGACTAAGTAAAGCTGTATTTTACTTTAAAGGGGCAGCAACATAGTACTGCGCATGTCTGGAATCAGTGATTATTGTAGGCTTTTAAGTGTCTACAAACAGTTGAACGTTTTAAAAGCTGTCAATACCTTATTAAATAATATGCAATATGATATTGAAAACTATGTTAATTGACAGTTTGTGGTCATTTTTTTGTTTTGTTTAGTCTCCCACATGTACCAAAAGCTCATAAGTCAGTATTAGAATTTCACTGAAGTTCATTGTGTGAGGGCTATAGAGCTATTGCAAATCTCTTAACCATGACACTCCCCCTTTAAAGGAGTGTAAAAATATCAAAATTCTTGGTGGGGGGTCTCTGTTGTGTTTGTTTTATTTTTAGTTTTGTTCTATTATTATTATTATTTTCTTTTTTAGAGGGGGAGGGGAATTCAGCTAAAAATAGCCAAGGGTCAATTCAAGCAACTAGTACAAAAGATGTTTTTTTGCAGTCCCTTATTTAATATATTCAAGGTTATCATGCAATTCAGTTGTTTGACTGCATATATATATATATTTTTTCTTTCTTTTCATTACAAGTTCTATATGTGTAAGTGGTGACCATAGCTATGATTACTATTATTTAGAATAATTTTTTACCTACTAAAAGAAAACAACTTGACTGCAAAACACTTACTCTAGGGCACTCGATATTAGGCATTACTTTCATGTGGATATAAGGTTGAAATTTCAAAACCTTCATTAACCCGTGAACTACGCTTTAGCGTATTACACTTTGTTGTGATCTGATTCTATTGTTCTTTTTTGTGTTTTACTAACTATTACCGTTTAACAATCACACTTTGTTTCACGGGTTAATGAAAACCACTCTAATTACTTACAGTTATTCTTTTTTAATATTATCATTTACTTGTATAATTTAGATGAGCAATACATATTTCTTCTTGGCCTTGTAGAGCTCATCTCGTTCCTCATAAATAACAAACAAAATGAAGTTTGTTCTTATTTGCTGCAAAGGAATCTACATTAGTTTTCTAATCAGATAATTGTTTTTTTTAACACTCACCTGTTATTTCAACAGCTCTTACTTGAGTTTGCTTGTCTCAGAAATAGACCTTGCTTAATAAACAAATATATCTTACAAACTTATTTAATAATAGGTAACAACTGCAATATTGTATGAAGAGAGTGTTCCTCCCTTCCCCTGCTATTGTTGACATTATGCTCAATAAACTGTTACCTCTCCCCTCTCCACCAGTTAAGCATTCTATGTATGCTTCCCTGTACAAAATGCGCCCCTTCAAATAGAACATTAATGTTCACATACTTGTTTACTTCCTCAAACTCTTTGCTTTGTGTTTTTTGTTAACTTCCTAGGAACAAATTGAATACATATAATCAATAAATTCAGGAAGCTTATTTTGCAAACTCACTTTTTTTATTATTTTTGCGCAAAACCAATCAGGATTAGGGGGGTCAAGCACAAAGAAAGAAAACGAATAAAAAAAAAGCCCATTGGCCTGGGATCGAACCCGGTCTGAAGAACAAAACGGAAACCATACATACGGATTACCCAATCGGTATGGCAGCACAAGGCTTTTACGGAAGGCTGTAAAGAACCCGAAGGCCCCAAGCACCGATATTTCCGAGCGAATATGCTGTACAACACTCTTGCAAGGTTATCCCAACCCGCGCATTAATGGGGAGGACAATAACCAGGATCCCAGGCCTGTAATACGGTTACGCCACGCACAGCTCGCCGAGATTGTGGATGACAAAAAATAGAGGTCTATTTGGGCGTCTTGTGTCCCTTGGGGACTCGCCATGCGCACGGGCGCATCTCTTTTATTGTGTACATGACATCAAATTAGCGAAGAAAAAAGACGCTGTTTGGTATCATGTGAAACGCATAAAATAAATAGAAATAAAGACGTAAGGGGGGAGAATATTGACATATTCATATTAGAATATTGACAAAATCCGCAATATTGTCTACGCTGACTAAGTAAAGCTGTATTTTACTTTAAAGGGGCAGCAACATAGTACTGCGCATGTCTGGAGTCAGTGATTATTGTAGGCTTTTAAGTGTCAACAAACAGTTGAACTTTTTAAAAGCTGTGAATACCTTATTAAATAATATGCTATATTATATTGAAAACTATGTTAATTGACAGTTTGTGGTCATTTTTTTTGTTTTGTTTAAAGTCTCCCACATGTACCAAAAGCTCATAAGTCAGTATTAGAATTTCACTGAAGTTCATTGTGTCAGGGCTCTAGAGCTATTGCAAATCTCTTAACCATGACACTCCCCTTTTAAAGGAAAGTAAAAAAAATCAAAATTGTTGGTGGGGGTCTCTGTTGTGTTTGTTTTCTTTTTAGTTTTGTTCTATTATTATTATTATTATTTTCTTTTTTAGAGGGGGAGGGGAATTCAGCTAAAAATAGCCAAGGGTCAATTCAAGCAACTAGTACAAAAGATGTTTTTTTTGCAGTCCTTTATTCAATATATTCAAGGTTATCATGCAATTCTGTTGTTTGACTGCATATATATATATATATTTTTTTTCTTACTTTTCCTTACAGTTTCTATATGTGTAAGTGGTGACCATAGCTATGATTACTATTATTTAGAATAATTTTTTACCTACTAAAAGAAAACAACTTGACTGCAAAACACTTACTGTAGGGCACTCGATATTAGGCATTACTTTCATGTGGATGTAAGGTTGAAATATCAAAACCTTCATTAACCCGTGAACTACGCTTTAGCGTATTACACTTTGTTGTGATCTGATTCTATTGTTCTGTTTTGTGTTTTACTAACTATTACCGTTTAACTATCACACTTTGTTTCACGGGTTAATGAAAACCACTCTAATTACTTACAGTAATTCTTTTTTAATATTATTATTTACTTGTATAATTTAGATGAGCAATACATATTTCTTCTTGGCCTTGTAGAGCTCATCTCGTTCCTCATAAATAACAAACAAAATGAAGTTTGTTCTTATTTGGTGCAAAGGAATCTACATTAGTTTTCTAATCAGATAATTGTTTTTTTTAACACTCACCTGTTATTTCAACAGCTCTTACTTGAGTTTGCTTGTCTCAGAAATAGACCTTGCTTAATAAACAAAGACATGTTACAAACTTATTTAATAATAGGTAACAACTGCAATATTGTATGAAGAGAGTGCCCCTCTCTTCCCCCTGCTATTGTTGAAATTATGCTCAATAAACTTTTACCTCTTCCCTCTCCACCAGTTAAGCATTCTATGTATGCTTCCCTGTACAAAATGCACCCCTTCAAATAGAACATTAAAGTTCACATACTTGTTTACTTCCTCAAACTCTTTGCTTTGTGTTTTTTGTTAACTTCCTAGGAACAAATTGAATACATATAATCAATAAATCTAGCAAGCTTATTTTGCAAACTCACTTTTTTTTATTATTTTTGCGCAAAACCTATCAGGATTAAGGGGGTCCAGCACAAAGAAAAAAAAACGAATTAAAAAAAAAGCCCATTGGCCTGGGATCGAACCCGGTCTGAAGAACAAAACGGAAACCATACATACGGATTACCCAATCGGTATGGCAGCACAAGGCTTTTACGGAAGGCTGTAAAGAACCCGAAGGCCCCAAGCACCGATATTTCCGAGCGAATATGCTGTACAACACTCTTGCAAGGTTATCCCAACCCGCGCATTAATGGGGAGGACAATAACCAGGATCCCAGGCCTGTAATACGGTTACGCCACGCACAGCTCGCCGAGATTGTTGATGACAAAAAAATAGAGGTCTATGTGGGCGTCTTGGGTCCCTTGGGGACTCGCCATGCGTACGGGCGCATCTCTTTTATTGTGTACATGACATCAAATTAGCGAAGAAAAAAGACGCTGTTTTGTTATCATGTGAAAATCATAAAATAAATAGAAATAAAGACGTAAGGGGGGAGAATATTGACATCTTCATATTAGAATATTGACAAAATCCGCAATTTTGTCTGCGCTGACTAAGTAAAGCTGTATTTTACTTTAAAGGGGCAGCAACATAGTACTGCGCATGTCTGGAGTCAGTGATTATTGTAGGCTTTTAAGTGTCAACAAACAGTTGAACTTTTTAAAAGCTGTGAATACCTTATTAAATAATATGCTATATTATATTGAAAACTATGTTAATTGACAGTTTGTGGTCATTTTTTTTTGTTTTGTTTAAAGTCTCCAACATGTACCAAAAGCTCATAAGTCAGTATTAGAATTTCACTGAAGTTCATTGTGTCAGGGCTCTAGAGCTATTGCAAATCTCTTAACCATGACACTCCCCTTTTAAAGGAAAGTAAAAAAAATCAAAATTGTTGGTGGGGGTCTCTGTTGTTTTTGTTTTCTTTTTAGTTTTGTTCTATTATTATTATTATTATTTTCTTTTTTAGAGGGGGAGGGGAATTCAGCTAAAAATAGCCAAGGGTCAATTCAAGCAACTAGTACAAAAGATGTTTTTTTGCAGTCCTTTATTCAATATATTCAAGGTTATCATGCAATTCTGTTGTTTGACTGCATATATATATTTGTTTTCTTTCTTTTCATTACAAGTTCTATATGTGTAAGTGGTGACCATAGCTATGATTACTATTATTTAGAATATTTTTTTACCTACTAACAGAAAACAACTTGACTGCAAAACACTTACTGTAGGGCACTCGATATTAGACATTACTTTCATGTGGATGTAAGGTTGAAATGTCAAAACCTTCATTAACACGTGAACTACGCTTTAGCGTACTACACTTTGTGGTGATCTGATTCTATTGTACTTTTTTGTGTTTTACTAACTATTACCGTTTAACTATCACACTTTGTTTCACGGGTTAATGAAAACCACTCTAATTACTTACAGTAGTTCTTTTTTAATATTATTATTTATTTGTATAATTTAGATGAGCAATACATATTTCTTTATGGCTTTGTAAAGCTCATCTCGTTCCTCATAAATAACAAACAAAATGAAGTTTGTTCTTATTTTGGTGCAAAGGAATCTACAGTAGTTTTCTAATCAGATAATTGTTTTTCTTTTAACACTCACCTGTTATTTCAACAGCCTAACTTGAGTTTGCTTGTCTCAGAAATAGACCTTGATTAATAAACAAAGACATGTTACAAACTTATTTAATAATAGGTAACAACTGCAATATTGTATGAAGAGAGTGCCCCTCCCTTCCCCTGCTATTGTTGACATTATGCTCAATAAACTGTTACCTCTCCCCTCTCCACCAGTTAAGCATTCTATGTATGCTTCCCTGTACAAAATGCACCCCTTCAAATAGAACATTAAAGTTCACATACTTGTTTACTTCCTCAAACTCTTTGCTTTGTGTTTTTTGTTAACTTCCTAGGAACAAATTGAATACATATAATCAATAAATCTAGCAAGCTTATTTTGCAAACTCACTTTTTTTTTATTATTTTTGCGCAAAACCTATCAGGATTAAGGGGGTCCAGCACAAAGAAAAAAAAACGAATTAAAAAAAAAGCCCATTGGCCTGGGATCGAACCCGGTCTGAAGAACAAAACGGAAACCATACATACGGATTACCCAATCGGTATGGCAGCACAAGGCTTTTACGGAAGGCTGTAAAGAACCCGAAGGCCCCAAGCACCGATATTTCCGAGCGAATATGCTGTACAACACTCTTGCAAGGTTATCCCAACCCGCGCATTAATGTGGAGGACAATAACCAGGATCCCAGGCCTGTAATACGGTTACGCCACGCACAGCTCGCCGAGATTGTGGATGACAAAAAATAGAGGTCTATTTGGGCGTCTTGGGTCCCTTGGGGACTCGCCAGGCGCACGGGCGAATCTCTTTTATTGTGTACATGACATCAAATTAGCGAAGAAAAAAGACGCTGTGTTTTGGTATCATGTGAAAATCATAAAATAAATAGAAATAAAGACGTAAGGGGGGAGAATATTGACATTTTCATATTACAGTATTGACAAAATCCGCAATTTTGTCTACGCTGACTAAGTAAAGCTGTATTTTACTTTAAAGGGGCAGCAACATAGTACTGCGCATGTCTGGAGTCAGTGTTTACTGTAGGCTTTTAAGTGTCTACAAACAGTTGAACTTTTTAAAAGCTGTCAATACCTTATTAAATAATATGCAATATTATATTGAAAACTATGTTAATGGACAGTTTGTGGTCATTTTTTTTGTTTTGTTTAAAGTCTCCAACATGTACCAAAAGCTCATAAGTCAGTATTAGAATTTCACTGAAGGTTATTGAGTGAGGGCTCTAGAGCTATTGCAAATCTCTTAAACATGACACTCCCCCTTTAAAGGAAAGTAAACAAAATCAAAATTGTTGGTGGGGGTCTCTGTTGTGTTTGTTTTCTTTTTAGTTTTGTTCTATTATTATTATTATTATTTGCTTTTTTAGAGGGGGAGGGGAATTCAGCTAAAAATAGCCAAGGGTCAATTCAAGCAACTAGTACAAAAGATGTTTTTTTGCAGTCCTTTATTCAATATATTCAAGGTTATCATGCAATTCTGTTGTTTGACTGCATATATATATATATTTTTTTCTTTCTTTTCATTACAAGTTCTATATGTGTAAGTGGTGACCATAGCTATGATTACTATTATTTAGAATATTTTTTTACCTACTAACAGAAAACAACTTGACTGCAAAACACTTACTGTAGGGCACTCGATATTAGGCATTACTTTCATGTGGATGTAAGGTTGAAATGTCAAAACCTTCATTAACCCGTGAACTACTCTTTAGCGTACTACACTTTGTGGTGATCTGATTCTATTGTTCTTTTTTGTGTTTTACTAACTATTACCGTTTAACTATCACACTTTGTTTCACGGGTTAATGAAAACCACTCTAATTACTTACAGTAGTTCTTTTTTAATATTATTATTTACTTGTATAATTTAGATGAGCAATACATATTTCTTTATGGCTTTGTAGAGCTCATCTCGTTCCTCATAAATAACAAACAAAATGAAGTTTCTTCTTATTTTGGTGCAAAGGAATCTACAGTAGTTTTCTAATCAGATAATTGTTTTTCTTTTAACACTCACCTGTTATTTCAACAGCCTTACTTGAGTTTGCTTGTCTCAAAAATAGACCTTGCTTAATAAACAAAGACATGTTACAAACTTATTTAATAATAGGTAACAACTGCAATATTGTATGAAGAGAGTGCCCCTCTCTTCCCCCTGCTATTGTTGAAATTATGCTCAATAAACTTTTACCTCTTCCCTCTCCACCAGTTAAGCATTCTATGTATGCTTCCCTGTACAAAATGCACCCCTTCAAATAGAACATTAAAGTTCACATACTTGTTTACTTCCTCAAACTCTTTGCTTTGTGTTTTTTGTTAACTTCCTAGGAACAAATTGAATACATATAATCAATAAATCTAGCAAGCTTATTTTGCAAACTCACTTTTTTTTATTATTTTTGCGCAAAACCTATCAGGATTAAGGGGGTCCAGCACAAAGAAAAAAAAACGAACTAAAAAAAAAAGCAAATTGGTCTGGGATCGAACCCGGTCTGAAGAACAAAACGGAAACCATACATACGGATTACCCAATCGGTATGGCAGCACAAGGCTTTTACAGAAGGCTGTAAAGAACCCGAAGGCCCCAAGCACCGATATTTCCGAGCGAATTAGCTGTACAACACTCTTGCAAGGTTATCCCAACCCGCGCTTTAATGGGGAGGACAATAACCAGGATCCCAGGCCTGTAATACGGTTACGCCACGCACAGCTCGCCTAGATTGTGGATGACAAAAAATAGAGGTCTATTTGGGCGTCTTGGGTCCCTTGGGGACTCGCCATGCGCACGGGCGCATCTCTTTTATTGTGTACATGACATCAAATTAGCGAAGAAAAAAGACGCTGTTTTGGTATCATGTGAAAAGCATAAAATAAATAGAAATAAAGACGTAAGGGGGGAGAATATTGACATATTCATATTAGAATATTGACAAAATCCGCAATTTTGTCTACGCTGACTAAGTAAAGCTGTATTTTGAAGGGGCAGCAGCATAGTACTGCGCATGTCTGGAGTCAGTGTTTATTGTAGGCTTTTAAGTGTCTACAAACAGTTGAACTTTTTAAAAGCTGTCAATACCATATTAAATAATATGCAATATTATATTGAAAACTATGTTAATGGACAGTTTGTGGTCATTTTTTTTGTTTGTTTAAAGTCTCCCACATGTACCAAAAGCTCATAAGTCAGTACTAGAATTTCACTGAAGTTCATTGTGTCAGGGCTCTAGAGCTATTGCAAATCTCTTAACCATGACGCTCCCCTTTAAAAGGATAGTAAAAAAAATCAAAATTGTTGGTGGGGGTTTCTGTTGTTTTTGTTTTCTTTTTAGTTTTGTTCTATTATTATTATTTTTTTTTTGAGGGGGAGGGGAATTCAGCTAAAAATAGCCAAGGGTCAATTCAAGCAACTAGTACAAAAAATGTTTTTTTGCAGTCCTTTATTCAATATATTCAAGGTTATCATGCAATTCTGTTGTTTGACTGCATATATATATATTTTTTCTTTCTTTTCATTACAAGTTCTATATGTGTAAGTGGTGACCATAGCTATGATTACTATTATTTAGAATGATTTTTTACCTACTAAAAGAAAACAACTTGACTGCAAAACACTTACTGTAGGGCACTCGATATTAGGCATTACTTTCATGTGGATGTAAGGTTGAAATGTCAAAACCTTCATTAACCAGTGAACTACGCTTTAGCGTATTACACTTTGTTGTGATCTGATTCTATTGTTCTTTTTTGTGTTTTACTAACTATTACCGTTTAACTATCACACTTTGTTTCACGGGTTAATGAAAACCACTCTAATTACTTACAGTAATTCTTTTTTAATATTATTATTTACTTGTATAATTTAGATGAGCAATACATATTTCTTCTTGGCCTTGTAGAGCTCATCTCGTTCCTCATAAATAACAAACAAAATGAAGATTGTTCTTATTTGGTGCAAAGGAATCTACAGTAGTGTTCTAATCAGATAATTGTTTTTTTTTAACACTCACCTGTTATTTCAACAGCTCTTACTTGAGTTTGCTTGTCTCAGAAATAGACCTTGCTTAATAAACAAATATATCTTACAAACTTATTTAATAATAGGTAACAACTGCAATATTGTATGAAGAGAGTGCCCCTCCCTTCCCCTGCTATTGTTGACATTATGCTCAATAAACTGTTACCTCTCCCCTCTCCACCAGTTAAGCATTCTATGTATGCTTCCCTGTACAAAATGCGCCCCTTCAAATAGAACATTAATGTTCACATACTTGTTTACTTCCTCAAACTCTTTGCTTTGTGTTTTTTGTTAACTTCCTAGGAACAAATTGAATACATATAATCAATAAATCTAGCAAGCTTATTTTGCAAACTCACTTTTTTTTATTATTTTTGCGCAAAACAAATCAGGATTAAGGGGGTCAAGCACAAAGAAAGAAAACGAATAAAAAAAAAAGCCCATTGGCATGGTATCGAACCCGGTCTGAAGAACAAAACGGAAACCATACATACGGATTACCCAATCGGTATGGCAGCACAAGGCTTTTACGGAAGGCTGTAAAGAACCCGAAGGCCCCAAGCACCGATATTTCCGAGCGAATATGCTGTACAACACTCTTGCAAGGTTATCCCAACCCGCGCATTAATGGGGAGGACAATAACCAGGATCCCAGGCCTGTAATACGGTTACGCCACGCACAGCTCGCCGAGATTGTGGATGACAAAAAAATAGAGGTCTATGTGGGCGTCTTGGGTCCTTTGGGGACTCGCCATGCGCACGGGCGCATCTCTTTTATTGTGTACATGACATCAAATTAGCGAAGAAAAAAGACGCTGTTTTGGTATCATGTGAAAATCATAAAATAAATAGAAATAAAGACGTAAGGGGGGAGATTATTGACATATTCATATTAGAATATTGACAAAATCCGCAATTTTGTCTACGCTGACTAAGTAAAGCTGTATTTTACTTTAAATGGACAGCAGCATAGTACTGCGCATGTCTGGAGTCAGTGATTATTGTAGGCTTTTAAGTGTCTACAAACAGTTGAACTTTTTAAAAGCTGTCAATACCTTATTAAATAATATGCAATATTATATTGAAAACTATGTTAATTGACAGTTTGTGGTCATTTTTTTTGTTTTGTTTAAAGTCTCCCACATGTACCAAAAGCTCATAAGTCAGTATTAGAATTTCACTGAAGTTCATTGTGTCAGGGCTCTAGAGCTATTGCAAATCTCTTAACCATGACACTCCCCTTTTAAAGGAAAGTAAAAAAAATCAAAATTGTTGGTGGGGGTCTCTGTTGTGTTTGTTTTCTTTTTAGTTTTGTTCTATTATTATTATTATTATTTTCTTTTTTAGAGGGGGAGGGGAATTCAGCTAAAAATAGCCAAGGGTCAATTCAAGCAACTAGTACAAAAGATGTTTTTTTGCAGTCCTTTATTCAATATATTCAAGGTTATCATGCAATTCTGTTGTTTGACTGCATATATATATTTGTTTTCTTTCTTTTCATTACAAGTTCTATATGTGTAAGTGGTGACCATAGCTATGATTACTATTATTTAGAATATTTTTTTACCTACTAACAGAAAACAACTTGACTGCAAAACACTTACTGTAGGGCACTCGATATTAGACATTACTTTCATGTGGATGTAAGGTTGAAATGTCAAAACCTTCATTAACACGTGAACTACGCTTTAGCGTACTACACTTTGTGGTGATCTGATTCTATTGTACTTTTTTGTGTTTTACTAACTATTACCGTTTAACTATCACACTTTGTTTCACGGGTTAATGAAAACCACTCTAATTACTTACAGTAGTTCTTTTTTAATATTATTATTTATTTGTATAATTTAGATGAGCAATACATATTTCTTTATGGCTTTGTAGAGCTCATCTCGTTCCTCATAAATAACAAACAAAATGAAGTTTGTTCTTATTTTGGTGCAAAGGAATCTACAGTAGTTTTCTAATCAGATAATTGTTTTTCTTTTAACACTCACCTGTTATTTCAACAGCCTAACTTGAGTTTGCTTGTCTCAGAAATAGACCTTGCTTAATAAACAAAGACATGTTACAAACTTATTTAATAATAGGTAACAACTGCAATATTGTATGAAGAGAGTGCCCCTCCCTTCCCCCTGCCATTGTTGACATTATGCTCAATAAACTGTTACCTCTCCCCTCTCCACCAGTTAAGCATTCTATGTATGCTTCCCTGTACAAAATGCGCCCCTTCAAATAGAACATTAATGTTCACATACTTGTTTACTTCCTCAAACTCTTTGCTTTGTGTTTTTTGTTAACTTCCTAGGAACAAATTGAATACATATAATCAATAAATCTAGCAAGCTTATTTTGCAAACTCACTTTTTTTTATTATTTTTGCGCAAAACAAATCAGGATTAAGGGGGTCAAGCATAAAGAAAGAAAACGAATAAAAAAAAAAGCCCATTGGCATGGTATCGAACCCGGTCTGAAGAACAAAACGGAAACCATACATACGGATTACCCAATCGGTATGGCAGCACAAGGCTTTTACGGAAGGCTGTAAAGAACCCGAAGGCCCCAAGCACCGATATTTCCGAGCGAATATGCTGTACAACACTCTTGCAAGGTTATCCCAACCCGCGCATTAATGGGGAGGACAATAACCAGGATCCCAGGCCTGTAATACGGTTACGCCACGCACAGCTCGCCGAGATTGTGGATGACAAAAAAATAGAGGTCTATGTGGGCGTCTTGGGTCCCTTGGGGACTCGCCATGCGCACGGGCGCATCTCTTTTATTGTGTACATGACATCAAATTAGCGAAGAAAAAAGACGCTGTTTTGGTATCATGTGAAAATCATAAAATAAATAGAAATAAAGACGTAAGGGGGGAGATTATTGACATATTCATATTAGAATATTGACAAAATCCGCAATTTTGTCTACGCTGACTAAGTAAAGCTGTATTTTACTTTAAATGGACAGCAGCATAGTACTGCGCATGTCTGGAGTCAGTGATTATTGTAGGCTTTTAAGTGTCTACAAACAGTTGAACTTTTTAAAAGCTGTCAATACCTTATTAAATAATATGCAATATTATATTGAAAACTATGTTAATTGACAGTTTGTGGTCATTTTTTTTGTTTTGTTTAAAGTCTCCCACATGTACCAAAAGCTCATAAGTCAGTATTAGAATTTCACTGAAGTTCATTGTGTCAGGGCTCTAGAGCTATTGCAAATCTCTTAACCATGACACTCCCCTTTTAAAGGAAAGTAAAAAAAATCAAAATTGTTGGTGGGGGTCTCTGTTGTGTTTGTTTTCTTTTTAGTTTTGTTCTATTATTATTATTATTATTTTCTTTTTTAGAGGGGGAGGGGAATTCAGCTAAAAATAGCCAAGGGTCAATTCAAGCAACTAGTACAAAAGATGTTTTTTTGCAGTCCTTTATTCAATATATTCAAGGTTATCATGCAATTCTGTTGTTTGACTGCATATATATATTTGTTTTCTTTCTTTTCATTACAAGTTCTATATGTGTAAGTGGTGACCATAGCTATGATTACTATTATTTAGAATATTTTTTTACCTACTAACAGAAAACAACTTGACTGCAAAACACTTACTGTAGGGCACTCGATATTAGACATTACTTTAATGTGGATGTAAGGTTGAAATGTCAAAACCTTCATTAACACGTGAACTACGCTTTAGCGTACTACACTTTGTGGTGATCTGATTCTATTGTACTTTTTTGTGTTTTACTAACTATTACCGTTTAACTATCACACTTTGTTTCACGGGTTAATGAAAACCACTCTAATTACTTACAGTAGTTCTTTTTTAATATTATTATTTATTTGTATAATTTAGATGAGCAATACATATTTCTTTATGGCTTTGTAGAGCTCATCTCGTTCCTCATAAATAACAAACAAAATGTATTTTGTTCTTATTTTGGTGCAAAGGAATCTACAGTAGTTTTCTAATCAGATAATTGTTTTTCTTTTAACACTCACCTGTTATTTCAACAGCCTAACTTGAGTTTGCTTGTCTCAGAAATAGACCTTGCTTAATAAACAAAGACATGTTACAAACTTATTTAATAATAGGTAACAACTGCAATATTGTATGAAGAGAGTGCCCCTCCCTTCCCCCTGCTATTGTTGACATTATGCTCAATAAACTGTTACCTCTCCCCTCTCCACCAGTTAAGCATTCTATGTATGCTTCCCTGTACAAAATGCACCCCTTCAAATAGAACATTAAAGTTCACATACTTGTTTACTTCCTCAAACTCTTTCCTTTTTGTTTTTTGTTAACTTCCTAGGAACAAATTGAATACATATAATCAATAAATCTAGCAAGCTTATTTTGCAAACTCACTTTTTTTTTATTATTTTTGCGCAAAACCTATCAGGATTAAGGGGGTCCAGCACAAAGAAAAAAAAACGAATTAAAAAAAAAGCCCATTGGCCTGGGATCGAACCCGGTCTGAAGAACAAAACGGAAACCATACATACGGATTACCCAATCGGTATGGCAGCACAAGGCTTTTACGGAAGGCTGTAAAGAACCCGAAGGCCCCAAGCACCGATATTTCCGAGCGAATATGCTGTACAACACTCTTGCAAGGTTATCCCAACCCGCGCATTAATGTGGAGGACAATAACCAGGATCCCAGGCCTGTAATACGGTTACGCCACGCACAGCTCGCCGAGATTGTGGATGACAAAAAATAGAGGTCTATTTGGGCGTCTTGGGTCCCTTGGGGACTCGCCAGGCGCACGGGCGAATCTCTTTTATTGTGTACATGACATCAAATTAGCGAAGAAAAAAGACGCTGTGTTTTGGTATCATGTGAAAATCATAAAATAAATAGAAATAAAGACGTAAGGGGGGAGAATATTGACATTTTCATATTACAGTATTGACAAAATCCGCAATTTTGTCTACGCTGACTAAGTAAAGCTGTATTTTACTTTAAAGGGGCAGCAACATAGTACTGCGCATGTCTGGAGTCAGTGTTTACTGTAGGCTTTTAAGTGTCTACAAACAGTTGAACTTTTTAAAAGCTGTCAATACCTTATTAAATAATATGCAATATTATATTGAAAACTATGTTAATGGACAGTTTGTGGTCATTTTTTTTGTTTTGTTTAAAGTCTCCAACATGTACCAAAAGCTCATAAGTCAGTATTAGAATTTCACTGAAGTTCATTGTGTCAGGGCTCTAGAGCTATTGCAAATCTCTTAAACATGACACTCCCCCTTTAAAGGAAAGTAAACAAAATCAAAATTGTTGGTGGGGGTCTCTGTTGTGTTTGTTTTCTTTTTAGTTTTGTTCTATTATTATTATTATTATTTGCTTTTTTAGAGGGGGAGGGGAATTCAGCTAAAAATAGCCAAGGGTCAATTCAAGCAACTAGTACAAAAGATGTTTTTTTGCAGTCCTTTATTCAATATATTCAAGGTTATCATGCAATTCTGTTGTTTGACTGCATATATATATATTTTTTTTTCTTTCTTTTCATTACAAGTTCTATATGTGTAAGTGGTGACCATAGCTATGATTACTATTATTTAGAATATTTTTTTACCTACTAACAGAAAACAACTTGACTGCAAAACACTTACTGTAGGGCACTCGATATTAGGCATTACTTTCATGTGGATGTAAGGTTGAAATGTCAAAACCTTCATTAACCCGTGAACTACTCTTTAGCGTACTACACTTTGTGGTGATCTGATTCTATTGTTCTTTTTTGTGTTTTACTAACTATTACCGTTTAACTATCACACTTTGTTTCACGGGTTAATGAAAACCACTCTAATTACTTACAGTAGTTCTTTTTTAATATTATTATTTACTTGTATAATTTAGATGAGCAATACATATTTCTTTATGGCTTTGTAGAGCTCATCTCGTTCCTCATAAATAACAAACAAAATGAAGTTTCTTCTTATTTTGGTGCAAAGGAATCTACAGTAGTTTTCTAATCAGATAATTGTTTTTCTTTTAACACTCACCTGTTATTTCAACAGCCTTACTTGAGTTTGCTTGTCTCAGAAATAGACCTTGCTTAATAAACAAAGACATGTTACAAACTTATTTAATAATAGGTAACAACTGCAATATTGTATGAAGAGAGTGCCCCTCTCTTCCCCCTGCTATTGTTGAAATTATGCTCAATAAACTTTTACCTCTTCCCTCTCCACCAGTTAAGCATTCTATGTATGCTTCCCTGTACAAAATGCACCCCTTCAAATAGAACATTAAAGTTCACATACTTGTTTACTTCCTCAAACTCTTTGCTTTGTGTTTTTTGTTAACTTCCTAGGAAAAAATTGAATACATATAATCAATAAATCTAGCAAGCTTATTTTGCAAACTCACTTTTTTTTATTATTTTCGCGCAAAACCTATCAGGATTAAGGGGGTCCAGCACAAAGAAAAAAAAAACGAACTAAAAAAAAAAGCAAATTGGTCTGGGATCGAACCCGGTCTGAAGAACAAAACGGAAACCATACATACGGATTACCCAATCGGTATGGCAGCACAAGGCTTTTACAGAAGGCTGTAAAGAACCCGAAGGCCCCAAGCACCGATATTTCCGAGCGAATTAGCTGTACAACACTCTTGCAAGGTTATCCCAACCCGCGCTTTAATGGGGAGGACAATAACCAGGATCCCAGGCCTGTAATACGGTTACGCCACGCACAGCTCGCCTAGATTGTGGATGACAAAAAATAGAGGTCTATTTGGGCGTCTTGGGTCCCTTGGGGACTCGCCATGCGCACGGGCGCATCTCTTTTATTGTGTACATGACATCAAATTAGCGAAGAAAAAAGACGCTGTTTTGGTATCATGTGAAAAGCATAAAATAAATAGAAATAAAGACGTAAGGGGGGAGAATATTGACATATTCATATTAGAATATTGACAAAATCCGCAATATTGTCTACGCTGACTAAGTAAAGCTGTATTTTGAAGGGGCAGCAGCATAGTACTGCGCATGTCTGGAGTCAGTGTTTATTGTAGGCTTTTAAGTGTCTGCAAACAGTTGAACTTTTTAAAAGCTGTCAATACCATATTAAATAATATGCAATATTATATTGAAAACTATGTTAATGGACAGTTTGTGGTCATTTTTTTTTGTTGTTTAAAGTCTCCCACATGTACCAAAAGCTCATAAGTCAGTACTAGAATTTCACTGAAGTTCATTGTGTCAGGGCTCTAGAGCTATTGCAAATCTCTTAACCATGACGCTCCCCTTTTAAAGGAAAGTAAAAAAAATCAAAATTGTTGGTGGGGGTCTCTGTTGTTTTTGTTTTCTTTTTAGTTTTGTTCTATTATTATTATTTTTTTTTTTAGGGGGAGGGGAATTCAGCTAAAAATAGCCAAGGGTCAATTCAAGCAACTAGTACAAAAAATGTTTTTTTGCAGTCCTTTATTCAATATATTCAAGGTTATCATGCAATTCTGTTGTTTGACTGCATATATATATATTTTTTCTTTCTTTTCATTACAAGTTCTATATGTGTAAGTGGTGACCATAGCTATGATTACTATTATTTAGAATGATTTTTTACCTACTAAAAGAAAACAACTTGACTGCAAAACACTTACTGTAGGGCACTCGATATTAGGCATTACTTTCATGTGGATGTAAGGTTGAAATGTCAAAACCTTCATTAACCAGTGAACTACGCTTTAGCGTATTACACTTTGTTGTGATCTGATTCTATTGTTCTTTTTTGTGTTTTACTAACTATTACCGTTTAACTATCACACTTTGTTTCACGGGTTAATGAAAACCACTCTAATTACTTACAGTAATTCTTTTTTAATATTATTATTTACTTGTATAATTTAGATGAGCAATACATATTTCTTCTTGGCCTTGTAGAGCTCATCTCGTTCCTCATAAATAACAAACAAAATGAAGATTGTTCTTATTTGGTGCAAAGGAATCTACAGTAGTGTTCTAATCAGATAATTGTTTTTTTTTAACACTCACCTGTTATTTCAACAGCTCTTACTTGAGTTTGCTTGTCTCAGAAATAGACCTTGCTTAATAAACAAATATATCTTACAAACTTATTTAATAATAGGTAACAACTGCAATATTGTATGAAGAGAGTGCCCCTCCCTTCCCCTGCTATTGTTGACATTATGCTCAATAAACTGTTACCTCTCCCCTCTCCACCAGTTAAGCATTCTATGTATGCTTCCCTGTACAAAATGCGCCCCTTCAAATAGAACATTAATGTTCACATACTTGTTTACTTCCTCAAACTCTTTGCTTTGTGTTTTTTGTTAACTTCCTAGGAACAAATTGAATACATATAATCAATAAATCTAGCAAGCTTATTTTGCAAACTCACTTTTTTTTATTATTTTTGCGCAAAACAAATCAGGATTAAGGGGGTCAAGCACAAAGAAAGAAAACGAATAAAAAAAAAGCCCATTGGCATGGTATCGAACCCGGTCTGAAGAACAAAACGGAAACCATACATACGGATTACCCAATCGGTGTGGCAGCACAAGGCTTTTACGGAAGGCTGTAAAGAACCCGAAGGCCCCAAGCACCGATATTTCCGAGCGAATATGCTGTACAACACTCTTGCAAGGTTATCCCAACCCGCGCATTAATGGGGAGGACAATAACCAGGATCCCAGGCCTGTAATACGGTTACGCCACGCACAGCTCGCCGAGATTGTGGATGACAAAAAAATAGAGGTCTATGTGGGCGTCTTGGGTCCCTTGGGGACTCGCCATGCGCACGGGCGCATCTCTTTTATTGTGTACATGACATCAAATTAGCGAAGAAAAAAGACGCTGTTTTGGTATCATGTGAAAATCATAAAATAAATAGAAATAAAGACGTAAGGGGGGAGATTATTGACATATTCATATTAGAATATTGACAAAATCCGCAATTTTGTCTACGCTGACTAAGTAAAGCTGTATTTTACTTTAAATGGACAGCAGCATAGTACTGCGCATGTCTGGAGTCAGTGATTATTGTAGGCTTTTAAGTGTCTACAAACAGTTGAACTTTTTAAAAGCTGTCAATACCTTTTTAAATAATATGCAATATGATATTGAAAACTATGTTAATTGACAGTTTGTGGTCATTTTTTTTGTTTTGTTTAAAGTCTCCCACATGTACCAAAAGCTCATAAGTCAGTATTAGAATTTCACTGAAAATCATTGTGTCAGGGCTCTAGAGCTATTGCAAATCTCTTAACCATGACACTCCCCTTTTAAAGGAAAGTAAAAAAAATCAAAATTGTTGGTGGGGGTCTCTGTTGTGTTTGTTTTCTTTTTAGTTTTGTTCTATTATTATTATTATTATTTTCTTTTTTAGAGGGGGAGGGGAATTCAGCTAAAAATAGCCAAGGGTCAATTCAAGCAACTAGTACAAAAGATGTTTTTTTTGCAGTCCTTTATTCAATATATTCAAGGTTATCATGCAATTCTGTTGTTTGACTGCATATATATATTTGTTTTCTTTCTTTTCATTACAAGTTCTATATGTGTAAGTGGTGACCATAGCTATGATTACTATTATTTAGAATATTTTTTTACCTACTAACAGAAAACAACTTGACTGCAAAACACTTACTGTAGGGCACTCGATATTAGGCATTACTTTCATGTGGATGTAAGGTTGAAATGTCAAAACCTTCATTAACCCGTGAACTACGCTTTAGCGTATTACACTTTGTGGTGATCTGATTCTATTGTACTTTTTTGTGTTTTACTAACTATTACCGTTTAACTATCACACTTTGTTTCACGGGTTAATGAAAACCACTCTAATTACTAACAGTAGTTCTTTTTTAATATTATCATTTACTTGTATGATTTAGATGAGCAATACATATTTCTTTATGGCTTTGTAGAGCTCATCTCGTTCCTCATAAATAACAAACAAAATGAAGTTTGTTCTTATTTTGGTGCAAAGGAATCTACAGTAGTTTTCTAATCAGATAATTGTTTTTCTTTTAACACTCACCTGTTATTTCAACAGCCTTACTTGAGTTTGCTTGTCTCAGAAATAGACCTTGCTTAATAAACAAAGACATTTTACAAACTTATTTAATAATAGGTAACAACTGCAATATTGTATGAAGAGAGTGCCCCTCTCTTCCCCCTGCTATTGTTGAAATTATGCTCAATAAACTTTTACCTCTTCCCTCTCCACCAGTTAAGCATTCTATGTATGCTTCCCTGTACAAAATGCACCCCTTCAAATAGAACATTAAAGTTCACATACTTGTTTACTTCCTCAAACTCTTTGCTTTGTGTTTTTTGTTAACTTCCTAGGAACAAATTGAATACATATAATCAATAAATCTAGCAAGCTTATTTTGCAAACTCACTTTTTTTATTATTTTTGCGCAAAAGCTATCAGGATTAAGGGGGTCCAGCACAAAGAAAAAAAACGAATTAAAAAAAATCCCATTGGCCTGGGATCGAACCCGGTCTGAAGAACAAAACGGAAACCATACATACGGATTACCCAATCGGTATGGCAGCACAAGGCTTTTACGGAAGGCTGTAAAGAACCCGAAGGCCCCAAGCACCGATATTTCCGAGCGAATATGCTGTACAACACTCTTGCAAGGTTATCCCAACCCGCGCATTAATGGGGAGGACAATAACCAGGATCCCAGGCCTGTAATACGGTTACGCCACGCACAGCTCGCCGAGATTGTGGATGACAAAAAATAGAGGTCTATGTGGGCGTCTTGGGTCCCTTGGGGACTCGCCATGCGCACGGGCGAATCTCTTTTATTGTGTACATGACATCATATTAGCGA
The DNA here is from genome assembly GCF_932526225.1 of Nematostella vectensis. NCBI lineage: Eukaryota > Metazoa > Cnidaria > Anthozoa > Actiniaria > Edwardsiidae > Nematostella > Nematostella vectensis. Next base: position 895,167 of record NC_064038.1, on the reverse strand, counting down.
AGAAAAAAGACGCTGTTTTGGTATCATGTGAAAATCATAAAATAAATAGAAATAAAGACGTAAGGGGTGAGAATATTGACATCTTTATATTAGAATATTGACAAAATCCGCAATTTTGTCTACGCTGACTAAGTAAAGCTGTATTTTACTTTAAAGGGGCAGAAACATAGTACTGCGCATGTCTGGAGTCAGTGATTATTGTAGGCTTTTAAGTGTCTACAAACAGTTGAACTTTTTAAAAGCTGTCAATACCTTATTAAATAATATGCAATATTATATTGAAAACTATGTTAATTGACAGTTTGTGGTAATTTTTTTTTGTTTTGTTTAAAGTCTCCCTAATGTACCAAAAGCTCATAAGTCAGTATTAGAATTTCACTGAAGTTCATTGTGTCAGGGCTCTAGAGCTATTGCAAATCTCTTAAACATGACACTCCCCCTTTAAAGGAAAGTAAAAAAAATCAAAATGGTTGGTGTGGGTCTCTGTTGTGTTTGTTTTCTTTTTAGTTTTGTTCTATTATTATTATTATTTTCTTTTTTAGAGGGGGAGGGGAATTCAGCTAAAAATAGCCAAGGGTTAATTCAAGCAACTAGTACAAAAGATGTTTTTTTGCAGTCCTTTATTCAATATATTCAAGGTTATCATGCAATTCTGTTGTTTGACTGCATATATATATTTTTTTTCTTTCTTTTCATTACAAGTTCTATATGTGTAAGTGGTGACCATAGCTATGATTACTATTATTTAGAATAATTTTTTACCTACTAAAAGAAAACAACTTGACTGCAAAACACTTACTGTAGGGCACTCGATATTAGGCATTACTTTCATGTGGATGTAAGGTTGAAATGTCAAAACCTTCATTAACCCGTGAACTACGCTTTAGCGTATTACACTTTGTTGTGATCTGATTCTATTGTTCTTTTTTGTGTTTTACTAACTATTACCGTTTAACTATCACACTTTTTTCCCGGGTTAATGAAAACCACTTTAATTACTTACAGTAATTCTTTTTTAATATTATTATTTACTTGTATAATTTAGATGAGCAATACATATTTCTTCTTGGCCTTGTAGAGCTCATCTCGTTCCTCATAAATAACAAACAAAATGAAGTATGTTCTTATTTGGTGCAAAGGAATCTACATTAGTTTTCTAATCAGATAATTGTTTTTTTTAACACTCGCCTGTTATTTCAACAGCTCTTACTTGAGTTTGCTTGTCTCAGAAATAGACCTTGCTTAATAAACAAAGACATGCTACAAACTTATTTAATAATAGGTAACAACTGCAATATTGTATGAAGAGAGTGCCCCTCTCTTCCCCCTGCTATTGTTGAAATTATGCTCAATAAACTTTTACCTCTTCCCTCTCCACCAGTTAAGCATTCTATGTATGCTTCCCTGTACAAAATGCACCCCTTCAAATAGAACATTAAAGTTCACATACTTGTTTACTTCCTCAAACTCTTTGCTTTGTGTTTTTTGTTAACTTCCTAGGAACAAATTGAATACATATAATCAATAAATCTAGCAAGCTTATTTTGAAACTTACTTTTTTTTTTATTTTTGCGTAAAACCTATCAGGATTAAGGGGGTCCAGCACAAAGAAAAAAAAACGAATTAAAAAAAAGCCCATTGGCCTGGGATCGAACCCGGTCTGAAGAACAAAACGGAAACCATACATACGGATTACCCAATCGGTATGGCAGCACAAGGCTTTTACGGAAGGCTGTAAAGAACCCGAAGGCCCCAAGCACCGATATTTCCGAACGAATATGCTGTACAACACTCTTGCAAGGTTATCCCAAACCGCGCATTAATGGGGAGGACAATAACCAGGATCCCAGGCCTGTAATACGGTTACGCCACGCACAGCTCGCCGAGATTGTGGATGACAAAAAATAGAGGTCTATTTGGGCGTCTTGGGTCCCTTGGGGACTCGCCATGCGCACGGGCGAATCTCTTTTATTGTGTACATGACATCAAATTAGCGAAGAAAAAAGACGCTGTTTTGGTATCATGTGAAAATCATAAAATAAATAGAAATAAAGACGTAAGGGGGGAGAATATTGACATATTCATATTAGAATATTGACAAAATCCGCAATATTGTCTACGCTGACTAAGTAAAGCTGTATTTTGAAGGGGCAGCAGCATAGTACTGCGCATGTCTGGAGTCAGTGTTTATTGTAGGCTTTTAAGTGTCTACAAACAGTTGAACTTTTTAAAAGCTGTCAATACCATATTAAATAATATGCAATATTATATTGAAAACTATGTTAATGGACAGTTTGTGGTCATTTTTTTTGTTTTGTTTAAAGTCTCCCACATGTACCAAAAGCTCATAAGTCAGTACTAGAATTTCACTGAAGTTCATTGTGTCAGGGCTCTAGAGCTATTGCAAATCTCTTAACCATGACGCTCCCCTTTTAAAGGAAAGTAAAAAAAATCAAAATTGTTGGTGGGGGTCTCTGTTGTTTTTGTTTTCTTTTTAGTTTTGTTCTATTATTATTATTTTTTTTTGAGGGGGAGGGGAATTCAGCTAAAAATAGCCAAGGGTCAATTCAAGCAACTAGTACAAAAGATGTTTTTTTGCAGTCCTTTATTCAATATATTCAAGGTTATCATGCAATTCTGTTGTTTGACTGCATATATATATATTTTTTCTTTCTTTTCATTACAAGTTCTATATGTGTAAGTGGTGACCATAGCTATGATTACTATTATTTAGAATGATTTTTTACCTACTAAAAGAAAACAACTTGACTGCAAAACACTTACTGTAGGGCACTCGATATTAGGCATTACTTTCATGTGGATGTAAGGTTGAAATGTCAAAACCTTCATTAACCAGTGAACTACGCTTTAGCGTATTACACTTTGTTGTGATCTGATTCTATTGTTCTTTTTTGTGTTTTACTAACTATTACCGTTTAACTATCACACTTTGTTTCACGGGTTAATGAAAACCACTCTAATTACTTACAGTAATTCTTTTTTAATATTATTATTTACTTGTATAATTTAGATGAGCAATACATATTTCTTCTTGGCCTTGTAGAGCTCATATCGTTCCTCATAAATAACAAACAAAATGAAGATTGTTCTTATTTGGTGCAAAGGAATCTACAGTAGTGTTCTAATCAGATAATTGTTTTTTTTAACACTCACCTGTTATTTCAACAGCTCTTACTTGAGTTTGCTTGTCTCAGAAATATACCTTGCTTAATAAACAAATATATCTTACAAACTTATTTAATAATAGGTAACAACTGCAATATTGTATGAAGAGAGTGCCCCTCCCTTCCCCTGCTATTGTTGACATTATGCTCAATAAACTGTTACCTCTCCCCTCTCCACCAGTTAAGCATTCTATGTATGCTTCCCTGTACAAAATGCGCCCCTTCAAATAGAACATTAATGTTCACATACTTGTTTACTTCCTCAAACTCTTTGCTTTGTGTTTTTTGTTAACTTCCTAGGAACAAATTGAATACATATAATCAATAAATCTAGCAAGCTTATTTTGCAAACTCACTTTTTTTTATTATTTTTGCGCAAAACAAATCAGGATTAAGGGGGTCAAGCACAAAGAAAGAAAACGAATAAAAAAAAGCCCATTGGCATGGTATCGAACCCGGTCTGAAGAACAAAACGGAAACCATACATACGGATTACCCAATCGGTATGGCAGCACAAGGCTTTTACGGAAGGCTGTAAAGAACCCGAAGGCCCCAAGCACCGATATTTCCGAGCGAATATGCTGTACAACACTCTTGCAAGGTTATCCCAACCCGCGCATTAATGGGGAGGACAATAACCAGGATCCCAGGCCTGTAATACGGTTACGCCACGCACAGCTCGCCGAGATTGTGGATGACAAAAAAATAGAGGTCTATGTGGGCGTCTTGGGTCCCTTGGGGACTCGCCATGCGCACGGGCGCATCTCTTTTATTGTGTACATGACATCAAATTAGCGAAGAAAAAAGACGCTGTTTTGGTATCATGTGAAAATCATAAAATAAATAGAAATAAAGACGTAAGGGGGGAGATTATTGACATATTCATATTAGAATATTGACAAAATCCGCAATTTTGTCTACGCTGACTAAGTAAAGCTGTATTTTACTTTAAATGGACAGCAGCATAGTACTGCGCATGTCTGGAGTCAGTGATTATTGTAGGCTTTTAAGTGTCTACAAACAGTTGAACTTTTTAAAAGCTGTCAATACCTTATTAAATAATATGCAATATTATATTGAAAACTATGTTAATTGACAGTTTGTGGTCATTTTTTTTGTTTTGTTTAAAGTCTCCCACATGTACCAAAAGCTCATAAGTCAGTATTAGAATTTCACTGAAGTTCATTGTGTCAGGGCTCTAGAGCTATTGCAAATCTCTTAACCATGACACTCCCCTTTTAAAGGAAAGTAAAAAAAATCAAAATTGTTGGTGGGGGTCTTTGTTGTGTTTGTTTTCTTTTTAGTTTTGTTCTATTATTATTATTATTATTTTCTTTTTTAGAGGGGGAGGGGAATTCAGCTAAAAATAGCCAAGGGTCAATTCAAGCAACTAGTACAAAAGATGTTTTTTTGGAGTCCTTTATTCAATATATTCAAGGTTATCATGCAATTCTGTTGTTTGACTGCATATATATATATTTTTTTCTTTCTTTTCATTACAAGTTCTATATGTGTAAGTGGTGACCATAGCTATGATTACTATTATTTAGAATATTTTTTTACCTACTAACAGAAAACAACTTGACTGCAAAACACTTACTGTAGGGCACTCGATATTAGGCATTACTTTCATGTGGATGTAAGGTTGAAATGTCAAAACCTTCATTAACCCGTGAACTACGCTTTAGCGTATTACACTTTGTGGTGATCTGATTCTATTGTACTTTTTTGTGTTTTACTAACTATTACCGTTTAACTATCACACTTTGTTTCACGGGTTAATGAAAACCACTCTAATTACTTACAGTAGTTCTTTTTTAATATTATTATTTATTTGTATAATTTAGATGAGCAATACATATTTCTTTATGGCTTTGTAGAGCTCATCTCGTTCCTAATAAATAACAAACAAAATAAAGTTTGTTCTTATTTTGGTGCAAAGGAATCTACAGTAGTTTTCTAATCAGATAATTGTTTTTCTTTTAACACTCACCTGTTATTTCAACAGCCTTACTTGAGTTTGCTTGTCTCAGAAATAGACCTTGCTTAATAAACAAAGACATTTTACAAACTTATTTAATAATAGGTAACAACTGCAATATTGTATGAAGAGAGTGCCCCTCTCTTCCCCCTGCTATTGTTGAAATTATGCTCAATAAACTTTTACCTCTTCCCTCTCCACCAGTTAAGCATTCTATGTATGCTTCCCTGTACAAAATGCACCCCTTCAAATAGAACATTAAAGTTCACATACTTGTTTACTTCCTCAAACTCTTTGCTTTGTGTTTTTTGTTAACTTCCTAGGAACAAATTGAATACATATAATCAATAAATCTAGCAAGCTTTTTTTGCAAACTCACTTTTTTTTATTATTTTTGCGCAAAACCTATCAGGATTAAGGGGGTCCAGCACAAAGAAAAAAAACGAATTAAAAAAAATCCCATTGGCCTGGGATCGAACCCGGTCTGAAGAACAAAACGGAAACCATACATACGGATTACCCAATCGGTATGGCAGCACAAGGCTTTTACGGAAGGCTGTAAAGAACCCGAAGGCCCCAAGCACCGATATTTCCGAGCGAATATGCTGTACAACACTCTTGCAAGGTTATCCCAACCCGCGCATTAATGGGGAGGACAATAACCAGGATCCCAGGCCTGTAATACGGTTACGCCACGCACAGCTCGCCGAGATTGTGGATGACAAAAAATAGAGGTCTATGTGGGCGTCTTGGGTCCCTTGGGGACTCGCCATGCGCACGGGCGAATCTCTTTTATTGTGTACATGACATCATATTAGCGAAGAAAAAAGACGCTGTTTTGGTATCATGTAAAATCATAAAATAAATTGAAATAAAGACGTAAGGGGGGAGAATATTGACATCTTTATATTAGAATATTGACAAAATCCGCAATTTTGTCTACGCTGACTAAGTAAAGCTGTATTTTACTTTAAAGGGGCAGAAACATAGTACTGCGCATGTCTGGAGTCAGTGATTATTGTAGGCTTTTAAGTGTCTACAAACAGTTGAACTTTTTAAAAGCTGTCAATACCTTATTAAATAATATGCAATATTATATTGAAAACTATGTTAATTGACAGTTTGTGGTCATTTTTTTTTGTTTTGTTTAAAGTCTCCCTAATGTAAAAAAAGCACATAAGTCAGTATTAGAATTTCACTGAAGTTCATTGTGTCAGGGCTCTAGAGCTATTGCAAATCTCTTAAACATGACACTCCCCCTTTAAAGGAAAGTAAAAAAAATCAAAATGGTTGGTGTGGGTCTCTGTTGTGTTTGTTTTCTTTTTAGTTTTGTTCTATTATTATTATTATTTTCTTTTTTAGAGGGGGAGGGGAATTCAGCTAAAAATAGCCAAGGGTCAATTCAAGCAACTAGTACAAAAGATGTTTTTTTGCAGTCCTTTATTCAATATATTCAAGGTTATCATGCAATTCTGTTGTTTGACTGCATATATATATTTTTTTTCTTTCTTTTCATTACAAGTTCTATATGTGTAAGTGGTGACCATAGCTATGATTACTATTATTTAGAATAATTTTTTACCTACTAAAAGAAAACAACTTGACTGCAAAACACTTACTGTAGGGCACTCGATATTAGGCATTACTTTCATGTGGATGTAAGGTTGAAATGTCAAAACCTTCATTAACCCGTGAACTACGCTTTAGCGTATTACACTTTGTTGTGATCTGATTCTATTGTTCTTTTTTGTGTTTTACTAACTATTACCGTTTAACTATCACACTTTTTTCCCGGGTTAATGAAAACCACTCTAATTACTTACAGTAATTCTTTTTTAATATTATTATTTACTTGTATAATTTAGATGAGCAATACATATTTCTTCTTGGCCTTGTAGAGCTCATCTCGTTCCTCATAAATAACAAACAAAATGAAGTATGTTCTTATTTGGTGCAAAGGAATCTACATTAGTTTTCTAATCAGATAATTGTTTTTTTTAACACTCACCTGTTATTTCAACAGCTCTTACTTGAGTTTGCTTGTCTCAGAAATAGACCTTGCTTAATAAACAAAGACATGTTACAAACTTATTTAATAATAGGTAACAACTGCAATATTGTATGAAGAGAGTGCCCCTCTCTTCCCCCTGCTATTGTTGAAATTATGCTCAATAAACTTTTACCTCTTCCCTCTCCACCAGTTAAGCATTCTATGTATGCTTCCCTGTACAAAATGCACACATTAAAATAGAACATTAAAGTTCACATACTTGTTTACTTCCTCAAACTCTTTGCTTTGTGTTTTTTTTAACTTCCTAGGAACAAATTGAATACATATAATCAATAAATCTAGCAAGCTTATTTTGCAAACTTACTTTTTTTTTTATTTTTGCGTAAAACCTATCAGGATTAAGGGGGTCCAGCACAAAGAAAAAAAAACGAATTAAAAAAAAGCCCATTGGCCTGGGATCGAACCCGGTCTGAAGAACAAAACGGAAACCATACATACGGATTACCCAATCGGTATGGCAGCACAAGGCTTTTACGGAAGGCTGTAAAGAACCCGAAGGCCCCAAGCACCGATATTTCCGAACGAATATGCTGTACAACACTCTTGCAAGGTTATCCCAAACCGCGCATTAATGGGGAGGACAATAACCAGGATCCCAGGCCTGTAATACGGTTACGCCACGCACAGCTCGCCGAGATTGTGGATGACAAAAAATAGAGGTCTATTTGGGCGTCTTGGGTCCCTTGGGGACTCGCCATGCGCACGGGCGAATCTCTTTTATTGTGTACATGACATCAAATTAGCGAAGAAAAAAGACGCTGTTTTGGTATCATGTGAAAATCATAAAATAAATAGAAATAAAGACGTAAGGGGGGAGAATATTGACATCTTCATATTAGAATATTGACAAAATCCGCAATTTTGTCTACGCTGACTAAGTAAAGATGTATTTTACTTTAAAGGGGCAGCAGCATAGTACTGCGCATGTCTGGAGTCAGTATTAATTGTAGGCTTTTAAGTGTCTACAAACAGTTGAACTTTTTAAAAGCTGTCAATACCTTATTAAATAATATGCAATATTATATTGAAAACTATGTTAATGGACAGTTGTGGTCATTTTTTTTTTTGTTTTGTTTAAAGTCTCCCACATGTACCAAAAGCTCATAAGTCAGTATTAGAATTTCACTGAGGTTCATTGTGTCATGGCTCTAGAGTTATTGCAAATCTCTTAAACATGACACTCCCCCTTTAAAGGAAAGTAAAAAAAATCAAAATTGTTGGTGGGGGTCTCTGCTGTGTTTGTTTTCTTTTTAGTTTTGTTCTATTATTATTATTATTTTCTTTTTTAGAGGGGGAGGGGAATTCAGCTAAAAGTAGCCAAGGGTCAATTCAAGCAACTAGTACAAAAGATGTTTTTTTGCAGTCCTTTATTCAATATATTCAAGGTTATCATGCAATTCTGTTGTTTGACTGCATATATATATATTTTTTCTTTCTTTTCATTACAAGTTCTATATGTGTAAGTGGTGACCATAGCTATGATTACTATTATTTAGAATAATTTTTTACCTACTAAAAGAAAACAACTTGACTGCAAAACACTTACTGTAGGGCACTCGATATTAGGCATTACTTTCATGTGGATGTAAGGTTGAAATGTCAAAACCTTTATTAACCCGTGAACTACGCTTTAGCGTATTACACTTTGTTGTGATCTGATTCTATTGTTCTTTTTGTGTTTTACTAACTATTACCGTTTAACTATCACACTTTGTTTCACGGGTTAATGAAAACCACTCTAATTACTTACAGTAATTCTTTTTTAATATTATTATTTACTTGTATAATTTAGATGAGCAATACATATTTCTTCTTGGCCTTGTAGAGCTCATCTCGTTCCTCATAAATAACAAACAAAATGAAGTTTGTTCTGATTTGGTGCAAAGGAATCTACTTTAGTTTTCTAATCAGATAATTGTTTTTTTTAACACTCACCTGTTATTTCAACAGCCTTACTTGAGTTTGCTTGTCTCAGAAATAGACCTTGCTTAATAAACAAAGACATTTTACAAACTTATTTAATAATAGGTAACAACTGCAATATTGTATGAAGAGAGTGCCCCTCTCTTCCCCCTGCTATTGTTGAAATTATGCTCAATAAACTTTTACCTCTTCCCTCTCCACCAGTTAAGCATTCTATGTATGCTTCCCTGTACAAAATGCACCCCTTCAAATAGAACATTAAAGTTCACATACTTGCTTACTTCCTCAAACTCTTTGCTTTGTGTTTTTTGTTAACTTCCTAGGAACAAATTGAATACATATAATCAATAAATCTAGCAAGCTTATTTTGCAAACTCACTTTTTTTTTTTTTGCGTAAAACCTATCAGGATTATAGGGGGCCCAGCACAAAGAAAAAAAAAACGAATTAAAAAAAAAGCCCATTGGCCTGGGATCGAACCCGGTCTGAAGAACTAAACGGAAACCATACATACGGATTACCCAATCGGTATGGCAGCACAAGGCTTTTACGGAAGGCTGTAAAGAACCCGAAGGCCCCAAGCACCGATATTTCCGAGCGAATATGCTGTACAACACTCGTGAAAGGTTATCCCAAACCGCGCATTAATTGGGAGGACAATAACCTGGATCCTAGGCCTGTAATACGGTTACGCCACGCACAGCTCGCCGAGATTGTGGATGACAAAAAATAGAGGTCTATTTGGGCGTCTTGGGTCCCTTGGTGACTCGCCATGCGCACGGGCGAATCTCTTTTATTGTGTACATGACATCAAATTAGCGAAGAAAAAAGACGCTGTTTTGGTATCATGTGAAAATCATAAAATAAATAGAAATAAAGACGTAAGGGGGAAGAATATTGACATCTTCATATTAGAATATTGACAAAATCCGCAATTTTGTCTACGCTGACTAAGTAAAGCTATATTTTACTTTAAAGGGGCAGCAGCATAGTACTGCGCATGTCTGGAGTCAGTATTTATTGTAGGCTTTTAAGTGTCTACAAACAGTTGAACTTTTTAAAAGCTGTCAATACATTATTAAATAATATGCAATATTATATTGAAAACTATGTTAATAAACAGTTGTGGTCATTTCTTTTTTTTTGTTTTGTTTAAAGTCTCCCACATGTACCAAAAGCTCATAAGTCAGTATTAGAATTTCACTGAGGTTCATTGTGTCAGGGCTCTAGAGCTATTGCAAATCTCTTAAACATGACACTCCCCCTTTAAAGGAAAGTAAAAAAAATCAAAATTGTTGGTGGGGGTCTCTGCTGTGTTTGTTTTCTTTTTAGTTTTGTTCTATTATTATTATTATTTTCTTTTTTAGAGGGGGAGGGGAATTCAGCTAAAAGTAGCCAAGGGTCAATTCAAGCAACTAGTACAAAAGATGCTTTTTTGCTGTCCTTTATTCAATATATTCAAGGTTATCATGCAATTCTGTTGTTTGACTGCATATATATATATTTTTTCTTTCTTTTCATTACAAGTTCTATATGTGTAAGTGGTGACCATAGCTATGATTACTATTATTTAGAATAATTTTTTACCTACTAAAAGAAAACAACTTGACTGTAAAACACTTACTGTAGGGCACTCGATATTAGGCATTACTTTCATGTGGATGTAAGGTTGAAATGTCAAAACCTTTATTAACCCGTGAACTACGCTTTAGCGTACTACACCTTGTTGTGATCTGATTCTATTGTTCTTTTTTGTGTTTTTTTTTCTAACTATTACCGTTTAACTATCACACTTTGTTTCACGGGTTAATGAAAACCACTCTAATTACTTACAGTAGTTCTTTTTTAATATTATCATTTACTTGTATAATTTAGATGAGCAATACATATTTCTTTATGGCTTTGTAGAGCTCATCTCGTTCCTCATAAATAACAAACAAAATGAAGTTTGTTCTTATTTTGGTGCAAAGGAATCTACATTAGTTTTCTAATCAGATAATTGTTTTTCTTTTAACACTCACCTGTTATTTCAACAGCCTTACTTGAGTTTGCTTGTCTCAGAAATAGACCTTGCTTAATAAACAAAGACATGTTACAAACTTATTTAATAATAGGTAACAACTGCAATATTGCATGAAGAGAGTGCCCCTCTCTTCCCCCTGCTATTGTTGAAATTATGCTCAATAAACTTTTACCTCTTCCCTCTCCACCAGTTAAGCATTCTATGTATGCTTCCCTGTACAAAATGCACCCCTTCAAATAGAACATTAAAGTTCACATACTTGTTTACTTCCTCAAACTCTTTGCTTTGTGTTTTTTGTTAACTTCCTAGAAACAAATTGAATACATATAATCAATAAATCTAGCAAGCTTATTTTGCAAACTCACTTTTTTTTTATTATTTTTGCGCAAAACCTATCAGGATTAAGGGGGTCCATCACAAAGAAAAAAAAACGAATTAAAAAAAAGCCCATTGGCCTGGGATCGAACCCGGTCTGAAGAACAAAACGGAAACCATACATACGGATTACCCAATCGGTATGGCAGCACAAGGCTTTTACGGAAGGCTGTAAAGAACCCGAAGGCCCCAAGCACCGATATTTCCGAGCGAATATGCTGTACAACACTCTTGCAAGGTTATCCCAACCCGCGCATTAATGGGGAGGACAATAACCAGGATCCCAGGCCTGTAATACGGTTACGCCACGCACAGCTCGCCGAGATTGTGGATGACAAAAAATAGAGGTCTATTTGGGCGTCTTGGGTCCCTTGGGGACTCGCCATGCGCACGGGCGCATCTCTTTTATTGTGTACATGACATCAAATTAGCGAAGAAAAAAGACGCTGTTTTGGTATCATGTGAAAAGCATAAAATAAATAGAAATAAAGACGTAAGGGGGGGAGCATATTGACATATTCATATTAGAATATTGACAAAATCCGAAATATTGTCTACGCTGACTAAGTAAAGCTGTATTTTACTTTAAAGGGGCAGCAGCATAGTACTGCGCATGTCTGGAGTCAGTGCTTATTGTAGGCTGTTAAGTGTCTACAAACAGTTGAACTTTTTAAAAGCTGTCAATAACTTATTAAATAATATGCAATATTATATTGAAAACTATGTTAATTGACAGTTTGTGGTCATTTTTTTTGTTTTGTTTAAAGTCTCCCACATGTACCAAAAGCTCATAAGTCAGTATTAGAATTTCACTGAAGTTCATTGTGTCAGGGCTCTAGAGCTATTGCAAATCTCTTAAACATGACACTCCCCCTTTAAAGGAAAGTAAAAAAAATCAAAATTGTTGGTGGGGGTCTCTGTTGTGTTTGTTTTCTTTTTAGTTTTGTTCTATTATTATTATTATTTTCTTTTTTAGAGGGGGAGGGGAATTCAGCTAAAAATAGCCAAGGGTCAATTCAAGCAACTAGTACAAAAGATGTTTTTTTGCAGTCCTTTATTCAATATATTCAAGGTTATCATGCAATTCTGTTGTTTGACTGCATATATATATATTTTTTCTTTCTTTTCATTACAAGTTCTATATGTGTAAGTGGTGACCATAGCTATGATTACTATTATTTAGAATAATTTTTTACCTACTAACAGAAAACAACTTGACTGCAAAACACTTACTGTAGGGCACTCGATATTAGGCATTACTTTCATGTGGATGTAAGGTTGAAATGTCAAAACCTTCATTAACCCGTGAACTACGCTTTAGCGTATTACACTTTGTGGTGATCTGATTCTATTGTTCTTTTTTGTGTTTTACTAACTATTACCGTTTAACTATCACACTTTGTTTCACGGGTTAATGAAAACCACTTTAATTACTTACAGTAGTTCTTTTTTAATATTATCATTTACTTGTATAATTTAGATGAGCAATACATATTTCTTTATGGCTTTGTAGAGCTCATCTCGTTCCTCATAAATAACAAACAAAATGAAGTTTGTTCTTATTTTGGTGCAAAGGAATCTACATTAGTTTTCTAATCAGATAATTGTTTTTCTTTTAACACTCACCTGTTATTTCAACAGCCTTACTTGTGTTTGCTTGTCTCAGAAATTGACCTTGCTTAATAAACAAAGACATGTTACAAACTTATTTAATAATAGGTAACAACTGCAATATTGTTGAAGAGAGTGCCCCTCTCTTCCCCTGCTATTGTTGACATCATGCTCAATAAACTGTTACCTCTCCCCTCTCCACCAGTTAAGCATTTTATGTATGCTTCCCTGTACAAAATGCGCCCCTTCAAATAGAACATTAATGTTCACATACTTGTTTACTTCCTCAAACTCTTTGCTTTGTGTTTTTTGTTAACTTCCTAGGAACAAATTGAATACATATAATCAATAAATCCAGGAAGCTTATTTTGCAAACTCACTTTTTTTTATTATTTTTGCGCAAAACCAATCAGGATTAGGGGGGTCAAGCACAAAGAAAGAAAACGAATAAAAAAAAAGCCCATTGGCCTGGGATCGAACCCGGTCTGAAGAACAAAACGGAAACCATACATACGGATTACCCAATCGGTATGGCAGCACAAGGCTTTTACGGAAGGCTGTAAAGAACCCGAAGGCCCCAAGCACCGATATTTCCGAGCGAATATGCTGTACAACACTCTTGCAAGGTTATCCCAACCCGCGCATTAATGGGGAGGACAATAACCAGGATCCCAGGCCTGTAATACGGTTACGCCACGCACAGCTCGCCGAGATTGTGGATGACAAAAAATAGAGGTCTATTTGGGCGTCTTGGGTCCCTTGGGGACTCGCCATGCGCACGGGCGCATCTCTTTTATTGTGTACATGACATCAAATTAGCGAAGAAAAAAGACGCTGTTTTGGTATCATGTGAAAAGCATAAAATAAATAGAAATAAAGACGTAAGGGGGGGAGCATATTGACATATTCATATTAGAATATTGACAAAATCCGAAATATTGTCTACGCTGACTAAGTAAAGCTGTATTTTACTTTAAAGGGGCAGCAGCATAGTACTGCGCATGTCTGGAGTCAGTGCTTATTGTAGGCTGTTAAGTGTCTACAAACAGTTGAACTTTTTAAAAGCTGTCAATAACTTATTAAATAATATGCAATATTATATTGAAAACTATGTTAATTGACAGTTTGTGGTCATTTTTTTTGTTTTGTTTAAAGTCTCCCACATGTACCAAAAGCTCATAAGTCAGTATTAGAATTTCACTGAAGTTCATTGTGTCAGGGCTCTAGAGCTATTGCAAATCTCTTAAACATGACACTCCCCCTTTAAAGGAAAGTAAAAAAAATCAAAATTGTTGGTGGGGGTCTCTGTTGTGTTTGTTTTCTTTTTAGTTTTGTTCTATTATTATTATTATTTTCTTTTTTAGAGGGGGAGGGGAATTCAGCTAAAAATAGCCAAGGGTCAATTCAAGCAACTAGTACAAAAGATGTTTTTTTGCAGTCCTTTATTCAATATATTCAAGGTTATCATGCAATTCTGTTGTTTGACTGCATATATATATATTTTTTCTTTCTTTTCATTACAAGTTCTATATGTGTAAGTGGTGACCATAGCTATGATTACTATTATTTAGAATAATTTTTTACCTACTAACAGAAAACAACTTGACTGCAAAACACTTACTGTAGGGCACTCGATATTAGGCATTACTTTCATGTGGATGTAAGGTTGAAATGTCAAAACCTTCATTAACCCGTGAACTACGCTTTAGCGTATTACACTTTGTGGTGATCTGATTCTATTGTTCTTTTTTGTGTTTTACTAACTATTACCGTTTAACTATCACACTTTGTTTCACGGGTTAATGAAAACCACTTTAATTACTTACAGTAGTTCTTTTTTAATATTATCATTTACTTGTATAATTTAGATGAGCAATACATATTTCTTTATGGCTTTGTAGAGCTCATCTCGTTCCTCATAAATAACAAACAAAATGAAGTTTGTTCTTATTTTGGTGCAAAGGAATCTACATTAGTTTTCTAATCAGATAATTGTTTTTCTTTTAACACTCACCTGTTATTTCAACAGCCTTACTTGTGTTTGCTTGTCTCAGAAATTGACCTTGCTTAATAAACAAAGACATGTTACAAACTTATTTAATAATAGGTAACAACTGCAATATTGTTGAAGAGAGTGCCCCTCTCTTCCCCTGCTATTGTTGACATCATGCTCAATAAACTGTTACCTCTCCCCTCTCCACCAGTTAAGCATTTTATGTATGCTTCCCTGTACAAAATGCGCCCCTTCAAATAGAACATTAATGTTCACATACTTGTTTACTTCCTCAAACTCTTTGCTTTGTGTTTTTTGTTAACTTCCTAGGAACAAATTGAATACATATAATCAATAAATCCAGGAAGCTTATTTTGCAAACTCACTTTTTTTTATTATTTTTGCGCAAAACCAATCAGGATTAGGGGGGTCAAGCACAAAGAAAGAAAACGAATAAAAAAAAAGCCCATTGGCCTGGGATCGAACCCGGTCTGAAGAACAAAACGGAAACCATACATACGGATTACCCAATCGGTATGGCAGCACAAGGCTTTTACGGAAGGCTGTAAAGAACCCGAAGGCCCCAAGCACCGATATTTCCGAGCGAATATGCTGTACAACACTCTTGCAAGGTTATCCCAACCCGCGCATTAATGGGGAGGACAATAACCAGGATCCCAGGCCTGTAATACGGTTACGCCACGCACAGCTCGCCGAGATTGTGGATGACAAAAAATAGAGGTCTATTTGGGCGTCTTGGGTCCCTTGGGGACTCGCCATGCGCACGGGCGCATCTCTTTTATTGTGTACATGACATCAAATTAGCGAAGAAAAAAGACGCTGTTTGGTATCATGTGAAACGCATAAAATAAATAGAAATAAAGACGTAAGGGGGGAGAATATTGACATATTCATATTAGAATATTGACAAAATCCGCAATATTGTCTACGCTGACTAAGTAAAGCTGTATTTTACTTTAAAGGGGCAGCAACATAGTACTGCGCATGTCTGGAGTCAGTGATTATTGTAGGCTTTTAAGTGTCAACAAACAGTTGAACTTTTTAAAAGCTGTAAATACCTTATTAAATAATATGCTATATTATATTGAAAACTATGTTAATTGACAGTTTGTGGTCATTTTTTTTTGTTTTGTTTAAAGTCTCCCACATGTACCAAAAGCTCATAAGTCAGTATTAGAATTTCACTGAAGTTCATTGTGTCAGGGCTCTAAAGCTATTGCAAATCTCTTAACCATGACACTCCCCTTTTAAAGGAAAGTAAAAAAAAAATCAAAATTGTTGGTGGGGGTCTCTGTTGTGTTTGTTTTCTTTTTAGTTTTGTTCTATTATTATTATTATTATTATTTTCTTTTTTAGAGGGGGATGGGAATTCAGCTAAAAATAGCCAAGGGTCAATTCAAGCAACTAGTACAAAAGATGGTTTTTTTGCAGTCCTTTATTCAATATATTCAAGGTTATCATGCAATTCTGTTGTTTGACTGCATATATATATATTTTTTTTCTTTCTTTTCCTTACAGTTTCTATATGTGTAAGTGGTGACCATAGCTATGATTACTATTATTTAGAATAATTTTTTACCTACTAAAAGAAAACAACTTGACTGCAAAACACTTACTGTAGGGCACTCGATATTAGGCATTACTTTCATGTGGATGTAAGGTTGAAATGTCAAAACCTTCATTAACCCGTGAATTACGCTTTAGCGTATTACACTTTGTTGTGATCTGATTCTATTGTTCTTTTTTGTGTTTTACTAACTATTACCGTTTAACTATCACACTTTGTTTCACGGGTTAATGAAAACCACTCTAATTACTTACAGTAATTCTTTTTTAATATTATTATTTACTTGTATAATTTAGATGAGCAATACATATTTCTTCTTGGCCTTGTAAAGCTCATCTCGTTCCTCATAAATAACAAACAAAATGAAGTTTGTTCTTATTTGGTGCAAAGGAATCTACATTAGTTTTCTAATCAGATAATTGTTTTTTTTAACACTCACCTGTTATTTCAACAGCTCTTACTTGAGTTTGCTTGTCTCAGAAATAGACCTTGCTTAATAAACAAAGACATGTTACAAACTTATTTAATAATAGGTAACAACTGCAATATTGTATGAAGAGAGTGCCCCTCTCTTCCCCCTGCTATTGTTGAAATTATGCTCAATAAACTGTTACCTCTTCCCTCTCCACCAGTTAAGCATTCTATGTATGCTTCCCTGTACAAAATGCACCCCTTCAAATAGAACATTAAAGTTCACATACTTGTTTACTTCCTCAAACTCTTTGCTTTGTGTTTTTTGTTAACTTCCTAGGAACAAATTGAATACATATAATCAATAAATCTAGCAAGCTTATTTTGCAAACTCACTTTTTTTTATTATTTTTGCGCAAAACCTATCAGGATTAAGGGGGTCCAGCAAAAAGGAAAAAAAACGAATTAAAAAAAAAGCCCATTGGCCTGGGATCGAACCCGGTCTGAAGAACAAAACGGAAACCATACATACGGATTACCCAATCGGTATGGCAGCACAAGGCTTTTACGGAAGGCTGTAAAGAACCCGAAGGCCCCAAGCACCGATATTTCCGAGCGAATATGCTGTACAACACTCTTGCAAGGTTATCCCAACCCGCGCATTAATGGGGAGGACAATAACCAGGATCCCAGGCCTGTAATACGGTTACGCCACGCACAGCTCGCCGAGATTGTGGATGACAAAAAATAGAGGTCTATTTGGGCGTCTTGGGTCCCTTGGGGACTCGCCATGCGCACGGGCGCATCTCTTTTATTGTGTACATGACATCAAATTAGCGAAGAAAAAAGACGCTGTTTTGGTATTATGTGAAAATCATAAAATAAATAGAAATAAAGACGTAAGGGGGGAGAATATTGACATCTTCATATTAGAATATTGACAAAATCCGCAATTTTGTCTACGCTGACTAAGTAAAGCTGTATTTTACTTTAAAGGGGCAGCAACATAGTACTGCGCATGTCTGGAGTCAGTGATTATTGTAGGCTTTTAAGTGTCAACAAACAGTTGAACTTTTTAAAAGCTGTGAATACCTTATTAAATAATATGCTATATTATATTGAAAACTATGTTAATTGACAGTTTGTGGTCATTTTTTTTGTTTTGTTTAAAGTCTCCCACATGTACCAAAAGCTCATAAGTCAGTATTAGAATTTCACTGAAGTTCATTGTGTCAGGGCTCTAGAGCTATTGCAAATCTCTTAAACATGACACACCCCCTTTAAAGGAAAGTAAAAAAAATCAAAATTGTTGGTGGGGGTCTCTGTTGTGTTTGTTTTCTTTTTAGTTTTGTTCTATTATTATTATTATTTTCTTTTTTAGAGGGGGAGTGGAATTCAGCTAAAAATAGCCAAGGGTCAATTCAAGCAACTAGTACAAAAGATGTTTTTTTTGCAGTCCTTTATTCAATATATTCAAGGTTATCATGCAATTCTGTTGTTTGGCTGCATATATATATATATTTTTTTTCTTCTTTTCCTTACAGTTTCTATATGTGTAAGTGGTGACCATAGCTATGATTACTATTATTTAGAATAATTTTTTACCTACTAAAAGAAAACAACTTGACTGCAAAACACTTACTGTAGGGCACTCGATATTAGGCATTACTTTCATGTGGATGTAAGGTTGAAATGTCAAAACCTTCATTAACCCGTGAACTACGCTTTAGCGTATTACACTTTGTTGTGATCTGATTCTATTGTTCTTTTTTGTGTTTTACTAACTATTACCGTTTAACTATCACACTTTGTTTCACGGGTTAATGAAAACCACTCTAATTACTTACAGTAATTCTTTTTTAATATTATTATTTACTTGTATAATTTAGATGAGCAATACATATTTCTTCTTGGCCTTGTAGAGCTCATCTCGTTCCTCATAAATAACAAACAAAATGAAGTTTGTTCTTATTTGGTGCAAAGGAATCTACATTAGTTTTATAATCAGATAATTGTTTTTTTTTAACACTCACCTGTTATTTCAACAGCTCTTACTTGAGTTTGCTTGTCTCAGAAATAGACCTTGCTTAATAAACAAATATATCTTACAAACTTATTTAATAATAGGTAACAACTGCAATATTGTATGAAGAGAGTGCCCCTCCCTTCCCCTGCTATTGTTGACATCATGCTCAATAAACTGTTACCTCTCCCCTCTCCACCAGTTAAGCATTCTATGTATGCTTCCCTGTACAAAATGCGCCCCTTCAAATAGAACATTAATGTTCACATACTTGTTTACTTCCTCAAACTCTTTGCTTTGTGTTTTTTGTTAACTTCCTAGGAACAAATTGAATACATATAATCAATAAATCCAGGAAGCTTATTTTGCAAACTCACTTTTTTTATTATTTTTGCGCAAAACCAATCAGGATTAGGGGGGTCAAGCACAAAGAAAGAAAACGAATAAAAAAAAAGCCCATTGGCCTGGGATCGAACCCGGTCTGAAGAACAAAACGGAAACCATACATACGGATTACCCAATCGGTATGGCAGCACAAGGCTTTTACGGAAGGCTGTAAAGAACCCGAAGGCCCCAAGCACCGATATTTCCGAGCGAATATGCTGTACAACACTCTTGCAAGGTTATCCCAACCCGCGCATTAATGGGGAGGACAATAACCAGGATCCCAGGCCTGTAATACGGTTACGCCACGCACAGCTCGCCGAGATTGTGGATGACAAAAAATAGAGGTCTATTTGGGCGTCTTGGGTCCCTTGGGGACTCGCCATGCGCACGGGCGCATCTCTTTTATTGTGTACATGACATCAAATTAGCGAAGAAAAAAGACGCTGTTTGGTATCATGTGAAACGCATAAAATAAATAGAAATAAAGACGTAAGGGGGGAGAATATTGACATATTCATATTAGAATATTGACAAAATCCGCAATATTGTCTACGCTGACTAAGTAAAGCTGTATTTTACTTTAAAGGGGCAGCAACATAGTACTGCGCATGTCTGGAGTCAGTGATTATTGTAGGCTTTTAAGTGTCAACAAACAGTTGAACTTTTTAAAAGCTGTGAATACCTTATTAAATAATATGCTATATTATATTGAAAACCATGTTAATTGACAGTTTGTGGTCATTTTTTTTGTTTTGTTTAAAGTCTCCCACATGTACCAAAAGCTCATAAGTCAGTATTAGAATTTCACTGAAGTTCATTGTGTCAGGGCTCTAGAGCTATTGCAAATCTCTTAAACATGACACACCCCCTTTAAAGGAAAGTAAAAAAAATCAAAATTGTTGGTGGGGGTCTCTGTTGTGTTTGTTTTCTTTTTAGTTTTGTTCTATTATTATTATTATTTTCTTTTTTAGAGGGGGAGTGGAATTCAGCTAAAAATAGCCAAGGGTCAATTCAAGCAACTAGTACAAAAGATGTTTTTTTTGCAGTCCTTTATTCAATATATTCAAGGTTATCATGCAATTCTGTTGTTTGGCTGCATATATATATATATTTTTTTCTTTCTTTTCCTTACAGTTTCTATATGTGTAAGTGTTGACCATAGCTATGATTACTATTATTTAGAATAATTTTTTACCTACTAAAAGAAAACAACTTGACTGCAAAACACTTACTGTAGGGCACTCGATATTAGGCATTACTTTCATGTGGATGTAAGGTTGAAATGTCAAAACCTTCATTAACCCGTGAACTACGCTTTAGGGTATTACACTTTGTTGTGATCTGATTCTATTGTTCTTTTTTGTGTTTTACTAACTATTACCGTTTAACTATCACACTTTGTTTCACGGGTTAATGAAAACCACTCTAATTACTTACAGTAATTCTTTTTTAATATTATTATTTACTTGTATAATTTAGATGAGCAATACATATTTCTTCTTGGCCTTGTAGAGCTCATCTCGTTCCTCATAAATAACAAACAAAATGAAGTTTGTTCTTATTTGGTGCAAAGGAATCTACATTAGTTTTCTAATCAGATAATTGTTTTTTTTTAACACTCACCTGTTATTTCAACAGCTCTTACTTGAGTTTGCTTGTCTCAGAAATAGACCTTGCTTAATTAACAAATATATCTTACAAACTTATTTAATAATAGGTAACAACTGCAATATTGTATGAAGAGAGTGCCCCTCCCTTCCCCTGCTATTGTTGACATCATGCTCAATAAACTGTTACCTCTCCCCTCTCCACCAGTTAAGCATTCTATGTATGCTTCCCTGTACAAAATGCGCCCCTTCAAATAGAACATTAATGTTCACATACTTGTTTACTTCCTCAAACTCTTTGCTTTGTGTTTTTTGTTAACTTCCTAGGAACAAATTGAATACATATAATCAATAAATCCAGGAAGCTTATTTTGCAAACTCACTTTTTTTATTATTTTTGCGCAAAACCAATCAGGATTAGGGGGGTCAAGCACAAAGAAAGAAAACGAATAAAAAAAAAGCCCATTGGCCTGGGATCGAACCCGGTCTGAAGAACAAAACGGAAACCATACATACGGATTACCCAATCGGTATGGCAGCACAAGGCTTTTACGGAAGGCTGTAAAGAACCCGAAGGCCCCAAGCACCGATATTTCCGAGCGAATATGCTGTACAACACTCTTGCAAGGTTATCCCAACCCGCGCATTAATGGGGAGGACAATAACCAGGATCCCAGGCCTGTAATACGGTTACGCCACGCACAGCTCGCCGAGATTGTGGATGACAAAAAATAGAGGTCTATTTGGGCGTCTTGGGTCCCTTGGGGACTCGCCATGCGCACGGGCGCATCTCTTTTATTGTGTACATGACATCAAATTAGCGAAGAAAAAAGACGCTGTTTGGTATCATGTGAAACGCATAAAATAAATAGAAATAAAGACGTAAGGGGGGAGAATATTGACATATTCATATTAGAATATTGACAAAATCCGCAATATTGTCTACGCTGACTAAGTAAAGCTGTATTTTACTTTAAAGGGGCAGCAACATAGTACTGCGCATGTCTGGAGTCAGTGATTATTGTAGGCTTTTAAGTGTCAACAAACAGTTGAACTTTTTAAAAGCTGTGAATACCTTATTAAATAATATGCTATATTATATTGAAAACTATGTTAATTGACAGTTTGTGGTCATTTTTTTTGTTTTGTTTAAAGTCTCCCACATGTACCAAAAGCTCATAAGTCAGTATTAGAATTTCACTAAAGTTCATTGTGTCAGGGCTCTAGAGCTATTGCAAATCTCTTAACCATGACACTCCCCTTTTAAAGGAAAGTAAAAAAAAATCAAAATTGTTGGTGGGGGTCTCTGTTGTGTTTGTTTTCTTTTTAGTTTTGTTCTATTATTATTATTATTATTTTCTTTTTTAGAGGGGGAGGGGAATTCAGCTAAAAATAGCCAAGGGTCAATTCAAGCAACTAGTACAAAAGATGGTTTTTTTGCAGTCCTTTATTCAATATATTCAAGGTTATCATGCAATTCTGTTGTTTGACTGCATATATATATTTTTTTTTTTCTTTCTTTTCCTTACAGTTTCTATATGTGTAAGTGGTGACCATAGCTATGATTACTATTATTTAGAATAATTTTTTACCTACTAAAAGAAAACAACTTGACTGCAAAACATATACTGTAGGGCACTCGATATTAGGCATTACTTTCATGTGGATGTAAGGTTGAAATGTCAAAACCTTCATTAACCCGTGAACTACGCTTTAGCGTATTACACTTTGTTGTGATCTGATTCTATTGTTCTTTTTTGTGTTTTACTAACTATTACCGTTTAACTATCACACTTTGTTTCACGGGTTAATGAAAACCACTCTAATTACTTACAGTAATTCTTTTTTAATATTATTATTTACTTGTATAATTTAGATGAGCAATACATATTTCTTCTTGGCCTTGTAGAGCTCATCTCGTTCCTCATAAATAACAAACAAAATGAAGTTTGTTCTTATTTGGTGCAAAGGAATCTACATTAGTTTTCTAATCAGATAATTGTTTTTTTTAACACTCACCTGTTATTTCAACAGCTCTTACTTGAGTTTGCTTGTCTCAGAAATAGACCTTGCTTAATAAACAAAGACATGTTACAAACTTATTTAATAATAGGTAACAACTGCAATATTGTATGAAGAGAGTGCCCCTCTCTTCCCCCTGCTATTGTTGAAATTATGCTCAATAAACTGTTACCTCTTCCCTCTCCACCAGTTAAGCATTCTATGTATGCTTCCCTGTACAAAATGCACCCCTTCAAATAGAACATTAAAGTTCACATACTTGTTTACTTCCTCAAACTCTTTGCTTTGTGTTTTTTGTTAACTTCCTAGGAACAAATTGAATACATATAATCAATAAATCTAGCAAGCTTATTTTGCAAACTCACTTTTTTTATTATTTTTGCGCAAAACCTATCAGGATTAAGGGGGTCCAGCAAGAAGAAAAAAAAAACGAATTAAAAAAAAGCCCATTGGCCTGGGATCGAACCCGGTCTGAAGAACAAAACGGAAACCATACATACGGATTACCCAATCGGTATGGCAGCACAAGGCTTTTACGGAAGGCTGTAAAGAACCCGAAGGCCCCAAGCACCGATATTTCCGAGCGAATATGCTGTACAACACTCTTGCAAGGTTATCCCAACCCGCGCATTAATGGGGAGGACAATAACCAGGATCCCAGGCCTGTAATACGGTTACGCCACGCACAGCTCGCCGAGATTGTGGATGACAAAAAATAGAGGTCTATTTGGGCGTCTTGGGTCCCTTGGGGACTCGCCATGCGCACGGGCGCATCTCTTTTATTGTGTACATGACATCAAATTAGCGAAGAAAAAAGACGCTGTTTTGGTATTATGTGAAAATCATAAAATAAATAGAAATAAAGACGTAAGGGGGGAGAATATTGACATCTTCATATTAGAATATTGACAAAATCCGCAATTTTGTCTACGCTGACTAAGTAAAGCTGTATTTTACTTTAAAGGGGCAGCAACATAGTACTGCGCATGTCTGGAGTCAGTGATTATTGTAGGCTTTTAAGTGTCAACAAACAGTTGAACTTTTTAAAAGCTGTGAATACCTTATTAAATAATATGCTATATTATATTGAAAACTATGTTAATTGACAGTTTGTGGTCATTTTTTTTGTTTTGTTTAAAGTCTCCCACATGTACCAAAAGCTCATAAGTCAGTATTAGAATTTCACTGAAGTTCATTGTGTCAGGGCTTTTTGGTTTGGATCGGGTATTCGTACCAAGACGTAGGGGCCTAAAGTGCTGTGGTAGTGAGGTGGGTGTAATCGTATGGTATGGTGATGTTGGAGGGTGATGGTGAGGGATGGCTAGTAAGGTAATGTGGAGTGGAGATGGTAGTAATGTAATTACGGTGGGGAGGTGGATAGGTTAGACTAGCAGGTGGTGGAGGGTGGTGGAAAGATAAAGTGGGACTATAGAATAGGTTGTGGTAGTGTGTGGTGGGTAGGTGAAAAAGAAAAAAATTAGTAATAATATGGTGTGGTATGGAGATGGCTAATGGCTGTGTTGGTGGGGGAAAAATTGGTATGGTGTATAGGTAAGAATGGTGGTGAGGGGGATGTGGAGTAGGTGTAGTTGTGGGAACTATTAGGTATGAAATAGTATATCATGATCGTTACTATGAAAATATGGAGTATGAATATAATGCCTAAATGATGTAAAAATTGAACAGGAAATATGTCCAAAAGGTGTCGAAAAATCCACCAAAAATAATGGAATAGTTTACGTTACAGCGGAAGTAATTGTAAAATAAATTGTAGCGCAGAAATATTATAAGAAATAATATAATGAGACTAAAGAAAACAAAGAAAACTAACTTTTTGGTTTGGATCGGGTATTCGTACCAAGACGTAGGGGCCTAAAGTGGTGTGGTAGTGAGGTGGGTGTAATCGTATGGTATGGTGATGTTGGAGGGTGATGGTGAGGGATGGCTAATAAGATAGTGTAGAGTGGAGATGGTAGTAATGTAATTACGGTGAAAAGGTGGATAGGTAAGACTAGTAGGTGGTGGAGGGTGGTGAAAAGATAAAGTGGGACTATAAAATAGGTTGTGGTAGTGTGTGGTGGGTAGGTGAAAAAGAAATAATTAGTAATAATATGGTGTGGTATGGAGATGGCTAATGGCTGTGTTGGTGGGGGGGAAAATAGGTATGGTGTATAGGTAAGAGTGGTGGTGAGGGAGATGTGGAGTAGGTGTAGTTGTGGGAACTATTAGGTATGAAATAGTATATCATGATCGTTACTATGACAATATGGGGTATGAATATAATGCCTAAATGATGTAAAAAATGAACAGGAAATATGTCCAAAAGGTGTTAAAAAATCCACCAAAAATAATAGAATAGTTTCTGTTACAGCGAAAGTAATTGTAAAATAAATTGTAGCGCAGAAATATTATAAGAAATAATATAATGAGACTAAAGAAAACAAAGAAAACTGATTTTTATGGGTTAAGAATAGAACGGAAGTGACGTAGCACTAATGCATATACGGTAAGTTAATTATGCGACCCAATTTAGAACGAACTAACGCTTTGACACAAGCCGATGCGTTACCATGAAATAGATAAGTTCACGTGAATGATGCGAATTAGCACGGAAAATATGTGTATTGATGGAGTTACATGAAAGACAAAGGGTTATAACAGCGATGGCAAAAGGTTAGAGTGTAGAATGATGCCGCACGTGTTATAGGAACGGAGATAATTGCTTGTTTAAACTTGAGTGACCTCGTGCCTGACCCGATGAGTGAACTGTTAGTAAAGCAATTCACAAAGCAGAAACTAGCTTGGAGTTGTGTATAAGAACAAAATCATTCTCCAGAAAAGAATGTAAAACAGATCTAACAGATCTCCCCCATTCATAATGAGGTCGTATGTGTTATAGGAACGGAGATGATTGTTTGCTAAAACTCGAGTGGCCTCGTGCCTGATTCGATGAATGAATTGTAAGTGAAGCAATTAACAAAGCGGAAACCAGCTTAAAAATGTGTATCGGAATAAAATCATTCTACAGGAAAGAATGTAAATAAAAACTTAAATGATTGTAATAAACGGAGAAGTTATTGTGTAAGGTTATGTTCGGGTGGTTAAGATTATGGGTTATGAGACTACGGGTTAAGATTGTTATGAGAGATGGGGTTGATAATAAAACGACATGAGAGTTATGAATGAAGGGTTTTTTTTTTGTTTAGTAGAGAAGGTGGTTAGTAAATATGGTATTATGTGGAGATTAAAACAGTTAAAATCGGAAGCTTGTTGCTAGTGTTGTGTAGCGGATGTGAAGAGGTGATGGCGGCTAAATAAAATCTGATAAAGGGGGATAATGTGAGTGTGAACAGAATGATAAGCAGGGATATTGTGAAAAGACTGTGTAGTGTTTATGGGAAAGTGTGTTGTGTGTAGGGTGGGAAAGTAATGTGTAGGATAAGAGAAAGAAAAGTGTTTGGATTGTAGGGAGGAAATGGTGAGCGGTAATGGGGAGGGTGAGGTATGTGTGGAGGTATGTATCTAATGAAGTGTGTAAATGGTATGACTGACAGGCGAAATTAAACAACAAGAGAGACCGAATGAGTGTTGCGAAAACGCCGAGAAAAGATAAAAAATACTGTAGCGGTGAAAGGGTGTATTGCGGACAATGGAAATTGATGCTAGTAAAACGGCGAGAAGAAGATGAAGTAGGGGCGCGGGAGGCGACAAAGGGAGCGCGGTGAGAGTGGAGATGACGCTGAAACGTTAACAAGACAGGAAGGATAGTTTTCCCCAGATGAAGCGATAATCGGTGGTAAGAGATAAGGGTAAAAGACAAAGGCACGAAGAAAACAACCGGCATGTATATGCAAAATGGACATAACAAAATAAACCAATAAGACAAAAGTGTGTAGGGCATTTCAAAGAGCTCTGCGAAATGTAGAACTAAAGGCATATAACGCCAACCAAGACTTCTCATCAGGGGGCGAGGTTTATTGGTTGGTCATATACGAACCTGGAGATTAAAGCGGGGGGACTTAGGGGAAATCTAGGGGAAAACCGGCGATGATGGTGGGAGTAAAAAGGGAAAAAACTAGGGAGATGATTCGTATATGAAGCGTGTTTCGAATGATAAGGCCCTCATCACCAGCCCCTACACGCTCGTTAGTAATGCCTCTAGTGAAGCGTGGTGCATGCAATTGCCAAACCTGTGTATCGCCTGGCTTCGCCTGAGTACATGGCTTGGTCTGAAAAGTAAAAAGTAGCGCGCAGGGGAATGAGGTAAAGAGAAAAAAATGGATAGAGGCTGAGCTAGGAGGGGGGAGTGTGTAGTGGATAAAATGGTGCATGTGGTGGTCCTGGCTAGTGGCTGTATGTGGTGGATTAAATGATAAATAAGTGTGGGAACTTATGCATGTAGCGGGAAGGGGAGAGAATACGGGTGTCTTGATGTGATAGCTAGTATGTAGGATGTGTGGGAAGGAGGGTGTACATACCCGAGATGTGTATTCGCGGGGCTTGGATTGTCTGTCTTGCAGGTATTCCGTATGTAGCGAAGTGAGGGGTAATGAGGGGATTGCGCTCGTGGTTATACGGGTATTAGATGAAAATAGATATCACTGTTTCCGTTTCCGGTTATTGTACATCCGGGTATTTATTAAATTGGTTGCGGTTTGGTTTACAAAATGGGCTAAATACGGCGGATGAATACAACGAATGATTATATTATTGTACGGGAATATCATGGAAGTGTTCTGTGTTAGATACTGAGGGGACTGCGCTCGTGGTTATACGAGTATTAGATGAAAATAGATGTCGCTGTTTCCGGTTTCGGCCATTGTACATCCGGGTATTTATTAAATTGGTTGCGGTTTGGTTTACTTTTTGGTTTGGATCGGGTATTCGTACCAAGACGTAGGGGCCTAAAGTGGTGTGGTAGTGAGGTTGGTGTGATCATATGGTATGGTGATGTTGGATGGTGATGGTGAAGGATGGCTAGTAAGATAGAGTGGAGATGGTAGTAATGTAATTACGGTGAAAAGGTGGATTGGTTCGACTAGTAGGTGGTGGAGGGTGGTGAAAAGATAAAGTGGGACTATAGAATAGGTTGTGGTAGTGTGTGGTGGGCAGGCGAAAAAGAAAAAATAATAATAATATGGTGTGGTGTGGAGATGGCTAATGGCTGTGTTGGTGGGAAAAAACCGGCACGGTGTATAGGCGAGAGCGGCGGCGAGGGGGATGTGGAGCAGATAAGGCCCACAACTCAGCGTGATGGGTCTATGTGTTTTAAAATGGCGGTGGTGCGGAGGACGATTTAAAATCTGCGAGGCCACGGTGCAAATGTGGGTGATGATGTATCGTTATGATGTTATGTGATCGTAAGGTGTTGGTTTGTGGGTAGGTAGGGTGGGTCATAGGGTGTGGTCGTTTGTAGTTGGGTTTTGTGCTGTGGGGTAAATGTTTGTATGGTTGGGGAGGGGGCTGTATGTAGGTGTTTGTAAGGGGGGGAAAATTGGTTGTGGGGTAGTGTCTGGTGTAGGGTGTGGCTGGTTGGTGTGTTGTGGGTTGGTTGGTATAGTCGTAGGATGCTATGGTGTGTATGTGGTAGGCTATGTGTGGAGGGGTAGATGTGTGTATGGTGGGAGGGGGGTTGGACTGTATGTAGGTTGTGGTGTTGGGGGGAGCGTTGGTTGTAGGACTAGTGGCTGCTGTAGGGTGTGGTTGGTTTGGTGTGTTGTAGGGTGAGTAGTGTTGTGGCCATGGGGGGGGGGGGAAAGGGGTGTGTGGTTTTGTTGTTGGCAGGGGTCTGGCTTGTGTAGGGTGTGTTAGGTGTGTATATTTTAGGTGAGAGTGTAGGAAAGTGTGAGGGGGGGGGGAGGAAGTGTATGTGTAGGTGTGTAAGGCTTAGGTGGGTGTTGGTGTTGTGTTGTGGCTTGGAATAATCGTGGTGGGTTGTATGATGGCGTGGTTTGGGTAAAGTGGGTATGGGGCTGTTTGTTGGGTGAGGGATGAGGGGGTGCTTGTTGTGGGGTAGGTGGGTGGCTAGGTGTGGGTGATGAGAGTAGGGGGGTACTTGGGTGGTTAGCTGGGTATGAGTGGGGAGAGAAAAAGGGGGTTGTGACATGTATAGGGCTGGGTGGTAGTAGTGGGTAGTGATGTTGTGTGGTAAGGATAGAGTAAGATTTAATTTGTGAGAGGGATGTGGATATGTATGTGTATGTACTATGTGTAGGAGGGAAGGTGGTTGTAGGTGGGGTGGTTGTGTGTGTTTTGGGCGTGTGGTGTTGGGGGAGTGGGATGGTGTGGGGGTTTGTATGCCTAGGGGTGGTGGTAGTGGCATGTTGAGGTGTAGTTGAGGTGTGTAGGTGGGGTTAGGGGTGTGGGGTAAAGGGGTGGAGTGTGCTAGTGGTATGAGGTGGGTATGGGAGGGTGTGGGTAGTAGGGCGCGCTTAGTGGTGGGTGTGGGGAGGAGGGCTGGGTGGTGAGGTGTAGTGGGAGGGGGTGCAGTGTGGTGCGGTGGGTGTGTGGGTAGTAGGGGGTTTGGGGGGTGAGGTGTGTTAGTGTGGCTAGGTGTGGGGGTAGGTGGGGAGTGTGGCGGTGTGGTGGAGGGGGTCGGGGGGCTGGGGGGGGGAATGTAGTGTATTATGAGGTTGGTAGCTAGGGCTGGGTGGGGGGGGAAGATAGGTAGTAGGGCATCGTGTTGCGTGGGGGAGAGGTAGTCAAAAAAATTTTTTTTGGGTAGGAGATGTTGTGTGAGGGGGTAAGGCATGTTGGAGTAAAATATCATCTTCAATGTAGGAGGGGTCTGTATGATAAGGGGTGTTGGGTGTTGAGGTGTTAGAGTAGAGTTTGGGCGTGTGGGTGGATAGGGTTGTGGCAGTAGTGGTTGACACGTGTGGGGGTACAACAGGTCCTGTTGTGCCATAGCGACGGCGGGTGGAGGCTGTGGAGAGATTATAATGATGAGTGTAAGCAATATTGGAGGGAGATGGGGTTGTGTGTTGTTATCAGAGGGAAAGTGGGAAGGAGGTGAGGTGTGGGAGGGGGTACGTCTTGGGATCACAGATTGTGATACAGCACTTTCCCCGTATGGTACATAACTTTTTGGTTTTGGGGGGAAGGGGTGTGTGGTTTTTGTGTTGGCACGGGTCTGGCTTGTGTAGGGTGTGTTAGGTGTGTATATTTTAGGTGAGAGTGTAGAAAAGTGTGAGGGGGGGAGGAAGTGTATGTGTAGGTGTGTGGGGCTTAGGTGGGTGTTGGTGTTGTGTTGGGGTTTTGAATAATCGTGGTGGGTTGTATGATGACGTGGTATGGGTGAAGTGGGTATGGGGCTGTTTGTGGGGTTAGGGATGAGGGGGTGCTTGTTGTGGGGTAGGTGGGTGGTTGGGTGCGGGTGATGTGGGTAGGGGGGGGCTTGGGTGGTAAGCTAGGTTTGAGGGGGGAGAGAAAGGGGGTTGTGACATGTATAGAGCTGGGTGGTAGTAGTGGGTAGGTATGTTGTGTGGTAAGGATAGAGTAAGATTTGATTTGTGAGAGGGATGTGGGTATGTATGTGTTTGTACTATGTGTAGGAGGGAAGATGGTTGTAGGCGGGGTGGTTGTGTGTTTTTTGGGCGTGTGGTGTTGGGGGAGTGGGGTAGTGTGGGGGTCTGTATGCCTAGGGGTGGTGGTAGTGGCATGTTGGGGTGTAGTTGAGGTGTGTAGGTGGGGTAAGGGGTGTGGGGTATAGGGGAGGAGTGTGCTAGTGGTGTGAGGTGGGTGTGGGAGGGTGTGGGTAGTGGAGGGTTTGGGGGGTGAGGTGTGTTAGTGTGGGAGTAGGTGGGGAGTGTGGCGGTGTGGTGGGGGGGGGGTCGGGGCGTGGAGGTGTGGGAGGGGGTACGTCTTGGGATCACAGATTGTGATACAGTACTTTCCCCGTATGGTACATAACTTTTTGGTTTTGATCGGGTATTCGTACCAAGACGTAGGGGCCTAAAGTGGTGTGGTAGTGAGGTGGGTGTAATCGTATGGTATGGTGATGTTGGATGGTGATGGTGAGAGATGGCTAGTAAGGTAATGTGGAGTGGAGATGGTAGTAATGTAATTACGGTGGGGAGGTGGATAGGTTAGACTAGTAGGTGGTGGAGGGTGGTTGAAAGATAAAGTGGGACTTTAGAATAAGTTGTGGTAGTGTGTGGTGGGAAGGTGAAAAAGCAAAAAAAATAAAATAATAATAATATGGTGTGGTATGGAGATGACTAATGGCTGTGTTGGTGGGGGAAAATTGGTACGGTGTATAGGTAAGAGTGGTGGTGAGGGAGATGTGGAGTAGATGTATTTGTGGGAACTACTAGGTATGAAATAGTATATCATGACCATTACTATGACAATATAGAGTATGAATCTAATGCCTAAATGATGTAAAAAATTAACAGGAAATATGTCCAAAAAGTGTACAAAAAACACCAAAAATAATAGAATAGTTTCTATTACAGCGAAAGTAATTGTAAAATAAATTGTAGCGCAGAAATATTATAAGAAATAATATTATGAGACTAAAGAAAACAAAGAAAACTAACTTTTCTGGGTTAAGAATAGAACGGAAGTGACGTAGCACTTATGCATATTCGGTAAGTGAATTATGCGACCAATTTTAGAACGAACGAACGCTTTGACACAAGCCGATGCGTTACCATGAAATAGATAAGTTTTTGGTTTGGGTCGGGTATTCGTACCAAGACGTAGGGGCCTAAAGTGATTTGGTAGTGAGGTGGGTGTGATCATATGGTATGGTAATGTTGGAGGGTGATGGTGAAGGATGGCTAGTAAGGCAATGCAGAGTGGAGATGGTAGTAATGTAATTACGGTGAAGAGGTGGATAGGTTAGACTAGTAGGTGGTGGAGGGTGGTGAAAAGAAAGGTAAAGTGGGACTATAGAATAGGTTGTGGTAGTGTGTGGTGGGTAGGTGAAAAAGAAAAGATAATAATAATGTGGTGTGGTGTGGAGATGGCTAATGGCTGTGTTGGTGGGGGAAAAAAATTTGTATGGTGTATAGGTGAGAGTGGTTGTGAGGGGGATGTGGAGTAGATAAGGCTTATAATTAAGCGTGATGGGTCTATGTGTTTAAAATGGTGGTGGTGTGGAGGACGGTTGAAAATATGTGAGGTTATGGTGTAGATGTGGGTGATGATGTATCGTTATGATGTTAGGTGATTGTAAGGTGTTGGACTTTTGGTTTGGACCGGGTATTCGTACCAAGACGTAGGGGTCTAAAGTGGTGTGGTAGTGAGGTGGGTGTGATCATGTGGTATGGTAATGTTGGGGGGTGATAATGAAGGATGGCTAGTAAGGCAATGCAGAGTGGAGATGGTGGTAATGTAATTACGGTGAAGAGGTGGATAGGTTAGATTAGTTGGTGGTGGGAGGTGGTGAAACGATAAAGTGGGACTATAGAATAGGTTGTGGTAGTGTGTGGTGGGTAGGTGAAAAAGAAGAAATAATAATAATATGGTGTGGTGTAGAGATGTGGAGTAGATAAGGCTTATAATTAAGCGTGATGGGTCTATGTGGTTTAAAATGGTGGTGGTGCGGGGGACGATTAAAATTTGTGAGGTTGTGGTATAAATGTGGGTGGTAATGTATCGTTGTGATGTTAGGTGATCGTAAGGTGTTGGTTTGTGGGAAGGTAGGGTGGGTGATAGGGTGTGGTCGTTTGTAGTTGGGTTTTGTGCTGTGGGGTAAATGTTTGTATGGTGTGGTGTTGGAGGGGGCGCTGGTTGTAGGACTAGTGGCTGCTGTAGGGTGTGGTTGGTTTGCTGTGTTGTAGGGTGAGTAGTGTTGTGGCCATGGGAAGGGGGGGTTGTGGTTTTTGTGTTGGCAGGGGTCTGGCTTGTATAGGGTGTGTTAGGTGTGTATGTTCAGGTGAGAGTGTAGGAGAGTGTGAGGGGGGGAGGAAGTGTATGTGTAGGTGTGTGGGGCTTAGGTGGGTGTTGGTGTTGTGCTGGGGTATGGAATAATCGTGGTGGGTTGTATGATGGCGTGGTATGGGTGAAGTTGGTATGGGGCTGTTTGTGGGGTGAGGGATGAGGGGGTGCTTGTTGTGGGGTAGGTGGGTGGTTGGGTGCGGGTGATGCGAGTAGGGGGATACTTGGGTGGTTAGCCAGTTATGAGGGGGGAGAGAAAGGGGTTTGTGACATGTATAGAGCTGGGTGGTAGTAGTGGGTAGGTATGTTGTGTGGTGAGGATAGAGTAAGATATAATTTGTGAGAGGGATGTGGGTATGTATGTGTTGTACTATGTGTAGGAGGGAGGGTGGTTGTGGGTTTTGTTGTTGTGTGTTTTTTGGGGCGTGTGGTGTTGGGGGAGTGGGGTAGTGTGGGGGTCTGTATGCCTAGGGGTGGTGGTAGTGGCATGTTGGGGTTAAGTTGAGTTGTGTAGGTGGGGTAAGGGGTGTGGGGTACAGGGGAGGAGTGTGCTAGTGGTGTGAGGTGGGTATGGGGGGTGTGGGTAGTAGGGCGCGTTTAGTGGTAGGTGTGGGGGGGAGGGCTGGGCCGTGGGGTGTAGTGGGAGGGGGTGCAGTGTGGTGCGGTGGGTGTGTGGGTAGTAGGGGGTTTGGGGGGTGAGGTGTGTTAGTGTGGCTAGGTGTGGGGGTAGGTGGGGAGTGTGGCGGTGTGGTGGAGGGGGTCGGGGGGCTGGGGGGGGGAATGTAGTGTATTATGAGGTTGGTAGCTAGGGCTGGGTGGGGGGGAGATAGGTAGTAGGGCATCGTGTTGCGTGGGGGAGAGGTAGTCAAAAAAATTTTTTTTGGGTAGGAGATTTTGTGTGAGGGGGTAAGGCATGTTGGAGTAAAATATCATCTTCAATGTAGGAGGGGTCTGTATGATAAGGGGTGTTGGGTGTTGAGGTGTTAGAGTAGAGTTTGGGCGTGTGGGTGGATAGGGTTGTGGCAGTAGTGGTTGACACGTGTGGGGGTACAACAGGTCCAGTTGTGCCATAGCGACGGCGGGTGGAGGCTGTGGAGAGGGCTGGGCCGTGGGGTGTGGTAGGGGTGTGTGTGGTGGGGGTTTGGATAGTGGGGGTTTTTTAAGGGGGGTGGGGTGTGTTAGTGTGGGGGTAGGTGGTTAGTGTGGCGGTGTGGTGGGGGGGGGTTTGGGGCGTGGGGGTGTGGGATGGGGTACGTCTTGGGATCACAGATTGTGATACAGCACTTTCCCCGTATGGTACATAACTTTTTGGTTTGGATCGGGTATTCGTACCAAGACGTTAGAGGCGTTTAGTTTTGTTCTATTATTATTATTATTATTTTCTTTTTTAGAGGGGGAGGGGAATTCAGCTAAAAATAGCCAAGGGTCAATTCAAGCAACTAGTACAAAAGATGTTTTTTTTGCAGTCCTTTATTCAATATATTCAAGGTTATCATGCAATTCTGTTGTTTGACTGCATATATTTTTTATATATTTTTTATATATTTTTTTTCTTTCTTTTCCTTACAGTTTTTATATGTGTAAGTGGTGACCATAGCTATGATTACTATTATTTAGAATAATTTTTTACCTACTAAAAGAAAACAACTTGACTGCAAAACACTTACTGTAGGGCACTCGATATTAGGCATTACTTTCATGTGGATGTAAGGTTGAAATGTCAAAACCTTCATTAACCCGTGAACTACGCTTTAGCGTATTACACTTTGTTGTGATCTGATTCTATTGTTCTTTTTTGTGTTTTACTAACTATTACCGTTTAACTATCACACTTTGTTTCACGGGTTAATGAAAACCACTCTAATTACTTACAGTAATTCTTTTTTAATATTATTATTTACTTGTATAATTTAGATGAGCAATACATATTTCTTCTTGGCCTTGTAGAGCTCATCTCGTTCCTCATAAATAACAAACAAAATGAAGTTTGTTCTTATTTGGTGCAAAGAAATCTACATTAGTTTTCTAATCAGATAATTGTTTTTTTTAACACTCACCTGTTATTTCAACAGCTCTTACTTGAGTTTGCTTGTCTCAGAAATAGACCATGCTTAATAAACAAAGACATGTTACAAACTTATTTAATAATAGGTAACAACTGCAATATTGTATGAAGAGAGTGCCACTCTCTTCCCCCTGCTATTGTTGAAATTATGCTCAATAAACTTTTACCTCTTCCCTCTCCACCAGTTAAGCATTCTATGTATGCTTCCCTGTACAAAATGCACCCCTTCAAATAGAACATTAAAGTTCATATACTTGTTTACTTCCTCAAACTCTTTGCTTTGTGTTTTTTGTTAACTTCCTAGGAACAAATTGAATACATATAATCAATAAATCTAGCAAGCTTATTTTGCAAACTCACTTTTTTTATTATTTTTGCGCAAAACCTATCAGGATTAAGGGGGTCCAGCAAAAAGAAAAAAAAAAACGAATTAAAAAAAAAGCCCATTGGCCTGGGATCGAACCCGGTCTGAAGAACAAAACGGAAACCATACATACGGATTACCCAATCGGTATGGCAGCACAAGGCTTTTACGGAAGGCTGTAAAGAACCCGAATGCCCCAAGCACCGATATTTCCGAGCGAATATGCTGTACAACACTCTTGCAAGGTTATCCCAACCCGCGCATTAATGGGGAGGACAATAACCAGAATCCCAGGCCTGTAATACGGTTATGCCACGCACAGCTCGCCGAGATTGTGGATGACAAAAAATAGAGGTCTATTTGGGCGTCTTGGGTCCCTTGGGGACTCGCCATGCGCACGGGCGCATCTCTTTTATTGTGTACATGACATAAAATTAGCGAAGAAAAAAGACGCTGTTTTGGTATCATGTGAAAATCATAAAATAAATAGAAATAAAGACGTAAGGGGGGAGAATATTGACATCTTCATATTAGAATATTGACAAAATCCGCAATTTTGTCTACGCTGACTAAGTAAAGCTGTATTTTACTTTAAAGGGGCAGCAACATAGTACTGCGCATGTCTGGAGTCAGTGATTATTGTAGGCTTTTAAGTGTCAACAAACAGTTGAACTTTTTAAAAGCTGTGAATACCTTATTAAATAATATGCTATATTATATTGAAAACTATGTTAATTGACAGTTTGTGGTCATTTTTTTTGTTTTGTTTAAAGTCTCCCACATGTACCAAAAGCTCATAAGTCAGTATTAGAATTTCACTGAAGTTCATTGTGTCAGGGCTCTAGAGCTATTGCAAATCTCTTAACCATGACACTCCCCTTTTAAAGGAAAGTAAAAAAAAATCAAAATTGTTGGTGGGGGTCTCTGTTGTGTTTGTTTTCTTTTTAGTTTTGTTCTATTATTATTATTATTTTCTTTTTTAGAGGGGGAGGGGAATTCAGCTAAAAATAGCCAAGGGTCAACTCAAGCAACTAGTACAAAAGATGTTTTTTTGAAGTCCTTTATTCAATATATTCAAGGTTATCATGCAATTCTGTTGTTTGACTGCATATATATATATATATTTTTTCTTTTCATTACAAGTTCTATATGTGTAAGTGGTGACCATAGCTATGATTACTATTATTTAGAATATTTTTTTACCTACTAACAGAAAACAACTTGACTGCAAAACACTTACTGTAGGGCACTCGATATTAGGCATTACTTTCATGTGGATGTAAGGTTGAAATGTCAAAACCTTCATTAACCCGTGAACTACGCTTTAGCGTACTACACTTTGTGGTGATCTGATTCTATTGTACTTTTTTGTGTTTTACTAACTATTACCGTTTAACTATCACACTTTGTTTCACGGGTTAATGAAAACCACTCTAATTACTTACAGTAGTTCTTTTTTTAATATAATCATTTACTTTTATAATTTAGATGAGCAATACATATTTCTTTATGGCTTTGTAGAGCTCATCTCGTTCCTCATAAATAACAAACAAAATGAAGTTTGTTCTTATTTTGGTGCAAAGCAATCTACAGTAGTTTTCTAATCAGATAATTGTTTTTCCTTTAACACTCACCTGTTATTTCAACAGCCTTACTTGAGTTTGCTTGTCTCAGAAATAGACCTTGCTTAATAAACAAAGACATGTTACAAACTTATTTAATAATAGGTAACAACTGCAATATTGTATGAAGAGAGTGCCCCTCTCTTCCCCCTGCTATTGTTGAAATTATGCTCAATAAACTTTTACCTCTTCCCTCTCCACCAGTTAAGCATTCTATGTATGCTTCCCTGTACAAAATGCACCCCTTCAAATAGAACATTAAAGTTCACATACTTGTTTACTTCCTCAAACTCTTTGCTTTGTGTTTTTTGTTAACTTCCTAGGAACAAATTGAATACATATAATCAATAAATCTAGCAAGCTTATTTTGCAAACTCACTTTTTTTTATTATTTTTGCGCAAAACCTATCAGGATTAAGGGGGTCCAGCACAAAGAAAAAAAAAAAAACGAAATAAAAAAAAAAGCAAATTGGCCTGGGATCGAACCCGGTCTGAAGAACAAAACGGAAACCATACATACGGATTACCCAATCGGTATGGCAGCACAAGGCTTTTACGGAAGGCTGTAAAGAACCCGAAGGCCCCAAGCACCGATATTTCCGAGCGAATATGCTGTACAACACTCTTGCAAGGTTATCCCAACCCGCGCATTAATGGGGAGGACAATAACCAGGATCCCAGGCCTGTAATACGGTTACGCCACGCACAGCTCGCCGAGATTGGGGATGAAAAAAAATAGAGGTCTATTTGGGCGTCTTGGGGACTCGCCATGCGCACGGGCGCATCTCTTTTATTGTGTACATGACATCAAATTAGCGAAGAAAAAAGACGCTGTTTTGGTATCATGTGAAAAGCATAAAATAAATAGAAATAAAGACGTAAGGGGGGAGAATATTGACATATTCATATTAGAATATTGACAAAATCCGCAATATTGTCTACGCTGACTAAGTAAAGCTGTATTTTACTTTAAAGGGGCAGCAGCATAGTACTGCGCATGTCTCGAGTCAGTGTTTATTGTAGGCTTTTAAGTGTCTACAAACAGTTGAACTTTTTAAAAGCTGTCAATACCTTATTAAATAATATGCAATATTATATTGAAAACTATGTTAATGGACAGTTTGTGGTCATTTTTTTTGTTTTGTTTAAAGTCTCCCACATGTACCAAAAGCTCATAAGTCAGTATTAGAATTTCACTGAAGTTCATTGTGTCAGGGCTCTAGGGCTATTGCAAATCTCTTAACCATGACACTCCCCTTTTAAAGGAAAGTAAAAAAAATCAAAATTGTTGGTGGGGGTCTCTGTTGTGTTTGTTTTCTTTTTAGTTTTGTTCTATTATTATTATTATTATTTTCTTTTTTAGAGGGGGATGGGAATTCAGCTAAAAATAGCCAAGGGTCAATTCAAGCAACTAGTACAAAAGATGTTTTTTTTGCAGTCCTTTATTCAATATATTCAAGGGTGTCATGCAATTCTGTTGTTTGACTGCATATATATATTTTTTTTCTTTCTTTTCATTACAAGTTCTATATGTGTAAGTGGTGACCATAGCTATGATTACTATTATTTAGAATATTTTTTTACCTACTAACAGAAAACAACTTGACTGCAAAACACTTACTGTAGGGCACTCGATATTAGACATTAGTTTCATGTGGATGTAAGGTTGAAATGTCAAAACCTTCATTAACCCGTGAACTACGCTTTAGCGTACTACACTTTGTGGTGATCTGATTCTATTGTACTTTTTTGTGTTTTACTAACTATTACCGTTTAACTATCACACTTTGTTTCACGGGTTAATGAAAACCACTCTAATTACTTACAGTAGTTCTTTTTTTAATATAATCATTTACTTTTATAATTTAGATGAGCAATACATATTTCTTTATGGCTTTGTAGAGCTCATCTCGTTCCTCATAAATAACAAACAAAATGAAGTTTGTTCTTATTTTGGTGCAAAGCAATCTACAGTAGTTTTCAGATCAGATAATTGTTTTTCTTTTAACACTCACCTGTTATTTCAACAGCCTTACTTGAGTTTGCTTGTCTCAGAAATAGACCTTGCTTAATAAACAAAGACATGTTACAAACTTATTTAATAATAGGTAACAACTGCAATATTGTATGAAGAGAGTGCCCCTCTCTTCCCCCTGCTATTGTTGAAATTATGCTCAATAAACTTTTACCTCTTCCCTCTCCACCAGTTAAGCATTCTATGTATGCTTCCCTGTACAAAATGCACCCCTTCAAATAGAACATTAAAGTTCACATACTTGTTTACTTCCTCAAACTCTTTGCTTTGTGTTTTTTGTTAACTTCCTAGGAACAAATTGAATACATATAATCAATAAATCTAGCAAGCTTATTTTGCAAACTCACTTTTTTTTATTATTTTTGCGCAAAACCTATCAGGATTAAGGGGGTCCAGCACAAAGAAAAAAAAAACGAAATAAAAAAAAAAGCAAATTGGCCTGGGATCGAACCCGGTCTGAAGAACAAAACGGAAACCATACATACGGATTACCCAATCGGTATGGCAGCACAAGGCTTTTACGGAAGGCTGTAAAGAACCCGAAGGCCCCAAGCACCGATATTTCCGAGCGAATATGCTGTACAACACTCTTGCAAGGTTATCCCAACCCGCGCATTAATGGGGAGGACAATAACCAGGATCCCAGGCCTGTAATACGGTTACGCCACGCACAGCTCGCCGAGATTGGGGATGAAAAAAAATAGAGGTCTATTTGGGCGTCTTGGGGACTCGCCATGCGCACGGGCGCATCTCTTTTATTGTGTACATGACATCAAATTAGCGAAGAAAAAAGACGCTGTTTTGGTATCATGTGAAAAGCATAAAATAAATAGAAATAAAGACGTAAGGGGGGAGAATATTGACATATTCATATTAGAATATTGACAAAATCCGCAATATTGTCTACGCTGACTAAGTAAAGCTGTATTTTACTTTAAAGGGGCAGCAGCATAGTACTGCGCATGTCTGGAGTCAGTGTTTATTGTAGGCTGTTAAGTGTCTACAAACAGTTGAACTTTTTAAAAGCTGTCAATAACTTATTAAATAATATGCAATATTATATTGAAAACTATGTTAATTGACAGTTTGTGGTCATTTTTTTTGTTTTGTTTAAAGTCTCCCACATGTACCAAAAGCTCATAAGTCAGTATTAGAATTTCACTGAAGTTCATTGTGTCAGGGCTCTAGAGCTATTGCAAATCTCTTAAACATGACACTCCCCCTTTAAAGGAAAGTAAAAAAAATCAAAATTGTTGGTGGGGGTCTCTGTTGTGTTTGTTTTCTTTTTAGTTTTGTTCTATTATTATTATTATTATTATTTTCTTTTTTAGAGGGGGAGGGGAATTCAGCTAAAAATAGCCAAGGGTCAATTCAAGCAACTAGTACAAAATATATTTTTTTGCAGTCCTTTATTCAATATATTCAAGGTTGTCATGCAATTCTGTTGTTTGACTGCATATATATATTTTTTTTCTTTCTTTTCATTACAAGTTCTATATGTGTAAGTGGTGACCATAGCTATGATTACTATTATTTAGAATGATTTTTTACCTACTAAAAGAAAACAACTTGACTGCAAAACACTTACTGTAGGGCACTCGATATTAGGCATTACTTTCATGTGGATGTAAGGTTGAAATGTCAAAACCTTCATTAACCCGTGAACTACGCTTTGGCGTATTACACTTTGTTGTGATCTGATTCTATTGTTCTTTTTTGTGTTTTACTAACTATTACCGTTTAACTATCACACTTTGTTTCACGGGTTAATGAAAACCACTCTAATTACTTACAGTAATTCTTTTTTAATATTATTATTTACTTGTATAATTTAGATGAGCATTACATATTTCTTCTTGGCCTTGTAGAGCTCATCTCGTTCCTCATAAATAACAAACAAAATGAAGTTTGTTCTTATTTGGTGCAAAGGAATCTACAGTAGTGTTCTAATCAGATAATTGTTTTTTTTTTAACACTCACCTGTTATTTCAACAGCTCTTACTTGAGTTTGCTTGTCTCAGAAATAGACCTTGCTTAATAAACAAAGACATTTTACAAACTTATTTAATAATAGGTAA
Source organism: Nematostella vectensis (assembly GCF_932526225.1). NCBI lineage: Eukaryota > Metazoa > Cnidaria > Anthozoa > Actiniaria > Edwardsiidae > Nematostella > Nematostella vectensis. The sequence continues at coordinate 853,919 of NC_064038.1, read as the reverse complement.
CAACTGCAATATTGTATGAAGAGAGTGCCCCTCTCTTCCCCCTGCTATTGTTGAAATTATGCTCAATAAACTTTTACCTCTTCCCTCTCCACCAGTTAAGCATCCTATGTATGCTTCCCTGTACAAAATGCACCCCTTCAAATAGAACATTAAAGTTCACATACTTGTTTACTTCCTCAAACTCTTTGCTTTGTGTTTTTTGTTAACTTCCTAGGAACAAATTGAATACATATAATCAATAAATCTAGCAAGCTTATTTTGGAAACTCACTTTTTTTATTATTTTTGCGCAAAACCTATCAGAATTAAGGGGGTCCAGCACAAAGAAAAAAAACGAATTAAAAAAAAGCCCTTTGGCCTGGGATCGAACCCGGTCTGAAGAACAAAACGGAAACCATACATACGGATTACCCAATCGGTATGGCAGCACAACGCTTTTACGGAAGGCTGTAAAGAACCCGAAGGCCCCAAGCACCGATATTTCCGAGCGAATATGCTGTACAACACTCTTGCAAGGTTATCCCAACCCGCGCATTAATGGGGAGGACAATAACCAGGATCCCAGGCCTGTAATACGGTTACGCCACGCACAGCTCGCCGAGATTGTGGATGACAAAAAATAGAGGTCTATGTGGGCGTCTTGGGTCCCTTGGGGACTCGCCATGCGCACGGGCGAATCTCTTTTATTGTGTACATGACATCATATTAGCGAAGAAAAAAGACGCTGTTTTGCTATCATGTGAAAATCATAAAATAAATAGAAATAAAGACGTAAGGGGGGAGAATATTGACATCTTTATATCAGAATATTGACAAAATCCGCAATTTTGTCTACGCTGACTAAGTAAAGCTGTATTTTACATTAAAGGGGCAGAAACATAGTACTGCGCATGTCTGGAGTCAGTGATTATTGTAGGCTTTTAAGTGTCTACAAACAGTTAAACTTTTTAAAAGCTGTCAATACCTTATTAAATAATATGCAATATTATATTGAAATCTATGTTAATTGACAGTTTGTTGTCATTTTGTTTTTTTTAAAGTCTCCCTAATGTACCAAAAGCTCATAAGTCAGTATTAGAATTTCACTGAAGTTCATTGTGTCAGGGCTCTAGAGCTATTTCAAATCTCTTAAACATGAAACTCCCCCTTTAAAGGAAAGTAAAAAAAATCAAAATGGTTGGTGTGGGTCTCTGTTGTGTTTGTTTTCTTTTTAGTTTTGTTCTATTATTATTATTATTTTCTTTTTTAGAGGGGGAGGGGAATTCAGCTAAAAATAGCCAAGGGTCAATTCAAGAAACTAGTACAAAAGATGTTTTTTTTTTCAGTCCTTTATTCAATATATTCAAGGTTATCATGCAATTCTGTTGTTTGACTGCATATATATATTTTTTTCTTTCTTTTTATTACAAGTTCTATATGTGTAAGTGGTGACCATAGCTATGATTACTATTATTTAGAATAATTTTTTACCTACTAAAAGAAAACAACTTAACTGCAAAACACTTACTGTAGGGCACTCGATATTAGGCATTACTTTCATGTGGATGTAAGGTTGAAATGTCAAAACCTTCATTAACCCGTGAACTACGCTTTAGCGTATTACACTTTGTTGTGATCTGATTCTATTGTTCTTTTTTGTGTTTTACTAACTATTACCGTTTAACTATCACACTTTTTTCCCGGGTTAATGAAAACCACTCTAATTACTTACAGTAATTCTTTTTTAATATTATCATTTACTTGTATAATTTAGATGAGCAATACATATTTCTTCTTGGCCTTGTAGAGCTCATCTCGTTCCTCATAAATAACAAACAAAATGAAGTATGTTCTTATTTGGTGCAAAGGAATCTACATTAGTTTTCTAATCAGATAATTGTTTTTTTTAACACTCACCTGTTATTTCAACAGCTCTTACTTGAGTTTGCTTGTCTCAGAAATAGACATAGCTTAATAAACGAAGACATGTTACAAACTTATTTAATAATAGGTAACAACTGCAATATTGTATGAAGAGAGTGCCCCTCTCTTCCCCCTGCTATTGTTGAAATTATGCTCAATAAACTTTTACCTCTTCCCTCTCCACCAGTTAAGCATTCTATGTATGCTTCCCTGTACAAAATGCACCCCTTCAAATAGAACATTAAAGTTCACATACTTGTTTACTTCCTCAAACTCTTTGCTTTGTGTTTTTTGTTAACTTCCTAGGAACAAATTGAATACATATAATCAATAAATCTAGCAAGCTTATTTTGCAAACTTACTTTTTTTTATTATTTTTACGTAAAACCTATCAGGATTAAGGGGGTCCAGCACAAAGAAAAAAAAAACTAATTAAAAAAAAGCCCATTGGCCTGGGATCGAACCCGGTCTGAAGAACAAAACGGAAACCATACATACGGATTACCCAATCGGTATGGCAGCACAAGGCTTTTACGGAAGGCTGTAAAGAACCCGAAGGCCCCAAGCACCGATATTTCCGAACGACTATGCTGTACAACACTCTTGCAAGGTTATCCCAAACCGCGCATTAATGGGGAGGACAATAACCAGGATCCCAGGCCTGTAATACGGTTACGCCACGCACAGCTCGCCGAGATTGTGGATGACAAAAAATAGAGGTCTATTTGGGCGTCTTGGGTCCCTTGGGGACTCGCCATGCGCACGGGCGAATCTCTTTTATTGTGTACATGACATCAAATTAGCGAAGAAAAAAGACGCTGTTTTGGTATCATGTGAAAATCATAAAATAAATAGAAATAAAGACGTAAGGGGGGAGAATATTGACATCTTCATATTAGAATATTGACAAAATCCGCAATTTTGTCTACGCTGACTAAGTAAAGATGTATTTTACTTTAAAGGGGCAGCAGCATAGTACTGCGCATGTCTGGAGTCAGTATTTATTGTAGGCTTTTAAGTGTCTACAAACAGTTGAACTTTTTAAAAGCTGTCAATACCTTATTAAATAATATGCAATATTATATTGAAAACTATGTTAATGGACAGTTGTGGTCATTTTTTTTTTGTTTTGTTTAAAGTCTCCCACATGTACCAAAAGCTCATAAGTCAGTATTAGAATTTCACTGAGGTTCATTGTGTCAGGGCTCTAGAGCTATTGCAAATCTCTTAAACATGACACTCCCCCTTTAAAGGAAAGTAAAAAAAATCAAAATTGTTGGTGGGGGTCTCTGCTGTGTTTGTTTTCTTTTTAGTTTTGTTATATTAATTTTATTATTTTCTTTTTTAGAGGGGGAGGGGAATTCAGCTAAAAGTAGCCAAGGGTCAATTCAAGCAACTAGTACAAAAGATGTTTTTTTGCAGTCCTTTATTCAATATATTCAAGGTTATCATGCAATTCTATTGTTTGACTGCATATATATTTTTTTTCTTTCTTTTCATTACAAGTTCTATATGTGTAAGTGGTGACCATAGCTATGATTACTATTATTTAAAATAATTTTTTACCTACTAAAAGAAAACAACTTGACTGCAAAACACTTACTGTAGGGCACTCGATATTAGGCATTACTTTCATGTGGATGTAAGGTTGAAATGTCAAAACCTTTATTAACCCGTGAACTACGCTTTAGCGTGCTACACTTTGTTGTGATCTGATTCTATTGTTCTTTTTGTGTTTTACTAACTATTACCGTTTAACTATCACACATTGTTTCACGGGTTAATGAAAACCACTCTAATTACTTACAGTAATTCTTTTTTAATATTATTATTTACTTGTATAATTTAGATGAGCAATACATATTTCTTCTTGGCCTTGTAGAGCTCATCTCGTTCCTCATAAATAACAAACAAAATGAAGTTTGTTCTTATTTGGTGCAAAGAAATCTACATTAGTTTTCTAATCAGATAATTGTTTTTTTTAACACTCACCTGTTATTTCAACAGCTCTTACTTGAGTTTGCTTGTCTCAGAAATAGACCTTGCTTAATAAACAAAGACATGTTACAAACTTATTTAATAATAGGTAACAACTGCAATATTGTATGAAGAGAGTGCCCCTCCCTTCCCCCTTCTATTGTTGACATTATGCTCAATAAACTTTTACCTCTTCCCTCTCCACCAGTTAAGCATTCTATGTATGCTTCCCTGTACAAAATGCGCCCCTTCAAATAGAACATTAAAGTTCACATACTTGTTTACTTCCTCAAACTCTTTGCTTTGTGTTTTTTGTTAACTTCCTAGGAACAAATTGAATACATATAATCAATAAATCCAGCAAGCTTATTTTGCAAACTCAATTTTTTTTTATTATTTTTGCGCAAAACCAATCAGGATTAGGGGGGTCAAGCACTAAGAAAGAAAACGAATAATAAAAAAAAGCCCATTGGCCTGGGATCGAACCCGGTCTGAAGAACAAAACGGAAACCATACATACGGATTACCCAATCGGTATGGCAGCACAAGGCTTTTACAGAAGGCTGTAAAGAACCCGAAGGCCCCAAGCACCGATTTTTCCGAGCGAATATGCTGTACAACACTCTTGCAAGGTTATCCCAACCCGCGCATTAATGGGGAGGACAATAACCAGGATCCCAGGCCTGTAATACGGTTACGCCACGCACAGCTCGCCGAGATTGTGGATGACAAAAAATAGAGGTCTATTTGGGCGTCTTGGGTCCCTTGGGGACTCGCCATGCGCACGGGCGCATCTCTTTTATTGTGTACATGACATCAAATTAGCGAAGAAAAAAGACGCTGTTTTGGTATCATGTGAAAAGCATAAAATAAATAGAAATAAAGACGTAAGGGGGGAGAATATTGACATATTCATATTAGAATATTGACAAAATCCGAAATATTGTCTACGCTGACTAAGTAAAGCTATATTTTACTTTAAAGGGGCAGCAGCATAGTACTGCGCATGTCTGGAGTCAGTGCTTATTGTAGGCTTTTAAGTGTCTACAAACAGTTGAACTTTTTAAAAGCTGTCAATACCTTATTAAATAATATGCAATATTATATTGAAAACTATGTTAATTGACAGTTTGTGGTCATTTTTTTTTTGTTTTGTTTAAAGTCTCCCACATGTACCAAAAGCTCATAAGTCAGTATTAGAATTTCACTGAAGTTCATTGTGTCAGGGCTCTAGAGCTATTGCAAATCTCTTAAACATGACACACCCCCTTTAAAGGAAAGTAAAAAAAATCAAAATTGTTGGTAGGGGTCTCTGTTGTGTTTGTTTTCTTTTAAGTTTTGTTCTATTATTATTATTTTTTTCTTTTTTAGAGGGGGAGGGGAATTCAGCTAAAAATAGCCAAGGGTCAATTCAAGCAACTAGTACAAAAGATGTTTTTTTTTTCAGTCCTTTATTCAATATATTCAAGGTTATCATGCAATTCTGTTGTTTGACTGCATATATATATTTTTTTTCTTTCTTTTCATTACAAGTTCTATATGTGTAAGTGGTGACCATAGCTATGATTACTATTATTTAGAATGATTTTTTACCTACTAAAAGAAAACAACTTGACTGCAAAACACTTACTGTAGGGCACTCGATATTAGGCATTACTTTCATGTGGATGTAAGGTTTAAATGTCAAAACCTTCATTAACCCGTGAACTACGCTTTAGCGTATTACACTTTGTTGTGATCTGATTCTATTGTTCTTTTTTGTGTTTTACTAACTATTACCGTTTAACTATCACACTTTGTTTCACGGGTTAATGAAAACCACTCTAATTACTTACAGTAATTCTTTTTTAATATTATTATTTACTTGTATAATTTAGATGAGCAATACATATTTCTTCTTGGCCTTGTAGAGATCATCTCGTTCCTCATAAATAACAAACAAAATGAAGTTTGTTCTTATTTGGTGCAAAGAAATCTACATTAGTTTTCTAATCAGATAATTGTTTTTTTTAACACTCACCTGTTATTTCAACAGCCCTTACTTGAGTTTGCTTGTCTCAGGAATAGACCTTGCTTAATAAACAAAGACATGTTACAAACTTATTTAATAATAGGTAACAACTGCAATATTGTATGAAGAGAGTGCCCCTCCCTTCCCCCTGCTATTGTTGACATTATGCTCAATAAACTGTTACCTCTCCCCTCTCCACCAGTTAAGCATTCTATGTATGCTTCCCTGTACAAAATGCGCCCCTTCAAATAGAACATTAAAGTTCACATACTTGTTTACTTCCTCAAACTCTTTGCTTTGTGTTTTTTGTTAACTTCCTAGGAACAAATTGAATACATATAATCAATAAATCCAGCAAGCTTATTTTGCAAACTCACTTTTTTTTATTATTTTTGCGCAAAACCAATCAGGATTAGGGGGGTCAAGCACAAAGAAAGAAAACGAATAAAAAAAAAAGCCCATTGGCCTGGGATCGAACCCGGTCTGAAGAACAAAACGGAAACCATACATACGGATTACCCAATCGGTATGGCAGCACAAGGCTTTTACGGAAGGCTGTAAAGAACCCGAAGGCCCCAAGCACCGATATTTCCGAGCGAATATGCTGTACAACACTCTTGCAAGGTTATCCCAACCCGCGCATTAATGGGGAGGACAATAACCAGGATCCCAGGCCTGTAATACGGTTACGCCACGCACAGCTCGCCGAGATTGTGGATGACAAAAAATAGAGGTCTATTTGGGCGTCTTGGGTCCCTTGGGGACTCGCCATGCGCACGGGCGCATCTCTTTTATTGTGTACATGACATCAAATTAGCGAAGAAAAAAGACGCTGTTTTGGTTTCATGTGAAAAGCATAAAATAAATAGAAATAAAGACGTAAGGGGGGGAAATATTGACATATTTATATTAGAATATTGACAAAATCCGCAATATTGTCTACGCTGACTAAGTGAAGCTGTATTTTACTTTAAAGGGGCAGCAGCATAGTACTGCGCATGTCTGGAGTCAGTGTTTATTGTTGGCTTTTCAGTGTCTACAAACAGTTGAACTTTTTAAAAGCTGTTAATACTTTATTAAATAATATGCAATATGATATTGAAAACTATGTTAATTGACAGTTTGTGGTCATTTTTTTGTTTTGTTTAAAGTCTCCCACATGTACCAAAAGCTCATAAGTCAGTATTAGAATTTCACTGAAGTTCATTGTGTCAGGGCTATAGAGCTATTGCAAATCTCTTAAACATGACACTCCCCCTTTAAAGGAAAGTAAAAAAAAAAATCAAAATTGTTGGTGGGGGTCTCTGTTGTGTTTGTTTTCTTTTTAGTTTTGTTCTATTATTATTATTATTTTCTTTTTTAGAGGTTGAAGGGAATTCAGCTAAAAATAGCCAAGGGTCAATTCAAGCAACTAGTACAAAAGATGTTTTTTTGCAGTCCTTTATTCAATATATTCAAGGTTATCATGCAATTCTGTTGTTTGACTGCATATATATTTTTTTTTTGTTTCTTTTCATTACAAGTTCTATATGTGTAAGTGGTGACCATAGCTATGATTACTATTATTTAGAATAATTTTTTTACCTACTAAAAGAAAACAACTTGACTGCAAAACACTTACTGTAGGGCACTCGATATTAGGCATTACTTTCATGTGGATGTAAGGTTGAAATGTCAAAACCTTCATTAACCCGTGAACTACGCTTTAGCGTATTACACTTTGTTGTGATCTGATTCTATTGTTCTTTTTTGTGTTTTACTAACTATTACCGTTTAACTATCACATTTGTTTCACGGGTTAATGAAAACCACTCTAATTACTCACAGTAATTCTTTTTTAATATTATTATTTACTTGTATAATTTAGATGAGCAATACATATTTCTTCTTGGCCTTGTAGAGCTCATCTCGTTCCTCATAAATAACAAACAAAATGAAGTTTGTTCTTATTTGGTGCAAAGGAATCTACATTAGTTTTCTAATCAGATAATTGTTTTTTTTTAACACTCACCTGTTATTTCAACAGCTCTTACTTGAGTTTGCTTGTCTCAGAAATAGACCTTGCTTAATAAACAAAGACATGTTACAAACTTATTTAATAATAGGTAACAACTGCAATATTGTATGAAGAGAGTGCCCCTTTATTCCCCCTGCTATTGTTGAAATTATGCTCAATAAACTTTTACCTCTTCCCTCTCCACCAGTTAAGCATTCTATGTATGCTTCCCTGTACAAAATGCACCCCTTCAAATAGAACATTAAAGTTCGCATACTTGTTTACTTCCTCAAACTCTTTGCTTTGTGTTTTTTGTTAACTTCCTAGGAACAAATTGAATACATATAATCAATAAATCTAGCAAGCTTATTTTGCAAACTCACTTTTTTTATTATTTTTGCGCAAAACCTATCAGGATTAAGGAAGTCCAGCACAAAGAAAAAAAACTAATTAAAAAAAAAAGCCCATTGGCCTGGGATCGAACCCGGTCTGAAGAACAAAACGAAACCATACATACGGATTACCCAATCGGTATGGCAGCACAAGGCTTTTACGGAAGGCTGTAAGGAATCCGAAGGCCCCAAGCACCGAAATTTCCAAGCGAATATGCTGTACAACACTCTTGCAAGGTTATCCCAACCCGCGCATTAATGGGGAGGACAATAACCAGGATCCCAGGCCTGTAATACGGTTACGCCACGCACAGCTCGCCGAGATTGTGGATGACAAAAAATAGAGGTCTATTTGGGCGTCTTGGGTCCCTTGGGGACTCGCAATGCGCACGGGCGCATCTCTTTTATTGTGTACATGACATCAAATTAGCGAAGAAAAAAGACGCTGTTTTGGTATCATGTGAAAAGCATAAAATAAATAGAAATAAAGACGTAAGGGGGGAGAATATTGACATATTCATATTAAAATATTGACAAAATCCGCAATATTGTCTACGCTGACTAAGTAAAGCTGTATTTTACTTTAAAGGGGCAGCAGCATAGTACTGCGCATGTCTGGAGTCAGTGCTTATTGTAGGCTTTTAAGTGTCTACAAACAGTTGAACTTTTTAAAAGCTGTCAATACCTTATTATATAATATGCAATATTATATTGAAAACTATGTTAATTGACAGTTTGTGGTCATTTGTTTTGTTTTGTTTAAAGTCTCCCACATGTACCAAAAGCTCATAAGTCAGTATTAGAATTTCACTGAAGTTCATCGTGTCAGGGCTCTAGAGCTATTGCAAATCTCTTAAACATGACACTCCCCCTTTAAAGGAAAGTAAAAAAAATCAAAATTGTTGGTGGGGGTCTCTGTTGTGTTTGTTTTCTTTTTAGTTTTGTTCTATTATTCTTATTATTTTCTTTTTTAGAGGGGGAGGGGAATTCAGCTAAAAATAGCCAAGGGTCAATTCAAGCAACTAGTACAAAAGATGTTTTTTTTGCAGTCCTTTATTCAATATATTCAAGGTTATCATGCAATTCTGTTGTTTGACTGCATATATAAATTTTTTTCTTTCTTTTCATTACAAGTTCTATATGTGTAAGTGGTGACCATAGCTATGATTACTATTATTTAGAATAATTTTTTTACCTACTAAAAGAAAACAACTTGACTGCAAAACACTTACTGTAGGGCACTCGATATTAGGCATTACTTTCATGTGGATGTAAGGTTGAAATGTCAAAACCTTCATTAACCCGTGAACTACGCTTTAGCGTATTACACTTTGTTGTGACCTGATTCTATTGTTCTTTTTTGTGTTTTACTAACTATTACCGTTTAACTATCACACTTTGTTTCACGGGTTAATGAAAACCACTCTAATTACTTACAGTAATTCTTTTTTAATATTATCATTTACTTGTATAATTTAGATGAGCAATACATATTTCTTTATGGCTTTGTGGAGCTCATCTCGTTCCTCATATATAACAAACAAAATGAAGTTTGTTCTTATTTTGGTGCAAAGGAATCTACAGTAGTTTTCTAATCAGATAATTGTTTTTCTTTTAACACTCACCTGTTATTTCAACTGCCTTACTTGAGTTTGCTTGTCTCAGAAATAGACCTTGCTTAATAAACAAAGACATGTTACAAACTTATTTAATAATAGGTAACAACTGCAATATTGTATGAAGAGAGTGCCCCTCTCTTCCCCCTGCTATTGTTGAAATTATGCTCAATAAACTTTTACCTCTTCCCTCTCCACCAGTTAAGCATTCTATGTATGCTTCCCTGTACAAAATGCATCACTTCAAATAGAACATTAAAGTTCACATACTTGTTTACTTCCTCAAACTCTTTGCTTTGTGTTTTTTGTTAACTTCCTAGGAACAAATTGAATACATATAATCAATAAATCTAGCAAGCTTATTTTGCAAACTCACTTTTTTTATTATTTTTGCGCAAAACCTATCAGGATTAAGGAAGTCCAGCACAAAGAAAAAAAAACGAATTAAAAAAAAAGCCCATTGGCCTGGGATCGAACCCGGTCTGAAGAACAAAACGGAAACCATACATACGGATTACCCAATCGGTATGGCAGCACAAGGCTTTTACGGAAGGCTGTAAAGAACCCGAAGGCCCCAAGCACCGATATTTCCGAGCGAATATGCTGTACAACACTCTTGCAAGGTTATCCCAACCCGCGCATTAATGGGGAGGACAATAACCAGGATCCCAGGCCTGTAATACGGTTACGCCACGCACAGCTCGCCGAGATTGTGGATGACAAAAAATAGAGGTCTATTTGGGCGTCTTGGGTCCCTTGGGGACTCGCCATGCGCACGGGCGCATCTCTTTTATTGTGTACATGACATCAAATTAGCGAAGAAAAAAGACGCTGTTTTGGTATCATGTGAAAAGCATAAAATAAATAGAAATAAAGACGTAAGGGGGGAGAATATTGACATATTCATATTAAAATATTGACAAAATCCACAATATTGTCTACGCTGACTAAGTAAAGCTGTATTTTACTTTAAAGGGGCAGCAGCATAGTACTGCGCATGTCTGGAGTCAGTGCTTATTGTAGGCTTTTAAGTGTCTACAAACAGTTGAACTTTTTAAAAGCTGTCAATACCTTATTATATAATATGCAATATTATATTGAAAACTATGTTAATTGACAGTTTGTGGTCATTTGTTTTGTTTTGTTTAAAGTCTCCCACATGTACCAAAAGCTCATAAGTCAGTATTAGAATTTCACTGAAGTTCATCGTGTCAGGGCTCTAGAGCTATTGCAAATCTCTTAAACATGACACTCCCCCTTTAAAGGAAAGTAAAAAAAATCAAAATTGTTGGTGGGGGTCTCTGTTGTGTTTGTTTTCTTTTTAGTTTTGTTCTATTATTCTTATTATTTTCTTTTTTAGAGGGGGAGGGGAATTCAGCTAAAAATAGCCAAGGGTCAATTCAAGCAACTAGTACAAAAGATGTTTTTTTGCAGTCCTTTATTCAATATATTCAAGGTTATCATGCAATTCTGTTGTTTGACTGCATATATAAATTTTTTTCTTTCTTTTCATTACAAGTTCTATATGTGTAAGTGGTGACCATAGCTATGATTACTATTATTTAGAATAATTTTTTTACCTACTAAAAGAAAACAACTTGACTGCAAAACACTTACTGTAGGGCACTCGATATTAGGCATTACTTTCATGTGGATGTAATGTTGAAATGTCAAAACCTTCATTAACCCGTGAACTACGCTTTAGCGTATTACACTTTGTTGTGACCTGATTCTATTGTTCTTTTTTGTGTTTTACTAACTATTACCGTTTAACTATCACACTTTGTTTCACGGGTTAATGAAAACCACTCTAATTACTTACAGTAATTCTTTTTTAATATTATCATTTACTTGTATAATTTAGATGAGCAATACATATTTCTTCTTGGCCTTGTAGAGCTCATCTCGTTCCTCATAAATAACAAACAAAATGAAGTTTGTTCTTATTTGGTGCAAAGGAATCTACATTAGTTTTCTAATCAGATAATTGTTTTTTTTAACACTCACCTGTTATTTCAACAGCTCTTACTTGAGCTTGCTTGTCTCAGAAATAGACCTTGCTTAATAAACAAAGACATGTTACAAACTTATTTAATAATAGGTAACAACTGCAATATTGTATGAAGAGAGTGCCCCTCTCTTCCCCCTGCTATTGTTGAAATTATGCTCAATAAACTTTTACCTCTTCCCTCTCCACCAGTTAAGCATTCTATGTATGCTTCCCTGTACAAAATGCATCCCTACAAATAGAACATTAAAGTTCACATACTTGTTTACTTCCTCAAACTCTTTGCTTTGTGTTTTTTGTTAACTTCCTAGGAACAAATTGAATACATATAATCAATAAATCTAGCAAGCTTATTTTGCAAACTCACTTTTTTTATTATTTTTGCGCAAAACCTATCAGGATTAAGGAAGTCCAGCACAAAGAAAAAAAAACGAATTAAAAAAAAAAGCCCATTGGCCTGGAATCGAACCCGGTCTGAAGAACAAAACGGAAACCATACATACGGATTACCCAATCGGTATGGCAGCACAAGGCTTTTACGGAAGGCTGTAAAGAACCCGAAGGCCCCAAGCACCGATATTTCCGGGCGAATATGCTGTACAACACTCTTGCAAGGTTATCCCAACCCGCGCATTAATGGGGAGGACAATAACCAGGATCCCAGGCCTGTAATATGGTTACGCCACGCACAGCTCGCCGAGATTGTGGATGACAAAAAATAGAGGTCTATTTGGGCGTCTTGGGTCCCTTGGGGACTCGCCATGCGCACGGGCGCATCTCTTTTATTGTGTACATGACATCAAATTAGCGAAGAAAAAAGACGCTGTTTTGGTATCATGTGAAAAGCATAAATTAAATAGAAATAAAGATGTAAGGGGGGAGAATATTGACATATTCATATTAAAATATTGACAAAATCCACAATATTGTCTACGCTGACTAAGTAAAGCTGTATTTTACTTTAAAGGGGCAGCAGCATAGTACTGCGCATGTCTGGAGTCAGTGTTTATTGTAGGCTTTTAAGTGTCTACAAACAGTTGAACTTTTTAAAAGCTGTCAATACCTTATTAAATAATATGCAATATTATATAGAAAACTATGTTAATGGACAGTTTGTGGTCATTTTTTTTGTTTTGTTTCAAGTCTCCCACATGTACCAAAAGCTCATAAGTCAGTATTAGAATTTCACTGAAGTTCATTGTGTCAGGGCTCTAGAGCTATTGCAAATCTCTTAAACATGACACTCCCCCTTTAAAGGAAAGTAAAAAAAATCAAAATTGTTGGTGGGGGTCTCTGTTGTGTTTGTTTTCTTTTTAGTTTTGTTCTATTATTCTTATTATTTTCTTTTTTAGAGGGGGAGGGGAATTCAGCTAAAAATAGCCAAGGGTCAATTCAAGCAACTAGTACAAAAGATGTTTTTTTGCAGTCCTTTATTCAATATATTCAAGGTTATCATGCAATTCTGTTGTTTGACTGCATATATAAATTTTTTTTCTTTCTTTTCATTACAAGTTCTATATGTGTAAGTGGTGACCATAGCTATGATTACTATTATTTAGAATAATTTTTTTACCTACTAAAAGAAAACAACTTGACTGCAAAACACTTACTGTAGGGCACTCGATATTAGGCATTACTTTCATGTGGATGTAAGGTTGAAATGTCAAAACCTTCATTAACCCGTGAACTACGCTTTAGCGTATTACACTTTGTTGTGACCTGATTCTATTGTTCTTTTTTGTGTTTTACTAACTATTACCGTTTAACTATCACACTTTGTTTCACGGGTTAATGAAAACCACTCTAATTACTTACAGTAATTCTTTTTTAATATTATCATTTACTTGTATAATTTAGATGAGCAATACATATTTCTTTATGGCTTTGTGGAGCTCATCTCGTTCCTCATATATAACAAACAAAATGAAGTTTGTTCTTATTTTGGTGCAAAGGAATCTACAGTAGTTTTCTAATCAGATAATTGTTTTTCTTTTAACACTCACCTGTTATTTCAACTGCCTTACTTGAGTTTGCTTGTCTCAGAAATAGACCTTGCTTAATAAACAAAGACATGTTACAAACTTATTTAATAATAGGTAACAACTGCAATATTGTATGAAGAGAGTGCCCCTCTCTTCCCCCTGCTATTGTTGAAATTATGCTCAATAAACTTTTACCTCTTCCCTCTCCACCAGTTAAGCATTCTATGTATGCTTCCCTGTACAAAATGCATCACTTCAAATAGAACATTAAAGTTCACATACTTGTTTACTTCCTCAAACTCTTTGCTTTGTGTTTTTTGTTAACTTCCTAGGAACAAATTGAATACATATAATCAATAAATCTAGCAAGCTTATTTTGCAAACTCACTTTTTTTATTATTTTTGCGCAAAACCTATCAGGATTAAGGAAGTCCAGCACAAAGAAAAAAAAACGAATTAAAAAAAAAGCCCATTGGCCTGGGATCGAACCCGGTCTGAAGAACAAAACGGAAACCATACATACGGATTACCCAATCGGTATGGCAGCACAAGGCTTTTACGGAAGGCTGTAAAGAACCCGAAGGCCCCAAGCACCGATATTTCCGAGCGAATATGCTGTACAACACTCTTGCAAGGTTATCCCAACCCGCGCATTAATGGGGAGGACAATAACCAGGATCCCAGGCCTGTAATACGGTTACGCCACGCACAGCTCGCCGAGATTGTGGATGACAAAAAATAGAGGTCTATTTGGGCGTCTTGGGTCCCTTGGGGACTCGCCATGCGCACGGGCGCATCTCTTTTATTGTGTACATGACATCAAATTAGCGAAGAAAAAAGACGCTGTTTTGGTATCATGTGAAAAGCATAAAATAAATAGAAATAAAGACGTAAGGGGGGAGAATATTGACATATTCATATTAAAATATTGACAAAATCCACAATATTGTCTACGCTGACTAAGTAAAGCTGTATTTTACTTTAAAGGGGCAGCAGCATAGTACTGCGCATGTCTGGAGTCAGTGTTTATTGTAGGCTTTTAAGTGTCTACAAACAGTTGAACTTTTTAAAAGCTGTCAATACCTTATTAAATAATATGCAATATTATATAGAAAACTATGTTAATGGACAGTTTGTGGTCATTTTTTTTGTTTTGTTTCAAGTCTCCCACATGTACCAAAAGCTCATAAGTCAGTATTAGAATTTCACTGAAGTTCATTGTGTCAGGGCTCTAGAGCTATTGCAAATCTCTTAAACATGACACTCCCCCTTTAAAGGAAAGTAAAAAAAATCAAAATTGTTGGTGGGGGTCTCTGTTGTGTTTGTTTTCTTTTTAGTTTTGTTCTATTATTCTTATTATTTTCTTTTTTAGAGGGGGAGGGGAATTCAGCTAAAAATAGCCAAGGGTCAATTCAAGCAACTAGTACAAAAGATGTTTTTTTGCAGTCCTTTATTCAATATATTCAAGGTTATCATGCAATTCTGTTGTTTGACTGCATATATAAATTTTTTTTCTTTCTTTTCATTACAAGTTCTATATGTGTAAGTGGTGACCATAGCTATGATTACTATTATTTAGAATAATTTTTTTACCTACTAAAAGAAAACAACTTGACTGCAAAACACTTACTGTAGGGCACTCGATATTAGGCATTACTTTCATGTGGATGTAAGGTTGAAATGTCAAAACCTTCATTAACCCGTGAACTACGCTTTAGCGTATTACACTTTGTTGTGACCTGATTCTATTGTTCTTTTTTGTGTTTTACTAACTATTACCGTTTAACTATCACACTTTGTTTCACGGGTTAATGAAAACCACTCTAATTACTTACAGTAATTCTTTTTTAATATTATCATTTACTTGTATAATTTAGATGAGCAATACATATTTCTTTATGGCTTTGTGGAGCTCATCTCGTTCCTCATATATAACAAACAAAATGAAGTTTGTTCTTATTTTGGTGCAAAGGAATCTACAGTAGTTTTCTAATCAGATAATTGTTTTTCTTTTAACACTCACCTGTTATTTCAACTGCCTTACTTGAGTTTGCTTGTCTCAGAAATAGACCTTGCTTAATAAACAAAGACATGTTACAAACTTATTTAATAATAGGTAACAACTGCAATATTGTATGAAGAGAGTGCCCCTCTCTTCCCCCTGCTATTGTTGAAATTATGCTCAATAAACTTTTACCTCTTCCCTCTCCACCAGTTAAGCATTCTATGTATGCTTCCCTGTACAAAATGCATCACTTCAAATAGAACATTAAAGTTCACATACTTGTTTACTTCCTCAAACTCTTTGCTTTGTGTTTTTTGTTAACTTCCTAGGAACAAATTGAATACATATAATCAATAAATCTAGCAAGCTTATTTTGCAAACTCACTTTTTTTATTATTTTTGCGCAAAACCTATCAGGATTAAGGAAGTCCAGCACAAAGAAAAAAAAACGAATTAAAAAAAAAGCCCATTGGCCTGGGATCGAACCCGGTCTGAAGAACAAAACGGAAACCATACATACGGATTACCCAATCGGTATGGCAGCACAAGGCTTTTACGGAAGGCTGTAAAGAACCCGAAGGCCCCAAGCACCGATATTTCCGAGCGAATATGCTGTACAACACTCTTGCAAGGTTATCCCAACCCGCGCATTAATGGGGAGGACAATAACCAGGATCCCAGGCCTGTAATACGGTTACGCCACGCACAGCTCGCCGAGATTGTGGATGACAAAAAATAGAGGTCTATTTGGGCGTCTTGGGTCCCTTGGGGACTCGCCATGCGCACGGGCGCATCTCTTTTATTGTGTACATGACATCAAATTAGCGAAGAAAAAAGACGCTGTTTTGGTATCATGTGAAAAGCATAAAATAAATAGAAATAAAGACGTAAGGGGGGAGAATATTGACATATTCATATTAAAATATTGACAAAATCCACAATATTGTCTACGCTGACTAAGTAAAGCTGTATTTTACTTTAAAGGGGCAGCAGCATAGTACTGCGCATGTCTGGAGTCAGTGTTTATTGTAGGCTTTTAAGTGTCTACAAACAGTTGAACTTTTTAAAAGCTGTCAATACCTTATTAAATAATATGCAATATTATATAGAAAACTATGTTAATGGACAGTTTGTGGTCATTTTTTTTGTTTTGTTTCAAGTCTCCCACATGTACCAAAAGCTCATAAGTCAGTATTAGTATTTCACTGAAGTTCATTGTGTCAGGGCTCTAGAGCTATTGCAAATCTCTTAACCATGACACTCCCCTTTTAAAGGAAAGTAAAAAAAATCAAAATTGTTGGTGCGGGTCTCTGTTGTATTTGTTTTCTTTTTAGTTTTCTTCTATTATTATTATTATTATTTTCTTTTTTAGAGGGGGAGGGGAATTCAGCTAAAAATAGCCAAGGGTCAATTCAAGCAACTAGTACAAAAGATGTTTTTTTGCAGTCCTTTATTCAATATATTCAAGGTTATCATGCAATTCTGTTGTTTGACTGCATATATATATATATATTTTTTTCTTTCTTTTCATTACAAGTTCTATATGTGTAAGTGGTGACCATAGCTATGATTACTATTATTTAGAATATTTTTTTACCTACTAACAGAAAACAACTTGACTGCAAAACACTTACTGTAGGGCACTCGATATTCGGCATTTCTTTCATGTGGATATAAGGTTGAAATGTCAAAACCTTCATTAACCCGTGAACTACGCTTTAGCGTATTACACTTTGTTGTGATCTGATTCTATTGTTCTTTTTTGTGTTTTACTAACTATTACAGTTTAACTATCACACTTTGTTTCACGGGTTAATGAAAAGCACTCTTATTACTTACAGTAATTCTTTTTTAATATTATCATTTACTTGTATAATTTAGATGAGCAATACATATTTCTTTATGGCTTTTTAGAGCTCATCTCGTTCCTCATAAATAACAAACAAAATGAATTTTGTTCTTATTTTGGTGCAAAGGAATCTACAGTAGTTTTCTAATCAGATAATTGTTTTTCTTTTAACACTCACCTGTTATTTCAACAGCCTTACTTGAGTTTGCTTGTCTCAGAAATAGACCTTGCTTAATAAACAAAGACATGTTACAAACTTATTTAATAATAGGTAACAACTGCAATATTGTATGAAGAGAGTGCCCCTCTCTTCCCCCTGCTATTGTTGAAATTATGCTCAATAAACTTTTACCTCTTCCCTCTCCACCAGTTAAGCATTCTATGTATGCTTCCCTGTACAAAATGCATCCCTTCAAATAGAACATTAAAGTTCACATACTTGTTTACTTCCTCAAACTCTTTGCTTTGTGTTTTTTGTTAACTTCCTAGGAACAAATTGAATACATATAATCAATAAATCTAGCAAGCTTATTTTGCAAACTCACTTTTTTTATATTTTTTGCGCAAAACCTATCAGGATTAAGGAAGTCCAGCACAAAGAAAAAAAAACGAATTAAAAAAAAAGCCCATTGGCCTGGGATCGAACCCGGTCTGAAGAACAAAACGGAAACCATACATACGGATTACCCAATCGGTATGGCAGCACAAGGCTTTTACGGAAGGCTGTAAAGAACCCGAAGGCCCCAAGCACCGATATTTCCGAGCGAATATGCTGTACAACACTCTTGCAAGGTTATCCCAACCCGCGCATTAATGGGGAGGACAATAACCAGGATCCCAGGCCTGTAATACGGTTACGCCACGCACAGCTCGCCGAGATTGTGGATGACAAAAAATAGAGGTCTATTTGGGCGTCTTGGGTCCCTTGGGGACTCGCCATGCGCACGGGCGCATCTCTTTTATTGTGTACATGACATCAAATTAGCGAAGAAAAAAGACGCTGTTTTGGTATCATGTGAAAAGCATAAAATAAATAGAAATAAAGACGTAAGGGGGGAGAATATTGACATATTCATATTAAAATATTGACAAAATCCACAATATTGTCTACGCTGACTAAGTAAAGCTGTATTTTACTTTAAATGGGCAGCAGCATAGTACTGCGCATGTCTGGAGTCAGTGTTTATTGTAGGCTTTTAAGTGTCTACAAACAGTTGAACTTTTTAAAAGCTGTCAATACCTTATTAAATAATATGCAATATTATATAGAAAACTATGTTAATGGACAGTTTGTGGTCATTTTTTTTGTTTTGTTTCAAGTCTCCCACATGTACCAAAAGCTCATAAGTCAGTATTAGAATTTCACTGAAGTTCATTGTGTCAGGGCTCTAGAGCTATTGCAAATCTCTTAACCATGACACTCCCCTTTTAAAGGAAAGTAAAAAAAATCAAAATTGTTGGTGCGGGTCTCTGTTGTATTTGTTTTCTTTTTAGTTTTCTTCTATTATTATTATTATTATTTTCTTTTTTAGAGGGGGAGGGGAATTCAGCTAAAAATAGCCAAGGGTCAATTCAAGCAACTAGTACAAAAGATGTTTTTTTGCAGTCCTTTATTCAATATATTCAAGGTTATCATGCAATTCTGTTGTTTGACTGCATATATATATATTTTTTTCTTTCTTTTCATTACAAGTTCTATATGTGTAAGTGGTGACCATAGCTATGATTACTATTATTTAGAATATTTTTTTACCTACTAACAGAAAACAACTTGACTGCAAAACACTTACTGTAGGGCACTCGATATTAGGCATTTCTTTCATGTGGATGTAAGGTTGAAATGTCAAAACCTTCATTAACCCGTGAACTACGCTTTAGCGTATTACACTTTGTGGTGATCTCATTCTATTGTTCTTTTTTGTGTTTTACTAACTATTACAGTTTAACTATCACACTTTGTTTCACGGGTTAATGAAAACCACTCTAATTACTTACAGTAATTCTTTTTTAATATTATCATTTACTTGTATAATTTAGATGAGCAATACATATTTCTTTATGGCTTTGTAGAGCTCATCTCGTTCCTCATAAATAACAAACAAAATGAAGTTTGTTCTTATTTTGGTGCAAAGGAATCTACAGTAGTTTTCTAATCAGATAATTGTTTTTCTTTTAACACTCACCTGTTATTTCAACAGCCTTACTTGAGTTTGCTTGTCTCAGAAATAGACCTTGCTTAATAAACAAAGACATGTTACCAACTTATTTAATAATAGGTAACAACTGCAATATTGTATGAAGAGAGTGCCCCTCTCTTCCCCCTGCTATTGTTGAAATTATGCTCAATAAACTTTTACCTCTTCTCTCTCCACCAGTTAAGCATTCTATGTATGCTTCCCTGTACAAAATGCATCCCTTCAAATAGAACATTAAAGTTCACATACTTGTTTACTTCCTCAAACTCTTTGCTTTGTGTTTTTTGTTAACTTCCTAGGAACAAATTGAATACATATAATCAATAAATCTAGCAAGCTTATTTTGCAAACTCACTTTTTTTATTATTTTTGCGCAAAACCTATCAGGATTAAGGAAGTCCAGCACAAAGAAAAAAAAACGAATTAAAAAAAAAGCCCATTGGCCTGGGATCGAACCCGGTCTGAAGAACAAAACGGAAACCATACATACGGATTACCCAATCGGTATGGCAGCACAAGGCTTTTACGGAAGGCTGTAAAGAACCCGAAGGCCCCATGCACCGATATTTCCGAGCGAATATGCTGTACAACACTCTTGCAAGGTTATCCCAACCCGCGCATTAATGGGGAGGACAATAACCAGGATCCCAAGCCTGTAATACGGTTACGCCACGCACAGCTCGCCGAGATTGTGGATGACAAAAAATAGAGGTCTATTTGGGCGTCTTGGGTCCCTTGGGGACTCGCAATGCGCACGGGCGCATCTCTTTTATTGTGTACATGACATCAAATTAGCGAAGAAAAAAGACGCTGTTTTGGTATCATGTGAAAAGCATAAAATAAATAGAAATAAAGACGTAAGGGGGGAGAATATTGACATATTCATATTAGAATATTGACAAAATCCGCAATATTGTCTACGCTGACTAAGTAAAGCTGTATTTTACTTTAAAGGGGCAGCAGCATAGTACTGCGCATGTCTGGAGTCAGTGCTTATTGTAGGCTTTTAAGTGTCTACAAACAGTTGAACTTTTTAAAAGCTGTCAATACCTTATTAAATAATATGCAATATTATATTGAAAACTATGTTAATTGACAGTTTGTGGTCATATGTTTTGTTTTGTTTAAAGTCTCCCACATGTACCAAAAGCTCATAAGTCAGTATTAGAATTTCACTGAAGTTCATTGTGTCAGGGCTCTAGAGCTATTGCAAATCTCTTAAACATGACACTCCCCCTTTAAAGGAAAGTAAAAAAAATCAAAATTGTTGGTGGGGGTCTCTGTTGTGTTTGTTTTCTTTTTAGTTTTGTTCTATTATTCTTATTATTTTCTTTTTTAGAGGGGGAGGGGAATTCAGCTAAAAATAGCCAAGGGTCAATTCAAGCAACTAGTACAAAAGATGTTTTTTTGCAGTCCTTTATTCAATATATTCAAGGTTATCATGCAATTCTGTTGTTTGACTGCATATATAAATTTTTTTTCTTTCTTTTCATTACAAGTTCTATATGTGTAAGTGGTGACCATAGCTATGATTACTATTATTTAGAATAATTTTTTTACCTACTAAAAGAAAACAACTTGACTGCAAAACACTTACTGTAGGGCACTCGATATTAGGCATTACTTTCATGTGGATGTAAGGTTGAAATGTCAAAACCTTCATTAACCCGTGAACTACGCTTTAGCGTATTACACTTTGTTGTGATCTGATTCTATTGTTCTTTTTTGTGTTTTACTAACTATTACCGTTTAACTATCACACTTTGTTTCACGGGTTAATGAAAACCACTCTAATTACTTACAGTAATTCTTTTTTAATATTATTATTTACTTGTATAATTTAGATGAGCAATACATATTTCTTCTTGGCCTTGTAGAGCTCATCTCGTTCCTCATAAATAACAAACAAAATGAAGTTTGTTCTTATTTGGTGCAAAGGAATCTACATTACTTTTCTAATCAGATAATTGTTTTTTTTTTAACACTCACCTGTTATTTCAACAGCTCTTACTTGAGTTTGCTTGTCTCAGAAATAGACCTTGCTTAATAAACAAAGACATGTTACAAACTTATTTAATAATAGGTAACAACTGCAATATTGTATGAAGAGAGTGTCCCTCTCTTCCCCCTGCTATTGTTTAAATTATGCTCAATAAACTTTTACCTCTTCCCTCTCCACCAGTTAAGCATTCTATGTATGCTTCCCTGTACAAAATGCACCCCTTCAAATAGAACATTAAAGTTCACATACTTGTTTACTTCCTCAAACTCTTTGCTTTGTGTTTTTTGTTAACTTCCTAGGAACAAATTGAATACATATAATCAATAAATCTAGCAAGCTTATTTTGCAAACTCACTTTTTTTATTATTTTTGCGCAAAACCAATCAGGATTAGGGGGGTCAAGCACAAAGAAAGAAAACGAATAAAAAAAAAGCCCATTGGCCTGGGATCGAACCCGGTCTGAAGAACAAAACGGAAACCATACATACGGATTACCCAATCGGTATGGCAGCACAAGGCTTTTACGGAAGGCTGTAAAGACCCCGAAGGCCCCAAGCACCGATATTTCCGGGCGAATATGCTGTACAACACTCTTGCAAGGTTATCCCAACCCGCGCATTAATGGGGAGGACAATAACCAGGATCCCAGGCCTGTAATACGGTTACGCCACGCACCGCTCGCCGAGATTGTGGATGACAAAAAATAGAGGTCTATTTGGGCGTCTTGGGTCCCTTGGGGACTCGCCATGCGCACGGGCGCATCTCTTTTATTGTGTACATGACATCAAATTAGCGACGAAAAAAGACGCTGTTTTGGTATCATGTGAAAAGCATAAATTAAATAGAAATAAAGACGTAAGGGGGGAGAATATTGACATATTCATATTAAAATATTGACAAAATCCACAATATTGTCTACGCTGACTAAGTAAAGCTGTATTTTACTTTAAAGGGGCAGCAGCATAGTACTGCGCATGTCTGGAGTCAGTGTTTATTGTAGGCTTTTAAGTGTCTACAAACAGTTGAACTTTTTAAAAGCTGTCAATACCTTATTAAATAATATGCAATATTATATAGAAAACTATGTTTAAGGACAGTTTGTGGTCATTTTTTTGTTTTGTTTAAAGTCTCCCACATGTACCAAAAGCTCATAAGTCAGTATTAGAATTTCACTGAAGTTCATTGTGTCAGGGCTCTAGAGCTATTGCAAATCTCTTAACCATGACACTATCCTTTTAAAGGAAAGTAAAAAAAAATCAAAAATGTTGGTGGGGGTCTCTGTTGTATTTGTTTTCTTTTTAGTTTTCTTCTATTATTATTATTATTATTTTCTTTTTTAGAGGGGGAGGGGAATTCAGCTAAAAATAGCCAAGGGTCAATTCAAGCAACTAGTACAAAAGATGTTTTTTGCAGTCCTTTATTCAATATATTCAAGGTTATCATGCAATTCTGTTGTTTGACTGCATATATATATATTTTTTCTTTCTTTTCATTACAAGTTCTATATGTGTAAGTGGTGACCATAGCTATGATTACTATTATTTAGAATAATTTTTTACCTACTAAAAGAAAACAACTTGACTGCAAAACACTTACTGTAGGGCACTCGATATTAGGCATTACTTTCATGTGGATGTAAGGTTGAAATGTCAAAACCTTCATTAACCCGTGAACTACGCTTTAGCGTATTACACTTTGTTGTGACCTGATTCTATTGTTCTTTTTTGTGTTTTACTAACTATTACCGTTTAACTATCACACTTTGTTTCACGGGTTAATGAAAACCACTCTAATTACTTACAGTAATTCTTTTTTAATATTATCATTTACTTGTATAATTTAGATGAGCAATACATATTTCTTCTTGGCCTTGTAGAGCTCATCTCGTTCCTCATAAATAACAAACAAAATGAAGTTTGTTCTTATTTGGTGCAAAGGAACCTACATTAGTTTTCTAATCAGATAATTGTTTTTTTTTTAACACTCACCTGTTATTTCAACAGCTCTTACTTGAGTTTGCTTGTCTCAGAAATAGACCTTGTTAATAAACAAAGACATGTTACAAACTTATTTAATAATAGGTAACAACTGCAAAATTGTATGAAGAGAGTGCCCTCTCTTCCCCCTGCTATTGTTGAAATTATGCTCAATAAACTTTTACCTCTTCCCTCTCCACCAGTTAAGCATTCTATGTATGCTTCCCTGTACAAAATGCACCCCTTCAAATAGAACATTAAAGTTCACATACTTGTTTACTTCCTCAAACTCTTTGCTTTGTGTTTTTTGTTAACTTCCTAGGAACAAATTGAATACATATAATCAATAAATCTAGCAAGCTTATTTTGCAAACTCACTTTTTTTATTATTTTTGCGCAAAACCTATCAGGATTAAGGAAGTCCAGCACAAAGAAAAAAAAACGAATTAAAAAAAAAGCCTATTGGCCTGGGATCGAACCCGGTCTGAAGAACAAAACGGAAACCATACATACGGATTACCCAATCGGTATGGCAGCACAAGGCTTTTACGGAAGGCTGTAAAGAGCCCGAAGGCCCCAAGCACCGATATTTCCGAGCGAATATGCTGTACAACACTCTTGCAAGGTTATCCCAACCCGCGCATTAATGGGGAGGACAATAACCAGGATCCCAGGCCTGTAATACGGTTACGCCAAGCACAGCTCGCCGAGTTTGTGGATGACAAAAAATAGAGGTCTATTTGGGCGTCTTGGGTCCCTTGGGGACTCGCAATGCGCACGGGCGCATCTCTTTTATTGTGCACATGACATCAAATTAGCGAAGAAAAAAGACGCTGTTTTGGTATCATGTGAAAAGCATAAAATAAATAGAAATAAAGACGTAAGGGGGGAGAATATTGACATATTCATATTAGAATATTGACAAAATCCGCAATATTGTCTACGCTGACTAAGTAAAGCTGTATTTTACTTTAAAGGGGCAGCAGCATAGTACTGCGCATGTCTGGAGTCAGTGCTTATTGTAGGCTTTTAAGTGTCTACAAACAGTTGAACTTTTTAAAAGCTGTCAATACCTTATTAAATAATATGCAATATTATATTGAAAACTATGTTAATTGACAGTTTGTGGTCATATGTTTTGTTTTGTTTAAAGTCTCCCACATGTACCAAAAGCTCATAAGTCAGTATTAGAATTTCACTGAAGTTCATTGTGTCAGGGCTCTAGAGCTATTGCAAATCTCTTAAACATGACACTCGCCCTTTAAAGGAAAGTAAAAAAAATCAAAATTGTTGGTGGGGGTCTCTGTTGTGTTTGTTTTCTTTTTAGTTTTGTTCTATTATTCTTATTATTTTCTTTTTTAGAGGGGGAGGGGAATTCAGCTAAAAATAGCCAAGGGTCAATTCAAGCAACTAGTACAAAAGATGTTTTTTTGCAGTCCTTTATTCAATATATTCAAGGTTATCATGCAATTCTGTTGTTTGACTGCATATATAAATTTTTTTTGTTTCTTTTCATTACAAGTTCTATATCCTTTAACCTTTAACCTTTAAATACAATAATTGCCACTAGCGAGCTAATCCGGCAATGAGGGGCAGCGTACCAACTACCCATGCACATACTACGGTTGATAATAAATAAATAATAAATAAAACAAAAGAAACAATAAATGAATGAATAAATAAATAAATAAACGTAACAATTCGATAAGATGATGAGATAACAATACACATGTACATGGGTAGTATGGCAACTAAATCATTGCCGGGCCAGCTCGCCAGTGACGGCTATCTTAAATTCATCGACAGAGCTGAGGTCTAGCATTTGTTTTGGCAGAGAGTTCCAAACGGGGATAGTTCTTGAAAAGAAGGAGTATTTGAATTGGTTTATACTGGGAGGCGGGAGTGTAAGTTGGCATGTGTTCCTGACGCTTGACCTGGTTGCGTAGGAACCAGGTTTGCGAATTACATCACTCGGGAAATCGATTTTTACTAGCCCGTGGTGGATCTTATAAAACATGACAGAGTCGAATACTGTTCGCCTAAGTTCTAACTGGTGCCATCCTAGGTGTGTCAGCATATTCGTGACGCTGCTATGCCTTCCGTAGTCGTTGCACACAAATCTGGCAGCGCGGCGTTGTACAGATTCAACTTTTTGAATGTCCTTCTTAGTGTGGGGGCTCCATGCTTCCGTCCCGTACTCCACCAGTGGCCGTACCAGCGCCTTGTAGGCTTGCTCTTTAACCGCAGCTGGGCAGGAAGATAAATTTCTTTGTAGGATACCCAGTACTGCGTTAGCCTTCTTCTTGACTTCCTCCGTGTGCTTTGACCAATTGAGAGATGTAGAAATGTGGACTCCAAGGTATTTTTGAACGCTAACCCCCTCCAGTGTGGTTCCACACAAATGGTATGGGAACTGGAACTTGTCGCGTTTTAAAGTGATGGTCATGACGTAACATTTTTTGGGCGCAAACTTCATCTGCCACTGTTCTGCCCATCGTTCAAGGTGGTGAAGATCTTGCTGTAGGGCGTGGTGGTCATCAAGGCTCTTAATTGGGCGGTATAGGACGCTGTCGTCGGCAAACAGTTTCACGTGTGATTTGATGCCAGATGGCAGGTCGTTTATGAAGAGCAGGAATAATATCGGCCCTAAGACCGTGCCCTGAGGCACGCCTGATAGCACGGGGGACCAGGTAGAAGAGGCCCCGTTCACGACCACTCGCTGTCTTCTGTTGGTAAGAAAGTGCCTTAACCACAGTAAGAGTCTTCCTCTGATTCCATAGAACTCGGCCTTGATCAGTAGGCGTTCGTGAGGGACTGAATCGAACGCCTTGGCGAAATCAAGAAATACCACGTCAACTTGCCCATGGTCGTTCAGGACCGACGACCAATCATGAATAACAGATATTAGTTGGGTGGAGCAAGAGAGGCCTTTCAGGAAACCATGCTGTAGCTGAGTAATGATGTTGTTTGCGGACAGGTGACACATTATGTGTTTTGAGACAATGTGTTCCATCAGTTTGGAGACCAAGGATGTTAAAGATACTGGGCGATAGTTCTGTGGGTCAGATCTTAGACCCTTCTTATAAATGGCTGATATGTTCGCGTCCTTCCACACAGTAGGGAGTACGCCATCCTTCATCGACTGCTCGAACAGTAATGTAAGGATAGGTGCGAGTTCGGTTGCAGCCTCCTTCAGGACTCTGGCTGGGACGGCATCTGGGCCACACGCCTTGTCTACACGGATGTTATCGAGTTGTACTCTAACGCCGTTAACAGAGAAGGAGATGTCTTTGATGTCTTGGTGAGGGGACGCGCCGAGAGTGGGAACATTAAGATTATCTTCCTGCGTGAATACACTGTCATACTGTGCCCTTAGCGCCTCAGCTTTACATTTGTCATTCGCGCAAACCCGTCCCTCCCAGAATAGAGTGGGTATCCCTAGTGACTCTGAGCGTAAGAGTTTCAGATATGACCACGCCCTCTTCACTCCGTTCGGCCTAGGTTCATCAGATTCAAGGTCAATCCCCTTCATAATCTCGCTCACGTAGTTATTGTGTGATTCCTTGATGCTGTTGCTTACAATGTTCCTTAGGCGTTTGTAGTTCACATGGTCTTTTTCCTTCCCAGTCCGTTTGGACGTTTTGAAGGCGCGGTCGCGTTTGCGCATCAATTTTTTGATGGGCGCGCCTATCCAGGGGAGGTGTCGCTTTGTTTTCGAAGTCTTGGATGGAATAAACCTCTCCATAGCATCACTAATGCAAGTTGAGATAGCATTCCAATTTTCCTCCACGGATCTTTCCATGTGCGATGCAGCATATTCCCTATGGAAGGATGCGATGTGTTCTTTTAACGCAGCCATGTCCGCTTTATGGTAAAGATAAATCTTACGTGGGGGCTTGGGGATGTATTTTGGAGCAAGGTCAACTTCAAATAAAACCGCGCTGTGATCACTTAGACCCGACGTAACATGACATGCATTAACAAGGCCAGGTTTAGACGAGAATGCAAGGTCCAAGAAGCTATCATATCGAGTTGGAGACTTAACATGCTGTGATAATCCATATTTTTCCGCCAACGCAATAAGGGCGAGGTCCCAGCTGTGAACAGGTGGAGTGAGTACAGCCTCGCCGCTTGACCATTCAATACCCGAGCAGTTAAAGTCACCCCCTATGATTGCATTAGGGCACTGCTGGTATTTGGTGAACAGTTTGCATAAGTAGTCGTCTAACAGACCGAGTCCCTCCTATATGTGTAAGTGGTGACCATAGCTATGATTACTATTATTTAGAATAATTTTTTTACCTACTAAAAGAAAACAACTTGACTGCAAAACACTTACTGTAGGGCACTCGATATTAGGCATTACTTTCATGTGGATGTAAGGTTGAAATGTCAAAACCTTCATTAACCCGTGAACTACGCTTTAGCGTATTACACTTTGTTGTGATCTGATTCTATTGTTCTTTTTTGTGTTTTACTAACTATTACCGTTTAACTATCACACTTTGTTTCACGGGTTAATGAAAACCACTCTAATTACTTACAGTAGTTCTTTTTTAATATTATCATTTACTTGTATAATTTAGATGAGCACTACATATTTCTTTATGGCTTTGTAGAGCTCATCTCGTTCCTCATAAATAACAAACAAAATGAAGTTTGTTCTTATTTTGGTGCAAAGGAATCTACAGTAGTTTTCTAATCAGATAATTGTTTTTCTTTTAACACTCACCTGTTATTTCAACAGCCTTACTTGAGTTTGCTTGTCTCAGAAATAGACCTTGCTTAATAAACAAAGACATGTTACAAACTTATTTAATAATAGGTAACAACTGCAATATTGTATGAAGAGAGTGCCCCTCTCTTCCCCCTGCTATTGTTGAAATTATGCTCAATAAACTTTTACCTCTTCCCTCTCCACCAGTTAAGCATTCTATGTATGCTTCCCTGTACAAAATGCACCCCTTCAAATAGAACATTAAAGTTCACATACTTGTTTACTTCCTCAAACTCTTTGCTTTGTGTTTTTTGTTAACTTCCTAGGAACAAATTGAATACATATAATCAATAAATCTAGCAAGCTTATTTTGCAAACTCACTTTTTTTATTATTTTTGCGCAAAACCTATCAGGATTAAGGAAGTCCAGCACAAAGAAAAAAAAAACGAATTAAAAAAAAAGCCCATTGGCCTGGGATCGAACCCGGTCTAAAGAACAAAACGGAAACCATACATACGGATTACCCAATCGGTATGGCAGCACAAGGCTTTTACGGAAGGCTGTAAAGAACCCGAAGGCCCCAAGCACCGATATTTCCGAGCGAATATGCTGTACAACACTCTTGCAAGGTTATCCCAACCCGCGCATTAATGGGGAGGACAATAACCAGGATCCCAGGCCTGTAATACGGTTACGCCACGCACAGCTCGCCGAGATTGTGGATGACAAAAAATAGAGGTCTATTTGGGCATCTTGGGTTCCTTGGGGACTCGCCATGCGCACGGGCGCATCTCTTTTATTGTGTACATGACATCAAATTAGCGAAGAAAAAAGACGCTGTTTTGGTATCATGTGAAAAGCATAAAATAAATAGAAATAAAGACGTAAGGGGGGAGAATATTGACATATTCATATTAAAATATTGACAAAATCCACAATATTGTCTACGCTGACTAAGTAAAGCTGTATTTTACTTTAAAGGGGCAGCAGCATAGTACTGCGCATGTCTGGAGTCAGTGTTTATTGTAGGCTTTTCAGTGTCTACAAACAGTTGAACTTTTTAAAAGCTGTCAATACCTTATTAAATAATATGCAATATTATATAGAAAACTATGTTAATGGACAGTTTGTGGTCATTTTTTTTGTTTTGTTTAAAGTCTCCCACATGTACCAAAAGCTCATAAGTCAGTATTAGAATTTCACTGAAGTTCATTGTGTCAGGGCTCTAGAGCTATTGCAAATCTCTTAACCATGACACTCCCCTTTTAAAGGAAAGTAAAAAAAATCAAAATTGTTGGTGGGGGTCTCTGTTGTATTTGTTTTCTTTTTAGTTTTCTTCTATTATTATTATTATTATTATTATTTTCTTTTTTAGAGGGGGAGGGGAATTCAGCTAAAAATAGCCAAGGGTCAATTCAAGCAACTAGTACAAAAGATGTTTTTTGCAGTCCTTTATTCAATATATTCAAGGTTATCATGCAATTCTGTTGTTTGACTACATATATATATATTTTTTCTTTCTTTTCATTACAAGTTCTATATGTGTAAGTGGTGACCATAGCTATGATTACTATTATTTAGAATATTTTTTTACCTACTAACAGAAAACAACTTGACTGCAAAACACTTACTGTAGGGCACTCGATATTAGGCATTACTTTCATGTGGACGTAAGGTTGAAATGTCAAAACCTTCATTAACCCGTGAACTACGCTTTAGCGTATTACACTTTGTGGTGATCTGATTCTATTGTTCTTTTTTGTGTTTTACTAACTATTACCGTTTAACTATCACACTTTGTTTCACGGGTTAATGAAAACCACTCTAATTACTTACAGTAGTTCTTTTTTAATATTATCATTTACTTGTATAATTTAGATGAGCAATACATATTTCTTTATGGCTTTGTAGAGCTCATCTCGTTCCTCATAAATAACAAACAAAATGAAGTTTGTTCTTATTTTGGTGCAAAGGAATCTACAGTAGTTTTCTAATCAGATAATTGTTTTTCTTTTAACACTCACCTGTTATTTCAACAGCCTTACTTGAGTTTGCTTGTCTCAGAAATAGACCTTGCTTAATAAACAAAGACATGTTACAAACTTATTTAATAATAGGTAACAACTGCAATATTGTATGAAGAGAGTGCCCCTCTCTTCCCCCTGCTATTGTTGAAATTATGCTCAATAAACTTTTACCTCTTCCCTCTCCACCAGTTAAGCATTCTATGTATGCTTCCCTGTACAAAATGCACCCCTTCAAATAGAACATTAAAGTTCACATACTTGTTTACTTCCTCAAACTCTTTGCTTTGTGTTTTTTGTTAACTTCCTAGGAACAAATTGAATACATATAATCAATAAATCTAGCAAGCTTATTTTGCAAACTCACTTTTTTTATTATTTTTGCGCAAAACCTATCAGGATTAAGGAAGTCCAGCAGAAAGAAAAAAAAAACGAATTAAAAAAAAAGCCCATTGGCCTGGGATCGAACCCGGTCTGAAGAACAAAACGGAAACCATACATACGGATTACCCAATCGGTATGGCAGCACAAGGCTTTTACGGAAGGCTGTAAAGAACCCGAAGGCCCCAAGCACCGATATTTCCGAGCGAATATGCTGTACAACACTCTTGCAAGGTTATCCCAACCCGCGCATTAATGGGGAGGACAATAACCAGGATCCCAGGCCTGTAATACGGTTACGCCACGCACAGCTCGCCGAGATTGTGGATGACAAAAAATAGAGGTCTATTTGGGCGTCTTGGGTCCCTTGGGGACTCGCCATGCGCACGGGCGCATCTCTTTTATTGTGTACATGACATCGAATTAGCGAAGAAAAAAGACGCTGTTTTGGTATTATGTGAAAAGCATAAAATAAATAGAAATAAAGACGTAAGGGGGGAGAATATTGACATATTCATATTAAAATATTGACAAAATCCACAATATTGTCTACGCTGACTAAGTAAAGCTGTATTTTACTCTAAAGGGGCAGCAGCATAGTACTGCGCATGTCTGGAGTCAGTGTTTATTGTAGGCTTTTAAGTGTCTACAAACAGTTGAACTTTTTAAAAGCTGTCAATACCTTATTAAATAATATGCAATATTATATAGAAAACTATGTTAATGGACAGTTTGTGGTCATTTTTTTGTTTTGTTTAAAGTCTCCCACATGTACCAAAAGCTCATAAGTCAGTATTAGAATTTCACTGAAGTTCATTGTGTCAGGGCTCTAGAGCTATTGCAAATTTCTTAACCATGACACTATCCTTTTAAAGGAAAGTAAAAAAAATAAAAAAATGTTGGTGGGGGTCTCTGTTGTATTTGTTTTCTTTTTAGTTTTCTCCTATTATTATTATTATTATTTTCTTTTTTAGAGGGGGAGGGGAATTCAGCTAAAAATAGCCAAGGGTCAATTCAAGCAACTAGTACAAAAGATGTTTTTTTGCAGTCCTTTATTCAATATATTCAAGGTTATCATGCAATTCTGTTGTTTGACTGCATATATATATTTTTTTTCTTTCTTTTCATTACAAGTTCTATATGTGTAAGTGGTGACCATAGCTATGATTACTATTATTTAGAATATTTTTTTACCTACTAAAAGAAAACAACTTGACTGCAAAACACTTACTGTAGGGCACTCGATATTAGGCATTACTTTCATGTGGATGTAAGGTTGAAATGTCAAAACCTTCATTAACCCGTGAATTACGCTTTAGCGTATTACACTTTGTGGTGATCTGATTCTATTGTTATTTTTTGTGTTTTACTAACTATTACCGTT
This sequence comes from Nematostella vectensis, assembly GCF_932526225.1. Classification (NCBI taxonomy): domain Eukaryota; kingdom Metazoa; phylum Cnidaria; class Anthozoa; order Actiniaria; family Edwardsiidae; genus Nematostella; species Nematostella vectensis. The sequence continues at coordinate 821,502 of NC_064038.1, read as the reverse complement.
TAACTATCACACTTTGTTTCACGGGTTAATGAAAACCACTCTAATTACTTACAGTAGTTCTTTTTTAATATTATCATTTACTTGTATAATTTAGATGAGCAATACATATTTCTTTATGGCTTTGTAGAGCTCATCTCGTTCCTCATAAATAACAAACAAAATGAAGTTTGTTCTTATTTTGGTGCAAAGGAATCTACAGTAGTTTTTTAATCAGATAATTGTTTTTCTTTTAACACTCACCTGTTATTTCAACAGCATTACTTGAGTTTGCTTGTCTCAGAAATAGACCTTGCTTAATAAACAAAGACATGTTACAAACTTATTTAATAATAGGTAACAACTGCAATATTGTATGAAGAGAGTGCCCCTCTCTTCCCCCTGCTATTGTTGAAATTATGCTCAATAAACTGTTACCTCTTCCCTCTCCACCAGTTAAGCATTCTATGTATGCTTCCCTGTACAAAATGCACCCCTTCAAATAGAACATTAAAGTTCACATACTTGTTTACTTCCTCAAACTCTTTGCTTTGTGTTTTTTGTTAATTTCCTAGGAACAAATTGAATACATATAATCAATAAATCTAGCAAGCTTATTTTGCAAACTCACTTTTTTTATTATTTTTGCAAAAAACCTATCAGGATTAAGGAAGTCCAGCACAAAGAAAAAAAAAAACGAATTAAAAAAAAAAGCCCATTGGAATGGGATCGAACCCGGTCTGAAGAACAAAACGGAAACCATACATACGGATTACCCAATCGGTATGGCAGCACAAGGCTTTTACGGAAGGCTGTAAAGAACCCGAAGGCCCCAAGCACCGATATTTCCGAGCGAATATGCTGTACAACACTCTTGCAAGGTTATCCCAACCCGCGCATTAATGGGGAGGACAATAACCAGGATCCCAGGCCTGTAATACGGTTACGCCACGCACAGCTCGCCGAGATTGTGGATGACAAAAAATAGAGGTCTATTTGGGCGTCTTGGGTCCCTTGGGGACTCGCCATGCGCACGGGCGCATCTCTTTTATTGTGTACATGACATCAAATTAGCGAAGAAAAAAGACGCTGTTTTGGTATCACGTGAAAAGCATAAAATAAATAGAAATAAAGACGTAAGTCGGGAGAATATTGACATATTCATATTAAAATATTGACAAAATCCACAATATTGTCTACGCTGACTAAGTAAAGCTGTATTTTACTTTAAAGGGGCAGCAGCATAGTACTGCGCATGTCTGGAGTCAGTGTTTATTGTAGGCTTTTAAGTGTCTACAAACAGTTGAACTTTTTAAAAGCTGTCAATACCTTATTAAATAATATGCAATATTATATAGAAAACTATGTTAATGGACAGTTTGTGGTCATTTTTTTTGTTTTGTTTAAAGTCTCCCACATGTACCAAAAGCTCATAAGTCAGTATTAGAATTTCACTGAAGTTCATTGTGTCAGGGCTCTAGAGCTATTGCAAATCTCTTAACCATGACACTCCCCTTTTAAAGGAAAGTAAAAAAAAATAAAAAAATGTTGGTGGGGGTCTCTGTTGTATTTGTTTTCTTTTTAGTTTTCTTCTATTATTATTATTATTATTTTCTTTTTTAGAGGGGGAGGGGAATTCAGCTAAAAATAGCCAAGGGTCAATTCAAGCAACTAGTACAAAAGATGTTTTTTTGCAGTCCTTTATTCAATATATTCAAGGTTATCATGCAATTCTGTTGTTTGACTGCATATATAAATTTTTTTTCTTTCTTTTCATTACAAGTTCTATATGTGTAAGTGGTGACCATAGCTATGATTACTATTATTTAGAATAATTTTTTTACCTACTAAAAGAAAACAACTTGACTGCAAAACACTTACTGTAGGGCACTCGATATTAGGCATTACTTTCATGTGGATGTAAGGTTGAAATGTCAAAACCTTCATTAACCCGTGAACTACGCTTTAGCGTATTACACTTTGTTGTGATCTGATTCTATTGTTCTTTTTTGTGTTTTACTAACTATTACCGTTTAACTATCACACTTTGTTTCACGGGTTAATGAAAACCACTCTAATTACTTACAGTAATTCTTTTTTAATATTATTATTTACTTGTATAATTTAGATGAGCAATACATATTTCTTCTTGGCCTTGTAGAGCTCATCTCGTTCCTCATAAATAACAAACAAAATGAAGTTTGTTCTTATTTGGTGCAAAGGAATCTACATTACTTTTCTAATCAGATAATTGTTTTTTTTTAACACTCACCTGTTATTTCAACAGCTCTTACTTGAGTTTGCTTGTCTCAGAAATAGACCTTGCTTAATAAACAAAGACATGTTACAAACTTATTTAATAATAGGTAACAACTGCAATATTGTATGAAGAGAGTGTCCCTCTCTTCCCCCTGCTATTGTTTAAATTATGCTCAATAAACTTTTACCTCTTCCCTCTCCACCAGTTAAGCATTCTATGTATGCTTCCCTGTACAAAATGCACCCCTTCAAATAGAACATTAAAGTTCACATACTTGTTTACTTCCTCAAACTCTTTGCTTTGTGTTTTTTGTTAACTTCCTAGGAACAAATTGAATACATATAATCAATAAATCTAGCAAGCTTATTTTGCAAACTCACTTTTTTTATTATTTTTGCGCAAAACCAATCAGGATTAGGGGGGTCAAGCACAAAGAAAGAAAACGAATAAAAAAAAAGCCCATTGGCCTGGGATCGAACCCGGTCTGAAGAACAAAACGGAAACCATACATACGGATTACCCAATCGGTATGGCAGCACAAGGCTTTTACGGAAGGCTGTAAAGACCCCGAAGGCCCCAAGCACCGATATTTCCGGGCGAATATGCTGTACAACACTCTTGCAAGGTTATCCCAACCCGCGCATTAATGGGGAGGACAATAACCAGGATCCCAGGCCTGTAATACGGTTACGCCACGCACCGCTCGCCGAGATTGTGGATGACAAAAAATAGAGGTCTATTTGGGCGTCTTGGGTCCCTTGGGGACTCGCCATGCGCACGGGCGCATCTCTTTTATTGTGTACATGACATCAAATTAGCGACGAAAAAAGACGCTGTTTTGGTATCATGTGAAAAGCATAAATTAAATAGAAATAAAGACGTAAGGGGGGAGAATATTGACATATTCATATTAAAATATTGACAAAATCCACAATATTGTCTACGCTGACTAAGTAAAGCTGTATTTTACTTTAAAGGGGCAGCAGCATAGTACTGCGCATGTCTGGAGTCAGTGTTTATTGTAGGCTTTTAAGTGTCTACAAACAGTTGAACTTTTTAAAAGCTGTCAATACCTTATTAAATAATATGCAATATTATATAGAAAACTATGTTAATGGACAGTTTGTGGTCATTTTTTTGTTTTGTTTAAAGTCTCCCACATGTACCAAAAGCTCATAAGTCAGTATTAGAATTTCACTGAAGTTCATTGTGTCAGGGCTCTAGAGCTATTGCAAATCTCTTAACCATGACACTATACTTTTAAAGGAAAGTAAAAAAAATCAAAAATGTTGGTGGGGGTCTCTGTTGTATTTGTTTTCTTTTTAGTTTTCTTCTATTATTATTATTATTATTTTCTTTTTTAGAGGGGGAGGGGAATTCAGCTAAAAATAGCCAAGGGTCAATTCAAGCAACTAGTACAAAAGATGTTTTTTGCAGTCCTTTATTCAATATATTCAAGGTTATCATGCAATTCTGTTGTTTGACTGCATATATATATATTTTTTCTTTCTTTTCATTACAAGTTCTATATGTGTAAGTGGTGACCATAGCTATGATTACTATTATTTAGAATAATTTTTTACCTACTAAAAGAAAACAACTTGACTGCAAAACACTTACTGTAGGGCACTCGATATTAGGCATTACTATCATGTGGATGTAAGGTTGAAATGTCAAAACCTTCATTAACCCGTGAACTACGCTTTAGCGTATTACACTTTGTTGTGACCTGATTCTATTGTTCTTTTTTGTGTTTTACTAACTATTACCGTTTAACTATCACACTTTGTTTCACGGGTTAATGAAAACCACTCTAATTACTTACAGTAATTCTTTTTTAATATTATCATTTACTTGTATAATTTAGATGAGCAATACATATTTCTTTATGGCTTTGTAGAGCTCATCTCGTTCCTCATAAATAACAAACAAAATGAAGTTTGTTCTTATTTTGGTGCAAAGGAATCTACAGTAGTTTTCTAATCAGATAATTGTTTTTCTTTTAACACTCACCTGTTATTTCAACAGCCTTACTTGAGTTTGCTTGTCTCAGAAATAGACCTTGCTTAATAAACAAAGACATGTTACAAACTTATTTAATAATAGGTAACAACTGCAATATTGTATGAAGAGAGTGCCCCTCTCTTCCCCCTGCTATTGTTGAAATTATGCTCAATAAACTTTTACCTCTTCCCTCTCCACCAGTTAAGCATTCTATGTATGCTTCCCTGTACAAAATGCACCCCTTCAAATAGAACATTAAAGTTCACATACTTGTTTACTTCCTCAAACTCTTTGCTTTGTGTTTTTTGTTAACTTCCTAGGAACAAATTGAATACATATAATCAATAAATCTAGCAAGCTTATTTTGCAAACTCACTTTTTTTATTATTTTTGCGCAAAACCTATCAGGATTAAGGAAGTCCAGCACAAAGAAAAAAAAAACGAATTAAAAAAAAAGCCTATTGGCCTGGGATCGAACCCGGTCTGAAGAACAAAACGGAAACCATACATACGGATTACCCAATCGGTATGGCAGCACAAGGCTTTTACGGAAGGCTGTAAAGAACCCGAAGGCCCCAAGCACCGATATTTCCGAGCGAATATGCTGTACAACACTCTTGCAAGGTTATCCCAACCCGCGCATTAATGGGGAGGACAATAACCAGGATCCCAGGCCTGTAATACGGTTACGCCAAGCACAGCTCGCCGAGTTTGTGGATGACAAAAAATAGAGGTCTATTTGGGCGTCTTGGGTCCCTTGGGGACTCGCAATGCGCACGGGCGCATCTCTTTTATTGTGCACATGACATCAAATTAGCGAAGAAAAAAGACGCTGTTTTGGTATCATGTGAAAAGCATAAAATAAATAGAAATAAAGACGTAAGGGGGGAGAATATTGACATATTCATATTAGAATATTGACAAAATCCGCAATATTGTCTACGCTGACTAAGTAAAGCTGTATTTTACTTTAAAGGGGCAGCAGCATAGTACTGCGCATGTCTGGAGTCAGTGCTTATTGTAGGCTTTTAAGTGTCTACAAACAGTTGAACTTTTTAAAAGCTGTCAATACCTTATTAAATAATATGCAATATTATATTGAAAACTATGTTAATTGACAGTTTGTGGTCATATGTTTTGTTTTGTTTAAAGTCTCCCACATGTACCAAAAGCTCATAAGTCAGTATTAGAATTTCACTGAAGTTCATTGTGTCAGGGCTCTAGAGCTATTGCAAATCTCTTAAACATGACACTCGCCCTTTAAAGGAAAGTAAAAAAAATCAAAATTGTTGGTGGGGGTCTCTGTTGTGTTTGTTTTCTTTTTAGTTTTGTTCTATTATTCTTATTATTTTCTTTTTTAGAGGGGGAGGGGAATTCAGCTAAAAATAGCCAAGGGTCAATTCAAGCAACTAGTACAAAAGATGTTTTTTTGCAGTCCTTTATTCAATATATTCAAGGTTATCATGCAATTCTGTTGTTTGACTGCATATATAAATTTTTTTTGTTTCTTTTCATTACAAGTTCTATATCCTTTAACCTTTAACCTTTAAATACAATAATTGCCACTAGCGAGCTAATCCGGCAATGAGGGGCAGCGTACCAACTACCCATGCACATACTACGGTTGATAATAAATAAATAATAAATAAAACAAAAGAAACAATAAATGAATGAATAAATAAATAAATAAACGTAACAATTTGATAAGATGATGAGATAACAATACACATGTACATGGGTAGTATGGCAACTAAATCATTGCCGGGCCAGCTCGCCAGTGACGGCTATCTTAAATTCATCGACAGAGCTGAGGTCTAGCATTTGTTTTGGCAGAGAGTTCCAAACGGGGATAGTTCTTGAAAAGAAGGAGTATTTGAATTGGTTTATACTGGGAGGCGGGAGTGTAAGTTGGCATGTGTTCCTGACGCTTGACCTGGTTGCGTAGGAACCAGGTTTGCGAATTACATCACTCGGGAAATCGATTTTTACTAGCCCGTGGTGGATCTTATAAAACATGACAGAGTCGAATACTGTTCGCCTAAGTTCTAACTGGTGCCATCCTAGGTGTGTCAGCATATTCGTGACGCTGCTATGCCTTCCGTAGTCGTTGCACACAAATCTGGCAGCGCGGCGTTGTACAGATTCAACTTTTTGAATGTCCTTCTTAGTGTGGGGGCTCCATGCTTCCGTCCCGTACTCCACCAGTGGCCGTACCAGCGCCTTGTAGGCTTGCTCTTTAACCGCAGCTGGGCAGGAAGATAAATTTCTTTGTAGGATACCCAGTACTGCGTTAGCCTTCTTCTTGACTTCCTCCGTGTGCTTTGACCAATTGAGAGATGTAGAAATGTGGACTCCAAGGTATTTTTGAACGCTAACCCCCTCCAGTGTGGTTCCACACAAATGGTATGGGAACTGGAACTTGTCGCGTTTTAAAGTGATGGTCATGACGTAACATTTTTTGGGCGCAAACTTCATCTGCCACTGTTCTGCCCATCGTTCAAGGTGGTGAAGATCTTGCTGTAGGGCGTGGTGGTCATCAAGGCTCTTAATTGGGCGGTATAGGACGCTGTCGTCGGCAAACAGTTTCACGTGTGATTTGATGCCAGATGGCAGGTCGTTTATGAAGAGCAGGAATAATATCGGCCCTAAGACCGTGCCCTGAGGCACGCCTGATAGCACGGGGGACCAGGTAGAAGAGGCCCCGTTCACGACCACTCGCTGTCTTCTGTTGGTAAGAAAGTGCCTTAACCACAGTAAGAGTCTTCCTCTGATTCCATAGAACTCGGCCTTGATCAGTAGGCGTTCGTGAGGGACTGAATCGAACGCCTTGGCGAAATCAAGAAATACCACGTCAACATGCCCATGGTCGTTCAGGACCGACGACCAATCATGAATAACAGATATTAGTTGGGTGGAGCAAGAGAGGCCTTTCAGGAAACCATGCTGTAGCTGAGTAATGATGTTGTTTGCGGACAGGTGACACATTATGTGTTTTGAGACAATGTGTTCCATCAGTTTGGAGACCAAGGATGTTAAAGATACTGGGCGATAGTTCTGTGGGTCAGATCTTAGACCCTTCTTATAAATGGCTGATATGTTCGCGTCCTTCCACACAGTAGGGAGTACGCCATCCTTCATCGACTGCTCGAACAGTAATGTAAGGATAGGTGCGAGTTCGGTTGCAGCCTCCTTCAGGACTCTGGCTGGGACGGCATCTGGGCCACACGCCTTGTCTACACGGATGTTATCGAGTTGTACTCTAACGCCGTTAACAGAGAAGGAGATGTCTTTGATGTCTTGGTGAGGGGACGCGCCGAGAGTGGGAACATTAAGATTATCTTCCTGCGTGAATACACTGTCATACTGTGCCCTTAGCGCCTCAGCTTTACATTTGTCATTCGCGCAAACCCGTCCCTCCCAGAATAGAGTGGGTATCCCTAGTGACTCTGAGCGTAAGAGTTTCAGATATGACCACGCCCTCTTCACTCCGTTCGGCCTAGGTTCATCAGATTCAAGGTCAATCCCCTTCATAATCTCGCTCACGTAGTTATTGTGTGATTCCTTGATGCTGTTGCTTACAATGTTCCTTAGGCGTTTGTAGTTCACATGGTCTTTTTCCTTCCCAGTCCGTTTGGACTTTTTGAAGGCGCGGTCGCGTTTGCGCATCAATTTTTTGATGGGCGCGCCTATCCAGGGGAGGTGTCGCTTTGTTTTCGAAGTCTTGGATGGAATAAACCTCTCCATAGCATCACTAATGCAAGTTGAGATAGCATTCCAATTTTCCTCCACGGATCTTTCCATGTGCGATGCAGCATATTCCCTATGGAAGGATGCGATGTGTTCTTTTAACGCAGCCATGTCCGCTTTATGGTAAAGATAAATCTTACGTGGGGGCTTGGGGATGTATTTTGGAGCAAGGTCAACTTCAAATAAAACCGCGCTGTGATCACTTAGACCCGACGTAACATGACATGCATTAACAAGGCCAGGTTTAGACGAGAATGCAAGGTCCAAGAAGCTATCATATCGAGTTGGAGACTTAACATGCTGTGATAATCCATATTTTTCCGCCAACGCAATAAGGGCGAGGTCCCAGCTGTGAACAGGTGGAGTGAGTACAGCCTCGCCGCTTGACCATTCAATACCCGAGCAGTTAAAGTCACCCCCTATGATTGCATTAGGGCACTGCTGGTATTTGGTGAACAGTTTGCATAAGTAGTCGTCTAACAGACCGAGTCCCTCCTATATGTGTAAGTGGTGACCATAGCTATGATTACTATTATTTAGAATAATTTTTTTACCTACTAAAAGAAAACAACTTGACTGCAAAACACTTACTGTAGGGCACTCGATATTAGGCATTACTTTCATGTGGATGTAAGGTTGAAATGTCAAAACCTTCATTAACCCGTGAACTACGCTTTAGCGTATTACACTTTGTTGTGATCTGATTCTATTGTTCTTTTTTGTGTTTTACTAACTATTACCGTTTAACTATCACACTTTGTTTCACGGGTTAATGAAAACCACTCTAATTACTTACAGTAGTTCTTTTTTAATATTATCATTTACTTGTATAATTTAGATGAGCACTACATATTTCTTTATGGCTTTGTAGAGCTCATCTCGTTCCTCATAAATAACAAACAAAATGAAGTTTGTTCTTATTTTGGTGCAAAGGAATCTACAGTAGTTTTCTAATCAGATAATTGTTTTTCTTTTAACACTCACCTGTTATTTCAACAGCCTTACTTGAGTTTGCTTGTCTCAGAAATAGACCTTGCTTAATAAACAAAGACATGTTACAAACTTATTTAATAATAGGTAACAACTGCAATATTGTATGAAGAGAGTGCCCCTCTCTTCCCCCTGCTATTGTTGAAATTATGCTCAATAAACTTTTACCTCTTCCCTCTCCACCAGTTAAGCATTCTATGTATGCTTCCCTGTACAAAATGCACCCCTTCAAATAGAACATTAAAGTTCACATACTTGTTTACTTCCTCAAACTCTTTGCTTTGTGTTTTTTGTTAACTTCCTAGGAACAAATTGAATACATATAATCAATAAATCTAGCAAGCTTATTTTGCAAACTCACTTTTTTTATTATTTTTGCGCAAAACCTATCAGGATTAAGGAAGTCCAGCACAAAGAAAAAAAAAACGAATTAAAAAAAAAGCCCATTGGCCTGGGATCGAACCCGGTCTAAAGAACAAAACGGAAACCATACATACGGATTACCCAATCGGTATGGCAGCACAAGGCTTTTACGGAAGGCTGTAAAGAACCCGAAGGCCCCAAGCACCGATATTTCCGAGCGAATATGCTGTACAACACTCTTGCAAGGTTATCCCAACCCGCGCATTAATGGGGAGGACAATAACCAGGATCCCAGGCCTGTAATACGGTTACGCCACGCACAGCTCGCCGAGATTGTGGATGACAAAAAATAGAGGTCTATTTGGGCATCTTGGGTTCCTTGGGGACTCGCCATGCGCACGGGCGCATCTCTTTTATTGTGTACATGACATCAAATTAGCGAAGAAAAAAGACGCTGTTTTGGTATCATGTGAAAAGCATAAAATAAATAGAAATAAAGACGTAAGGGGGGAGAATATTGACATATTCATATTAAAATATTGACAAAATCCACAATATTGTCTACGCTGACTAAGTAAAGCTGTATTTTACTTTAAAGGGGCAGCAGCATAGTACTGCGCATGTCTGGAGTCAGTGTTTATTGTAGGCTTTTCAGTGTCTACAAACAGTTGAACTTTTTAAAAGCTGTCAATACCTTATTAAATAATATGCAATATTATATAGAAAACTATGTTAATGGACAGTTTGTGGTCATTTTTTTTGTTTTGTTGAAAGTCTCCCACATGTACCAAAAGCTCATAAGTCAGTATTAGAATTTCACTGAAGTTCATTGTGTCAGGGCTCTAGAGCTATTGCAAATCTCTTAACCATGACACTCCCCTTTTAAAGGAAAGTAAAAAAAATCAAAATTGTTGGTGGGGGTCTCTGTTGTATTTGTTTTCTTTTTAGTTTTCTTCTATTATTATTATTATTATTATTATTTTCTTTTTTAGAGGGGGAGGGGAATTCAGCTAAAAATAGCCAAGGGTCAATTCAAGCAACTAGTACAAAAGATGTTTTTTGCAGTCCTTTATTCAATATATTCAAGGTTATCATGCAATTCTGTTGTTTGACTACATATATATATATTTTTTCTTTCTTTTCATTACAAGTTCTATATGTGTAAGTGGTGACCATAGCTATGATTACTATTATTTAGAATATTTTTTTACCTACTAACAGAAAACAACTTGACTGCAAAACACTTACTGTAGGGCACTCGATATTAGGCATTACTTTCATGTGGACGTAAGGTTGAAATGTCAAAACCTTCATTAACCCGTGAACTACGCTTTAGCGTATTACACTTTGTGGTGATCTGATTCTATTGTTCTTTTTTGTGTTTTACTAACTATTACCGTTTAACTATCACACTTTGTTTCACGGGTTAATGAAAACCACTCTAATTACTTACAGTAGTTCTTTTTTAATATTATCATTTACTTGTATAATTTAGATGAGCAATACATATTTCTTTATGGCTTTGTAGAGCTCATCTCGTTCCTCATAAATAACAAACAAAATGAAGTTTGTTCTTATTTTGGTGCAAAGGAATCTACAGTAGTTTTCTAATCAGATAATTGTTTTTCTTTTAACACTCACCTGTTATTTCAACAGCCTTACTTGAGTTTGCTTGTCTCAGAAATAGACCTTGCTTAATAAACAAAGACATGTTACAAACTTATTTAATAATAGGTAACAACTGCAATATTGTATGAAGAGAGTGCCCCTCTCTTCCCCCTGCTATTGTTGAAATTATGCTCAATAAACTTTTACCTCTTCCCTCTCCACCAGTTAAGCATTCTATGTATGCTTCCCTGTACAAAATGCACCCCTTCAAATAGAACATTAAAGTTCACATACTTGTTTACTTCCTCAAACTCTTTGCTTTGTGTTTTTTGTTAACTTCCTAGGAACAAATTGAATACATATAATCAATAAATCTAGCAAGCTTATTTTGCAAACTCACTTTTTTTATTATTTTTGCGCAAAACCTATCAGGATTAAGGAAGTCCAGCAGAAAGAAAAAAAAAACGAATTAAAAAAAAAGCCCATTGGCCTGGGATCGAACCCGGTCTGAAGAACAAAACGGAAACCATACATACGGATTACCCAATCGGTATGGCAGCACAAGGCTTTTACGGAAGGCTGTAAAGAACCCGAAGGCCCCAAGCACCGATATTTCCGAGCGAATATGCTGTACAACACTCTTGCAAGGTTATCCCAACCCGCGCATTAATGGGGAGGACAATAACCAGGATCCCAGGCCTGTAATACGGTTACGCCACGCACAGCTCGCCGAGATTGTGGATGACAAAAAATAGAGGTCTATTTGGGCGTCTTGGGTCCCTTGGGGACTCGCCATGCGCACGGGCGCATCTCTTTTATTGTGTACATGACATCGAATTAGCGAAGAAAAAAGACGCTGTTTTGGTATTATGTGAAAAGCATAAAATAAATAGAAATAAAGACGTAAGGGGGGAGAATATTGACATATTCATATTAAAATATTGACAAAATCCACAATATTGTCTACGCTGACTAAGTAAAGCTGTATTTTACTCTAAAGGGGCAGCAGCATAGTACTGCGCATGTCTGGAGTCAGTGTTTATTGTAGGCTTTTAAGTGTCTACAAACAGTTGAACTTTTTAAAAGCTGTCAATACCTTATTAAATAATATGCAATATTATATAGAAAACTATGTTAATGGACAGTTTGTGGTCATTTTTTTGTTTTGTTTAAAGTCTCCCACATGTACCAAAAGCTCATAAGTCAGTATTAGAATTTCACTGAAGTTCATTGTGTCAGGGCTCTAGAGCTATTGCAAATTTCTTAACCATGACACTATCCTTTTAAAGGAAAGTAAAAAAAATAAAAAAATGTTGGTGGGGGTCTCTGTTGTATTTGTTTTCTTTTTAGTTTTCTCCTATTATTATTATTATTATTTTCTTTTTTAGAGGGGGAGGGGAATTCAGCTAAAAATAGCCAAGGGTCAATTCAAGCAACTAGTACAAAAGATGTTTTTTTGCAGTCCTTTATTCAATATATTCAAGGTTATCATGCAATTCTGTTGTTTGACTGCATATATATATATTTTTTCTTTCTTTTCATTACAAGTTCTATATGTGTAAGTGGTGACCATAGCTATGATTACTATTATTTAGAATATTTTTTTACCTACTAACAGAAAACAACTTGACTGCAAAACACTTACTGTAGGGCACTCGATATTAGGCATTACTTTCATGTGGATGTAAGGTTGAAATGTCAAAACCTTCATTAACCCGTGAATTACGCTTTAGCGTATTACACTTTGTGGTGATCTGATTCTATTGTTCTTTTTTGTGTTTTACTAACTATTACCGTTTAACTATCACACTTTGTTTCACGGGTTAATGAAAACCACTCTAATTACTTACAGTAGTTCTTTTTTAATATTATCATTTACTTGTATAATTTAGATCAGCAATACATATTTCTTTATGGCTTTGTAGAGCTCATCTCGTTCCTCATAAATAACAAACAAAATGAAGTTTGTTCTTATTTTGGTGCAAAGGAATCTACAGTAGTTTTCTAATCAGATAATTGTTTTTCTTTTAACACTCACCTGTTATTTCAACAGCCTTACTTGAGTTTGCTTGTCTCAGAAATAGACCTTGCTTAATAAACAAAGACATGTTACAAACTTATTTAATAATAGGTAACAACTGCAATATTGTATGAAGAGAGTGCCCCTCTCTTCCCCCTGCTATTGTTGAAATTATGCTCAATAAACTTTTACCTCTTCCCTCTCCACCAGTTAAGCATTCTATGTATGCTTCCCTGTACAAAATGCACCCCTTCAAATAGAACATTAAAGTTCACATACTTGTTTACTTCCTCAAACTCTTTGCTTTGTGTTTTTTGTTAACTTCCTAGGAACAAATTGAATACATATAATCAATAAATCTAGCAAGCTTATTTTGCAAACTCACTTTTTTTATTATTTTTGCGCAAAACCTATCAGGATTAAGGAAGTCCAGCACAAAGAAAAAAAAAACGAATTAAAAAAAAAGCCCATTGGCCTGGGATCGAACCCGGTCTGAAGAACAAAACGGAAACCATACATACGGATTACCCAATCGGTATGGCAGCACAAGGCTTTTACGGAAGGCTGTAAAGAACCCGAAGGCCCCAAGCACCGATATTTCCGAGCGAATATGCTGTACAACACTCTTGCAAGGTTATCCCAACCCGCGCATTAATGGGGAGGACAATAACCAGGATCCCAGGCCTGTAATACGGTTACGCCACGCACAGCTCGCCGAGATTGTGGATGACAAAAAATAGAGGTCTATTTGGGCGTCTTGGGTCCCTTGGGGACTCGCCATGCGCACGGGCGCATCTCTTTTATTGTGTACATGACATCGAATTAGCGAAGAAAAAAGACGCTGTTTTGGTATTATGTGAAAAGCATAAAATAAATAGAAATAAAGACGTAAGGGGGGAGAATATTGACATATTCATATTAAAATATTGACAAAATCCACAATATTGTCTACGCTGACTAAGTAAAGCTGTATTTTACTCTAAAGGGGCAGCAGCATAGTACTGCGCATGTCTGGAGTCAGTGTTTATTGTAGGCTTTTAAGTGTCTACAAACAGTTGAACTTTTTAAAAGCTGTCAATACCTTATTAAATAATATGCAATATTATATAGAAAACTATGTTAATGGACAGTTTGTGGTCATTTTTTTGTTTTGTTTAAAGTCTCCCACATGTACCAAAAGCTCATAAGTCAGTATTAGAATTTCACTGAAGTTCATTGTGTCAGGGCTCTAGAGCTATTGCAAATTTCTTAACCATGACACTATCCTTTTAAAGGAAAGTAAAAAAAATAAAAAAATGTTGGTGGGGGTCTCTGTTGTATTTGTTTTCTTTTTAGTTTTCTCCTATTATTATTATTATTATTTTCTTTTTTAGAGGGGGAGGGGAATTCAGCTAAAAATAGCCAAGGGTCAATTCAAGCAACTAGTACAAAAGATGTTTTTTTGCAGTCCTTTATTCAATATATTCAAGGTTATCATGCAATTCTGTTGTTTGACTGCATATATATATATTTTTTCTTTCTTTTCATTACAAGTTCTATATGTGTAAGTGGTGACCATAGCTATGATTACTATTATTTAGAATATTTTTTTACCTACTAACAGAAAACAACTTGACTGCAAAACACTTACTGTAGGGCACTCGATATTAGGCATTACTTTCATGTGGATGTAAGGTTGAAATGTCAAAACCTTCATTAACCCGTGAATTACGCTTTAGCGTATTACACTTTGTGGTGATCTGATTCTATTGTTCTTTTTTGTGTTTTACTAACTATTACCGTTTAACTATCACACTTTGTTTCACGGGTTAATGAAAACCACTCTAATTACTTACAGTAGTTCTTTTTTAATATTATCATTTACTTGTATAATTTAGATGAGCAATACATATTTCTTTATGGCTTTGTAGAGCTCATCTCGTTCCTCATAAATAACAAACAAAATGAAGTTTGTTCTTATTTTGGTGCAAAGGAATCTACAGTAGTTTTCTAATCAGATAATTGTTTTTCTTTTAACACTCACCTGTTATTTCAACAGCCTTACTTGAGTTTGCTTGTCTCAGAAATAGACCTTGCTTAATAAACAAAGACATGTTACAAACTTATTTAATAATAGGTAACAACTGCAATATTGTATGAAGAGAGTGCCCCTCTCTTCCCCCTGCTATTGTTGAAATTATGCTCAATAAACTTTTACCTCTTCCCTCTCCACCAGTTAAGCATTCTATGTATGCTTCCCTGTACAAAATGCACCCCTTCAAATAGAACATTAAAGTTCACATACTTGTTTACTTCCTCAAACTCTTTGCTTTGTGTTTTTTGTTAACTTCCTAGGAACAAATTGAATACATATAATCAATAAATCTAGCAAGCTTATTTTGCAAACTCACTTTTTTTATTATTTTTGCGCAAAACCTATCAGGATTAAGGAAGTCCAGCACAAAGAAAAAAAAAACGAATTAAAAAAAAAGCCCATTGGCCTGGGATCGAACCCGGTCTAAAGAACAAAACGGAAACCATACATACGGATTACCCAATCGGTATGGCAGCACAAGGCTTTTACGGAAGGCTGTAAAGAACCCGAAGGCCCCAAGCACCGATATTTCCGAGCGAATATGCTGTACAACACTCTTGCAAGGTTATCCCAACCCGCGCATTAATGGGGAGGACAATAACCAGGATCCCAGGCCTG
The DNA here is from genome assembly GCF_932526225.1 of Nematostella vectensis. Classification (NCBI taxonomy): domain Eukaryota; kingdom Metazoa; phylum Cnidaria; class Anthozoa; order Actiniaria; family Edwardsiidae; genus Nematostella; species Nematostella vectensis. The sequence continues at coordinate 805,842 of NC_064038.1, read as the reverse complement.
TAATACGGTTACGCCACGCACAGCTCGCCGAGATTGTGGATGACAAAAAATAGAGGTCTATTTGGGCGTCTTGGGTTCCTTGGGGACTCGCCATGCGCACGTGCGCATCTCTTTTATTGTGTACATGACATCAAATTAGCGAAGAAAAAAGACGCTGTTTTGGTATCATGTGAAAAGCATAAAATAAATAGAAATAAAGACGTAAGGGGGGAGAATATTGACATATTCATATTAAAATATTGACAAAATCCACAATATTGTCTACGCTGACTAAGTAAAGCTGTATTTTACTTTAAAGGGGCAGCAGCATAGTACTGCGCATGTCTGGAGTCAGTGTTTATTGTAGGCTTTTCAGTGTCTACAAACAGTTGAACTTTTTAAAAGCTGTCAATACCTTATTAAATAATATGCAATATTATATAGAAAACTATGTTAATGGACAGTTTGTGGTCATTTTTTTTGTTTTGTTTAAAGTCTCCCACATGTACCAAAAGCTCATAAGTCAGTATTAGAATTTCACTGAAGTTCATTGTGTCAGGGCTCTAGAGCTATTGCAAATCTCTTAACCATGACACTCCCCTTTTAAAGGAAAGTAAAAAAAATCAAAATTGTTGGTGGGGGTCTCTGTTGTATTTGTTTTCTTTTTAGTTTTCTTCTATTATTATTATTATTATTATTTTCTTTTTTAGAGGGGGAGGGGAATTCAGCTAAAAATAGCCAAGGGTCAATTCAAGCAACTAGTACAAAAGATGTTTTTTGCAGTCCTTTATTCAATATATTCAAGGTTATCATGCAATTCTGTTGTTTGACTACATATATATATATTTTTTCTTTCTTTTCATTACAAGTTCTATATGTGTAAGTGGTGACCATAGCTATGATTACTATTATTTAGAATATTTTTTTACCTACTAACAGAAAACAACTTGACTGCAAAACACTTACTGTAGGGCACTCGATATTAGGCATTACTTTCATGTGGACGTAAGGTTGAAATGTCAAAACCTTCATTAACCCGTGAACTACGCTTTAGCGTATTACACTTTGTGGTGATCTGATTCTATTGTTCTTTTTTGTGTTTTACTAACTATTACCGTTTAACTATCACACTTTGTTTCACGGGTTAATGAAAACCACTCTAATTACTTACAGTAGTTCTTTTTTAATATTATCATTTACTTGTATAATTTAGATGAGCAATACATATTTCTTTATGGCTTTGTAGAGCTCATCTCGTTCCTCATAAATAACAAACAAAATGAAGTTTGTTCTTATTTTGGTGCAAAGGAATCTACAGTAGTTTTCTAATCAGATAATTGTTTTTCTTTTAACACTCACCTGTTATTTCAACAGCCTTACTTGAGTTTGCTTGTCTCAGAAATAGACCTTGCTTAATAAACAAAGACATGTTACAAACTTATTTAATAATAGGTAACAACTGCAATATTGTATGAAGAGAGTGCCCCTCTCTTCCCCCTGCTATTGTTGAAATTATGCTCAATAAACTTTTACCTCTTCCCTCTCCACCAGTTAAGCATTCTATGTATGCTTCCCTGTACAAAATGCACCCCTTCAAATAGAACATTAAAGTTCACATACTTGTTTACTTCCTCAAACTCTTTGCTTTGTGTTTTTTGTTAACTTCCTAGGAACAAATTGAATACATATAATCAATAAATCTAGCAAGCTTATTTTGCAAACTCACTTTTTTTATTATTTTTGCGCAAAACCTATCAGGATTAAGGAAGTCCAGCAGAAAGAAAAAAAAAACGAATTAAAAAAAAAGCCCATTGGCCTGGGATCGAACCCGGTCTGAAGAACAAAACGGAAACCATACATACGGATTACCCAATCGGTATGGCAGCACAAGGCTTTTACGGAAGGCTGTAAAGAACCCGAAGGCCCCAAGCACCGATATTTCCGAGCGAATATGCTGTACAACACTCTTGCAAGGTTATCCCAACCCGCGCATTAATGGGGAGGACAATAACCAGGATCCCAGGCCTGTAATACGGTTACGCCACGCACAGCTCGCCGAGATTGTGGATGACAAAAAATAGAGGTCTATTTGGGCGTCTTGGGTCCCTTGGGGACTCGCCATGCGCACGGGCGCATCTCTTTTATTGTGTACATGACATCGAATTAGCGAAGAAAAAAGACGCTGTTTTGGTATCATGTGAAAAGCATAAAATAAATAGAAATAAAGACGTAAGGGGGGAGAATATTGACATATTCATATTAAAATATTGACAAAATCCACAATATTGTCTACGCTGACTAAGTAAAGCTGTATTTTACTCTAAAGGGGCAGCAGCATAGTACTGCGCATGTCTGGAGTCAGTGTTTATTGTAGGCTTTTAAGTGTCTACAAACAGTTGAACTTTTTAAAAGCTGTCAATACCTTATTAAATAATATGCAATATTATATAGAAAACTATGTTAATGGACAGTTTGTGGTCATTTTTTTGTTTTGTTTAAAGTCTCCCACATGTACCAAAAGCTCATAAGTCAGTATTAGAATTTCACTGAAGTTCATTGTGTCAGGGCTCTAGAGCTATTGCAAATTTCTTAACCATGACACTATCCTTTTAAAGGAAAGTAAAAAAAATAAAAAAATGTTGGTGGGGGTCTCTGTTGTATTTGTTTTCTTTTTAGTTTTCTCCTATTATTATTATTATTATTTTCTTTTTTAGAGGGGGAGGGGAATTCAGCTAAAAATAGCCAAGGGTCAATTCAAGCAACTAGTACAAAAGATGTTTTTTTGCAGTCCTTTATTCAATATATTCAAGGTTATCATGCAATTCTGTTGTTTGACTGCATATATATATATATTTTTTCTTTCTTTTCATTACAAGTTCTATATGTGTAAGTGGTGACCATAGCTATGATTACTATTATTTAGAATATTTTTTTACCTACTAACAGAAAACAACTTGACTGCAAAACACTTACTGTAGGGCACTCGATATTAGGCATTACTTTCATGTGGATGTAAGGTTGAAATGTCAAAACCTTCATTAACCCGTGAACTACGCTTTAGCGTATTACACTTTGTGGTGATCTGATTCTATTGTTCTTTTTTGTGTTTTACTAACTATTACCGTTTAACTATCACACTTTGTTTCACGGGTTAATGAAAACCACTCTAATTACTTACAGTAGTTCTTTTTTAATATTATCATTTACTTGTATAATTTAGATGAGCAATACATATTTCTTTATGGCTTTGTAGAGCTCATCTCGTTCCTCATAAATAACAAACAAAATGAAGTTTGTTCTTATTTTGGTGCAAAGGAATCTACAGTAGTTTTTTAATCAGATAATTGTTTTTCTTTTAACACTCACCTGTTATTTCAACAGCATTACTTGAGTTTGCTTGTCTCAGAAATAGACCTTGCTTAATAAACAAAGACATGTTACAAACTTATTTAATAATAGGTAACAACTGCAATATTGTATGAAGAGAGTGCCCCTCTCTTCCCCCTGCTATTGTTGAAATTATGCTCAATAAACTGTTACCTCTTCCCTCTCCACCAGTTAAGCATTCTATGTATGCTTCCCTGTACAAAATGCACCCCTTCAAATAGAACATTAAAGTTCACATACTTGTTTACTTCCTCAAACTCTTTGCTTTGTGTTTTTTGTTAACTTCCTAGGAACAAATTGAATACATATAATCAATAAATCTAGCAAGCTTATTTTGCAAACTCACTTTTTTTATTATTTTTGCAAAAAACCTATCAGGATTAAGGAAGTCCAGCACAAAGAAAAAAAAAAACGAATTAAAAAAAAAAGCCCATTGGCCTGGGATCGAACCCGGTCTGAAGAACAAAACGGAAACCATACATACGGATTACCCAATCGGTATGGCAGCACAAGGCTTTTACGGAAGGCTGTAAAGAACCCGAAGGCCCCAAGCACCGATATTTCCGAGCGAATATGCTGTACAACACTCTTGCAAGGTTATCCCAACCCGCGCATTAATGGGGAGGACAATAACCAGGATCCCAGGCCTGTAATACGGTTACGGCACGCACAGCTCGCCGAGATTGTGGATGACAAAAAATAGAGGTCTATTTGGGCGTCTTGCGTCCCTTGGGGACTCGCCATGCGCACGGGCGCATCTCTTTTATTGTGTACATGACATCAAATTAGCGAAGAAAAAAGACGCTGTTTTGGTATCACGTGAAAAGCATAAAATAAATAGAAATAAAGACGTAAGGGGGGAGAATATTGACATATTCATATTAAAATATTGACAAAATCCACAATATTGTCTACGCTGACTAAGTAAAGCTGTATTTTACTTTAAAGGGGCAGCAGCATAGTACTGCGCATGTCTGGAGTCAGTGTTTATTGTAGGCTTTTAAGTGTCTACAAACAGTTGAACTTTTTAAAAGCTGTCAATACCTTATTAAATAATATGCAATATTATATAGAAAACTATGTTAATGGACAGTTTGTGGTCATTTTTTTTGTTTTGTTTAAAGTCTCCCACATGTACCAAAAGCTCATAAGTCAGTATTAGAATTTCACTGAAGTTCATTGTGTCAGGGCTCTAGAGCTATTGCAAATCTCTTAACCATGACACTCCCCTTTTAAAGGAAAGTAAAAAAAAATAAAAAAATGTTGGTGGGGGTCTCTGTTGTATTTGTTTTCTTTTTAGTTTTCTTCTATTATTATTATTATTATTTTCTTTTTTAGAGGGGGAGGGGAATTCAGCTAAAAATAGCCAAGGGTCAATTCAAGCAACTAGTACAAAAGATGTTTTTTTGCAGTCCTTTATTCAATATATTCAAGGTTATCATGCAATTCTGTTGTTTGACTGCATATATATATATTTTTTCTTTCTTTTCATTACAAGTTCTATATGTGTAAGTGGTGACCATAGCTATGATTACTATTATTTAGAATATTTTTTTACCTACTAACAGAAAACAACTTGACTGCAAAACACTTACTGTAGGGCACTCGATATTAGGCATTACTTTCATGTGGATGTAAGGTTGAAATGTCAAAACCTTCATTAACCCGTGAACTACGCTTTAGCGTATTACACTTTGTGGTGATCTGATTCTATTGTTCATTTTTGTGTTTTACTAACTATTACCGTTTAACTATCACACTTTGTTTCACGGGTTAATGAAAACCACTCTAATTACTTACAGTAGTTCTTTTTTAATATTATCATTTACTTGTATAATTTAGATGAGCAATACATATTTCTTTATGGCTTTGTAGAGCTCATCTCGTTCCTCATAAATAACAAACAAAATGAAGTTTGTTCTTATTTTGGTGCAAAGGAATCTACAGTAGTTTTCTAATCAGATAATTGTTTTTCTTTTAACACTCACCTGTTATTTCAACAGCATTACTTGAGTTTGCTTGTCTCAGAAATAGACCTTGCTTAATAAACAAAGACATGTTACAAACTTATTTAATAATAGGTAACAACTGCAATATTGTATGAAGAGAGTGCCCCTCTCTTCCCCCTGCTATTGTTGAAATTATGCTCAATAAACTGTTACCTCTTCCCTCTCCACCAGTTAAGCATTCTATGTATGCTTCCCTGTACAAAATGCACCCCTTCAAATAGAACATTAAAGTTCACATACTTGTTTACTTCCTCAAACTCTTTGCTTTGTGTTTTTTGTTAACTTCCTAGGAACAAATTGAATACATATAATCAATAAATCTAGCAAGCTTATTTTGCAAACTCACTTTTTTTATTATTTTTGCAAAAAACCTATCAGGATTAAGGAAGTCCAGCACAAAGAAAAAAAAAACGAATTAAAAAAAAAAGCCCATTGGCCTGGGATCGAACCCGGTCTGAAGAACAAAACGGAAACCATACATACGGATTACCCAATCGGTATGGCAGCACAAGGCTTTTATGGAAGGCTGTAAAGAAGCCGAAGGCCCCAAGCACCGATATTTCCGAGCGAATATGCTGTACAACACTCTTGCAAGGTTATCCCAACCCGCGCATTAATGGGGAGGACAATAACCAGGATCCCAGGCCTGTAATACGGTTACGCCACGCACAGCTCGCCGAGATTGTGGATGACAAAAAATAGAGGTCTATTTGGGCGTCTTGGGTCCCTTGGGGACTCGCCATGCGCACGGGCGCATCTCTTTTATTGTGTACATGACATCAAATTAGCGAAGAAAAAAGACGCTGTTTTGGTATCACGTGAAAAGCATAAAATAAATAGAAATAAAGACGTAAGGGGGGAGAATATTGACATATTCATATTAAAATATTGACAAAATCCACAATATTGTCTACGCTGACTAAGTAAAGCTGTATTTTACTTTAAAGGGGCAGCAGCATAGTACTGCGCATGTCTGGAGTCAGTGTTTATTGTAGGCTTTTAAGTGTCTACAAACAGTTGAACTTTTTAAAAGCTGTCAATACCTTATTAAATAATATGCAATATTATATAGAAAACTATGTTAATGGACAGTTTGTGGTCATTTTTTTTGTTTTGTTTAAAGTCTCCCACATGTACCAAAAGCTCATAAGTCAGTATTAGAATTTCACTGAAGTTCATTGTGTCAGGGCTCTAGAGCTATTGCAAATCTCTTAACCATGACACTCCCCTTTTAAAGGAAAGTAAAAAAAATCAAAATTGTTGGTGGGGGTCTCTGTTGTATTTGTTTTCTTTTTAGTTTTCTTCTATTATTATTATTATTATTATTTTCTTTTTTAGAGGGGGAGGGGAATTCAGCTAAAAATAGCCAAGGGTCAATTCAAGCAACTAGTACAAAAGATGTTTTTTGCAGTCCTTTATTCAATATATTCAAGGTTATCATGCAATTCTGTTGTTTGACTACATATATATATATTTTTTCTTTCTTTTCATTACAAGTTCTATATGTGTAAGTGGTGACCATAGCTATGATTACTATTATTTAGAATATTTTTTTACCTACTAACAGAAAACAACTTGACTGCAAAACACTTACTGTAGGGCACTCGATATTAGGCATTACTTTCATGTGGACGTAAGGTTGAAATGTCAAAACCTTCATTAACCCGTGAACTACGCTTTAGCGTATTACACTTTGTGGTGATCTGATTCTATTGTTCTTTTTTGTGTTTTACTAACTATTACCGTTTAACTATCACACTTTGTTTCACGGGTTAATGAAAACCACTCTAATTACTTACAGTAGTTCTTTTTTAATATTATCATTTACTTGTATAATTTAGATGAGCAATACATATTTCTTTATGGCTTTGTAGAGCTCATCTCGTTCCTCATAAATAACAAACAAAATGAAGTTTGTTCTTATTTTGGTGCAAAGGAATCTACAGTAGTTTTCTAATCAGATAATTGTTTTTCTTTTAACACTCACCTGTTATTTCAACAGCCTTACTTGAGTTTGCTTGTCTCAGAAATAGACCTTGCTTAATAAACAAAGACATGTTACAAACTTATTTAATAATAGGTAACAACTGCAATATTGTATGAAGAGAGTGCCCCTCTCTTCCCCCTGCTATTGTTGAAATTATGCTCAATAAACTTTTACCTCTTCCCTCTCCACCAGTTAAGCATTCTATGTATGCTTCCCTGTACAAAATGCACCCCTTCAAATAGAACATTAAAGTTCACATACTTGTTTACTTCCTCAAACTCTTTGCTTTGTGTTTTTTGTTAACTTCCTAGGAACAAATTGAATACATATAATCAATAAATCTAGCAAGCTTATTTTGCAAACTCACTTTTTTTATTATTTTTGCGCAAAACCTATCAGGATTAAGGAAGTCCAGCAGAAAGAAAAAAAAAACGAATTAAAAAAAAAGCTTATTGGCCTGGGATCGAACCCGGTCTGAAGAACAAAACGGAAACCATACATACGGATTACCCAATCGGTATGGCAGCACAAGGCTTTTACGGAAGGCTGTAAAGAACCCGAAGGCCCCAAGCACCGATATTTCCGAGCGAATATGCTGTACAACACTCTTGCAAGGTTATCCCAACCCGCGCATTAATGGGGAGGACAATAACCAGGATCCCAGGCCTGTAATACGGTTACGCCACGCACAGCTCGCCGAGATTGTGGATGACAAAAAATAGAGGTCTATTTGGGCGTCTTGGGTCCCTTGGGGACTCGCCATGCGCACGGGCGCATCTCTTTTATTGTGTACATGACATCGAATTAGCGAAGAAAAAAGACGCTGTTTTGGTATCATGTGAAAAGCATAAAATAAATAGAAATAAAGACGTAAGGGGGGAGAATATTGACATATTCATATTAAAATATTGACAAAATCCACAATATTGTCTACGCTGACTAAGTAAAGCTGTATTTTACTCTAAAGGGGCAGCAGCATAGTACTGCGCATGTCTGGAGTCAGTGTTTATTGTAGGCTTTTAAGTGTCTACAAACAGTTGAACTTTTTAAAAGCTGTCAATACCTTATTAAATAATATGCAATATTATATAGAAAACTATGTTAATGGACAGTTTGTGGTCATTTTTTTGTTTTGTTTAAAGTCTCCCACATGTACCAAAAGCTCATAAGTCAGTATTAGAATTTCACTGAAGTTCATTGTGTCAGGGCTCTAGAGCTATTGCAAATTTCTTAACCATGACACTATCCTTTTAAAGGAAAGTAAAAAAAATAAAAAAATGTTGGTGGGGGTCTCTGTTGTATTTGTTTTCTTTTTAGTTTTCTCCTATTATTATTATTATTATTTTCTTTTTTAGAGGGGGAGGGGAATTCAGCTAAAAATAGCCAAGGGTCAATTCAAGCAACTAGTACAAAAGATGTTTTTTTGCAGTCCTTTATTCAATATATTCAAGGTTATCATGCAATTCTGTTGTTTGACTGCATATATATATATATTTTTTCTTTCTTTTCATTACAAGTTCTATATGTGTAAGTGGTGACCATAGCTATGATTACTATTATTTAGAATATTTTTTTACCTACTAACAGAAAACAACTTGACTGCAAAACACTTACTGTAGGGCACTCGATATTAGGCATTACTTTCATGTGGATGTAAGGTTGAAATGTCAAAACCTTCATTAACCCGTGAACTACGCTTTAGCGTATTACACTTTGTGGTGATCTGATTCTATTGTTCTTTTTTGTGTTTTACTAACTATTACCGTTTAACTATCACACTTTGTTTCACGGGTTAATGAAAACCACTCTAATTACTTACAGTAGTTCTTTTTTAATATTATCATTTACTTGTATAATTTAGATGAGCAATACATATTTCTTTATGGCTTTGTAGAGCTCATCTCGTTCCTCATAAATAACAAACAAAATGAAGTTTGTTCTTATTTTGGTGCAAAGGAATCTACAGTAGTTTTTTAATCAGATAATTGTTTTTCTTTTAACACTCACCTGTTATTTCAACAGCATTACTTGAGTTTGCTTGTCTCAGAAATAGACCTTGCTTAATAAACAAAGACATGTTACAAACTTATTTAATAATAGGTAACAACTGCAATATTGTATGAAGAGAGTGCCCCTCTCTTCCCCCTGCTATTGTTGAAATTATGCTCAATAAACTGTTACCTCTTCCCTCTCCACCAGTTAAGCATTCTATGTATGCTTCCCTGTACAAAATGCACCCCTTCAAATAGAACATTAAAGTTCACATACTTGTTTACTTCCTCAAACTCTTTGCTTTGTGTTTTTTGTTAACTTCCTAGGAACAAATTGAATACATATAATCAATAAATCTAGCAAGCTTATTTTGCAAACTCACTTTTTTTATTATTTTTGCAAAAAACCTATCAGGATTAAGGAAGTCCAGCACAAAGAAAAAAAAAAACGAATTAAAAAAAAAAGCCCATTGGCCTGGGATCGAACCCGGTCTGAAGAACAAAACGGAAACCATACATACGGATTACCCAATCGGTATGGCAGCACAAGGCTTTTACGGAAGGCTGTAAAGAACCCGAAGGCCCCAAGCACCGATATTTCCGAGCGAATATGCTGTACAACACTCTTGCAAGGTTATCCCAACCCGCGCATTAATGGGGAGGACAATAACCAGGATCCCAGGCCTGTAATACGGTTACGCCACGCACAGCTCGCCGAGATTGTGGATGACAAAAAATAGAGGTCTATTTGGGCGTCTTGCGTCCCTTGGGGACTCGCCATGCGCACGGGCGCATCTCTTTTATTGTGTACATGACATCAAATTAGCGAAGAAAAAAGACGCTGTTTTGGTATCACGTGAAAAGCATAAAATAAATAGAAATAAAGACGTAAGGGGGGAGAATATTGACATATTCATATTAAAATATTGACAAAATCCACAATATTGTCTACGCTGACTAAGTAAAGCTGTATTTTACTTTAAAGGGGCAGCAGCATAGTACTGCGCATGTCTTGAGTCAGTGTTTATTGTAGGCTTTTAAGTGTCTACAAACAGTTGAACTTTTTAAAAGCTGTCAATACCTTATTAAATAATATGCAATATTATATAGAAAACTATGTTAATGGACAGTTTGTGGTCATTTTTTTTGTTTTGTTTAAAGTCTCCCACATGTACCAAAAGCTCATAAGTCAGTATTAGAATTTCACTGAAGTTCATTGTGTCAGGGCTCTAGAGCTATTGCAAATCTCTTAACCATGACACTCCCCTTTTAAAGGAAAGTAAAAAAAATCAAAATTGTTGGTGGGGGTCTCTGTTGTATTTGTTTTCTTTTTAGTTTTCTTCTATTATTATTATTATTATTTTCCTTTTTAGAGGGGGAGGGGAATTCAGCTAAAAATAGCCAATGGTCAATTCAAGCAACTAGTACAAAAGATGTTTTTTGCAGTCCTTTATTCAATATATTCAAGGTTATCATGCAATTCTGTTGTTTGACTGCATATATATATATTTTTTCTTTCTTTTCATTACAAGTTCTATATGTGTAAGTGGTGACCATAGCTATGATTACTATTATTTAGAATATTTTTTTACCTACTAACAGAAAACAACTTGACTGCAAAACACTTACTGTAGGGCACTCGATATTAGGCATTACTTTCATGTGGACGTAAGGTTGAAATGTCAAAACCTTCATTAACCCGTGAACTACGCTTTAGCGTATTACACTTTGTGGTGATCTGATTCTATTGTTCTTTTTTGTGTTTTACTAACTATTACCGTTTAACTATCACACTTTGTTTCACGGGTTAATGAAAACCACTCTAATTACTTACAGTAATTCTTTTTTAATATTATTATTTATTTGTATAATTTAGATGAGCAATACATATTTCTTTATGGCCTTGTAGAGCTCATCTCGTTCCTCATAAATAACAAACAAAATGAAGTTTGTTCTTATTTTGGTGCAAAGGAATCTACAGTAGTTTTCTAATCAGATAATTGTTTTTCTTTTAACACTCACCTGTTATTTCAACAGCCTTACTTGAGTTTGCTTGTCTCAGAAATAGACCTTGCTTAATAAACAAAGACATGTTACAAACTTATTTAATAATAGGTAACAACTGCAATATTGTATGAAGAGAGTGCCCCTCTCTTCCCCCTGCTATTGTTGAAATTATGCTCAATAAACATTTACCTCTTCCCTCTCCACCAGTTAAGCATTCTATGTATGCTTCCCTGTACAAAATGCACCCCTTCAAATAGAACATTAAAGTTCACATACTTGTTTACTTCCTCAAACTCTTTGCTTTGTGTTTTTTGTTAACTTCCTAGGAACAAATTGAATACATATAATCAATAAATCTAGCAAGCTTATTTTGCAAACTCACTTTTTTTATTATTTTTGCGCAAAACCTATCAGGATTAAGGAAGTCCAGCACAAAGAAAAAAAAAACGAATTAAAAAAAAAGCCCATTGGCCTGGGATCGAACCCGGTCTGAAGAACAAAACGGAAACCATACATACGGATTACCCAATCGGTATGGCAGCACAAGGCTTTTACGGAAGGCTGTAAAGAACCCGAAGGCCCCAAGCACCGATATTTCCGAGCGAATATGCTGTACAACACTCTTGCAAGGTTATCCCAACCCGCGCATTAATGGGGAGGACAATAACCAGGATCCCAGGCCTGTAATACGGTTACGCCACGCACAGCTCGCCGAGATTGTGGATGACAAAAAATAGAGGTCTATTTGGGCGTCTTGGGTCCCTTGGGGACTCGCCATGCGCACGGGCGCATCTCTTTTATTGTGTACATGACATCAAATTAGCGAAGAAAAAAGACGCTGTTTTGGTATCATGTGAAAAGCATAAAATAAATAGAAATAAAGACGTAAGGGGGGAGAATATTGACATATTCATATTAAAATATTGACAAAATCCACAATATTGTCTACGCTGACTAAGTAAAGCTGTATTTTACTTTAAAGGGGCAGCAGCATAGTACTGCGCATGTCTGGAGTCAGTGTTTATTGTAGGCTTTTAAGTGTCTACAAACAGTTGAACTTTTTAAAAGCTGTCTATACCTTATTAAATAATATGCAATATTATATAGAAAACTATGTTAATGGACAGTTTGTGGTCATTTTTTTGTTTTGTTTAAAGTCTCCCACATGTACCAAAAGCTCATAAGTCAGTATTAGAATTTCACTGAAGTTCATTGTGTCAGGGCTCTAGAGCTATTGCAAATCTCTTAACCATGACACTCCCCTTTTAAAGGAAAGTAAAAAAAATAAAAAATGTTGGTGGGGGTCTCTGTTGTATTTGTTTTCTTTTTAGTTTTCTTCTATTATTATTATTATTATTTTCTTTTTTAGAGGGGGAGGGGAATTCAGCTAAAAATAGCCAAGGGTCAATTCAAGCAACTAGTACAAAAGATGTTTTTTGCAGTCCTTTATTCAATATATTCAAGGTTATCATGCAATTCTGTTGTTTGACTGCATATATATATATTTTTTTTCTTTCTCTTCATTACAAGTTCTATATGTGTAAGTGGTGACCATAGCTATGATTACTATTATTTAGAATATTTTTTTACCTACTAACAGAAAACAACTTGACTGCAAAACACTTACTGTAGGGCACTCGATATTAGGCATTACTTTCATGTGGACGTAAGGTTGAAATGTCAAAACCTTCATTAACCCGTGAACTACGCTTTAGCGTATTACACTTTGTGGTGATCTGATTCTATTGTTCTTTTTTGTGTTTTACTAACTATTACCGTTTAACTATCACACTTTGTTTCACGGGTTAATGAAAACCACTCTAATTACTTACAGTAGTTCTTTTTTAATATTATCATTTACTTGTATAATTTAGATCAGCAATACATATTTCTTTATGGCTTTGTAGAGCTCATCTCGTTCCTCATAAATAACAAACAAAATGAAGTTTGTTCTTATTTTGGTGCAAAGGAATCTACTGTAGTTTTCTAATCAGATAATTGTTTTTCTTTTAACACTCACCTGTTATTTCAACAGCATAACTTGAGTTTGCTTGTCTCAGAAATAGACCTTGCTTAATAAACAAAGACATGTTACAAACTTATTTAATAATAGGTAACAACTGCAATATTGTATGAAGAGAGTGCCCCTCTCTTCCCCCTGCTATTGTTGAAATTATGCTCAATAAACTTTTACCTCTTCCCTCTCCACCAGTTAAGCATTCTATGTATGCTTCCCTGTACAAAATGCACCCCTTCAAATAGAACATTAAAGTTCACATACTTGTTTACTTCCTCAAACTCTTTGCTTTGTGTTTTTTGTTAACTTCCTAGGAACAAATTGAATACATATAATCAATAAATCTAGCAAGCTTATTTTGCAAACTCACTTTTTTTATTATTTTTGCGCAAAACCTATCAGGATTAAGGAAGTCCAGCACAAAGAAAAAAAAAACGAATTAAAAAAAAAGCCCATTGGCCTGGGATCGAACCCGGTCTGAAGAACAAAACGGAAACCATACATACGGATTACCCAATCGGTATGGCAGCACAAGGCTTTTACGGAAGGCTGTAAAGAACCCGAAGGCCCCAAGCACCGATATTTCCGAGCGAATATGCTGTACAACACTCTTGCAAGGTTATCCCAACCCGCGCATTAATGGGGAGGACAATAACCAGGATCCCAGGCCTGTAATACGGTTACGCCACGCACAGCTCGCCGAGATTGTGGATGACAAAAAATAGAGGTCTATTTGGGCGTCTTGGGTCCCTTGGGGACTCGCCATGCGCACGGGCGCATCTCTTTTATTGTGTACATGACATCAAATTAGCGAAGAAAAAAGACGCTGTTTTGGTATCATGTGAAAAGCATAAAATAAATAGAAATAAAGACGTAAGGGGGGAGAATATTGACATATTCATATTAAAATATTGACAAAATCCACAATATTGTCTACGCTGACTAAGTAAAGCTGTATTTTACTTGAAAGGGGCAGCAGCATAGTACTGCGCATGTCTGGAGTCAGTGTTTATTGTAGGCTTTTAAGTGTCTACAAACAGTTGAACTTTTTAAAAGCTGTCAATACCTTATTAAATAATATGCAATATTATATAGAAAACTATGTTAATGGACAGTTTGTGGTAATTTTTTTTGTTTTGTTTAAAGTCTCCCACATGTACCAAAAGCTCATAAGTCAGTATTAGAATTTCACTGAAGTTCATTGTGTCAGGGCTCTAGAGCTATTGCAAATCTCTTAACCATGACACTCCCCTTTTAAAGGAAAGTAAAAAAAAATCAAAATTGTTGGTGGGGGTCTCTGTTGTATTTGTTTTCTTTTTAGTTTTCTTCTATTATTATTATTATTATTTTCCTTTTTAGAGGGGGAGGGGAATTCAGCTAAAAATAGCCAATGGTCAATTCAAGCAACTAGTACAAAAGATGTTTTTTGCAGTCCTTTATTCAATATATTCAAGGTTATCATGCAATTCTGTTGTTTGACTGCATATATATATATATTTTTTCTTTCTTTTCATTACAAGTTCTATATGTGTAAGTGGTGACCATAGCTATGATTACTATTATTTAGAATATTTTTTTACCTACTAACAGAAAACAACTTGACTGCAAAACACTTACTGTAGGGCACTCGATATTAGGCATTACTTTCATGTGGACGTAAGGTTGAAATGTCAAAACCTTTATTAACCCGTGAACTACGCTTTAGCGTATTACACTTTGTGGTGATCTGATTCTATTGTTCTTTTTTGTGTTTTACTAACTATTACCGTTTAACTATCACACTTTGTTTCACGGGTTAATGAAAACCACTCTAATTACTTACAGTAGTTCTTTTTTAATATTATCATTTACTTGTATAATTTAGATGAGCAATACATATTTCTTTATGGCTTTGTAGAGCTCATCTCGTTCCTCATAAATAACAAACAAAATGAAGTTTGTTCTTATTTTGGTGCAAAGGAATCTACAGTAGTTTTCTAATCAGATAATTGTTTTTCTTTTAACACTCACCTGTTATTTCAACAGCCTTACTTGAGTTTGCTTGTCTCAGAAATAGACCTTGCTTAATAAACAAAGACATGTTACAAACTTATTTAATAATAGGTAACAACTGCAATATTGTATGAAGAGAGTGCCCCTCTCTTCCCCCTGCTATTGTTGAAATTATGCTCAATAAACTTTTACCTCTTCCCTCTCCACCAGTTAAGCATTCTATGTATGCTTCCCTGTACAAAATGCACCCCTTCAAATAGAACATTAAAGTTCACATACTTGTTTACTTCCTCAAACTCTTTGCTTTGTGTTTTTTGTTAACTTCCTAGGAACAAATTGAATACATATAATCAATAAATCTAGCAAGCTTATTTTGCAAACTCACTTTTTTTATTATTTTTGCGCAAAACCTATCAGGATTAAGGAAGTCCAGCACAAAAAAAAAAACGAATTAAAAAAAAAAGCCCATTGGCCTGGGATCGAACCCGGTCTGAAGAACAAAACGGAAACCATACATACGGATTACCCAATCGGTATGGCAGCACAAGGCTTTTACGGAAGGCTGTAAAGAACCCGAAGGCCCCAAGCACCGATATTTCCGAGCGAATATGCTGTACAACACTCTTGCAAGGTTATCCCAACCCGCGCATTAATGGGGAGGATAATAACCAGGATCCCAGGCCTGTAATTCGGTTACGCCACGCACAGCTCGCCGAGATTGTGGATGACAAAAAATAGAGGTCTATTTGGGCGTCTTGGGTCCCTTGGGGACTCGCCATGCGCACGGGCGCATCTCTTTTATTGTGTACATGACATCAAATTAGCGAAGAAAAAAGGCGCTGTTTTGGTATCATGTGAAAAGCATAAAATAAATAGAAATAAAGACGTAAGGGTGGAGAATATTGACATATTCATATTGAAATATTGCCAAAATCCACTTTATTGTCTACGCTGACTAAGTAAAGCTGTATTTTACTTTAAAGGGGCAGCAGCATAGTACTGCGCATGTCTGGAGTCAGTGTTTATTGTAGGCTTTTAAGTGTCTACAAACAGTTGAACTTTTTAAAAGCTGTCAATACCTTATTAAATAATATGCATGTTATATAGAAAACTATGTTAATGGACAGTTTGTGGTCATTTTTTTTTGTTTTGTTTAAAGTCTCCCACATGTACCAAAAGCTCATAAGTCAGTATTAGAATTTCACTGAAGTTCATTGTGTCAGGGCTCTAGAGCTATTGCAAATCTCTTAACCATGACACTCCCCTTTTAAAGGAAAGTAAAAAAAATCAAAATTGTTGGTGGGGGTCTCTGTTGTATTTGTTTTCTTTTTAGTTTTCTTCTATTATTATTATTATTATTATTTTCCTTTTTAGAGGGGGAGGGGAATTCAGCTAAAAATAGCCAATGGTCAATTCAAGCAACTAGTACAAAAGATGTTTTTTGCAGTCCTTTATTCAATATATTCAAGGTTATCATGCAATTCTGTTGTTTGACTGCATATATATATATATTTTTTCTTTCTTTTCATTACAAGTTCTATATGTGTAAGTGGTGACCATAGCTATGATTACTATTATTTAGAATATTTTTTTACCTACTAACAGAAAACAACTTGACTGCAAAACACTTACTGTAGGGCACTCGATATTAGGCATTACTTTCATGTGGACGTAAGGTTGAAATGTCAAAACCTTCATTAACCCGTGAACTACGCTTTAGCGTATTACACTTTGTGGTGATCTGATTCTATTGTTCTTTTTTGTGTTTTACTAACTATTACCGTTTAACTATCACACTTTGTTTCACGGGTTAATGAAAACCACTCTAATTACTTACAGTAGTTCTTTTTTAATATTATCATTTACTTGTATAATTTAGATGAGCAATACATATTTCTTTATGGCTTTGTAGAGCTCATCTCGTTCCTCATAAATAACAAACAAAATGAAGTTTGTTCTTATTTTGGTGCAAAGGAATCTACAGTAGTTTTCTAATCAGATAATTGTTTTTCTTTTAACACTCACCTGTTATTTCAACAGCCTTACTTGAGTTTGCTTGTCTCAGAAATAGACCTTGCTTAATAAACAAAGACATGTTACAAACTTATTTAATAATAGGTAACAACTGCAATATTGTATGAAGAGAGTGCCCCTCTCTTCCCCCTGCTATTGTTGAAATTATGCTCAATAAACTTTTACCTCTTCCCTCTCCACCAGTTAAGCATTCTATGTATGCTTCCCTGTACAAAATGCACCCCTTCAAATAGAACATTAAAGTTCACATACTTGTTTACTTCCTCAAACTCTTTGCTTTGTGTTTTTTGTTAACTTCCTAGGAACAAATTGAATACATATAATCAATAAATCTAGCAAGCTTATTTTGCAAACTCACCTTTTTTATTATTTTTGCGCAAAACCTATCAGGATTAAGGAAGTCCAGCACAAAGAAAAAAAAACGAATTAAAAAAAAAAAGCCCATTGGCCTGGGATCGCACCCGGTCTGAAGAACAAAACGGAAACCATACATACGGATTACCCAATCGGTATGGCAGCACAAGGCTTTTACGGAAGGCTGTAAAGAACCCGAAGGCCCCAAGCACCGATATTTCCGAGCGAATATGCTGTACAACACTCTTGCAAGGTTATCCCAACCCGCGCATTAATGGGGAGGACAATAACCAGGATCCCAGGCCTGTAATACGGTTACGCCACGCACAGCTCGCCGAGATTGTGGATGACAAAAAATAGAGGTCTATTTGGGCGTCTTGGGTCCCTTGGGGACTCGCCATGCGCACGGGCGCATCTCTTTTATTGTGTACATGACATCAAATTAGCGAAGAAAAAAGACGCTGTTTTGGTATCATGTGAAAAGCATAAAATAAATAGAAATAAAGACGTAAGGGGGGAGAATATTGACATATTCATATTAAAATATTGCCAAAATCCACAATATTGTCTACGCTGACTAAGTAAAGCTGTATTTTACTTTAAAGGGGCAGCAGCATAGTACTGCGCATGTCTGGAGTCAGTGTTTATTGTAGGCTTTTAAGTGTCTACAAACAGTTGAACTTTTTAAAAGCTGTCAATATCTTATTAAATAATATGCAATATTATATAGAAAACTATGTTAATGGACAGTTTGTGGTCATTTTTTTTTGTTTTGTTTAAAGTCTCCCACATGTACCAAAAGCTCATAAGTCAGTATTAGAATTTCACTGAAGTTCATTGTGTCAGGGCTCTAGAGCTATTGCAAATCTCTTAACCATGACACTCCCCTTTTAAAGGAAAGTAAAAAAAATCAAAATTGTTGGTGGGGGTCTCTGTTGTATTTGTTTTCTTTTTAGTTTTCTTCTATTATTATTGTTATTATTATTTTCTTTTTTAGAGGGGGAGGGGAATTCAGCTAAAAATAGCCAAGGGTCAATTCAAGCAACTAGTACAAAAGATGTTTTTTGCAGTCCTTTATTCAATATATTCAAGGTTATCATGCAATTCTGTTGTTTGACTGCATATATATATATTTTTTTTCTTTCTTTTCATTACAAGTTCTATATGTGTAAGTGGTGACCATAGCTATGATTACTATTATTTAGAATATTTTTTTACCTACTAACAGAAAACAACTTGACTGCAAAACACTTACTGTAGGGCACTCGATATTAGGCATTACTTTCATGTGGACGTAAGGTTGAAATGTCAAAACCTTCATTAACCCGTGAACTACGCTTTAGCGTATTACACTTTGTGGTGATCTGATTCTATTGTTCTTTTTTGTGTTTTACTAACTATTACCGTTTAACTATCACACTTTGTTTCACGGGTTAATGAAAACCACTCTAATTACTTACAGTAGTTCTTTTTTAATATTATCATTTACTTGTATAATTTAGATGAGCAATACATATTTCTTTATGGCTTTGTAGAGCTCATCTCGTTCCTCATAAATAACAAACAAAATGAAGTTTGTTCTTATTTTGGTGCAAAGGAATCTACAGTAGTTTTCTAATCAGATAATTGTTTTTCTTTTAACACTCACCTGTTATTTCAACAGCCTTACTTGAGTTTGCTTGTCTCAGAAATAGACCTTGCTTAATAAACAAAGACATGTTACAAACTTATTTAATAATAGGTAACAACTGCAATATTGTATGAAGAGAGTGCCCCTCTCTTCCCCCTGCTATTGTTGAAATTATGCTCAATAAACTTTTACCTCTTCCCTCTCCACCAGTTAAGCATTCTATGTATGCTTCCCTGTACAAAATGCACCCCTTCAAATAGAACATTAAAGTTCACATACTTGTTTACTTCCTCAAACTCTTTGCTTTGTGTTTTTTGTTAACTTCCTAGGAACAAATTGAATACATATAATCAATAAATCTAGCAAGCTTATTTTGCAAACTCACTTTTTTTATTATTTTTGCGCAAAACCTATCAGGATTAAGGAAGTCCAGCACAAAGAAAAAAAACGAATTAAAAAAAAAGCCCATTGGCCTGGGATCGAACCCGGTCTGAAGAACAAAACGGAAACCATACATACGGATTACCCAATCGGTATGGCAGCACAAGGCTTTTACGGAAGGCTGTAAAGAACCCGAAGGCCCCAAGCACCGATATTTCCGAGCGAATATGCTGTACAACACTCTTGCAAGGTTATCCCAACCCGCGCATTAATGGGGAGGATAATAACCAGGATCCCAGGCCTGTAATACGGTTACGCCACGCACAGCTCGCCGAGATTGTGGATGACAAAAAATAGAGGTCTATTTGGGCGTCTTGGGTCCCTTGGGGACTCGCCATGCGCACGGGCGCATCTCTTTTATTGTGTACATGACATCAAATTAGCGAAGAAAAATGACGCTGTTTTGGTATCATGTGAAAAGCATAAAATAAATAGAAATAAAGACGTAAGGGGGGAGAATATTGACATATTCATATTAAAATATTGCCAAAATCCACAATATTGTCTACGCTGACTAAGTAAAGCTGTATTTTACTTTAAAGGGGCAGCAGCATAGTACTGCGCATGTCTGGAGTCAGTGTTTATTGTAGGCTTTTAAGTGTCTACAAACAGTTGAACTTTTTAAAAGCTGTCAATACCTTATTAATTAATATGCATGTTATATAGAAAACTATGTTAATGGACAGTTTGTGGTCATTTTTTTTTGTTTTGTTTAAAGTCTCCCACATGTACCAAAAGCTCATAAGTCAGTATTAGAATTTCACTGAAGTTCATTGTGTCAGGGCTCTAGAGCTATTGCAAATCTCTTAACCATGACACTCCCCTTTTAAAGGAAAGTAAAAAAAATCAAAATTGTTGGTGGGGGTCTCTGTTGTATTTGTTTTCTTTTTAGTTTTCTTCTATTATTATTATTATTATTATTTTCCTTTTTAGAGGGGGAGGGGAATTCAGCTAAAAATAGCCAAGGGTCAATTCAAGCAACTAGTACAAAAGATGTTTTTTGCAGTCCTTTATTCAATATATTCAAGGTTATCATGCAATTCTGTTGTTTGACTGCATATATATATATGTTTTCTTTCTTTTCATTACAAGTTCTATATGTGTAAGTGGTGACCATAGCTATGATTACTATTATTTAGAATATTTTTTTACCTACTAACAGAAAACAACTTGACTGCAAAACACTTACTGTAGGGCACTCGATATTAGGCATTACTTTCATGTGGACGTAAGGTTGAAATGTCAAAACCTTCATTAACCCGTGAACTACGCTTTAGCGTATTACACTTTGTGGTGATCTGATTCTATTGTTCTTTTTTGTGTTTTACTAACTATTACCGTTTAACTATCACACTTTGTTTCACGGGTTAATGAAAACCACTCTAATTACTTACAGTAGTTCTTTTTTAATATTATCATTTACTTGTATAATTTAGATGAGCAATACATATTTCTTTATGGCTTTGTAGAGCTCATCTCGTTCCTCATAAATAACAAACAAAATGAAGTTTGTTCTTATTTTGGTGCAAAGGAATCTACAGTAGTTTTCTAATCAGATAATTGTTTTTCTTTTAACACTCACCTGTTATTTCAACAGCCTTACTTGAGTTTGCTTGTCTCAGAAATAGACCTTGCTTAATAAACAAAGACATGTTACAAACTTATTTAATAATAGGTAACAACTGCAATATTGTATGAAGAGAGTGCCCCTCTCTTCCCCCTGCTATTGTTGAAATTATGCTCAATAAACTTTTACCTCTTCCCTCTCCACCAGTTAAGCATTCTATGTATGCTTCCCTGTACAAAATGCACCCCTTCAAATAGAACATTAAAGTTCACATACTTGTTTACTTCCTCAAACTCTTTGCTTTGTGTTTTTTGTTAACTTCCTAGGAACAAATTGAATACATATAATCAATAAATCTAGCAAGCTTATTTTGCAAACTCACTTTTTTTATTATTTTTGCGCAAAACCTATCAGGATTAAGGAAGTCCAGCACAAAGAAAAAAAACGAATTAAAAAAAAAAAGCCCATTGGCCTGGGATCGAACCCGGTCTGAAGAACAAAACGGAAACCATACATACGGATTACCCAATCGGTATGGCAGCACAAGGCTTTTACGGAAGGCTGTAAAGAACCCGAAGGCCCCAAGCACCGATATTTCCGAGCGAATATGCTGTACAACACTCTTGCAAGGTTATCCCAACCCGCGCATTAATGGGGAGGATAATAACCAGGATCCCAGGCCTGTAATACGGTTACGCCACGCACAGCTCGCCGAGATTGTGGATGACAAAAAATAGAGGTCTATTTGGGCGTCTTGGGTCCCTTGGGGACTCGCCATGCGCACGGGCGCATCTCTTTTATTGTGTACATGACATCAAATTAGCGAAGAAAAATGACGCTGTTTTGGTATCATGTGAAAAGCATAAAATAAATAGAAATAAAGACGTAAGGGGGGAGAATATTGACATATTCATATTAAAATATTGCCAAAATCCACAATATTGTCTACGCTGACTAAGTAAAGCTGTATTTTACTTTAAAGGGGCAGCAGCATAGTACTGCGCATGTCTGGAGTCAGTGTTTATTGTAGGCTTTTAAGTGTCTACAAACAGTTGAACTTTTTAAAAGCTGTCAATACCTTATTAATTAATATGCATGTTATATAGAAAACTATGTTAATGGACAGTTTGTGGTCATTTTTTTTTGTTTTGTTTAAAGTCTCCCACATGTACCAAAAGCTCATAAGTCAGTATTAGAATTTCACTGAAGTTCATTGTGTCAGGGCTCTAGAGCTATTGCAAATCTCTTAACCATGACACTCCCCTTTTAAAGGAAAGTAAAAAAAATCAAAATTGTTGGTGGGGGTCTCTGTTGTATTTGTTTTCTTTTTAGTTTTCTTCTATTATTATTATTATTATTATTTTCCTTTTTAGAGGGGGAGGGGAATTCAGCTAAAAATAGCCAAGGGTCAATTCAAGCAACTAGTACAAAAGATGTTTTTTGCAGTCCTTTATTCAATATATTCAAGGTTATCATGCAATTCTGTTGTTTGACTGCATATATATATATGTTTTTTCTTTCTTTTCATTACAAGTTCTATATGTGTAAGTGGTGACCATAGCTATGATTACTATTATTTAGAATATTTTTTTACCTACTAACAGAAAACAACTTGACTGCAAAACACTTACTGTAGGGCACTCGATATTAGGCATTACTTTCATGTGGACGTAAGGTTGAAATGTCAAAACCTTCATTAACCCGTGAACTACGCTTTAGCGTATTACACTTTGTGGTGATCTGATTCTATTGTTCTTTTTTGTGTTTTACTAACTATTACCGTTTAACTATCACACTTTGTTTCACGGGTTAATGAAAACCACTCTAATTACTTACAGTAGTTCTTTTTTAATATTATCATTTACTTGTATAATTTAGATGAGCAATACATATTTCTTTATGGCTTTGTAGAGCTCATCTCGTTCCTCATAAATAACAAACAAAATGAAGTTTGTTCTTATTTTGGTGCAAAGGAATCTACAGTAGTTTTCTAATCAGATAATTGTTTTTCTTTTAACACTCACCTGTTATTTCAACAGCCTTACTTGAGTTTGCTTGTCTCAGAAATAGACCTTGCTTAATAAACAAAGACATGTTACAAACTTATTTAATAATAGGTAACAACTGCAATATTGTATGAAGAGAGTGCCCCTCTCTTCCCCCTGCTATTGTTGAAATTATGCTCAATAAACTTTTACCTCTTCCCTCTCCACCAGTTAAGCATTCTATGTATGCTTCCCTGTACAAAATGCACCCCTTCAAATAGAACATTAAAGTTCACATACTTGTTTACTTCCTCAAACTCTTTGCTTTGTGTTTTTTGTTAACTTCCTAGGAACAAATTGAATACATATAATCAATAAATCTAGCAAGCTTATTTTGCAAACTCACTTTTTTTATTATTTTTGCGCAAAACCTATCAGGATTAAGGAAGTCCAGCACAAAGAAAAAAAAACGAATTAAAAAAAAAAAGCCCATTGGCCTGGGATCGAACCCGGTCTGACGAACAAAACGGAAACCATACATACGGATTACCCAATCGGTATGGCAGCACAAGGCTTTTACGGAAGGCTGTAAAGAACCCGAAGGCCCCAAGCACCGATATTTCCGAGCGAATATTTTTGTACAACACTCTTGCAAGGTTATCCCAACCCGCGCATTAATGGGGAGGACAATAACCAGGATCCCAGGCCTGTAATACGGTTACGCCACGCACAGCTCGCCGAGATTGTGGATGACAAAAAATAGAGGTCTATTTGGGCGTCTTGGGTCCCTTGGGGACTCGCCATGCGCACGGGCGCATCTCTTTTATTGTGTACATGACATCAAATAAGCGAAGAAAAAAGACGCTGTTTTGGTATCATGTGAAAAGCATAAAATAAATAGAAATAAAGACGTAAGGGGGGAGAATATTGACATATTCATATTAAAATATTGCCAAAATCCACAATATTGTCTACGCTGACTAAGTAAAGCTGTATTTTACTTTAAAGGGGCAGCAGCATAGTACTGCGCATGTCTGGAGTCAGTGTTTATTGTAGGCTTTTAAGTGTCTACAAACAGTTGAACTTTTTAAAAGCTGTCAATACCTTATTAAATAATATGCAATATTATATAGAAAACTATGTTAATGGACAGTTTGTAGTCATTTTTTTTTGTTTTGTTTAAAGTCTCCCACATGTACCAAAAGCTCATAAGTCAGTATTAGAATTTCACTGAAGTTCATTGTGTCAGGGCTCTAGAGCTATTGCAAATCTCTTAACCATGACACTCCCCTTTTAAAGGAAAGTAAAAAAAATCAAAATTGTTGGTGGGGGTCTCTGTTGTATTTGTTTTCTTTTTAGTTTTCTTCTATTATTATTATTATTATTATTTTCTTTTTTAGAGGGGGAGGGGAATTCAGCTAAAAATAGCCAAGGGTCAATTCAAGCAACTAGTACAAAAGATGTTTTTTGCAGTCCTTTATTCAATATATTCAAGGTTATCATGCAATTCTGTTGTTTGACTGCATATATATATATTTTTTTTCTTTCTTTTCATTACAAGTTCTATATGTGTAAGTGGTGACCATAGCTATGATTACTATTATTTAGAATATTTTTTTACCTACTAACAGAAAACAACTTGACTGCAAAACACTTACTGTAGGGCACTCGATATTAGGCATTACTTTCATGTGGACGTAAGGTTGAAATGTCAAAACCTTCATTAACCCGTGAACTACGCTTTAGCGTATTACACTTTGTGGTGATCTGATTCTATTGTTCTTTTTTGTGTTTTACTAACTATTACCGTTTAACTATCACACTTTGTTTCACGGGTTAATGAAAACCACTCTAATTACTTACAGTAGTTCTTTTTTAATATTATCATTTACTTGTATAATTTAGATGAGCAATACATATTTCTTTATGGCTTTGTAGAGCTCATCTCGTTCCTCATAAATAACAAACAAAATGAAGTTTGTTCTTATTTTGGTGCAGAGGAATCTACAGTAGTTTTCTAATCAGATAATTGTTTTTCTTTTAACACTCACCTGTTATTTCAACAGCCTTACTTGAGTTTGCTTGTCTCAGAAATAGACCTTGCTTAATAAACAAAGACATGTTACAAACTTATTTAATAATAGTTAACAACTGCAATATTGTATGAAGAGAGTGCCCCTCTCTTCCCCCTGCTATTGTTGAAATTATGCTCAATAAACTTTTACCTCTTCCCTCTCCACCAGTTAAGCATTCTATGTATGCTTCCCTGTACAAAATGCACCCCTTCAAATAGAACATTAAAGTTCACATACTTGTTTACTTCCTCAAACTCTTTGCTTTGTGTTTTTTGTTAACTTCCTAGGAACAAATTGAATACATATAATCAATAAATCTAGCAAGCTTATTTTGCAAACTCACTTTTTTTTATTATTTTTGCGCAAAACCTATCAGGATTAAGGAAGTCCAGCACAAAGAAAAAAAAACGAATTAAAAAAAAAAAAGCCCATTGGCCTGGGATCGAACCCGGTCTGAAGAACAAAACGGAAACCATACATACGGATTACCCAATCGGTATGGCAGCACAAGGCTTTTACGGAAGGCTGTAAAGAACCCGAAGGCCCCAAGCACCGATATTTCCGAGCGAATATGCTGTACAACACTCTTGCAAGGTTATCCCAACCCGCGCATTAATGGGGAGGACAATAACCAGGATCCCAGGCCTGTAATACGGTTACGCCACGCACAGCTCGCCGAGATTGTGGATGACAAAAAATAGAGGTCTATTTGGGCGTCTTGGGTCCCTTGGGGACTCGCCATGCGCACGGGCGCATCTCTTTTATTGTGTACATGACATCAAATTAGCGAAGAAAAATGACGCTGTTTTGGTATCATGTGAAAAGCATAAAATAAATAGAAATAAAGACGTAAGGGGGGAGAATATTGACATATTCATATTAAAATATTGCCAAAATCCACAATATTGTCTACGCTGACTAAGTAAAGCTGTATTTTACTTTAAAGGGGCAGCAGCATAGTACTGCGCATGTCTGGAGTCAGTGTTTATTGTAGGCTTTTAAGTGTCTACAAACAGTTGAACTTTTTAAAAGCTGTCAATACCTTATTAAATAATATGCAATATTATATAGAAAACTATGTTAATGGACAGTTTGTGGTCATTTTTTTTTGTTTTGTTTAAAGTCTCCCACATGTACCAAAAGCTCATAAGTCAGTATTAGAATTTCACTGAAGTTCATTGTGTCAGGGCTCTAGAGCTATTGCAAATCTCTTAACCATGACACTCCCCTTTTAAAGGAAAGTAAAAAAAATCAAAATTGTTGGTGGGGGTCTCTGTTGTATTTGTTTTCTTTTTAGTTTTCTTCTATTATTATTATTATTATTATTTTCCTTTTTAGAGGGGGAGGGGAATTCAGCTAAAAATAGCCAATGGTCAATTCAAGCAACTAGTACAAAAGATGTTTTTTGCAGTCCTTTATTCAATATATTCAAGGTTATCATGCAATTCTGTTGTTTGACTGCATATATATATATTTTTTCTTTCTTTTCATTACAAGTTCTATATGTGTAAGTGGTGACCATAGCTATGATTACTATTATTTAGAATATTTTTTTACCTACTAACAGAAAACAACTTGACTGCAAAACACTTACTGTAGGGCACTCGATATTAGGCATTACTTTCATGTGGACGTAAGGTTGAAATGTCAAAACCTTCATTAACCCGTGAACTACGCTTTAGCGTATTACACTTTGTGGTGATCTGATTCTATTGTTCTTTTTTGTGTTTTACTAACTATTACCGTTTAACTATCACACTTTGTTTCACGGGTTAATGAAAACCACTCTAATTACTTACAGTAGTTCTTTTTTAATATTATCATTTACTTGTATAATTTAGATGAGCAATACATATTTCTTTATGGCTTTGTAGAGCTCATCTCGTTCCTCATAAATAACAAACAAAATGAAGTTTGTTCTTATTTTGGTGCAAAGGAATCTACAGTAGTTTTCTAATCAGATAATTGTTTTTCTTTTAACACTCACCTGTTATTTCAACAGCCTTACTTGAGTTTGCTTGTCTCAGAAATAGACCTTGCTTAATAAACAAAGACATGTTACAAACTTATTTAATAATAGGTAACAACTGCAATATTGTATGAAGAGAGTGCCCCTCTCTTCCCCCTGCTATTGTTGAAATTATGCTCAATAAACTTTTACCTCTTCCCTCTCCACCAGTTAAGCATTCTATGTATGCTTCCCTGTACAAAATGCACCCCTTCAAATAGAACATTAAAGTTCACATACTTGTTTACTTCCTCAAACTCTTTGCTTTGTGTTTTTTGTTAACTTCCTAGGAACAAATTGAATACATATAATCAATAAATCTAGCAAGCTTATTTTGCAAACTCACCTTTTTTATTATTTTTGCGCAAAACCTATCAGGATTAAGGAAGTCCAGCACAAAGAAAAAAAAACGAATTAAAAAAAAAAAGCCCATTGGCCTGGGATCGCACCCGGTCTGAAGAACAAAACGGAAACCATACATACGGATTACCCAATCGGTATGGCAGCACAAGGCTTTTACGGAAGGCTGTAAAGAACCCGAAGGCCCCAAGCACCGATATTTCCGAGCGAATATGCTGTACAACACTCTTGCAAGGTTATCCCAACCCGCGCATTAATGGGGAGGACAATAACCAGGATCCCAGGCCTGTAATACGGTTACGCCACGCACAGCTCGCCGAGATTGTGGATGACAAAAAATAGAGGTCTATTTGGGCGTCTTGGGTCCCTTGGGGACTCGCCATGCGCACGGGCGCATCTCTTTTATTGTGTACATGACATCAAATTAGCGAAGAAAAAAGACGCTGTTTTGGTATCATGTGAAAAGCATAAAATAAATAGAAATAAAGACGTAAGGGGGGAGAATATTGACATATTCATATTAAAATATTGCCAAAATCCACAATATTGTCTACGCTGACTAAGTAAAGCTGTATTTTACTTTAAAGGGGCAGCAGCATAGTACTGCGCATGTCTGGAGTCAGTGTTTATTGTAGGCTTTTAAGTGTCTACAAACAGTTGAACTTTTTAAAAGCTGTCAATATCTTATTAAATAATATGCAATATTATATAGAAAACTATGTTAATGGACAGTTTGTGGTCATTTTTTTTTGTTTTGTTTAAAGTCTCCCACATGTACCAAAAGCTCATAAGTCAGTATTAGAATTTCACTGAAGTTCATTGTGTCAGGGCTCTAGAGCTATTGCAAATCTCTTAACCATGACACTCCCCTTTTAAAGGAAAGTAAAAAAAATCAAAATTGTTGGTGGGGGTCTCTGTTGTATTTGTTTTCTTTTTAGTTTTCTTCTATTATTATTGTTATTATTATTTTCTTTTTTAGAGGGGGAGGGGAATTCAGCTAAAAATAGCCAAGGGTCAATTCAAGCAACTAGTACAAAAGATGTTTTTTGCAGTCCTTTATTCAATATATTCAAGGTTATCATGCAATTCTGTTGTTTGACTGCATATATATATATTTTTTTTCTTTCTTTTCATTACAAGTTCTATATGTGTAAGTGGTGACCATAGCTATGATTACTATTATTTAGAATATTTTTTTACCTACTAACAGAAAACAACTTGACTGCAAAACACTTACTGTAGGGCACTCGATATTAGGCATTACTTTCATGTGGACGTAAGGTTGAAATGTCAAAACCTTCATTAACCCGTGAACTACGCTTTAGCGTATTACACTTTGTGGTGATCTGATTCTATTGTTCTTTTTTGTGTTTTACTAACTATTACCGTTTAACTATCACACTTTGTTTCACGGGTTAATGAAAACCACTCTAATTACTTACAGTAGTTCTTTTTTAATATTATCATTTACTTGTATAATTTAGATGAGCAATACATATTTCTTTATGGCTTTGTAGAGCTCATCTCGTTCCTCATAAATAACAAACAAAATGAAGTTTGTTCTTATTTTGGTGCAAAGGAATCTACAGTAGTTTTCTAATCAGATAATTGTTTTTCTTTTAACACTCACCTGTTATTTCAACAGCCTTACTTGAGTTTGCTTGTCTCAGAAATAGACCTTGCTTAATAAACAAAGACATGTTACAAACTTATTTAATAATAGGTAACAACTGCAATATTGTATGAAGAGAGTGCCCCTCTCTTCCCCCTGCTATTGTTGAAATTATGCTCAATAAACTTTTACCTCTTCCCTCTCCACCAGTTAAGCATTCTATGTATGCTTCCCTGTACAAAATGCACCCCTTCAAATAGAACATTAAAGTTCACATACTTGTTTACTTCCTCAAACTCTTTGCTTTGTGTTTTTTGTTAACTTCCTAGGAACAAATTGAATACATATAATCAATAAATCTAGCAAGCTTATTTTGCAAACTCACTTTTTTTATTATTTTTGCGCAAAACCTATCAGGATTAAGGAAGTCCAGCACAAAGAAAAAAAACGAATTAAAAAAAAAAGCCCATTGGCCTGGGATCAAACCCGGTCTGAAGAACAAAACGGAAACCATACATACGGATTACCCAATCGGTATGGCAGCACAAGGCTTTTACGGAAGGCTGTAAAGAACCCGAAGGCCCCAAGCACCGATATTTCCGAGCGAATATGCTGTACAACACTCTTGCAAGGTTATCCCAACCCGCGCATTAATGGGGAGGATAATAACCAGGATCCCAGGCCTGTAATACGGTTACGCCACGCACAGCTCGCCGAGATTGTGGATGACAAAAAATAGAGGTCTATTTGGGCGTCTTGGGTCCCTTAGGGACTCGCCATGCGCACGGGCGCATCTCTTTTATTGTGTACATGACATCAAATTAGCGAAGAAAAATGACGCTGTTTTGGTATCATGTGAAAAGCATAAAATAAATAGAAATAAAGACGTAAGGGGGGAGAATATTGACATATTCATATTAAAATATTGCCAAAATCCACAATATTGTCTACGCTGACTAAGTAAAGCTGTATTTTACTTTAAAGGGGCAGCAGCATAGTACTGCGCATGTCTGGAGTCAGTGTTTATTGTAGGCTTTTAAGTGTCTACAAACAGTTGAACTTTTTAAAAGCTGTCAATACCTTATTAATTAATATGCATGTTATATAGAAAACTATGTTAATGGACAGTTTGTGGTCATTTTTTTTTGTTTTGTTTAAAGTCTCCCACATGTACCAAAAGCTCATAAGTCAGTATTAGAATTTCACTGAAGTTCATTGTGTCAGGGCTCTAGAGCTATTGCAAATCTCTTAACCATGACACTCCCCTTTTAAAGGAAAGTAAAAAAAATCAAAATTGTTGGTGGGGGTCTCTGTTGTATTTGTTTTCTTTTTAGTTTTCTTCTATTATTATTATTATTATTATTATTTTCCTTTTTAGAGGGGGAGGGGAATTCAGCTAAAAATAGCCAATGGTCAATTCAAGCAACTAGTACAAAAGATGTTTTTTGCAGTCCTTTATTCAATATATTCAAGGTTATCATGCAATTCTGTTGTTTGACTGCATATATATATATGTTTTCTTTCTTTTCATTACAAGTTCTATATGTGTAAGTGGTGACCATAGCTATGATTACTATTATTTAGAATATTTTTTTACCTACTAACAGAAAACAACTTGACTGCAAAACACTTACTGTAGGGCACTCGATATTAGGCATTACTTTCATGTGGACGTAAGGTTGAAATGTCAAAACCTTCATTAACCCGTGAACTACGCTTTAGCGTATTACACTTTGTGGTGATCTGATTCTATTGTTCTTTTTTGTGTTTTACTAACTATTACCGTTTAACTATCACACTTTGTTTCACGGGTTAATGAAAACCACTCTAATTACTTACAGTAGTTCTTTTTTAATATTATCATTTACTTGTATAATTTAGATGAGCAATACATATTTCTTTATGGCTTTGTAGAGCTCATCTCGTTCCTCATAAATAACAAACAAAATGAAGTTTGTTCTTATTTTGGTGCAAAGGAATCTACAGTAGTTTTCTAATCAGATAATTGTTTTTCTTTTAACACTCACCTGTTATTTCAACAGCCTTACTTGAGTTTGCTTGTCTCAGAAATAGACCTTGCTTAATAAACAAAGACATGTTACAAACTTATTTAATAATAGGTAACAACTGCAATATTGTATGAAGAGAGTGCCCCTCTCTTCCCCCTGCTATTGTTGAAATTATGCTCAATAAACTTTTACCTCTTCCCTCTCCACCAGTTAAGCATTCTATGTATGCTTCCCTGTACAAAATGCACCCCTTCAAATAGAACATTAAAGTTCACATACTTGTTTACTTCCTCAAACTCTTTGCTTTGTGTTTTTTGTTAACTTCCTAGGAACAAATTGAATACATATAATCAATAAATCTAGCAAGCTTATTTTGCAAACTCACTTTTTTTATTATTTTTGCGCAAAACCTATCAGGATTAAGGAAGTCCAGCACAAAGAAAAAAAAACGAATTAAAAAAAAAAAGCCCATTGGCCTGGGATCGAACCCGGTCTGACGAACAAAACGGAAACCATACATACGGATTACCCAATCGGTATGGCAGCACAAGGCTTTTACGGAAGGCTGTAAAGAACCCGAAGGCCCCAAGCACCGATATTTCCGAGCGAATATGCTGTACAACACTCTTGCAAGGTTATCCCAACCCGCGCATTAATGGGGAGGACAATAACCAGGATCCCAGGCCTGTAATACGG
Organism: Nematostella vectensis; assembly: GCF_932526225.1. Lineage (NCBI taxonomy): Eukaryota > Metazoa > Cnidaria > Anthozoa > Actiniaria > Edwardsiidae > Nematostella > Nematostella vectensis. Next base: position 773,702 of record NC_064038.1, on the reverse strand, counting down.
TTACGCCACGCACAGCTCGCCGAGATTGTGGATGACAAAAAATAGAGGTCTATTTGGGCGTCTTGGGTCCCTTGGGGACTCGCCATGCGCACGGGCGCATCTCTTTTATTGTGTACATGACATCAAATTAGCGAAGAAAAAAGACGCTGTTTTGGTATCATGTGAAAAGCATAAAATAAATAGAAATAAAGACGTAAGGGGGGAGAATATTGACATATTCATATTAAAATATTGCCAAAATCCACAATATTGTCTACGCTGACTAAGTAAAGCTGTATTTTACTTTAAAGGGGCAGCAGCATAGTACTGCGCATGTCTGGAGTCAGTGTTTATTGTAGGCTTTTAAGTGTCTACAAACAGTTGAACTTTTTAAAAGCTGTCAATACCTTATTAAATAATATGCAATATTATATAGAAAACTATGTTAATGGACAGTTTGTGGTCATTTTTTTTTGTTTTGTTTAAAGTCTCCCACATGTACCAAAAGCTCATAAGTCAGTATTAGAATTTCACTGAAGTTCATTGTGTCAGGGCTCTAGAGCTATTGCAAATCTCTTAACCATGACACTCCCCTTTTAAAGGAAAGTAAAAAAAATCAAAATTGTTGGTGGGGGTCTCTGTTGTATTTGTTTTCTTTTTAGTTTTCTTCTATTATTATTATTATTATTATTTTCTTTTTTAGAGGGGGAGGGGAATTCAGCTAAAAATAGCCAAGGGTCAATTCAAGCAACTAGTACAAAAGATGTTTTTTGCAGTCCTTTATTCAATATATTCAAGGTTATCATGCAATTCTGTTGTTTGACTGCATATATATATATATTTTTTCTTTCTTTTTATTACAAGTTCTATATGTGTAAGTGGTGACCATAGCTATGATTACTATTATTTAGAATATTTTTTTACCTACTAACAGAAAACAACTTGACTGCAAAACACTTACTGTAGGGCACTCGATATTAGGCATTACTTTCATGTGGACGTAAGGTTGAAATGTCAAAACCTTCATTAACCCGTGAACTACGCTTTAGCGTATTACACTTTGTGGTGATCTGAGTCTATTGTTCTTTTTTGTGTTTTACTAACTATTACCGTTTAACTATCACACTTTGTTTCACGGGTTAATGAAAACCACTCTAATTACTTACAGTAGTTCTTTTTTAATATTATCATTTACTTGTATAATTTAGATGAGCAATACATATTTCTTTATGGCTTTGTAGAGCTCATCTCGTTCCTCATAAATAACAAACAAAATGAAGTTTGTTCTTATTTTGGTGCAGAGGAATCTACAGTAGTTTTCTAATCAGATAATTGTTTTTCTTTTAACACTCACCTGTTATTTCAACAGCCTTACTTGAGTTTGCTTGTCTCAGAAATAGACCTTGCTTAATAAACAAAGACATGTTACAAACTTATTTAATAATAGTTAACAACTGCAATATTGTATGAAGAGAGTGCCCCTCTCTTCCCCCTGCTATTGTTGAAATTATGCTCAATAAACTTTTACCTCTTCCCTCTCCACCAGTTAAGCATTCTATGTATGCTTCCCTGTACAAAATGCACCCCTTCAAATAGAACATTAAAGTTCACATACTTGTTTACTTCCTCAAACTCTTTGCTTTGTGTTTTTTGTTAACTTCCTAGGAACAAATTGAATACATATAATCAATAAATCTAGCAAGCTTATTTTGCAAACTCACTTTTTTTTATTTTTTTTGCGCAAAACCTATCAGGATTAAGGAAGTCCAGCACAAAGAAAAAAAAACGAATTAAAAAAAAAAAAGCCCATTGGCCTGGGATCGAACCCGGTCTGAAGAACAAAACGGAAACCATACATACGGATTACCCAATCGGTATGGCAGCACAAGGCTTTTACGGAAGGCTGTAAAGAACCCGAAGGCCCCAAGCACCGATATTTCCGAGCGAATATGCTGTACAACACTCTTGCAAGGTTATCCCAACCCGCGCATTAATGGGGAGGACAATAACCAGGATCCCAGGCCTGTAATACGGTTACGCCACGCACAGCTCGCCGAGATTGTGGATGACAAAAAATAGAGGTCTATTTGGGCGTCTTGGGTCCCTTGGGGACTCGCCATGCGCACGGGCGCATCTCTTTTATTGTGTACATGACATCAAATTAGCGAAGAAAAATGACGCTGTTTTGGTATCATGTGAAAAGCATAAAATAAATAGAAATAAAGACGTAAGGGGGGAGAATATTGACATATTCATATTAAAATATTGCCAAAATCCACAATATTGTCTACGCTGACTAAGTAAAGCTGTATTTTACTTTAAAGGGGCAGCAGCATAGTACTGCGCATGTCTGGAGTCAGTGTTTATTGTAGGCTTTTAAGTGTCTACAAACAGTTGAACTTTTTAAAAGCTGTCAATACCTTATTAAATAATATGCAATATTATAAAGAAAACTATGTTAATGGACAGTTTGTGGTCATTTTTTTTTGTTTTGTTTAAAGTCTCCCACATGTACCAAAAGCTCATAAGTCAGTATTAGAATTTCACTGAAGTTCATTGTGTCAGGGCTCTAGAGCTATTGCAAATCTCTTAACCATGACACTCCCCTTTTAAAGGAAAGTAAAAAAAATCAAAATTGTTGGTGGGGGTCTCTGTTGTATTTGTTTTCTTTTTAGTTTTCTTCTATTATTATTATTATTATTATTTTCTTTTTTAGAGGGGGAGGGGAATTCAGCTAAAAATAGCCAAGGGTCAATTCAAGCAACTAGTACAAAAGATGTTTTTTGCAGTCCTTTATTCAATATATTCAAGGTTATCATGCAATTCTGTTGTTTGACTGCATATATATATATTTTTTCTTTCTTTTCATTACAAGTTCTATATGTGTAAGTGGTGACCATAGCTATGATTACTATTATTTAGAATATTTTTTTACCTACTAACAGAAAACAACTTGACTGCAAAACACTTACTGTAGGGCACTCGATATTAGGCATTACTTTCATGTGGACGTAAGGTTGAAATGTCAAAACCTTCATTAACCCGTGAACTACGCTTTAGCGTATTACACTTTGTGGTGATCTGATTCTATTGTTCTTTTTTGTGTTTTACTAACTATTACCGTTTAACTATCACACTTTGTTTCACGGGTTAATGAAAACCACTCTAATTACTTACAGTAGTTCTTTTTTAATATTATCATTTACTTGTATAATTTAGATGAGCAATACATATTTCTTTATGGCTTTGTAGAGCTCATCTCGTTCCTCATAAATAACAAACAAAATGAAGTTTGTTCTTATTTTGGTGCAAAGGAATCTACAGTAGTTTTCTAATCAGATAATTGTTTTTCTTTTAACACTCACCTGTTATTTCAACAGCCTTACTTGAGTTTGCTTGTCTCAGAAATAGACCTTGCTTAATAAACAAAGACATGTTACAAACTTATTTAATAATAGGTAACAACTGCAATATTGTATGAAGAGAGTGCCCCTCTCTTCCCCCTGCTATTGTTGAAATTATGCTCAATAAACTTTTACCTCTTCCCTCTCCACCAGTTAAGCATTCTATGTATGCTTCCCTGTACAAAATGCACCCCTTCAAATAGAACATTAAAATTCACATACTTGTTTACTTCCTCAAACTCTTTGCTTGCTTTGTGTTTTTTGTTAACTTCCTAGGAACAAATTGAATACATATAATCAATAAATCTAGCAAGCTTATTTTGCAAACTCACTTTTTTTATTATTTTTGCGCAAAACCTATCAGGATTAAGGAAGTCCAGCACAAAGAAAAAAAACGAATTAAAAAAAAAAGCCCATTGGCCTGGGATCGAACCCGGTCTGAAGAACAAAACGGAAACCATACATACGGATTACCCAATCGGTATGGCAGCACAAGGCTTTTACGGAAGGCTGTAAAGAACCCGAAGGCCCCAAGCACCGATATTTCCGAGCGAATATGCTGTACAACACTCTTGCAAGGTTATCCCAACCCGCGCATTAATGGGGAGGACAATAACCAGGATCCCAGGCCTGTAATACGGTTACGCCACGCACAGCTCGCCGAGATTGTGGATGACAAAAAATAGAGGTCTATTTGGGCGTCTTGGGTCCCTTGGGGACTCGCCATGCGCACGGGCGCATCTCTTTTATTGTGTACATGACATCAAATTAGCGAAGAAAAAAGACGCTGTTTTGGTATCATGTGAAAAGCATAAAATAAATAGAAATAAAGACGTAAGGGGGGAGAATATTGACATATTCATATTAAAATATTGCCAAAATCCACAATATTGTCTACGCTGACTAAGTAAAGCTGTATTTTACTTTTAAGGGGCAGGAGCATAGTACTGCGCATGTCTGGAGTCAGTGTTTATTGTAGGCTTTTAAGTGTCTACAAACAGTTGAACTTTTTAAAAGCTGTCAATACCTTATTAAATAATATGCAATATTATATAGAAAACTATGTTAATGGACAGTTTGTGGTCATTTTTTTTGTTTTGTTTAAAGTCTCCCACATGTACCAAAAGCTCATAAGTCAGTATTAGAATTTCACTGAAGTTCATTGTGTCAGGGCTCTAGAGCTATTGCAAATCTCTTAACCATGACACTCCCCTTTTAAAGGAAAGTAAAAAAAAATCAAAATTGTTGGTGGGGGTCTCTGTTGTATTTGTTTTCTTTTTAGTTTTCTTCTATTATTATTATTATTATTATTTTCTTTTTTAGAGGGGGAGGGGAATTCAGCTAAAAATAGCCAAGGGTCAATTCAAGCAACTAGTACAAAAGATGTTTTTTGCAGTCCTTTATTCAATATATTCAAGGTTATCATGCAATTCTGTTGTTTGACTGCATATATATATATATTTTCTTTCTTTTCATTACAAGTTCTATATGTGTATGTGGTGACCATAGCTATGATTACTATTATTTAGAATATTTTTTTACCTACTAACAGAAAACAACTTGACTGCAAAACACTTACTGTAGGGCACTCGATATTAGGCATTACTTTCATGTGGACGTAAGGTTGAAATGTCAAAACCTTCATTAACCCGTGAACTACGCTTTAGCGTATTACACTTTGTGGTGATCTGATTCTATTGTTCTTTTTTGTGTTTTACTAACTATTACCGTTTAACTATCACACTTTGTTTCACGGGTTAATGAAAACCACTCTAATTACTTACAGTAGTTCTTTTTTAATATTATCATTTACTTGTATAATTTAGATGAGCAATACATATTTCTTTATGGCTTTGTAGAGCTCATCTCGTTCCTCATAAATAACAAACAAAATGAAGTTTGTTCTTATTTTGGTGCAAAGGAATCTACAGTAGTTTTCTAATCAGATAATTGTTTTTCTTTTAACACTCACCTGTTATTTCAACAGCCTTACTTGAGTTTGCTTGTCTCAGAAATAGACCTTGCTTAATAAACAAAGACATGTTACAAACTTATTTAATAATAGGTAACAACTGCAATATTGTATGAAGAGAGTGCCCCTCTCTTCCCCCTGCTATTGTTGAAATTATGCTCAATAAACTTTTACCTCTTCCCTCTCCACCAGTTAAGCATTCTATGTATGCTTCCCTGTACAAAATGCACCCCTTCAAATAGAATATTAAAGTTCACATACTTGTTTACTTCCTCAAACTCTTTGCTTTGTGTTTTTTGTTAACTTCCTAGGAACAAATTGAATACATATAATCAATAAATCTAGCAAGCTTATTTTGCAAACTCCCTTTTTTTATTATTTTTGCGCAAAACCTATCAGGATTAAGGAAGTCCAGCACAAAGAAAAAAAAACGAATTAAAAAAAAAAGCCCATTGGCCTGGGATCGAACCCGGTCTGAAGAACAAAACGGAAACCATACATACGGATTACCCAATCGGTATGGCAGCACAAGGCTTTTACGGAAGGCTGTAAAGAACCCGAAGGCCCCAAGCACCGATATTTCCGAGCGAATATGCTGTACAACACTCTTGCAAGGTTATCCCAACCCGCGCATTAATGGGGAGGACAATAACCAGGATCCCAGGCCTGTAATACGGTTACGCCACGCACAGCTCGCCGAGATTGTGGATGACAAAAAATAGAGGTCTATTTGGGCGTCTTGGGTCTCTTGGGGACTCGCCATGCGCACGGGCGCATCTCTTTTATTGTGTACATGACATCAAATTAGCGAAGAAAAAAGACGCTGTTTTGGTATCATGTGAAAAGCATAAAATAAATAGAAATAAAGACGTAAGGGGGGAGAATATTGACATATTCATATTAAAATATTGCCAAAATCCACAATATTGTCTACGCTGACTAAGTAAAGCTGTATTTTACTTTTAAGGGGCAGGAGCATAGTACTGCGCATGTCTGGAGTCAGTGTTTATTGTAGGCTTTTAAGTGTCTACAAACAGTTGAACTTTTTAAAAGCTGTCAATACCTTATTAAATAATATGCAATATTATATAGAAAACTATGTTAATGGACAGTTTGTGGTCATTTTTTTTGTTTTGTTTAAAGTCTCCCACATGTACCAAAAGCTCATAAGTCAGTATTAGAATTTCACTGAAGTTCATTGTGTCAGGGCTCTAGAGCTATTGCAAATCTCTTAACCATGACACTCCCCTTTTAAAGGAAAGTAAAAAAAAATCAAAATTGTTGGTGGGGGTCTCTGTTGTATTTGTTTTCTTTTTAGTTTTCTTCTATTATTATTATTATTATTATTTTCTTTTTTAGAGGGGGAGGGGAATTCAGCTAAAAATAGCCAAGGGTCAATTCAAGCAACTAGTACAAAAGATGTTTTTTGCAGTCCTTTATTCAATATATTCAAGGTTATCATGCAATTCTGTTGTTTGACTGCATATATATATATATTTTCTTTCTTTTCATTACAAGTTCTATATGTGTATGTGGTGACCATAGCTATGATTACTATTATTTAGAATATTTTTTTACCTACTAACAGAAAACAACTTGACTGCAAAACACTTACTGTAGGGCACTCGATATTAGGCATTACTTTCATGTGGACGTAAGGTTGAAATGTCAAAACCTTCATTAACCCGTGAACTACGCTTTAGCGTATTACACTTTGTGGTGATCTGATTCTATTGTTCTTTTTTGTGTTTTACTAACTATTACCGTTTAACTATCACACTTTGTTTCACGGGTTAATGAAAACCACTCTAATTACTTACAGTAGTTCTTTTTTAATATTATCATTTACTTGTATAATTTAGATGAGCAATACATATTTCTTTATGGCTTTGTAGAGCTCATCTCGTTCCTCATAAATAACAAACAAAATGAAGTTTGTTCTTATTTTGGTGCAAAGGAATCTACAGTAGTTTTCTAATCAGATAATTGTTTTTCTTTTAACACTCACCTGTTATTTCAACAGCCTTACTTGAGTTTGCTTGTCTCAGAAATAGACCTTGCTTAATAAACAAAGACATGTTACAAACTTATTTAATAATAGGTAACAACTGCAATATTGTATGAAGAGAGTGCCCCTCTCTTCCCCCTGCTATTGTTGAAATTATGCTCAATAAACTTTTACCTCTTCCCTCTCCACCAGTTAAGCATTCTATGTATGCTTCCCTGTACAAAATGCACCCCTTCAAATAGAATATTAAAGTTCACATACTTGTTTACTTCCTCAAACTCTTTGCTTTGTGTTTTTTGTTAACTTCCTAGGAACAAATTGAATACATATAATCAATAAATCTAGCAAGCTTATTTTGCAAACTCACTTTTTTTATTATTTTTGCGCAAAACCTATCAGGATTAAGGAAGTCCAGCACAAAGAAAAAAAAACGAATTAAAAAAAAAAGCCCATTGGCCTGGGATCGAACCCGGTCTGAAGAACAAAACGGAAACCATACATACGGATTACCCAATCGGTATGGCAGCACAAGGCTTTTACGGAAGGCTGTAAAGAACCCGAAGGCCCCAAGCACCGATATTTCCGAGCGAATATGCTGTACAACACTCTTGCAAGGTTATCCCAACCCGCGCATTAATGGGGAGGACAATAACCAGGATCCCAGGCCTGTAATACGGTTACGCCACGCACAGCTCGCCGAGATTGTGGATGACAAAAAATAGAGGTCTATTTGGGCGTCTTGGGTCTCTTGGGGACTCGCCATGCGCACGGGCGCATCTCTTTTATTGTGTACATGACATCAAATTAGCGAAGAAAAAAGACGCTGTTTTGGTATCATGTGAAAAGCATAAAATAAATAGAAATAAAGACGTAAGGGGGGAGAATATTGACATATTCATATTAAAATATTGCCAAAATCCACAATATTGTCTACGCTGACTAAGTAAAGCTGTATTTTACTTTAAAGGGGCAGCAGCATAGTACTGCGCATGTCTGGAGTCAGTGTTTATTGTAGGCTTTTAAGTGTCTACAAACAGTTGAACTTTTTAAAAGCTGTCAATACCTTATTAAATAATATGCAATATTATATAGAAAACTATGTTAATGGACAGTTTGTGGTCATTTTTTTTGTTTTGTTTAAAGTCTCCCACATGTACCAAAAGCTCATAAGTCAGTATTAGAATTTCACTGAAGTTCATTGTGTCAGGGCTCTAGAGCTATTGCAAATCTCTTAACCATGACACTCCCCTTTTAAAGGAAAGTAAAAAAAATCAAAATTGTTGGTGGGGGTCTCTGTTGTATTTGTTTTCTTTTTAGTTTTCTTCTATTATTATTATTATTATTATTTTCTTTTTTAGAGGGGGAGGGGAATTCAGCTAAAAATAGCCAAGGGTCAATTCAAGCAACTAGTACAAAAGATGTTTTTTGCAGTCCTTTATTCAATATATTCAAGGTTATCATGCAATTCTGTTGTTTGACTGCATATATATATTTTTTCTTTCTTTTCATTACAAGTTCTATATGTGTAAGTGGTGACCATAGCTATGATTACTATTATTTAGAATATTTTTTTACCTACTAACAGAAAACAACTTGACTGCAAAACACTTACTGTAGGGCACTCGATATTAGGCATTACTTTCATGTGGACGTAAGGTTGAAATGTCAAAACCTTCATTAACTCGTGAACTACGCTTTAGCGTATTACACTTTGTGGTGATCTGATTCTATTGTTCTTTTTTGTGTTTTACTAACTATTACCGTTTAACTATCACACTTTGTTTCACGGGTTAATGAAAACCACTCTAATTACTTACAGTAGTTCTTTTTTAATATTATCATTTACTTGTATAATTTAGATGAGCAATACATATTTCTTTATGGCTTTGTAGAGCTCATCTCGTTCCTCATAAATAACAAACAAAATGAAGTTTGTTCTTATTTTGGTGCAAAGGAATCTACAGTAGTTTTCTAATCAGATAATTGTTTTTCTTTTAACACTCACCTGTTATTTCAACAGCCTTACTTGAGTTTGCTTGTCTCAGAAATAGACCTTGCTTAATAAACAAAGACATGTTACAAACTTATTTAATAATAGGTAACAACTGCAATATTGTATGAAGAGAGTGCCCCTCTCTTCCCCCTGCTATTGTTGAAATTATGCTCAATAAACTTTTACCTCTTCCCTCTCCACCAGTTAAGCATTCTATGTATGCTTCCCTGTACAAAATGCACCCCTTCAAATAGAATATTAAAGTTCACATACTTGTTTACTTCCTCAAACTCTTTGCTTTGTGTTTTTTGTTAACTTCCTAGGAACAAATTGAATACATATAATCAATAAATCTAGCAAGCTTATTTTGCAAACTCACTTTTTTTATTATTTTTGCGCAAAACCTATCAGGATTAAGGAAGTCCAGCACAAAGAAAAAAAAACGAATTAAAAAAAAAAGCCCATTGGCCTGGGATCGAACCCGGTCTGAAGAACAAAACGGAAACCATACATACGGATTACCCAATCGGTATGGCAGCACAAGGCTTTTACGGAAGGCTGTAAAGAACCCGAAGGCCCCAAGCACCGATATTTCCGAGCGAATATGCTGTACAACACTCTTGCAAGGTTATCCCAACCCGCGCATTAATGGGGAGGACAATAACCAGGATCCCAGGCCTGTAATACGGTTACGCCACGCACAGCTCGCCGAGATTGTGGATGACAAAAAATAGAGGTCTATTTGGGCGTCTTGGGTCTCTTGGGGACTCGCCATGCGCACGGGCGCATCTCTTTTATTGTGTACATGACATCAAATTAGCGAAGAAAAAAGACGCTGTTTTGGTATCATGTGAAAAGCATAAAATAAATAGAAATAAAGACGTAAGGGGGGAGAATATTGACATATTCATATTAAAATATTGCCAAAATCCACAATATTGTCTACGCTGACTAAGTAAAGCTGTATTTTACTTTAAAGGGGCAGCAGCATAGTACTGCGCATGTCTGGAGTCAGTGTTTATTGTAGGCTTTTAAGTGTCTACAAACAGTTGAACTTTTTAAAAGCTGTCAATACCTTATTAAATAATATGCAATATTATATAGAAAACTATGTTAATGGACAGTTTGTGGTCATTTTTTTTGTTTTGTTTAAAGTCTCCCACATGTACCAAAAGCTCATAAGTCAGTATTAGAATTTCACTGAAGTTCATTGTGTCAGGGCTCTAGAGCTATTGCAAATCTCTTAACCATGACACTCCCCTTTTAAAGGAAAGTAAAAAAAATCAAAATTGTTGGTGGGGGTCTCTGTTGTATTTGTTTTCTTTTTAGTTTTCTTCTATTATTATTATTATTATTATTTTCTTTTTTAGAGGGGGAGGGGAATTCAGCTAAAAATAGCCAAGGGTCAATTCAAGCAACTAGTACAAAAGATGTTTTTTGCAGTCCTTTATTCAATATATTCAAGGTTATTATGCAATTCTGTTGTTTGACTGCATATATATATATTTTTTCTTTCTTTTCATTACAAGTTCTATATGTGTAAGTGGTGACCATAGCTATGATTACTATTATTTAGAATATTTTTTTACCTACTAACAGAAAACAACTTGACTGCAAAACACTTACTGTAGGGCACTCGATATTAGGCATTACTTTCATGTGGACGTAAGGTTGAAATGTCAAAACCTTCATTAACCCGTGAACTACGCTTTAGCGTATTACACTTTGTGGTGATCTGATTCTATTGTTCTTTTTTGTGTTTTACTAACTATTACCGTTTAACTATCACACTTTGTTTCACGGGTTAATGAAAACCACTCTAATTACTTACAGTAGTTCTTTTTTAATATTATCATTTACTTGTATAATTTAGATAAGCAATACATATTTCTTTATGGCTTTGTAGAGCTCATCTCGTTCCTCATAAATAACAAACAAAATGAAGTTTGTTCTTATTTTGGTGCAAAGGAATCTACAGTAGTTTTCTAATCAGATAATTGTTTTTCTTTTAACACTCACCTGTTATTTCAACAGCCTTACTTGAGTTTGCTTGTCTCAGAAATAGACCTTGCTTAATAAACAAAGACATGTTACAAACTTATTTAATAATAGGTAACAACTGCAATATTGTATGAAGAGAGTGCCCCTCTCTTCCCCCTGCTATTGTTGAAATTATGCTCAATAAACTTTTACCTCTTCCCTCTCCACCAGTTAAGCATTCTATGTATGCTTCCCTGTACAAAATGCACCCCTTCAAATAGAACATTAAAGTTCACATACTTGTTTACTTCCTCAAACTCTTTGCTTTGTGTTTTTTGTTAACTTCCTAGGAACAAATTGAATACATATAATCAATAAATCTAGCAAGCTTATTTTGCAAACTCACTTTTTTTTTATTTTTGCGCAAAACCTATCAGGATTAAGGAAGTCCAGCACAAAGAAAAAAAAAAGAATTAAAAAAAAAAGCCCATTGTCCTGGGATCGAACCCGGTCTGAAGAACAAAACGGAAACCATACATACGGATTACCCAATCGGTATGGCAGCACAAGGCTTTTACGGAAGGCTGTAAAGAACCCGAAGGCCCCAAGCACCGATATTTCCGAGCGAATATGCTGTACAACACTCTTGCAAGGTTATCCCAACCCGCGCATTAATGGGGAGGACAATAACCAGGATCCCAGGCCTGTAATACGGTTACGCCACGCACAGCTCGCCGAGATTGTGGATGACAAAAAATAGAGGTCTATTTGGGCGTCTTGGGTCCCTTGGGGACTCGCCATGCGCACGGGCGCATCTCTTTTATTGTGTACATGACATCAAATTAGCGAAGAAGAAAGACGCTGTTTTGGTATCATGTGAAAAGCATAAAATAAATAGAAATAAAGACGTAAGGGGGGAGAATATTGACATATTCATATTAAAATATTGCCAAAATCCACTTTATTGTCTACGCTGACTAAGTAAAGCTGTATTTTACTTTAAAGGGGCAGCAGCATAGTACTGCGCATGTCTGGAGTCAGTGTTTATTGTAGGCTTTTAAGTGTCTACAAACAGTTGAACTTTTTAAAAGCTGTCAATACCTTATTAAATAATATGCAATATTATATAGAAAACTATGTTAATGGACAGTTTGTGGTCATTTTTTTTGTTTTGTTTAAAGTCTCCCACATGTACCAAAAGCTCATAAGTCAGTATTAGAATTTCACTGAAGTTCATTGTGTCAGGGCTCTAGAGCTATTGCAAATCTCTTAACCATGACACTCCCCTTTTAAAGGAAAGTAAAAAAAATCAAAATTGTTGGTGGGGGTCTCTGTTGTATTTGTTTTCTATTTAGTTTTCTTCTATTATTATTATTATTATTTTCCTTTTTAGAGGGGGAGGGGAATTCAGCTAAAAATAGCCAATGGTCAATTCAAGCAACTAGTACAAAAGATGTTTTTTTGCAGTCCTTTATTCAATATATTCAAGGTTATCATGCAATTCTGTTGTTTGACTGCATATATATATATTTTTTCTTTCTTTTCATTACAAGTTCTATATGTGTAAGTGGTGACCATAGCTATGATTACTATTATTTAGAATATTTTTTTACCTACTAACAGAAAACAACTTGACTGCAAAACACTTACTGTAGGGCACTCGATATTAGGCATTACTTTCATGTGGACGTAAGGTTGAAATGTCAAAACCTTCATTAACTCGTGAACTACGCTTTAGCGTATTACACTTTGTGGTGATCTGATTCTATTGTTCTTTTTTGTGTTTTACTAACTATTACCGTTTAACTATCACACTTTGTTTCACGGGTTAATGAAAACCACTCTAATTACTTACAGTAGTTCTTTTTTAATATTATCATTTACTTGTATAATTTAGATGAGCAATACATATTTCTTTATGGCTTTGTAGAGCTCATCTCGTTCCTCATAAATAACAAACAAAATGAAGTTTGTTCTTATTTTGGTGCAAAGGAATCTACAGTAGTTTTCTAATCAGATAATTGTTTTTCTTTTAACACTCACCTGTTATTTCAACAGCCTTACTTGAGTTTGCTTGTCTCAGAAATAGACCTTGCTTAATAAACAAAGACATGTTACAAACTTATTTAATAATAGGTAACAACTGCAATATTGTATGAAGAGAGTGCCCCTCTCTTCCCCCTGCTATTGTTGAAATTATGCTCAATAAACTTTTACCTCTTCCCTCTCCACCAGTTAAGCATTCTATGTATGCTTCCCTGTACAAAATGCACCCCTTCAAATAGAATATTAAAGTTCACATACTTGTTTACTTCCTCAAACTCTTTGCTTTGTGTTTTTTGTTAACTTCCTAGGAACAAATTGAATACATATAATCAATAAATCTAGCAAGCTTATTTTGCAAACTCACTTTTTTTATTATTTTTGCGCAAAACCTATCAGGATTAAGGAAGTCCAGCACAAAGAAAAAAAAACGAATTAAAAAAAAAAGCCCATTGGCCTGGGATCGAACCCGGTCTGAAGAACAAAACGGAAACCATACATACGGATTACCCAATCGGTATGGCAGCACAAGGCTTTTACGGAAGGCTGTAAAGAACCCGAAGGCCCCAAGCACCGATATTTCCGAGCGAATATGCTGTACAACACTCTTGCAAGGTTATCCCAACCCGCGCATTAATGGGGAGGACAATAACCAGGATCCCAGGCCTGTAATACGGTTACGCCACGCACAGCTCGCCGAGATTGTGGATGACAAAAAATAGAGGTCTATTTGGGCGTCTTGGGTCTCTTGGGGACTCGCCATGCGCACGGGCGCATCTCTTTTATTGTGTACATGACATCAAATTAGCGAAGAAAAAAGACGCTGTTTTGGTATCATGTGAAAAGCATAAAATAAATAGAAATAAAGACGTAAGGGGGGAGAATATTGACATATTCATATTAAAATATTGCCAAAATCCACAATATTGTCTACGCTGACTAAGTAAAGCTGTATTTTACTTTAAAGGGGCAGCAGCATAGTACTGCGCATGTCTGGAGTCGGTGTTTATTGTAGGCTTTTAAGTGTCTACAAACAGTTGAACTTTTTAAAAGCTGTCAATACCTTATTAAATAATATGCAATATTATATAGAAAACTATGTTAATGGACAGTTTGTGGTCATTTTTTTTGTTTTGTTTAAAGTCTCCCACATGTACCAAAAGCTCATAAGTCAGTATTAGAATTTCACTGAAGTTCATTGTGTCAGGGCTCTAGAGCTATTGCAAATCTCTTAACCATGACACTCCCCTTTTAAAGGAAAGTAAAAAAAATCAAAATTGTTGGTGGGGGTCTCTGTTGTATTTGTTTTCTTTTTATTTTTCTTCTATTATTATTATTATTATTTTCTTTTTTAGAGGGGGAGGGGAATTCAGCTAAAAATAGCCAATGGTCAATTCAAGCAACTAGTACAAAAGATGTTTTTTGCAGTCCTTTATTCAATATATTCAAGGTTATCATGCAATTCTGTTGTTTGACTGCATATATATATTTTTTCTTTCTTTTCATTACAAGTTCTATATGTGTAAGTGGTGACCATAGCTATGATTACTATTATTTAGAATATTTTTTTACCTACTAACAGAAAACAACTTGACTGCAAAACACTTACTGTAGGGCACTCGATATTAGGCATTACTTTCATGTGGATGTAAGGTTGAAATGTCAAAACCTTCATTAACCCGTGAACTACGCTTTAGCGTATTACACTTTGTTGTGATCTGATTCTATTGTTCTTTTTTGTGTTTTACTAACTATTACCGTTTAACTATCACACTTTGTTTCACGGGTTAATGAAAACCACTCTAATTAGTTACAGTAATTCTTTTTTAATATTATCATTTACTTGTATAATTTAGATGAGCAATACATATTTCTTTATGGCTTTGTAGGGCTCATCTCGTTCCTCATAAATAACAAACAAAATGAAGTTTGTTCTTATTTTGGTGCAAAGGAATCTACAGTAGTTTTCTAATCAGATAATTGTTTTTCTTTTAACACTCACCTGTTATTTCAACAGCCTTACTTGAGTTTGCTTGTCTCAGAAATAGACCTTGCTTAATAAACAAAGACATGTTACAAACTTATTTAATAATAGGTAACAACTGCAATATTGTATGAAGAGAGTGCCCCTCTCTTCCCCCTGCTATTGTTGAAATTATGCTCAATAAACTTTTACCTCTTCCCTCTCCACCAGTTAAGCATTCTATGTATGCTTCCCTGTACAAAATGCACCCCTTCAAATAGAATATTAAAGTTCACATACTTGTTTACTTCCTCAAACTCTTTGCTTTGTGTTTTTTGTTAACTTCCTAGGAACAAATTGAATACATATAATCAATAAATCTAGCAAGCTTATTTTGCAAACTCACTTTTTTTATTATTTTTGCGCAAAACCTATCAGGATTAAGAAAGTCCAGCACAAAGAAAAAAAAACGAATTAAAAAAAAAGCCCATTGGCCTGGGATCGAACCCGGTCTGAAGAACAAAACGGAAACCATACATACGGATTACCCAATCGGTATGGCAGCACAAGGCTTTTACGGAAGGCTGTAAAGAACCCGAAGGCCCCAAGCAACGATATTTCCGAGCGAATATGCTGTACAACACTCTTGCAAGGTTATCCCAACCCGCGCATTAATGGGGAGGACAATAACCAGGATCCCAGGCCTGTAATACGGTTACGCCACGCACAGCTCGCCGAGATTGTGGATGACAAAAAATAGAGGTCTATTTGGGCGTCTTGGGTCCCTTGGGGACTCGCCATGCGCACGGGCGCATCTCTTTTATTGTGTACATGACATCAAATTAGCGAAGAAAAAAGACGCTGTTTTGGTATCATGTGAAAAGCATAAAATAAATAGAAATAAAGACGTAAGGGGGGAGAATATTGACATATTCATATTAAAATATTGACAAAATCCACAATATTGTCTACGCTGACTAAGTAAAGCTGTATTTTACTTTAAAGGGGCAGCAGCATAGTACTGCGCATGTCTGGAGTCAGTGTTTATTGTAGGCTTTTAAGTGTCTTCAAACAGTTGAACTTTTTAAAAGCTGTCAATACCTTATTAAATAATATGCAATATTATATAGAAAACTATGTTAATGGACAGTTTGTGGTCATTTTTTTTGTTTTGTTTAAAGTCTCCCACATGTACCAAAAGCTCATAAGTCAGTATTAGAATTTCACTGAAGTTCATTGTGTCAGGGCTCTAGAGCTATTGCAAATCTCTTAACCATGACACTCCCCTTTTAAAGGAAAGTAAAAAAAAATCAAAATTGTTGGTGGGGGTCTCTGTTGTATTTGTTTTCTTTTTATTTTTCTTCTATTATTATTATTATTATTTTCTTTTTTAGAAGGGGAGGGGAATTCAGCTAAAAATAGCCAATGGTCAATTCAAGCAACTAGTACAAAAGATGTTTTTTGCAGTCCTTTATTCAATATATTCAAGGTTATCATGCAATTCTGTTGTTTGACTGCATATATATATTTTTTCTTTCTTTTCATTACAAGTTCTATATGTGTAAGTGGTGACCATAGCTATGATTACTATTATTTAGAATATTTTTTTACCTACTAACAGAAAACAACTTGACTGCAAAACACTTACTGTAGGGCACTCGATATTAGGCATTACTTTCATGTGGATGTAAGGTTGAAATGTCAAAACCTTCATTAACCCGTGAACTACGCTTTAGCGTATTACACTTTGTGGTGATCTGATTATATTGTTCTTTTTTGTGTTTTACTAACTATTACCGTTTAACTATCACACTTTGTTTCACGGGTTAATGAAAACCACTCTAATTACTTACAGTAGTTCTTTTTTAATATTATCATTTACTTGTATAATTTAGATGAGCAATACATATTTCTTTATGGCTTTGTAGGGCTCATCTCGTTCCTCATAAATAACAAACAAAATGAAGTTTGTTCTTATTTTGGTGCAAAGGAATCTACAGTAGTTTTCTAATCAGATAATTGTTTTTCTTTTAACACTCACCTGTTATTTCAACAGCCTTACTTGAGTTTGCTTGTCTCAGAAATAGACCTTGCTTAATAAACAAAGACATGTTACAAACTTATTTAATAATAGGTAACAACTGCAATATTGTATGAAGAGAGTGCCCCTCTCTTCCCCCTGCTATTGTTGAAATTATGCTCAATAAACTTTTACCTCTTCCCTCTCCACCAGTTAAGCATTCTATGTATGCTTCCCTGTACAAAATGCACCCCTTCAAATAGAATATTAAAGTTCACATACTTGTTTACTTCCTCAAACTCTTTGCTTTGTGTTTTTTGTTAACTTCCTAGGAACAAATTGAATACATATAATCAATAAATCTAGCAAGCTTATTTTGCAAACTCACTTTTTTTATTATTTTTGCGCAAAACCTATCAGGATTAAGGAAGTCCAGCACAAAGAAAAAAAAACGAATTAAAAAAAAAAAGCCCATTGGCCTGGGATCGAACCCGGTCTGAAGAACAAAACGGAAACCATACATACGGATTACCCAATCGGTATGGCAGCACAAGGCTTTTACGGAAGGCTGTAAAGAACCCGAAGGCCCCAAGCAACGATATTTCCGAGCGAATATGCTGTACAACACTCTTGCAAGGTTATCCCAACCCGCGCATTAATGGGGAGGACAATAACCAGGATCCCAGGCCTGTAATACGGTTACGCCACGCACAGCTCGCCGAGATTGTGGATGACAAAAAATAGAGGTCTATTTGGGCGTCTTGGGTCCCTTGGGGACTCGCCATGCGCACGGGCGCATCTCTTTTATTGTGTACATGACATCAAATTAGCGAAGAAAAAAGACGCTGTTTTGGTATCATGTGAAAAGCATAAAATAAATAGAAATAAAGACGTAAGGGGGGAGAATATTGACATATTCATATTAAAATATTGCCAAAATCCACAATATTGTCTACGCTGACTAAGTAAAGCTGTATTTTACTTTAAAGGGGCAGCAGCATAGTACTGCGCATGTCTGGAGTCAGTGTTTATTGTAGGCTTTTAAGTGTCTTCAAACAGTTGAACTTTTTTAAAGCTGTCAATACCTTATTAAATAATATGCAATATTATATAGAAAACTATGTTAATGGACAGTTTGTGGTCATTTTTTTTGTTTTGTTTAAAGTCTCCCACATGTACCAAAAGCTCATAAGTCAGTATTAGAATTTCACTGAAGTTCATTGTGTCAGGGCTCTAGAGCTACTGCAAAGCTCTTAACCATGACACTCCCCTTTTAAAGGAAAGTAAAAAAAATCAAAATTGTTGGTGGGGGTCTCTGTTGTATTTGTTTTCTTTTTATTTTTCTTCTATTATTATTATTATTATTTTCTTTTTTAGAGGGGGAGAGGAATTCAGCTAAAAATAGCCAATGGTCAATTCAAGCAACTAGTACAAAAGATGTTTTTTGCAGTCCTTTATTCAATATATTCAAGGTTATCATGCAATTCTGTTGTTTGACTGCATATATATATTTTTTCTTTCTTTTCATTACAAGTTCTATATGTGTAAGTGGTGACCATAGCTATGATTACTATTATTTAGAATATTTTTTTACCTACTAACAGAAAACAACTTGACTGCAAAACACTTACTGTAGGGCACTCGATATTAGGCATTACTTTCATGTGGATGTAAGGTTGAAACGTCAAAACCTTCATTAACCCGTGAACTACGCTTTAGCGTATTACACTTTGTTGTGATCTGATTCTATTGTTCTTTTTTGTGTTTTACTAACTATTACCGTTTAACTATCACACTTTGTTTCACGGGTTAATGAAAACCACTCTAATTACTTACAGTAATTCTTTTTAAATATTATCATTTACTTGTATAATTTAGATGAGCAATACATATTTCTTTATGGCTTTGTAGAGCTCATCTCGTTCCTCATAAATAACAAACAAAATGAAGTTTGTTCTTATTTTGGTGCAAAGGAATCTACAGTAGTTTTCTAATCAGATAATTGTTTTTCTTTTAACACTCACCTGTTATTTCAACAGCCTTACTTGAGTTTGCTTGTCTCAGAAATAGACCTTGCTTAATAAACAAAGACATGTTACAAACTTATTTAATAATAGGTAACAACTGCAATATTGTATGAAGAGAGTGCCCCTCTCTTCCCCCTGCTATTGTTGAAATTATGCTCAATAAACTTTTACCTCTTCCCTCTCCACCAGTTAAGCATTCTATGTATGCTTCCCTGTACAAAATGCACCCCTTCAAATAGAACATTAAAGTTCACATACTTGTTTACTTCCTCAAACTCTTTGCTTTGTGTTTTTTGTTAACTTCCTAGGAACAAATTGAATACATATAATCAATAAATCTAGCAAGCTTATTTTGCAAACTCACTTTTTTTTATTATTTTTGCGCAAAACCTATCAGGATTAAGGAAGTCCAGCACAAAGAAAAAAAAACGAATTAAAAAAAAAAGCCCATTGGCCTGGGATCGAACCCGGTCTGAAGAACAAAACGGAAACCATGCATACGGATTACCCAATCGGTATGGCAGCACAAGGCTTTTACGGAAGGCTGTAAAGAACCCGAAGGCCCCAAGCACCGATATTTCCGAGCGAATATGCTGTACAACACTCTTGCAAGGTTATCCCAACCCGCGCATTAATGGGGAGGACAATAACCAGGATCCCAGGCCTGTAATACGGTTACGCCACGCACAGCTCGCCGAGATTGTGGATGACAAAAAATAGAGGTCTATTTGGGCGTCTTGGGTCCCTTGGGGACTCGCCATGCGCACGGGCGCATCTCTTTTATTGTGTACATGACATCAAATTAGCGAAGAAAAATGACGCTGTTTTGGTATCATGTGAAAAGCATAAAATAAATAGAAATAAAGACGTAAGGGGGGAGAATATTGACATATTCATATTAAAATATTGCCAAAATCCACAATATTGTCTACGCTGACTAAGTAAAGCTGTATTTTACTTTAAAGGGGCAGCAGCATAGTACTGCGCATGTCTGGAGTCAGTGTTTATTGTAGGCTTTTAAGTGTCTACAAACAGTTGAACTTTTTAAAAGCTGTCAATACCTTATTAAATAATATGCAATATTATATAGAAAACTATGTTAATGGACAGTTTGTGGTCATTTTTTTTGTTTTGTTTAAAGTCTCCCACATGTACCAAAAGCTCATAAGTCAGTATTAGAATTTCACTGAAGTTCATTGTGTCAGGGCTCTAGAGCTATTGCAAATCTCTTAACCATGACACTCCCCTTTTAAAGGAAAGTAAAAAAAATCAAAATTGTTGGTGGGGGTCTCTGTTGTATTTGTTTTCTTTTTAGTTTTCTTCTATTATTATTATTATTATTTTCTTTTTTAGAGGGGGAGGGGGATTCAGCTAAAAATAGCCAATGGTCAATTCAAGCAACTAGTACAAAAGATGTTTTTTGCAGTCCTTTATTCAATATATTCAAGGTTATCATGCAATTCTGTTGTTTGACTGCATATATATATATATTTTCTTTCTTTTCATTACAAGTTCTATATGTGTAAGTGGTGACCATAGCTATGATTACTATTATTTAGAATATTTTTTTACCTACTAACAGAAAACAACTTGACTGCAAAACACTTACTGTAGGGCACTCGATATTAGGCATTACTTTCATGTTGACGTAAGGTTGAAATGTCAAAACCTTTATTAACCCGTGAACTACGCTTTAGCGTATTACACTTTGTGGTGATCTGATTCTATTGTTCTTTTTTGTGTTTTACTAACTATTACCGTTTAACTATCACACTTTGTTTCACGGGTTAATGAAAACCACTCTAATTACTTACAGTAGTTCTTTTTTAATATTATCATTTACTTGTATAATTTAGATGAGCAATACATATTTCTTTATGGCTTTGTAGAGCTCATCTCGTTCCTCATAAATAACAAACAAAATGAAGTTTGTTCTTATTTTGGTGCAAAGGAATCTACAGTAGTTTTCTAATCAGATAATTGTTTTTCTTTTAACACTCACCTGTTATTTCAACAGCCTTACTTGAGTTTGCTTGTCTCAGAAATAGACCTTGCTTAATAAACAAAGACATGTTACAAACTTATTTAATAATAGGTAACAACTGCAATATTGTATGAAGAGAGTGCCCCTCTCTTCCCCCTGCTATTGTTGAAATTATGCTCAATAAACTTTTACCTCTTCCCTCTCCACCAGTTAAGCATTCTATGTATGCTTCCCTGTACAAAATGCACCCCTTCAAATAGAACATTAAAGTTCACATACTTGTTTACTTCCTCAAACTCTTTGCTTTGTGTTTTTTGTTAACTTCCTAGGAACAAATTGAATACATATAATCAATAAATCTAGCAAGCTTATTTTGCAAACTCACTTTTTTTTATTATTTTTGCGCAAAACCTATCAGGATTAAGGAAGTCCAGCACAAAGAAAAAAAAACGAATTAAAAAAAAAAGCCCATTGGCCTGGGATCGAACCCGGTCTGAAGAACAAAACGGAAACCATACATACGGATTACCCAATCGGTATGGCAGCACAAGGCTTTTACGGAAGGCTGTAAAGAACCCGAAGGCCCCAAGCACCGATATTTCCGAGCGAATATGCTGTACAACACTCTTGCAAGGTTATCCCAACCCGCGCATTAATGGGGAGGACAATAACCAGGATCCCAGGCCTGTAATACGGTTACGCCACGCACAGCTCGCCGAGATTGTGGATGACAAAAAATAGAGGTCTATTTGGGCGTCTTGGGTCCCTTGGGGACTCGCCATGCGCACGGGCGCATCTCTTTTATTGTGTACATGACATCAAATTAGCGAAGAAAAATGAAGCTGTTTTGGTATCATGTGAAAAGCATAAAATAAATAGAAATAAAGACGTAAGGGGGGAGAATATTGACATATTCATATTAAAATATTGCCAAAATCCACAATATTGTCTACGCTGACTAAGTAAAGCTGTATTTTACTTTAAAGGGGCAGCAGCATAGTACTGCGCATGTCTGGAGTCAGTGTTTATTGTAGGCTTTTAAGTGTCTACAAACAGTTGAACTTTTTAAAAGCTGTCAATACCTTATTAAATAATATGCAATATTATATAGAAAACTATGTTAATGGACAGTTTGTGGTCATTTTTTTTGTTTTGTTTAAAGTCTCCCACATGTACCAAAAGCTCATAAGTCAGTATTAGAATTTCACTGAAGTTCATTGTGTCAGGGCTCTAGAGCTATTGCAAATCTCTTAACCATGACACTCCCCTTTTAAAGGAAAGTAAAAAAAATCAAAATTGTTGGTGGGGGTCTCTGTTGTATTTGTTTTCTTTTTAGTTTTCTTCTATTATTATTATTATTATTTTCTTTTTTAGAGGGGGAGGGGGATTCAGCTAAAAATAGCCAATGGTCAATTCAAGCAACTAGTACAAAAGATGTTTTTTGCAGTCCTTTATTCAATATATTCAAGGTTATCATGCAATTCTGTTGTTTGACTGCATATATATATATATTTTCTTTCTTTTCATTACAAGTTCTATATGTGTAAGTGGTGACCATAGCTATGATTACTATTATTTAGAATATTTTTTTACCTACTAACAGAAAACAACTTGACTGCAAAACACTTACTGTAGGGCACTCGATATTAGGCATTACTTTCATGTGGACGTAAGGTTGAAATGTCAAAACCTTTATTAACCCGTGAACTACGCTTTAGCGTATTACACTTTGTGGTGATCTGATTCTATTGTTCTTTTTTGTGTTTTACTAACTATTACCGTTTAACTATCACACTTTGTTTCACGGGTTAATGAAAACCACTCTAATTACTTACAGTAGTTCTTTTTTAATATTATCATTTACTTGTATAATTTAGATGAGCAATACATATTTCTTTATGGCTTTGTAGAGCTCATCTCGTTCCTCATAAATAACAAACAAAATGAAGTTTGTTCTTATTTTGGTGCAAAGGAATCTACAGTAGTTTTCTAATCAGATAATTGTTTTTCTTTTAACACTCACCTGTTATTTCAACAGCCTTACTTGAGGTTGCTTGTCTCAGAAATAGACCTTGCTTAATAAACAAAGACATGTTACAAACTTATTTAATAATAGGTAACAACTGCAATATTGTATGAAGAGAGTGCCCCTCTCTTCCCCCTGCTATTGTTGAAATTATGCTCAATAAACTTTTACCTCTTCCCTCTCCACCAGTTAAGCATTCTATGTATGCTTCCCTGTACAAAATGCACCCCTTCAAATAGAACATTAAAGTTCACATACTTGTTTACTTCCTCAAACTCTTTGCTTTGTGTTTTTTGTTAACTTCCTAGGAACAAATTGAATACATATAATCAATAAATCTAGCAAGCTTATTTTGCAAACTCACTTTTTTTTATTATTTTTGCGCAAAACCTATCAGGATTAAGGAAGTCCAGCACAAAGAAAAAAAAACGAATTAAAAAAAAAAGCCCATTGGCCTGGGATCGAACCCGGTCTGAAGAACAAAACGGAAACCATACATACGGATTACCCAATCGGTATGGCAGCACAAGGCTTTTACGGAAGGCTGTAAAGAACCCGAAGGCCCCAAGCACCGATATTTCCGAGCGAATATGCTGTACAACACTATTGCAAGGTTATCCCAACCCGCGCATTAATGGGGAGGACAATAACCAGGATCCCAGGCCTGTAATACGGTTACGCCACGCACAGCTCGCCGAGATTGTGGATGACAAAAAATAGAGGTCTATTTGGGCGTCTTGGGTCCCTTGGGGACTCGCCATGCGCACGGGCGCATCTCTTTTATTGTGTACATGACATCAAATTAGCGAAGAAAAATGACGCTGTTTTGGTATCATGTGAAAAGCATAAAATAAATAGAAATAAAGACGTAAGGGGGGAGAATATTGACATATTCATATTAAAATATTGCCAAAATCCACAATATTGTCTACGCTGACTAAGTAAAGCTGTATTTTACTTTAAAGGGGCAGCAGCATAGTACTGCGCATGTCTGGAGTCAGTGTTTATTGTAGGCTTTTAAGTGTCTACAAACAGTTGAACTTTTTAAAAGCTGTCAATACCTTATTAAATAATATGCAATATTATATAGAAAACTATGTTAATGGACAGTTTGTGGTCATTTTTTTTTGTTTTGTTTAAAGTCTCCCACATGTACCAAAAGCTCATAAGTCAGTATTAGAATTTCACTGAAGTTCATTGTGTCAGGGCTCTAGAGCTATTGCAAATCTCTTAACCATGACACTCCCCTTTTAAAGGAAAGTAAAAAAAATCAAAATTGTTGGTGGGGGTCTCTGTTGTATTTGTTTTCTTTTTATTTTTCTTCTATTATTATTATTATTATTTTCTTTTTTAGAGGGGGAGGGGGATTCAGCTAAAAATAGCCAATGGTCAATTCAAGCAACTAGTACAAAAGATGTTTTTTGCAGTCCTTTATTCAATATATTCAAGGTTATCATGCAATTCTGTTGTTTGACTGCATATATATATATATTTTCTTTCTTTTCATTACAAGTTCTATATGTGTAAGTGGTGACCATAGCTATGATTACTATTATTTAGAATATTTTTTTACCTACTAACAGAAAACAACTTGACTGCAAAACACTTAGTGTAGGGCACTCGATATTAGGCATTACTTTCATGTGGACGTAAGGTTGAAATGTCAAAACCTTTATTAACCCGTGAACTACGCTTTAGCGTATTACACTTTGTGGTGATCTGATTCTATTGTTCTTTTTTGTATTTTACTAACTATTACCGTTTAACTATCACACTTTGTTTCACGGGTTAATGAAAACCACTCTAATTACTTACAGTAGTTCTTTTTTAATATTATCATTTACTTGTATAATTTAGATGAGCAATACATATTTCTTTATGGCTTTGTAGAGCTCATCTCGTTCCTCATAAATAACAAACAAAATGAAGTTTGTTCTTATTTTGGTGCAAAGGAATCTACAGTAGTTTTCTAATCAGATAATTGTTTTTCTTTTAACACTCACCTGTTATTTCAACAGCCTTACTTGAGTTTGCTTGTCTCAGAAATAGACCTTGCTTAATAAACAAAGACATGTTACAAACTTATTTAATAATAGGTAACAACTGCGATATTGTATGAAGAGAGTGCCCCTCTCTTCCCCCTGCTATTGTTGAAATTATGCTCAATAAACTTTTACCTCTTCCCTCTCCACCAGTTAAGCATTCTATGTATGCTTCCCTGTACAAAATGCACCCCTTCAAATAGAACATTAAAGTTCACATACTTGTTTACTTCCTCAAACTCTTTGCTTTGTGTTTTTTGTTAACTTCCTAGGAACAAATTGAATACATATAATCAATAAATCTAGCAAGCTTATTTTGCAAACTCACTTTTTTTATTATTTTTGCGCAAAACCTATCAGGATTAAGGAAGTCCAGCACAAAGAAAAAAAAACGAATTAAAAAAAAAAAGCCCATTGTCCTGGGATCGAACCCGGTCTGAAGAACAAAACGGAAACCATACATACGGATTACCCAATCGGTATGGCAGCACAAGGCTTTTACGGAAGGCTGTAAAGAACCCGAAGGCCCCAAGCACCGATATTTCCGAGCGAATATGCTGTACAACACTCTTGCAAGGTTATCCCAACTCGCGCATTAATGGGGAGGACAATAACCAGGATCCCAGGCCTGTAATACGGTTACGCCACGCACAGCTCGCCGAGATTGTGGATAACAAAAAATAGAGGTCTATTTGGGCGTCTTGGGTCCCTTGGGGACTCGCCATGCGCACGGGCGCATCTCTTTTATTGTGTACATGACATCAAATTAGCGAAGAAAAAAGACGCTGTTTTGGTATCATGTGAAAAGCATAAAATAAATAGAAATAAAGACGTAAGGGGGGAGAATATTGACATATTCATATTAAAATATTGACAAAATCCACAATATTGTCTACGCTGACTAAGTAAAGCTGTATTTTACTTTAAAGGGGCAGCAGCATAGTACTGCGCATGTCTGGAGTCAGTGTTTATTGTAGGCTTTTAAGTGTCTACAAACAGTTGAACTTTTTAAAAGCTGTCAATACCTTATTAAATAATATGCAATATTATATAGAAAACTATGTTAATGGACAGTTTGTGGTCATTTTTTTTGTTTTGTTTAAAGTCTCCCACATGTACCAAAAGCTCATAAGTCAGTATTAGAATTTCACTGAAGTTCATTGTGTCAGGGCTCTAGAGCTATTGCAAATCTCTTAACCATGACACTCCCCTTTTAAAGGAAAGTAAAAAAAAATCAAAATTGTTGGTGGGGGTCTCTGTTGTATTTGTTTTCTTTTTAGTTTTCTTCTATTATTATTATTATTATTATTTTCTTTTTTAGAGGGGGAGGGGAATTCAGCTAAAAATAGCCAAGGGTCAATTCAAGCAACTAGTACAAAAGATGTTTTTTGCAGTCCTTTATTCAATATATTCAAGGTTATCATGCAATTCTGTTGTTTGACTGCATATATATATATTTTTTCTTTCTTTTCATTACAAGTTCTATATGTGTATGTGGTGACCATAGCTATGATTACTATTATTTAGAATATTTTTTTACCTACTAACAGAAAACAACTTGACTGCAAAACACTTACTGTAGGGCACTCGATATTAGGCATTACTTTCATGTGGACGTAAGGTTGAAATGTCAAAACCTTCATTAACCCGTGAACTACGCTTTAGCGTATTACACTTTGTGGTGATCTGATTCTATTGTTCTTTTTTGTGTTTTACTAACTATTACCGTTTAACTATCACACTTTGTTTCACGGGTTAATGAAAACTACTCTAATTACTTACAGTAGTTCTTTTTTAATATTATCATTTACTTGTATAATTTAGATGAGCAATACATATTTCTTTATGGCTTTGTAGAGCTCATCTCGTTCCTCATAAATAACAAACAAAATAAAGTTTGTTCTTATTTTGGTGCAAAGGAATCTACAGTAGTTTTCTAATCAGATAATTGTTTTTCTTTTAACACTCACCTGTTATTTCAACAGCCTTACTTGAGTTTGCTTGTCTCAGAAATAGACCTTGCTTAATAAACAAAGACATGTTACAAACTTATTTAATAATAGGTAACAACTGCAATATTGTATGAAGAGAGTGCCCCTCTCTTCCCCCTGCTATTGTTGAAATTATGCTCAATAAACTTTTACCTCTTCCCTCTCCACCAGTTAAGCATTCTATGTATGCTTCCCTGTACAAAATGCACCCCTTCAAATAGAACATTAAAGTTCACATACTTGTTTACTTCCTCAAACTCTTTGCTTTGTGTTTTTTGTTAACTTCCTAGGAACAAATTGAATACATATAATCAATAAATCTAGCAAGCTTATTTTGCAAACTCACTTTTTTTATTATTTTTGCGCAAAACCTATCAGGATTAAGGAAGTCCAGCACAAAGAAAAAAAAACGAATTAAAAAAAAAAAGCCCATTGTCCTGGGATCGAACCCGGTCTGAAGAACAAAACGGAAACCATACATACGGATTACCCAATCGGTATGGCAGCACAAGGCTTTTACGGAAGGCTGTAAAGAACCCGAAGGCCCCAAGCACCGATATTTCCGAGCGAATATGCTGTACAACACTCTTGCAAGGTTATCCCAACTCGCGCATTAATTGGGAGGACAATAACCAGGATCCCAGGCCTGTAATACGGTTACGCCACGCACAGCTCGCCGAGATTGTGGATAACAAAAAATAGAGGTCTATTTGGGCGTCTTGGGTCCCTTGGGGACTCGCCATGCGCACGGGCGCATCTCTTTTATTGTGTACATGACATCAAATTAGCGAAGAAAAAAGACGCTGTTTTGGTATCATGTGAAAAGCATAAAATAAATAGAAATAAAGACGTAAGGGGGGAGAATATTGACATATTCATATTAAAATATTGACAAAATCCACAATATTGTCTACGCTGACTAAGTAAAGCTGTATTTTACTTTAAAGGGGCAGCAGCATAGTACTGCGCATGTCTGGAGTCAGTGTTTATTGTAGGCTTTTAAGTGTCTACAAACAGTTGAACTTTTTAAAAGCTGTCAATACCTTATTAAATAATATGCAATATTATATAGAAAACTATGTTAATGGACAGTTTGTGGTCATTTTTTTTGTTTTGTTTAAAGTCTCCCACATGTACCAAAAGCTCATAAGTCAGTATTAGAATTTCACTGAAGTTCATTGTGTCAGGGCTCTAGAGCTATTGCAAATCTCTTAACCATGACACTCCCCTTTTAAAGGAAAGTAAAAAAAAATCAAAATTGTTGGTGGGGGTCTCTGTTGTATTTGTTTTCTTTTTAGTTTTCTTCTATTATTATTATTTTCTTTTTTAGAGGGAGAGGGGAATTCAGCTAAAAATAGCCAATGGTCAATTCAAGCAACTAGTACAAAAGATGTTTTTTGCAGTCCTTTATTCAATATATTCAAGGTTATCATTCAATTCTGTTGTTTGACTGCATATATATATATATATTTTCTTTCTTTTCATTACAAGTTCTATATGTGTAAGTGGTGACCATAGCTATGATTACTATTATTTAGAATATTTTTTTACCTACTAACAGAAAACAACTTGACTGCAAAACACTTACTGTAGGGCACTCGATATTAGGCATTACTTTCATGTGGATGTAAGGTTGAAATGTCAAAACATTCATTAACCCGTGAACTACGCTTTAGCGTATTACACTTTGTGGTGATCTGATTCTATTGTTCTTTTTTGTGTTTTACTAACTATTACCGTTTAACTATCACACTTTGTTTCACGGGTTAATGAAAACCACTCTAATTACTTACAGTAGTTCTTTTTTAATATTATCATTTACTTGTATAATTTAGATGAGCAATACATATTTCTTTATGGCTTTGTAGGGCTCATCTCGTTCCTCATAAATAACAAACAAAATGAAGTTTGTTCTTATTTTGGTGCAAAGGAATCTACAGTAGTTTTCTAATCAGATAATTGTTTTTCTTTTAACACTCACCGGTTATTTCAACAGCCTTACTTGAGTTTGCTTGTCTCAGAAATAGACCTTGCTTAATAAACAAAGACATGTTACAAACTTATTTAATAATAGGTAACAACTGCAATATTGTATGAAGAGAGTGCCCCTCTCTTCCCCCTGCTATTGTTGAAATTATGCTCAATAAACTTTTACCTCTTCCCTCTCCACCAGTTAAGCATTCTATGTATGCTTCCCTGTACAAAATGCACCCCTTCAAACAGAATATTAAAGTTCACATACTTGTTTACTTCCTCAAACTCTTTGCTTTGTGTTTTTTGTTAACTTCCTAGGAACAAATTGAATACATATAATCAATAAATCTAGCAAGCTTATTTTGCAAACTCACTTTTTTTATTATTTTTGCGCAAAACCTATCAGGATTAAGGAAGTCCAGCACAAAGAAAAAAAAACGAATTAAAAAAAAAAAGCCCATTGGCTTGGGATCGAACCCGGTCTGAAGGACAAAACGGAAACCATACATACGGATTACCCAATCGGTATGGCAGCACAAGGCTTTTACGGAAGGCTGTAAAGAACCCGAAGGCCCCAAGCACCGATATTTCCGAGCGAATATGCTGTACAACACTCTTGCAAGGTTATCCCAACCCGCGCATTAATGGGGAGGACAATAACCAGGATCCCAGGCCTGTAATACGGTTACGCCACGCACAGCTCGCCGAGATTGTGGATGACAAAAAATAGAGGTCTATTTGGGCGTCTTGGGTCCCTTGGGGACTCGCCATGCGCACGGGCGCATCTCTTTTATTGTGTACATGACATCAAATTAGCGAAGAAAAAAGACGCTGTTTTGGTATCATGTGAAAAGCATAAAATAAATAGAAATAAAGACGTAAGGGGGGAGAATATTGACATATTCATATTAAAATATTGCCAAAATCCACAATATTGTCTACGCTGACTAAGTAAAGCTGTATTTTACTTTAAAGGGGCAGCAGCATAGTACTGCGCATGTCTGGAGTCAGTGTTTATTGTAGGCTTTTAAGTGTCTACAAACAGTTGAACTTTTTAAAAGCTGTCAATACCTTATTAAATAATATGCAATATTATATAGAAAACTATTTTAATGGACAGTTTGTGGTCATTTTTTTTGTTTTGTTTAAAGTCTCCCACATGTACCAAAAGCTCATAAGTCAGTATTAGAATTTCACTGAAGTTCATTGTGTCAGGGCTCTAGAGCTATTGCAAATCTCTTAACCATGACACTCCCCTTTTAAAGGAAAGTAAAAAAAATCAAAATTGTTGGTGGGGGTCTCTGTTGTATTTGTTTTCTTTTTAGTTTTCTTCTATTATTATTATTATTATTTTCCTTTTTAGAGGGGGAGGGGAATTCAGCTAAAAATAGCTAATGGTCAATTCAAGCAACTAGTACAAAAGATGTTTTTTGCAGTCCTTTATTCAATATATTCAAGGTTATCATGCAATTCTGTTGTTTGACTGCATATATATATTTTTTTTCTTTCTTTTCATTACAAGTTCTATATGTGTAAGTGGTGACCATAGCTATGATTACTATTATTTAGAATATTTTTTTACCTACTAACAGAAAACAACTTGACTGCAAAACACTTACTGTAGGGCACTCGATATTAGGCATTACTTTCATGTGGATGTAATGTTGAAATGTCAAAACCTTCATTAACCCGTGAACTACGCTTTAGCGTATTACACTTTGTGGTGATCTGATTCTATTGTTCTTTTTTGTGTTTTACTAACTATTACCGTTTAACTATCACACTTTGTTTCACGGGTTAATGAAAACCACTCTAATTACTTACAGTAGTTCTTTTTTAATATTATCATTTACTTGTATAATTTAGATGAGCAATACATATTTCTTTATGGCTTTGTAGAGCTCATCTCGTTCCTCATAAATAACAAACAAAATGAAGTTTGTTCTTATTTTGGTGCAAAGGAATCTACAGTAGTTTTCTAATCAGATAATTGTTTTTCTTTTAACACTCACCTGTTATTTCAACAGCCTTACTTGAGTTTGCTTGTCTCAGAAATAGACCTTGCTTAATAAACAAAGACATGTTACAAACTTATTTAATAATAGGTAACAACTGCAATATTGTATGAAGAGAGTGCCCCTCTCTTCCCCCTGCTATTGTTGAAATTATGCTCAATAAACTTTTACCTCTTCCCTCTCCACCAGTTAAGCATTCTATGTATGCTTCCCTGTACAAAATGCACCCCTTCAAATAGAACATTAAAGTTCACATACTTGTTTACTTCCTCAAACTCTTTGCTTTGTGTTTTTTGTTAACTTCCTAGGAACAAATTGAATACATATAATCAATAAATCTAGCAAGCTTATTTTGCAAACTCACTTTTTTTTTATTTTTGCGCAAAACCTATCAGGATTAAGGAAGTCCAGCACAAAGAAAAAAAAAAGAATTAAAAAAAAAAACACATTGTCCTGGGATCGAACCCGGTCTGAAGAACAAAACGGAAACCATACATACGGATTACCCAATCGGTATGGCAGCACAAGGCTTTTACGGAAGGCTGTAAAGAACCCGAAGGCCCCAAGCACCGATATTTCCGAGCGAATATGCTGTACAACACTCTTGCAAGGTTATCCCAACCCGCGCATTAATGGGGAGGACAATAACCAGGATCCCAGGCCTGTAATACGGTTACGCCACGCACAGCTCGCCGAGATTGTGGATGACAAAAAATAGAGGTCTATTTGGGCGTCTTGGGTCCCTTGGGGACTCGCCATGCGCACGGGCGCATCTCTTTTATTGTGTACATGACATCAAATTAGCGAAGAAAAAAGACGCTGTTTTGGTATCATGTGAAAAGCATAAAATAAATAGAAATAAAGACGTAAGGGGGGAGAATATTGACATATTCATATTAAAATATTGCCAAAATCCACAATATTGTCTACGCTGACTAAGTAAAGCTGTATTTTACTTTAAAGGGGCAGCAGCATAGTACTGCGCATGTCTGGAGTCAGTGTTTATTGTAGGCTTTTAAGTGTCTACAAACAGTTGAACTTTTTAAAAGCTGTCAATACCTTATTAAATAATATGCAATATTATATAGAAAACTATGTTAATGGACAGTTTGTGGTCATTTTTTTTTTGTTTTGTTTAAAGTCTCCCACATGTACCAAAAGCTCATAAGTCAGTATTAGAATTTCACTGAAGTTCATTGTGTCAGGGCTCTAGAGCTATTGCAAATCTCTTAACCATGACACTCCCCTTTTAAAGGAAAGTAAAAAAAATCAAAATTGTTGGTGGGGGTCTCTGTTGTATTTGTTTTCTATTTAGTTTTCTTCTATTATTATTATTATTATTTTCCTTTTTAGAGGGGGAGGGGAATTCAGCTAAAAATAGCCAATGGTCAATTCAAGCAACTAGTACAAAAGATGTTTTTTGCAGTCCTTTATTCAATATATTCAAGGTTATCATGCAATTCTGTTGTTTGACTGCATATATATATATTTTTTCTTTCTTTTCATTACAAGTTCTATATGTGTAAGTGGTGACCATAGCTATGATTACTATTATTTAGAATATTTTTTTACCTACTAACAGAAAACAACTTGACTGCAAAACACTTACTGTAGGGCACTCGATATTAGGCATTACTTTCATGTGGACGTAAGGTTGAAATGTCAAAACCTTCATTAACCCGTGAACTACGCTTTAGCGTATTACACTTTGTGGTGATCTGATTCTATTGTTCTTTTTTGTGTTTTACTAACTATTACCGTTTAACTATCACACTTTGTTTCACGGGTTAATGAAAACCACTCTAATTACTTACAGTAGTTCTTTTTTAATATTATCATTTACTTGTATAATTTAGATGAGCAATACATATTTCTTTATGGCTTTGTAGAGCTCATCTCGTTCCTCATAAATAACAAACAAAATGAAGTTTGTTCTTATTTTGGTGCAAAGGAATCTACAGTAGTTTTCTAATCAGATAATTGTTTTTCTTTTAACACTCACCTGTTATTTCAACAGCCTTACTTGAGTTTGCTTGTCTCAGAAATAGACCTTGCTTAATAAACAAAGACATGTTACAAACTTATTTAATAATAGGTAACAACTGCAATATTGTATGAAGAGAGTGCCCCTCTCTTCCCCCTGCTATTGTTGAAATTATGCTCAATAAACTTTTACCTCTTCCCTCTCCACCAGTTAAGCATTCTATGTATGCTTCCCTGTACAAAATGCACCCCTTCAAATAGAATATTAAAGTTCACATACTTGTTTACTTCCTCAAACTCTTTGCTTTGTGTTTTTTGTTAACTTCCTAGGAACAAATTGAATACATATAATCAATAAATCTAGCAAGCTTATTTTGCAAACTCACTTTTTTTATTATTTTTGCGCAAAACCTATCAGGATTAAGGAAGTCCAGCACAAAGAAAAAAAAACGAATTAAAAAAAAAAGCCCATTGGCCTGGGATCGAACCCGGTCTGAAGAACAAAACGGAAACCATACATACGGATTACCCAATCGGTATGGCAGCACAAGGCTTTTACGGAAGGCTGTAAAGAACCCGAAGGCCCCAAGCACCGATATTTCCGAGCGAATATGCTGTACAACACTCTTGCAAGGTTATCCCAACCCGCGCATTAATGGGGAGGACAATAACCAGGATCCCAGGCCTGTAATACGGTTACGCCACGCATAGCTCGCCGAGATTGTGGATGACAAAAAATAGAGGTCTATTTGGGCGTCTTGGGTCTCTTGGGGACTCGCCATGCGCACGGGCGCATCTCTTTTATTGTGTACATGACATCAAATTAGCGAAGAAAAAAGACGCTGTTTTGGTATCATGTGAAAAGCATAAAATAAATAGAAATAAAGACGTAAGGGGGGAGAATATTGACATATTCATATTAAAATATTGCCAAAATCCACAATATTGTCTACGCTGACTAAGTAAAGCTGTATTTTACTTTAAAGGGGCAGCAGCATAGTACTGCGCATGTCTGGAGTCAGTGTTTATTGTAGGCTTTTAAGTGTCTACAAACAGTTGAACTTTTTAAAAGCTGTCAATACCTTATTAAATAATATGCAATATTATATAGAAAACTATGTTAATGGACAGTTTGTGGTCATTTTTTTTGTTTTGTTTAAAGTCTCCCACATGTACCAAAAGCTCATAAGTCAGTATTAGAATTTCACTGAAGTTCATTGTGTCAGGGCTCTAGAGCTATTGCAAATCTCTTAACCATGACACTCCCCTTTTAAAGGAAAGTAAAAAAAATCAAAATTGTTGGTGGGGGTCTCTGTTGTATTTGTTTTCTTTTTATTTTTCTTCTATTATTATTATTATTATTTTCTTTTTTAGAGGGGGAGGGGAATTCAGCTAAAAATAGCCAATGGTCAATTCAAGCAACTAGTACAAAAGATGTTTTTTGCAGTCCTTTATTCAATATATTCAAGGTTATCATGCAATTCTGTTGTTTGACTGCATATATATATTTTTTCTTTCTTTTCATTACAAGTTCTATATGTGTAAGTGGTGACCATAGCTATGATTACTATTATTTAGAATATTTTTTTACCTACTAACAGAAAACAACTTGACTGCAAAACACTTACTGTAGGGCACTCGATATTAGGCATTACTTTCATGTGGATGTAAGGTTGAAATGTCAAAACCTTCATTAACCCGTGAACTACGCTTTAGCGTATTACACTTTGTTGTGATCTGATTCTATTGTTCTTTTTTGTGTTTTACTAACTATTACCGTTTAACTATCACACTTTGTTTCACAGGTTAATGAAAACCACTCTAATTACTTACAGTAATTCTGTTTTAATATTATCATTTACTTGTATAATTTAGATGAGCAATACATATTTCTTTATGGCTTTGTAGGGCTCATCTCGTTCCTCATAAATAACAAACAAAATGAAGTTTGTTCTTATTTTGGTGCAAAGGAATCTACAGTAGTTTTCTAATCAGATAATTGTTTTTCTTTTAACACTCACCTGTTATTTCAACAGCCTTACTTGAGTTTGCTTGTCTCAGAAATAGACCTTGCTTAATAAACAAAGACATGTTACAAACTTATTTAATAATAGGTAACAACTGCAATATTGTATGAAGAGAGTGCCCCTCTCTTCCCCCTGCTATTGTTGAAATTATGCTCAATAAACTTTTACCTCTTCCCTCTCCACCAGTTAAGCATTCTATGTATGCTTCCCTGTACAAAATGCACCCCTTCAAATAGAATATTAAAGTTCACATACTTGTTTACTTCCTCAAACTCTTTGCTTTGTGTTTTTTGTTAACTTCCTAGGAACAAATTGAATACATATAATCAATAAATCTAGCAAGCTTATTTTGCAAACTCACTTTTTTTATTATTTTTGCGCAAAACCTATCAGGATTAAGGAAGTCCAGCACAAAGAAAAAAAACGAATTAAAAAAAAAGCCCATTGGCCTGGGATCGAACCCGGTCTGAAGAACAAAACGGAAACCATACATACGGATTACCCAATCGGTATGGCAGCACAAGGCTTTTACGGAAGGCTGTAAAGAACCCGAAGGCCCCAAGCAACGATATTTCCGAGCGAATATGCTGTACAACACTCTTGCAAGGTTATCCCAACCCGCGCATTAATGGGGAGGACAATAACCAGGATCCCAGGCCTGTAATACGGTTACGCCACGCACAGCTCGCCGAGATTGTGGATGACAAAAAATAGAGGTCTATTTGGGCGTCTTGGGTCCCTTGGGGACTCGCCATGCGCACGGGCGCATCTCTTTTATTGTGTACATGACATCAAATTAGCGAAGAAAAAAGACGCTGTTTTGGTATCATGTGAAAAGCATAAAATAAATAGAAATAAAGACGTAAGGGGGGAGAATATTGACATATTCATATTAAAATATTGACAAAATCCACAATATTGTCTACGCTGACTAAGTAAAGCTGTATTTTACTTTAAAGGGGCAGCAGCATAGTACTGCGCATGTCTGGAGTCAGTGTTTATTGTAGGCTTTTAAGTGTCTTCAAACAGTTGAACTTTTTAAAAGCTGTCAATACCTTATTAAATAATATGCAATATTATATAGAAAACTATGTTAATGGACAGTTTGTGGTCATTTTTTTTGTTTTGTTTAAAGTCTCCCACATGTACCAAAAGCTCATAAGTCAGTATTAGAATTTCACTGAAGTTCATTGTGTCAGGGCTCTAGAGCTATTGCAAATCTCTTAACCATGACACTCCCCTTTTAAAGGAAAGTAAAAAAAATCAAAATTGTTGGTGGGGGTCTCTGTTGTATTTGTTTTCTTTTTATTTTTCTTCTATTATTATTATTATTATTTTCTTTTTTAGAGGGGGAGGGGAATTCAGCTAAAAATAGCCAATGGTCAATTCAAGCAACTAGTACAAAAGATGTTTTTTGCAGTCCTTTATTCAATATATTCAAGGTTATCATGCAATTCTGTTGTTTGACTGCATATATATATTTTTTCTTTCTTTTCATTACAAGTTCTATATGTGTAAGTGGTGACCATAGCTATGATTACTATTATTTAGAATATTTTTTTACCTACTAACAGAAAACAACTTGACTGCAAAACACTTACTGTAGGGCACTCGATATTAGGCATTACTTTCATGTGGATGTAAGGTTGAAATGTCAAAACCTTCATTAACCCGTGAACTACGCTTTAGCGTATTACACTTTGTTGTGATCTGATTCTATTGTTCTTTTTTGTGTTTTACTAACTATTACCGTTTAACTATCACACTTTGTTTCGCGGGTTAATGAAAACCACTCTAATTACTTACAGTAATTCTTTTTTAATATTATCATTTACTTGTATAATTTAGATGAGCAATACATATTTCTTTATGGCTTTGTAGAGCTCATCTCGTTCCTCATAAATAACAAACAAAATTAAGTTTGTTCTTATTTTGGTGCAAAGGAATCTACAGTAGTTTTCTAATCAGATAATTGTTTTTCTTTTAACACTCACCTGTTATTTCAACAGCCTTACTTGAGTTTGCTTGTCTCAGAAATAGACCTTGCTTAATAAACAAAGACATGTTACAAACTTATTTAATAATAGGTAACAACTGCAATATTGTATGAAGAGAGTGCCCCTCTCTTCCCCCTGCTATTGTTGAAATTATGCTCAATAAACTTTTACCTCTTCCCTCTCCACCAGTTAAGCATTCTATGTATGCTTCCCTGTACAAAATGCACCCCTTCAAATAGAACATTAAAGTTCACATACTTGTTTACTTCCTCAAACTCTTTGCTTTGTGTTTTTTGTTAACTTCCTAGGAACAAATTGAATACATATAATCAATAAATCTAGCAAGCTTATTTTGCAAACTCACTTTTTTTTATTATTTTTGCGCAAAACCTATCAGGATTAAGGAAGTCCAGCACAAAGAAAAAAAAAACGAATTAAAAAAAAAAGCCCATTGGCCTGGGATCGAACCCGGTCTGAAGAACAAAACGGAAACCATACATACGGATTACCCAATCGGTATGGCAGCACAAGGCTTTTACGGAAGGCTGTAAAGAACCCGAAGGCCCCAAGCACCGATATTTCCGAGCGAATATGCTGTACAACACTCTTGCAAGGTTATCCCAACCCGCGCATTAATGGGGAGGACAATAACCAGGATCCCAGGCCTGTAATACGGTTACGCCACGCACAGCTCGCCGAGATTGTGGATGACAAAAAATAGAGGTCTATTTGGGCGTCTTGGGTCCCTTGGGGACTCGCCATGCGCACGGGCGCATCTCTTTTATTGTGTACATGACATCAAATTAGCGAAGAAAAATGACGCTGTTTTGGTATCATGTGAAAAGCATAAAATAAATAGAAATAAAGACGTAAGGGGGGAGAATATTGACATATTCATATTAAAATATTGCCAAAATCCACAATATTGTCTACGCTGACTAAGTAAAGCTGTATTTTACTTTAAAGGGGCAGCAGCATAGTACTGCGCATGTCTGGAGTCAGTGTTTATTGTAGGCTTTTAAGTGTCTACAAACAGTTGAACTTTTTAAAAGCTGTCAATACCTTATTAAATAATATGCAATATTATATAGAAAACTATGTTAATGGACAGTTTGTGGTCATTTTTTTTTGTTTTGTTTAAAGTCTCCCACATGTACCAAAAGCTCATAAGTCAGTATTAGAATTTCACTGAAGTTCATTGTGTCAGGGCTCTAGAGCTATTGCAAATCTCTTAACCATGACACTCCCCTTTTAAAGGAAAGTAAAAAAAAAATCAAAATTGTTGGTGGGGGTCTCTGTTGTATTTGTTTTCTTTTTAGTTTTCTTCTATTATTATTATTATTATTATTTTCTTTTTTAGAGGGGGAGGGGAATTCAGCTAAAAATAGCCAAGGGTCAATTCAAGCAACTAGTACAAAAGATGTTTTTTGCAGTCCTTTATTCAATATATTCAAGGTTATCATGCAATTCTGTTGTTTGACTGCATATATATATATTTTTTCTTTCTTTTCATTACAAGTTCTATATGTGTATGTGGTGACCATAGCTATGATTACTATTATTTAGAATATTTTTTTACCTACTAACAGAAAACAACTTGACTGCAAAACACTTACTGTAGGGCACTCGATATTAGGCATTACTTTCATGTGGACGTAAGGTTGAAATGTCAAAACCTTCATTAACCCGTGAACTACGCTTTAGCGTATTACACTTTGTGGTGATCTGATTCTATTGTTCTTTTTTGTGTTTTACTAACTATTACCGTTTAACTATCACACTTTGTTTCACGGGTTAATGAAAACCACTCTAATTACTTACAGTAGTTCTTTTTTAATATTATCATTTACTTGTATAATTTAGATGAGCAATACATATTTCTTTATGGCTTTGTAGAGCTCAATCTCGTAATTCATAAATAACAAACAAAATGAAGTTTGTTCTTATTTTGGTGCAAAGGAATCTACAGTAGTTTTCTAATCAGACAATTGTTTTTCTTTTAACACTCACCTGTTATTTCAACAGCCTTACTTGAGTTTGCTTGTCTCAGAAATAGACCTTGCTTAATAAACAAAGACATGTTACAAACTTATTTAATAATAGGTAACAACTGCAATATTGTATGAAGAGAGTGCCCCTCTCTTCCCCCTGCTATTGTTGAAATTATGCTCAATAAACTTTTACCTCTTCCCTCTCCACCAGTTAAGCATTCTATGTATGCTTCCCTGTACAAAATGCACCCCTTCAAATAGAACATTAAAGTTCACATACTTGTTTACTTCCTCAAACTCTTTGCTTTGTGTTTTTTGTTAACTTCCTAGGAACAAATTGAATACATATAATCAATAAATCTAGCAAGCTTATTTTGCAAACTCACTTTTTTTATTATTTTTGCGCAAAACCTATCAGGATTAAGGAAGTCCAGCACAAAGAAAAAAAAACGAATTAAAAAAAAAAGCCCATTGGCCTGGGATCGAACCCGGTCTGAAGAACAAAACGAAAACCATACATACGGATTACCCAATCGGTATGGCAGCACAAGGCTTTTACGGAAGGCTGTAAAGAACCCGAAGGCCCCAAGCACCGATATTTCCGAGCGAATATGCTGTACAACACTCTTGCAAGGTTATCCCAACTCGCGCATTAATGGGGAGGACAATAACCAGGATCCCAGGCCTGTAATACGGTTACGCCACGCACAGCTCGCCGAGATTGTGGATAACAAAAAATAGAGGTCTATTTGGGCGTCTTGGGTCCCTTGGGGACTCGCCATGCGCACGGGCGCATCTCTTTTATTGTGTACATGACATCAAATTAGCGAAGAAAAAAGACGCTGTTTTGGTATCATGTGAAAAGCATAAAATAAATAGAAATAAAGACGTAAGGGGGGAGAATATTGACATATTCATATTAAAATATTGCCAAAATCCACAATATTGTCTACGCTGACTAAGTAAAGCTGTATTTTACTTTAAAGGGGCAGCAGCATAGTACTGCGCATGTCTGGAGTCAGTGTTTATTGTAGGCTTTTAAGTGTCTACAAACAGTTGAACTTTTTAAAAGCTGTCAATACCTTATTAAATAATATGCAATATTATATAGAAAACTATGTTAATGGACAGTTTGTGGTCATTTTTTTTGTTTTGTTTAAAGTCTCCCACATGTACCAAAAGCTCATAAGTCAGTATTAGAATTTCACTGAAGTTCATTGTGTCAGGGCTCTAGAGCTATTGCAAATCTCTTAACCATGACACTCCCCTTTTAAAGGAAAGTAAAAAAAAAATCAAAATTGTTGGTGGGGGTCTCTGTTGTATTTGTTTTCTTTTTAGTTTTCTTCTATTATTATTATTATTATTATTTTCTTTTTTAGAGGGGGAGGGGAATTCAGCTAAAAATAGCCAAGGGTCAATTCAAGCAACTAGTACAAAAGATGTTTTTTGCAGTCCTTTATTCAATATATTCAAGGTTATCATGCAATTCTGTTGTTTGACTGCATATATATATATTTTTTCTTTCTTTTTATTACAAGTTCTATATGTGTATGTGGTGACCATAGCTATGATTACTATTATTTAGAATATTTTTTTACCTACTAACAGAAAACAACTTGACTGCAAAACACTTACTGTAGGGCACTCGATATTAGGCATTACTTTCATGTGGACGTAAGGTTGAAATGTCAAAACCTTCATTAACCCGTGAACTACGCTTTAGCGTATTACACTTTGTGGTGATCTGATTCTATTGTTCTTTTTTGTGTTTTACTAACTATTACCGTTTAACTATCACACTTTGTTTCACGGGTTAATGAAAACCACTCTAATTACTTACAGTAGTTCTTTTTTAATATTATCATTTACTTGTATAATTTAGATGAGCAATACATATTTCTTTATGGCTTTGTAGAGCTCATCTCGTTACTCATAAATAACAAACAAAATGAAGTTTGTTCTTATTTTGGTGCAAAGGAATCTACAGTAGTTTTCTAATCAGACAATTGTTTTTCTTTTAACACTCACCTGTTATTTCAACAGCCTTACTTGAGTTTGCTTGTCTCAGAAATAGACCTTGCTTAATAAACAAAGACATGTTACAAACTTATTTAATAATAGGTAACAACTGCAATATTGTATGAAGAGAGTGCCCCTCTCTTCCCCCTGCTATTGTTGAAATTATGCTCAATAAACTTTTACCTCTTCCCTCTCCACCAGTTAAGCATTCTATGTATGCTTCCCTGTACAAAATGCACCCCTTCAAATAGAACATTAAAGTTCACATACTTGTTTACTTCCTCAAACTCTTTGCTTTGTGTTTTTTGTTAACTTCCTAGGAACAAATTGAATACATATAATCAATAAATCTAGCAAGCTTATTTTGCAAACTCACTTTTTTTATTATTTTTGCGCAAAACCTATCAGGATTAAGGAAGTCCAGCACAAAGAAAAAAAAACGAATTAAAAAAAAAAGCCCATTGGCCTGGGATCGAACCCGGTCTGAAGAACAAAACGAAAACCATACATACGGATTACCCAATCGGTATGGCAGCACAAGGCTTTTACGGAAGGCTGTAAAGAACCCGAAGGCCCCAAGCACCGATATTTCCGAGCGAATATGCTGTACAACACTCTTGCAAGGTTATCCCAACCCGCGCATTAATGGGGAGGACAATAACCAGGATCCCAGGCATGTAATACGTTTACGCCACGCACAGCTCGCCGAGATTGTGGATGACAAAAAATAGAGGTCTATTTGGGCGTCTTGGGTCCCTTGGGGACTCGCCATGCGCACGGGCGCATCTCTTTTATTGTGTACATGACATCAAATTAGCGAAGAAAAAAGACGCTGTTTTGGTATCATGTGAAAAGCATAAAATAAATAGAAATAAAGACGTAAGGGGGGAGAATATTGACATATTCATATTAAAATATTGCCAAAATCCACAATATTGTCTACGCTGACTAAGTAAAGCTGTATTTTACTTTAAAGGGGCAGCAGCATAGTACTGCGCATGTCTGGAGTCAGTGTTTATTGTAGGCTTTTAAGTGTCTACAAACAGTTGAACTTTTTAAAAGCTGTCAATACCTTATTAAATAATATGCAATATTATATAGAAAACTATGTTAATGGACAGTTTGTGGTCATTTTTTTTGTTTTGTTTAAAGTCTCCCACATGTACCAAAAGCTCATAAGTCAGTATTAGAATTTCACTGAAGTTCATTGTGTCAGGGCTCTAGAGCTATTGCAAATCTCTTAACCATGACACTCCCCTTTTAAAGGAAAGTAAAAAAAAATCAAAATTGTTGGTGGGGGTCTCTGTTGTATTTGTTTTCTTTTTATTTTTCTTCTATTATTATTATTATTATTTTCTTTTTTAGAGGGGGAGGGGAATTCAGCTAAAAATAGCCAAGGGTCAATTCAAGCAACTAGTACAAAAGATGTTTTTTGCAGTCCTTTATTCAATATATTCAAGGTTATCATGCAATTCTGTTGTTTGACTGCATATATATATATTTTTTCTTTCTTTTCATTACAAGTTCTATATGTGTATGTGGTGACCATAGCTATGATTACTATTATTTAGAATATTTTTTTACCTACTAACAGAAAACAACTTGACTGCAAAACACTTACTGTAGGGCACTCGATATTAGGCATTACTTTCATGTGGACGTAAGGTTGAAATGTCAAAACCTTCATTAACCCGTGAACTACGCTTTAGCGTATTACACTTTGTGGTGATCTGATTCTATTGTTCTTTTTTGTGTTTTACTAACTATTACCGTTTAACTATCACACTTTGTTTCACGGGTTAATGAAAACCACTCTAATTACTTACAGTAGTTCTTTTTTAATATTATCATTTACT
The DNA here is from genome assembly GCF_932526225.1 of Nematostella vectensis. Taxonomy (NCBI): domain Eukaryota; kingdom Metazoa; phylum Cnidaria; class Anthozoa; order Actiniaria; family Edwardsiidae; genus Nematostella; species Nematostella vectensis. The sequence continues at coordinate 730,408 of NC_064038.1, read as the reverse complement.
TGTATAATTTAGATGAGCAATACATATTTCTTTATGGCTTTGTAGAGCTCATCTCGTTACTCATAAATAACAAACAAAATGAAGTTTGTTCTTATTTTGGTGCAAAGGAATCTACAGTAGTTTTCTAATCAGACAATTGTTTTTCTTTAAACACTCACCTGTTATTTCAACAGCCTTACTTGAGTTTGCTTGTCTCAGAAATAGACCTTGCTTAATAAACAAAGACATGTTACAAACTTATTTAATAATAGGTAACAACTGCAATATTGTATGAAGAGAGTGCCCCTCTCTTCCCCCTGCTATTGTTGAAATTATGCTCAATAAACTTTTACCTCTTCCCTCTCCACCAGTTAAGCATTCTATGTATGCTTCCCTGTACAAAATGCACCCCTTCAAATAGAACATTAAAGTTCACATACTTGTTTACTTCCTCAAACTCTTTGCTTTGTGTTTTTTGTTAACTTCCTAGGAACAAATTGAATACATATAATCAATAAATCTAGCAAGCTTATTTTGCAAACTCACTTTTTTTATTATTTTTGCGCAAAACCTATCAGGATTAAGGAAGTCCAGCACAAAGAAAAAAAAACGAATTAAAAAAAAAGCCCATTGGCCTGGGATCGAACCCGGTCTGAAGAACAAAACGGAAACCATACATACGGATTACCCAATCGGTATGGCAGCACAAGGCTTTTACGGAAGGCTGTAAAGAACCCGAAGGCCCCAAGCACCGATATTTCCGAGCGAATATGCTGTACAACACTCTTGCAAGGTTATCCCAACTCGCGCATTAATGGGGAGGACAATAACCAGGATCCCAGGCCTGTAATACGGTTACGCCACGCACAGCTCGCCGAGATTGTGGATAACAAAAAATAGAGGTCTATTTGGGCGTCTTGGGTCTCTTGGGGACTCGCCATGCGCACGGGCGCATCTCTTTTATTGTGTACATGACATCAAATTAGCGAAGAAAAAAGACGCTGTTTTGGTATCATGTGAAAAGCATAAAATAAATAGAAATAAAGACGTAAGGGGGGAGAATATTGACATATTCATATTAAAATATTGCCAAAATCCACAATATTGTCTACGCTGACTAAGTAAAGCTGTATTTTACTTTAAAGGGGCAGCAGCATAGTACTGCGCATGTCTGGAGTCAGTGTTTATTGTAGGCTTTTAAGTGTCTACAAACAGTTGAACTTTTTAAAAGCTGTCAATACCTTATTAAATAATATGCAATATTATATAGAAAACTATGTTAATGGACAGTTTGTGGTCATTTTTTTTTGTTTTGTTTAAAGTCTCCCACATGTACCAAAAGCTCATAAGTCAGTATTAGAATTTCACTGAAGTTCATTGTGTCAGGGCTCTAGAGCTATTGCAAATCTCTTAACCATGACACTCCCCTTTTAAAGGAAAGTAAAAAAAAAATCAAAATTGTTGGTGGGGGTCTCTGTTGTATTTGTTTTCTTTTTAGTTTTCTTCTATTATTATTATTATTATTATTTTCTTTTTTAGAGGGGGAGGGGAATTCAGCTAAAAATAGCCAAGGGTCAATTCAAGCAACTAGTACAAAAGATGTTTTTTGCAGTCCTTTATTCAATATATTCAAGGTTATCATGCAATTCTGTTGTTTGACTGCATATATATATATTTTTTCTTTCTTTTCATTACAAGTTCTATATGTGTATGTGGTGACCATAGCTATGATTACTATTATTTAGAATATTTTTTTACCTACTAACAGAAAACAACTTGACTGCAAAACACTTACTGTAGGGCACTCGATATTAGGCATTACTTTCATGTGGACGTAAGGTTGAAATGTCAAAACCTTCATTAACCCGTGAACTACGCTTTAGCGTATTACACTTTGTGGTGATCTGATTCTATTGTTCTTTTTTGTGTTTTACTAACTATTACCGTTTAACTATCACACTTTGTTTCACGGGTTAATGAAAACCACTCTAATTACTTACAGTAGTTCTTTTTTAATATTATCATTTACTTGTATAATTTAGATGAGCAATACATATTTCTTTATGGCTTTGTAGAGCTCATCTCGTTACTCATAAATAACAAACAAAATGAAGTTTGTTCTTATTTTGGTGCAAAGGAATCTACAGTAGTTTTCTAATCAGACAATTGTTTTTCTTTTAACACTCACCTGTTATTTCAACAGCCTTACTTGAGTTTGCTTGTCTCAGAAATAGACCTTGCTTAATAAACAAAGACATGTTACAAACTTATTTAATAATAGGTAACAACTGCAATATTGTATGAAGAGAGTGCCCCTCTCTTCCCCCTGCTATTGTTGAAATTATGCTCAATAAACTTTTACCTCTTCCCTCTCCACCAGTTAAGCATTCTATGTATGCTTCCCTGTACAAAATGCACCCCTTCAAATAGAACATTAAAGTTCACATACTTGTTTACTTCCTCAAACTCTTTGCTTTGTGTTTTTTGTTAACTTCCTAGGAACAAATTGAATACATATAATCAATAAATCTAGCAAGCTTATTTTGCAAACTCACTTTTTTTATTATTTTTGCGCAAAACCTATCAGGATTAAGGAAGTCCAGCACAAAGAAAAAAAAACGAATTAAAAAAAAAAAGCCCATTGTCCTGGGATCGAACCCGGTCTGAAGAACAAAACGGAAACCATACATACGGATTACCCAATCAGTATGGCAGCACAAGGCTTTTACGGAAGGCTGTAAAGAACCCGAAGGCCCCAAGCACCGATATTTCCGAGCGAATATGCTGTACAACACTCTTGCAAGGTTATCCCAACTCGCGCATTAATGGGGAGGACAATAACCAGGATCCCAGGCCTGTAATACGGTTACGCCACGCACAGCTCGCCGAGATTGTGGATCACAAAAAATAGAGGTCTATTTGGGCGTCTTGGGTCCCTTGGGGACTCGCCATGCGCACGGGCGCATCTCTTTTATTGTGTACATGACATCAAATTAGCGAAGAAAAAAGACGCTGTTTTGGTATCATGTGAAAAGCATAAAATAAATAGAAATAAAGACGTAAGGGGGGAGAATATTGACATATTCATATTAAAATATTGACAAAATCCACAATATTGTCTACGCTGACTAAGTAAAGCTGTATTTTACTTTAAAGGGGCAGCAGCATAGTACTGCGCATGTCTGGAGTCAGTGTTTATTGTAGGCTTTTAAGTGTCTACAAACAGTTGAACTTTTTAAAAGCTGTCAATACCTTATTAAATAATATGCAATATTATATAGAAAACTATGTTAATGGACAGTTTGTGGTCATTTTTTTTTGTTTTGTTTAAAGTCTCCCACATGTACCAAAAGCTCATAAGTCAGTATTAGAATTTCACTGAAGTTCATTGTGTCAGGGCTCTAGAGCTATTGCAAATCTCTTAACCATGACACTCCCCTTTTAAAGGAAAGTAAAAAAAAATCAAAATTGTTGGTGGGGGTCTCTGTTGTATTTGTTTTCTTTTTAGTTTTCTTCTATTATTATTATTTTCTTTTTTAGAGGGGGAGGGGAATTCAGCTAAAAATAGCCAATGGTCAATTCAAGCAACTAGTACAAAAGATGTTTTTTGCAGTCCTTTATTCAATATATTCAAGGTTATCATGCAATTCTGTTGTTTGACTGCATATATATATATATATATTTTCTTTCTTTTCATTACAAGTTCTATATGTGTAAGTGGTGACCATAGCTATGATTACTATTATTTAGAATATTTTTTTACCTACTAACAGAAAACAACTTGACTGCAAAACACTTACTGTAGGGCACTCGATATTAGGCATTACTTTCATGTGGATGTAAGGTTGAAATGTCAAAACCTTCATTAACCCGTGAACTACGCTTTAGCGTATTACACTTTGTGGTGATCTGATTCTATTGTTCTTTTTTGTGTTTTACTAACTATTACCGTTTAACTATCACACTTTGTTTCACGGGTTAATGAAAACCACTCTAATTACTTACAGTAGTTCTTTTTTAATATTATCATTTACTTGTATAATTTAGATGAGCAATACATATTTCTTTATGGCTTTGTAGGGCTCATCTCATTCCTCATAAATAACAAACAAAATGAAGTTTGTTCTTATTTTGGTGCAAAGGAATCTACAGTAGTTTTCTAATCAGATAATTGTTTTTCTTTTAACACTCACCGGTTATTTCAACAGCCTTACTTGAGTTTGCTTGTCTCAGAAATAAACCTTGCTTAATAAACAAAGACATGTTACAAACTTATTTAATAATAGGTAACAACTGCAATATTGTATGAAGAGAGTGCCCCTCTCTTCCCCCTGCTATTGTTGAAATTATGCTCAATAAACTTTTACCTCTTCCCTCTCCACCAGTTAAGCATTCTATGTATGCTTCCCTGTACAAAATGCACCCCTTCAAACAGAATATTAAAGTTCACATACTTGTTTACTTCCTCAAACTCTTTGCTTTGTGTTTTTTGTTAACTTCCTAGGAACAAATTGAATACATATAATCAATAAATCTAGCAAGCTTATTTTGCAAACTCACTTTTTTTATTATTTTTGCGCAAAACCTATCAGGATTAAGGAAGTCCAGCACAAAGAAAAAAAAACGAATTAAAAAAAAAAGCCCATTGGCTTAGGATCGAACCCGGTCTGAAGGACAAAACGGAAACCATACATACGGATTACCCAATCGGTATGGCAGCACAAGGCTTTTACGGAAGGCTGTAAAGAACCCGAAGGCCCCAAGCACCGATATTTCCGAGCGAATATGCTGTACAACACTCTTGCAAGGTTATCCCAACCCGCGCATTAATGGGGAGGACAATAACCAGGATCCCAGGCCTGTAATACGGTTACGCCACGCACAGCTCGCCGAGATTGTGGATGACAAAAAATAGAGGTCTATTTGGGCGTCTTGGGTCCCTTGGGGACTCGCCATGCGCACGGGCGCATCTCTTTTATTGTGTACATGACATCAAATTAGCGAAGAAAAAAGACGCTGTTTTGGTATCATGTGAAAAGCATAAAATAAATAGAAATAAAGACGTAAGGGGGGAGAATATTGACATATTCATATTAAAATATTGACAAAATCCACAATATTGTCTACGCTGACTAAGTAAAGCTGTATTTTACTTTAAAGGGGCAGCAGCATAGTACTGCGCATGTCTGGAGTCAGTGTTTATTGTAGGCTTTTAAGTGTCTACAAACAGTTGAACTTTTTAAAAGCTGTCAATACCTTATTAAATAATATGCAATATTATATAGAAAACTATTTTAATGGACAGTTTGTGGTCATTTTTTTTGTTTTGTTTAAAGTCTCCCACATGTACCAAAAGCTCATAAGTCAGTATTAGAATTTCACTGAAGTTCATTGTGTCAGGGCTCTAGAGCTATTGCAAATCTCTTAACAATGACACTCCCCTTTTAAAGGAAAGTAAAAAAAATCAAAATTGTTGGTGGGGGTCTCTGTTGTATTTGTTTTCTTTTTAGTTTTCTTCTATTATTATTATTATTATTTTCCTTTTTAGAGGGGGAGGGGAATTCAGCTAAAAATAGCTAATGGTCAATTCAAGCAACTAGTACAAAAGATGTTTTTTGCAGTCCTTTATTCAATATATTCAAGGTTATCATGCAATTCTGTTGTTTGACTGCATATATGTATTTTTTTTCTTTCTTTTCATTACAAGTTCTATATGTGTAAGTGGTGACCATAGCTATGATTACTATTATTTAGAATATTTTTTTACCTACTAACAGAAAACAACTTGACTGCAAAACACTTACTGTAGGGCACTCGATATTAGGCATTACTTTCATGTGGATGTAATGTTGAAATGTCAAAACCTTCATTAACCCGTGAACTACGCTTTAGCGTATTACACTTTGTGGTGATCTGATTCTATTGTTCTTTTTTGTGTTTTACTAACTATTACCGTTTAACTATCACACTTTGTTTCACGGGTTAATGAAAACCACTCCAATTACTTACAGTAGTTCTTTTTTAATATTATCATTTACTTGTATAATTTAGATGAGCAATACATATTTCTTTATGGCTTTGTAGAGCTCATCTCGTTCCTCATAAATAACAAACAAAATGAAGTTTGTTCTTATTTTGGTGCAAAGGAATCTACAGTAGTTTTCTAATCAGATAATTGTTTTTCTTTTAACACTCACCTGTTATTTCAACAGCCTTACTTGAGTTTGCTTGTCTCAGAAATAGACCTTGCTTAATAAACAAAGACATGTTACAAACTTATTTAATAATAGGTAACAACTGCAATATTGTATGAAGAGAGTGCCCCTCTCTTCCCCCTGCTATTGTTGAAATTATGCTCAATAAACTTTTACCTCTTCCCTCTCCACCAGTTAAGCATTCTATGTATGCTTCCCTGTACAAAATGCACACCTTCAAATAGAACATTAAAGTTCACATACTTGTTTACTTCCTCAAACTCTTTGCTTTGTGTTTTTTGTTAACTTCCTAGGAACAAATTGAATACATATAATCAATAAATCTAGCAAGCTTATTTTGCAAACTCACTTTTTTTATTATTTTTGCGCAAAACCTATCAGGATTAAGGAAGTCCAGCACAAAGAAAAAAAAAACGAATTAAAAAAAAAGCCCATTGGCCTGGGATCGAACCCGGTCTGAAGAACAAAACGGAAACCATACATACGGATTACCCAATCGGTATGGCAGCACAAGGCTTTTACGGAAGGCTGTAAAGAACCCGAAGGCCCCAAGCACCGATATTTCCGAGCGAATTGCTGTACAACACTCTTGCAAGGTTATCCCAACCCGCGCATTAATGGGGAGGACAATAACCCGGATCCCAGGCCTGTAATACGGTTACGCCACGCACAGCTCGCCGAGATTGTGGATGACAAAAAATAGAGGTCTATTTGGGCGTCTTGGGTCCCTTGGGGACTCGCCATGCGCACGGGCGCATCTCTTTTATTGTGTACATGACATCAAATTAGCGAAGAAAAAAGACGCTATTTTGGTATCATGTGAAAAGCATAAAATAAATAGAAATAAAGACGTAAGGGGGGAGAATATTGACATATTCATATTAAAATATTGCCAAAATCCACAATATTGTCTACGCTGACTAAGTAAAGCTGTATTTTACTTTAAAGGGGCAGCAGCATAGTACTGCGCATGTCTGGAGTCAGTGTTTATTGTAGGCTTTTAAGTGTCTACAAACAGTTGAACGTTTTAAAAGCTGTCAATACCTTATTAAATAATATGCAATATTATATAGAAAACTATGTTAATGGACAGTTTGTGGTCATTTTTTTTGTTTTGTTTAAAGTCTCCCACATGTACCAAAAGCTCATAAGTCAGTATTAGAATTTCACTAAAGTTCATTGTGTCCGGGCTCTAGAGCTATTGCAAATCTCTGAACCATGACACTCCCCTTTTAAAGGAAAGTAAAAAAAAAATCAAAATTGTTGTTGGGGGTCTCTGTTGTATTTGTTTTCTTTTTAGTTTTCTTCTATTATTATTATTATTATTATTATTTTCTTTTTTAGAGGGGGAGGGGAATTCAGCTAAAAATAGCCAAGGGTCAATTCAAGCAACTAGTACAAAAGATGTTTTTTGCAGTCCTTTATTCAATATATTCAAGGTTATCATGCAATTCTGTTGTTTGACTGCATATATATATATTTTTTCTTTCTTTTCATTACAAGTTCTATATGTGTAAGTGGTGACCATAGCTATGATTACTATTATTTAGAATATTTTTTTACCTACTAACAGAAAACAACTTGACTGCAAAACACTTACTGTAGGGCACTCGATATTAGGCATTACTTTCATGTGGACATAAGGTTGAAATGTCAAAACCTTCATTAACCCGTGAACTACGCTTTAGCGTATTACACTTTGTGGTGATCTGATTCTATTGTTCTTTTTTGTGTTTTACTAACTATTACCGTTTAACTATCACACTTTGTTTCACGGGTTAATGAAAACCACTCTAATTACTTACAGTAATTCTTTTTTAATATTATCATTTACTTGTATAATTTAGATGAGCAATACATATTTCTTTATGGCTTTGTAGAGCTCATCTCGTTCCTCATAAATAACAAAAAAAAATGAAGTTTGTTCTTATTTTGGTGCAAAGGAATCTACAGTAGTTTTCTAATCAGATAATTGTTTTTCTTTTAACACTCACCTGTTATTTCAACAGCCTTACTTGAGTTTGCTTGTCTCAGAAATAGACCTTGCTTAATAAACAAAGACATGTTACAAACTTATTTAATAATAGGTAACAACTGCAATATTGTATGAAGAGAGTATCCCTCTCTTCCTTCTGCTATTGTTGAAATTATGCTCAATAAACTTTTAACTCTTCCCTCTCCACCAGTTAAGCATTCTATGTATGCTTCCCTGTACAAAATACACCCCTTCAAATAGAACATTAAAGTTCACATACTTGTTTACTTCCTCAAACTCTTTGCTTTGTGTTTTTTGTTAACTTCCTAGGAACAAATTGAATACATATAATCAATAAATCTAGCAAGCTTATTTTGCAAACTCACTTTTTTTATTATTTTTGCGCAAAACCTATCAGGATTAAGGAAGTCCAGCACAAAGAAAAAAAAACGAATTAAAAAAAAAAGCCCATTGGCCTGGGATCGAACCCGGTCTGAAGAACAAAACGGAAACCATACATACGGATTACCCAATCGGTATGGCAGCACAAGGCTTTTACGGAAGGCTGTAAAGAACCCGAAGGCCCCAAGCACCGATATTTCCGAGCGAATATGCTGTACAACACTCTTGCAAGGTTATCCCAACCCGCGCATTAATGGGGAGGACAATAACCAGGATCCCAGGCCTGTAATACGGTTACGCCACGCACAGCTCGCCGAGATTGTGGATGACAAAAAATAGAGGTCTATTTGGGCGTCTTGGGTCCCTTGGGGACTCGCCATGCGCACGGGCGCATCTCTTTTATTGTGTACATGACATCGAATTAGCGAAGAAAAAAGACGCTGTTTTGGTATCATGTGAAAAGCATAAAATAAATAGAAATAAAGACGTAAGGGGGGAGAATATTGACATATTCATATTAAAATATTGCCAAAATACACAATATTGTCTACGCTGACTAAGTAAATCTGTATTTTACTTTAAAGGGGCAGCAGCATAGTACTGCGCATGTCTGGAGTCAGTGTTTATTGTAGGCTTTTAAGTGTCTACAAACAGTTGAACTTTTTAAAAGCTGTCAATACCTTATTAAATAATATGCAATATTATATAGAAAACTATGTTAATGGACAGTTTGTGGTCATTTTTTTTGTTTTGTTTAAAGTCTCCCACATGTACCAAAAGCTCATAAGTCAGTATTAGAATTTCACTGAAGTTCATTGTGTCAGGGCTCTAGAGCTATTGCAAATCTCTTAACCATGACACTCCCCTTTTAAAGGAAAGTAAAAAAAATCAAAATTGTTGGTGGGGGTCTCTGTTGTATTTGTTTTCTTTTTAGTTTTCTTCTATTATTATTATTATTATTATTTTCTTTTTTACAGGGGGAGGGGAATTCAGCTAAAAATAGCCAATGGTCAATTCAAGCAACTAGTACAAAAGATGTTTTTTGCAGTCCTTTATTCAATATATTCAAGGTTATCATGCAATTCTGTTGTTTGACTGCATATATATATATATTTTCTTTCTTGTCATTACAAGTTCTATATGTGTAAGTGGTGACCATAGCTATGATTACTATTATTTAAAATATTTTTTTACTTACTAACAGAAAACAACTTGACTGCAAAACACTTACTGTAGGGCACTCGATATTAGGCATTACTTTCATGTGGATGTAAGGTTGAAATGTCAAAACCTTCATTAACCCGTGAACTACGCTTTAGCGTATTACACTTTGTGGTGATCTGATTCTATTGTTCTTTTTTGTGTTTTACTAACTATTACCGTTTAACTATCACACTTTGTTTCACGGGTTAATGAAAACCACTCTAATTACTTACAGTAGTTCTTTTTTAATATTATCATTTACTTGTATAATTTAGATGAGCAATACATATTTCTTTATGGCTTTGTAGGGCTCATCTCGTTCCTCATAAATAACAAACAAAATGAAGTTTGTTCTTATTTTGGTGCAAAGGAATCTACAGTAGTTTTCTAATCAGATAATTGTTTTTCTTTTAACACTCACCTGTTATTTCAACAGCCTTACTTGAGTTTGCTTGTCTCAGAAATAGACCTTGCTTAATAAACAAAGACATGTTACAAACTTATTTAATAATAGGTAACAACTGCAATATTGTATGAAGAGAGTGCCCCTCTCTTCCCCCTGCTATTGTTGAAATTATGCTCAATAAACTTTTACCTCTTCCCTCTCCACCAGTTAAGCATTCTATGTATGCTTCCCTGTACAAAATGCACCCCTTCAAATAGAATATTAAAGTTCACATACTTGTTTACTTCCTCAAACTCTTTGCTTTGTGTTTTTTGTTAACTTCCTAGGAACAAATTGAATACATATAATCAATAAATCTAGCAAGCTCATTTTGCAAACTCACTTTTTTTATTATTTTTGTGCAAAACCTATCAGGATTAAGGAAGTCCAGCACAAAGAAAAAAAAACGAATTAAAAAAAAAAGCCCATTGGCCTGGGATCGAACCCGGTCTGAAGAACAAAACGGAAACCATACATACGGATTACCCAATCGGTATGGCAGCACAAGGCTTTTACGGAAGGCTGTAAAGAACCCGAAGGCCCCAAGCAACGATATTTCCGAGCGAATATGCTGTACAACACTCTTGCAAGGTTATCCCAACCCGCGCATTAATGGGGAGGACAATAACCAGGATCCCAGGCCTGTAATACGGTTACGCCACGCACAGCTCGCCGAGATTGTGGATGACAAAAAATAGAGGTCTATTTGGGCGTCTTGGGTCCCTTGGGGACTCGCCATGCGCACGGGCGCATCTCTTTTATTGTGTACATGACATCAAATTAGCGAAGAAAAAAGACGCTGTTTTGGTATCATGTGAAAAGCATAAAATAAATAGAAATAAAGACGTAAGGGGGGAGAATATTGACATATTCATATTAAAATATTGACAAAATCCACAATATTGTCTACGCTGACTAAGTAAAGCTGTATTTTACTTTAAAGGGGCAGCAGCATAGTACTGCGCATGTCTGGAGTCAGTGTTAATTGTAGGCTTTTAAGTGTCTACAAACAGTTGAACTTTTTAAAAGCTGGCAATACCTTATTAAATAATATGCAATATTATATAGAAAACTATGTTAATGGACAGTTTGTGGTCATTTTTTTTGTTTTGTTTAAAGTCTCCCACATGTACCAAAAGCTCATAAGTCAGTATCAGAATTTCACTGAAGTTCATTGTGTCAGGGCTCTAGAGCTATTGCAAATCTCTTAACCATGACACTCCCCTTTTAAAGGAAAGTAAAAAAAATCAAAATTGTTGGTGGGGGTCTCTGTTGTATTTGTTTTCTTTTTAGTTTTCTTCTATTATTATTATTATTATTTTCTTTTTTAGAGGGGGAGGGGAATTCAGCTAAAAATAGCCAATGGTCAATTCAAGCAACTAGTACAAAAGATGTTTTTTGCAGTCCTTTATTCAATATATTCAAGGTTATCATGCAATTCTGTTGTTTGACTGCATATATATATATATTTTCTTTCTTTTCATTACAAGTTCTATATGTGTAAGTGGTGACCATAGCTATGATTACTATTATTTAGAATATTTTTTTACCTACTAACAGAAAACAACTTGACTGCAAAACACTTACTGTAGTGCACTCGATATTAGGCATTACTTTCATGTGGATGTAAGGTTGAAATGTCAAAACCTTCATTAACCCGTGAACTACGCTTTAGCGTATTACACTTTGTTGTGATCTGATTCTATTGTTCTTTTTTGTGTTTTACTAACTATTACCGTTTAACTATCACACTTTGTTTCACGGGTTAATGAAAACCACTCTAATTACTTACAGTAGTTCTTTTTTAATATTATCATTTACTTGTATAATTTAGATGAGCAATACATTTTTCTTTATGGCTTTGTAGAGCTCATCTCGTTCCTCATAAATAACAAAAAAAATGAAGTTTGTTCTTATTTTGGTGCAAAGGAATCTACAGTAGTTTTCTAATCAGATAATTGTTTTTCTTTTAACACTCACCTGTTATTTCAACAGCCTTACTTGAGTTTGCTTGTCTCAGAAATAGACCTTGCTTAATAAACAAAGACATGTTACAAACTTATTTAATAATAGGTAACAACTGCAATATTGTATGAAGAGAGTGCCCCTCTCTTCCCCCTGCTATTGTTGAAATTATGCTCAATAAACTTTTACCTCTTCCCTCTCCACCAGTTAAGCATTCTATGTATGCTTCCCTGTACAAAATGCACCCCTTCAAATAGAACATTAAAGTTCACATACTTGTTTACTTCCTCAAACTCTTTGCTTTGTGTTTTTTGTTAACTTCCTAGGAACAAATTGAATACATATAATCAATAAATCTAGCAAGCTTATTTTGCAAACTCACTTTTTTTTATTATTTTTGCGCAAAACCTATCAGGATTAAGGAAGTCCAGCACAAAGAAAAAAAAACGAATTAAAAAAAAAAGCCCATTGGCCTGGGATCGAACCCGGTCTGAAGAACAAAACGGAAACCATACATACGGATTACCCAATCGGTATGGCAGCACAAGGCTTTTACGGAAGGCTGTAAAGAACCCGAAGGCCCCAAGCAACGATATTTCCGAGCGAATATGCTGTACAACACTCTTGCAAGGTTATCCCAACCCGCGCATTAATGGGGAGGACAATAACCAGGATCCCAGGCTTGTAATACGGTTACGCCACGCACAGCTCGCCGAGATTGTGGATGACAAAAAATAGAGGTCTATTTGGGCGTCTTGGGTCCCTTGGGGACTCGCCATGCGCACGGGCGCATCTCTTTTATTGTGTACATGACATCAAATTAGCGAAGAAAAAAGACGCTGTTTTGGTATCATGTGAAAAGCATAAAATAAATAGAAATAAAGACGTAAGGGGGGAGAATATTGACATATTCATATTAAAATATTGACAAAATCCACAATATTGTCTAAGCTGACTAAGTAAAGCTGTATTTTACTTTAAAGGGGCAGCAGCATAGTACTGCGCATGTCTGGAGTCAGTGTTTATTGTAGGCTTTTAAGTGTCTACAAACAGTTGAACTTTTTAAAAGCTGTCAATACCTTATTAAATAATATGCAATATTATATAGAAAACTATGTTAATGGACAGTTTGTGGTCATTTTTTTTGTTTTGTTTAAAGTCTCCCACATGTACCAAAAGCTCATAAGTCAGTATTAAAATTTCACTGAAGTTCATTGTGTCAGGGCTCTAGAGCTATTGCAAATCTCTTAACCATGACACTCCCCTTTTAAAGGAAAGTAAAAAAAATCAAAATTGTTGGTGGGGACCTCTGTTGTATTTGTTTTCTTTTTATTTTTCTTCTATTATTATTATTATTATTTTCTTTTTTAGAGGGGGAGGGGAATTCAGCTAAAAATAGCCAATGGTCAATTCAAGCAACTAGTACAAAATATGTTTTTTGCAGTCCTTTATTCAATATATTCAAGGTTATCATGCAATACTGTTGTTTGACTGCATATATATATTTTTTCTTTCTTTTCATTACAAGTTCTATATGTGTAAGTGGTGACCATAGCTATGATTACTATTATTTAGAAATTTTTTTACCTACTAACAGAAAACAACTTGACTGCAAAACACTTACTGTAGGGCACTCGATATTAGGCATTACTTTCATGTGGATGTAAGGTTGAAATGTCAAAACCTTCATTAACCCGTGAACTATGCTTTAGCGTATTACACTTTGTTGTGATCTGATTCTATTGTTCTTTTTTGTGTTTTACTAACTATTACCGTTTAACTATCACACTTTGTTTCACGGGTTAATGAAAACCACTCTAATTACTTACAGTAATTCTTTTTTAATATTATCATTTACTTGTATAATTTAGATGAGCAATACATATTTCTTTATGGCTTTGTAGAGCTCATCTCGTTCCTCATAAATAACAAACAAAATGAAGTTTGTTCTTATTTTGGTGCAAAGGAATCTACAGTAGTTTTCTAATCAGATAATTGTTTTTCTTTTAACACTCACCTGTTATTTCAACAGCCTTACTTGAGTTTGCTTGTCTCAGAAATAGACCTTGCTTAATAAACAAAGACATGTTACAAACTTATTTAATAATAGGTAACAACTGCAATATTGTATGAAGAGAGTGCCCCTCTCTTCCCCCTGCTATTGTTGAAATTATGCTCAATAAACTTTTACCTCTTCCCTCTCCACCAGTTAAGCATTCTATGTATGCTTCCCTGTACAAAATGCACCCCTTCAAATAGAATATTAAAGTTCACATACTTGTTTACTTCCTCAAACTCTTTGCTTTGTGTTTTTTGTTAACTTCCTAGGAACAAATTGAATACATATAATCAATAAATCTAGCAAGCTTATTTTGCAAACTCACTTTTTTTATTATTTTTGCGCAAAACCTATCAGGATTAAGGAAGTCCAGCACAAAGAAAAAAAAACGAATTAAAAAAAAAGCCCATTGGCCTGGGATCGAACCCGGTCTGAAGAACAAAACGGAAACCATACATACGGATTACCCAATCGGTATGGCAGCACAAGGCTTTTACGGAAGGCTGTAAAGAACCCGAAGGCCCCAAGCAACGATATTTCCGAGCGAATATGCTGTACAACACTCTTGCAAGGTTATCCCAACCCGCGCATTAATGGGGAGGACAATAACCAGGATCCCAGGCCTGTAATACGGTTACGCCACGCACAGCTCGCCGAGATTGTGGATGACAAAAAATAGAGGTCTATTTGGGCGTCTTGGGTCCCTTGGGGACTCGCCATGCGCACGGGCGCATCTCTTTTATTGTGTACATGACATCAAATTAGCGAAGAAAAAAGACGCTGTTTTGGTATCATGTGAAAAGCATAAAATAAATAGAAATAAAGACGTAAGGGGGGAGAATATTGACATATTCATATTAAAATATTGCCAAAATCCACAATATTGTCTACGCTGACTAAGTAAAGCTGTATTTTACTTTAAAGGGGCAGCAGCATAGTACTGCGCATGTCTGGAGTCAGTGTTTATTGTAGGCTTTTAAGTGTCTACAAACAGTTGAACTTTTTAAAAGCTGTCAATACCTTATTAAATAATATGCAATATTATATAGAAAACTATGTTAATGGACAGTTTGTGGTCATTTTTTTTGTTTTGTTTAAAGTGTCCCACATGTACCAAAAGCTCATAAGTCAGTATTAGAATTTCACTGAAGTTCATTGTGTCAGGGCTCTAGAGCTATTGCAAATCTCTTAACCATGACACTCACCTTTTAAAGGAAAGTAAAAAAAATCAAAATTGTTGGTGGGGGTGTCTGTTGTATTTGTTTTCTTTTTAGTTTTCTTCTATTATTATTATTATTATTTTCTTTTTTAGAGGGGGAGGGGAATTCAGCTAAAAATAGCCAAGGGTCAATTCAAGCAACTAGTACAAAAGATGTTTTTTGCAGTCCTTTATTCAATATATTCAAGGTTATCATGCAATTCTGTTGTTTGACTGCATATATATATATATATATTTTCTTTCTTTTCATTACAAGTTCTATATGTGTAAGTGGTGACCATAGCTATGATTACTATTATTTAGAATATTTTTTTACCTACTAACAGAAAACAACTTGACTGCAAAACACTTACTGTAGGGCACTCGATATTAGGCATTACTTTCATGTGGACGTAAGGTTGAAATGTCAAAACCTTCATTAACCCGTGAACTACGCTTTAGCGTATTACACTTTGTGGTGATCTGATTCTATTGTTCTTTTTTGTGTTTTACTAACTATTACCGTTTAACTATCACACTTTGTTTCACGGGTTAATGAAAACCACTCTAATTACTTACAGTAATTCTTTTTTAATATTATCATTTACTTGTATAATTTAGATGAGCAATACATATTTCTTTATGGCTTTGTAGAGCTCATCTCGTTCCTCATAAATAACAAAAAAAATGAAGTTTGTTCTTATTTTGGTGCAAAGGAATCTACAGTAGTTTTCTAATCAGATAATTGTTTTTCTTTTAACACTCACCTGTTATTTCAACAGCCTTACTTGAGTTTGCTTGTCTCAGAAATAGACCTTGCTTAATAAACAAAGACATGTTACAAACTTATTTAATAATAGGTAACAACTGCAATATTGTATGAAGAGAGTGCCCCTCTCTTCCCCCTGCTATTGTTGAAATTATGCTCAATAAACTTTTACCTCTTCCCTCTCCACCAGTTAAGCATTCTATGTATGCTTCCCTGTACAAAATGCACCCCTTCAAATAGAACATTAAAGTTCACATACTTGTTTACTTCCTCAAACTCTTTGCTTTGTGTTTTTTGTTAACTTCCTAGGAACAAATTGAATACATATAATCAATAAATCTAGCAAGCTTATTTTGCAAACTCACTTTTTTTTATTATTTTTGCGCAAAACCTATCAGGATTAAGGAAGTCCAGCACAAAGAAAAAAAAACGAATTAAAAAAAAAAGCCCATTGGCCTGGGATCGAACCCGGTCTGAAGAACAAAACGGAAACCATACATACGGATTACCCAATCGGTATGGCAGCACAAGGCTTTTACGGAAGGCTGTAAAGAACCCGAAGGCCCCAAGCACCGATATTTCCGAGCGAATATGCTGTACAACACTCTTGCAAGGTTATCCCAACCCGCGCATTAATGGGGAGGACAATAACCAGGATCCCAGGCCTGTAATACGGTTACGCCACGCACAGCTCGCCGAGATTGTGGATGAAAAAAAATAGAGGTCTATTTGGGCGTCTTGGGTCCCTTGGGGACTCGCCATGCGCACGGGCGCATCTCTTTTATTGTGTACATGACATCGAATTAGCGAAGAAAAAAGACGCTGTTTTGGTATCATGTGAAAAGCATAAAATAAATAGAAATAAAGACGTAAGGGGGGAGAATATTGACATATTCATATTAAAATATTGCCAAAATCCACAATATTGTCTACGATAACTAAGTAAATCTGTATGTTACTTTAAAGGGGCAGCAGCATAGTACTGCGCATGTCTGGAGTCAGTGTTTATTGTAGGCTTTTAAGTGTCTACAAACAGTTGAACTTTTTAAAAGCTGTCAATACCTTATTAAATAATATGCAATATTATATAGAAAACTATGTTAATGGACAGTTTGTGGTCATTTTTTTTGTTTTGTTTAAAGTCTCCCACATGTACCAAAAGCTCATAAGTCAGTATTAGAATTTCACTGAAGTTCATTGTGTCAGGGCTCTAGAGCTATTGCAAATCTCTTAACCATGACACTCCCCTTTTAAAGGAAAGTAAAAAAAATCAAAATTGTTGGTGGGGGTCTCTGTTGTATTTGTTTTCTTTTTAGTTTTCTTCTATTATTATTATTATTATTATTTTCCTTTTTAGAGGGGGAGGGGAATTCAGCTAAAAATAGCCAATGGTCAATTCAAGCAACTAGTACAAAAGATGTTTTTTGCAGTCCTTTATTCAATATATTCAAGGTTATCATGCAATTCTGTTGTTTGACTGCATATATATATATATATATATTTTCTTTCTTTTCATTACAAGTTCTATATGTGTAAGTGGTGACCATAGCTATGATTACTATTATTTAAAATATTTTTTTACCTACTAACAGAAAACAACTTGACTGCAAAACACTTACTGTAGGGCACTCGATATTAGGCATTACTTTCATGTGGACGTAAGGTTGAAATGTCAAAACCTTCATTAACCCGTGAACTACGCTTTAGCGTATTACACTTTGTGGTGATCTGATTCTATTGTTCTTTTTTGTGTTTTACTAACTATTACCGTTTAACTATCACACTTTGTTTCACGGGTTAATGAAAACCACTCTAATTACTTACAGTAGTTCTTTTTTAATATTATCATTTACTTGTATAATTTAGATGAGCAATACATATTTCTTTATGGCTTTGTAGAGCTCATCTCGTAATTCATAAATAACAAACAAAATGAAGTTTGTTCTTATTTTGGTGCAAAGGAATCTACAGTAGTTTTCTAATCAGACAATTGTTTTTCTTTTAACACTCACCTGTTATTTCAACAGCCTTACTTGAGTTTGCTTGTCTCAGAAATAGACCTTGCTTAATAAACAAAGACATGTTACAAACTTATTTAATAATAGGTAACAACTGCAATATTGTATGAAGAGAGTGCCCCTCTCTTCCCCCTGCTATTGTTGAAATTATGCTCAATAAACTTTTACCTCTTCCCTCTCCACCAGTTAAGCATTCTATGTATGCTTCCCTGTACAAAATGCACCCCTTCAAATAGAATATTAAAGTTCACATACTTGTTTACTTCCTCAAACTCTTTGCTTTGTGTTTTTTGTTAACTTCCTAGGAACAAATTGAATACATATAATCAATAAATCTAGCAAGCTTATTTTGCAAACTCCCTTTTTTTATTATTTTTGCGCAAAACCTATCAGGATTAAGGAAGTCCAGCACAAAGAAAAAAAAACGAATTAAAAAAAAAAGCCCATTGGCCTGGGATCGAACCCGGTCTGAAGAACAAAACGGAAACCATACATACGGATTACCCAATCGGTATGGCAGCACAAGGCTTTTACGGAAGGCTGTAAAGAACCCGAAGGCCCCAAGCACCGATATTTCCGAGCGAATATGCTGTACAACACTCTTGCAAGGTTATCCCAACCCGCGCATTAATGGGGAGGACAATAACCAGGATCCCAGGCCTGTAATACGGTTACGCCACGCACAGCTCGCCGAGATTGTGGATGACAAAAAATAGAGGTCTATTTGGGCGTCTTGGGTCCCTTGGGGACTCGCCATGCGCACGGGCGCATCTCTTTTATTGTGTACATGACATCAAATTAGCGAAGAAAAAAGACGCTGTTTTGGTATCATGTGAAAAGCATAAAATAAATAGAAATAAAGACGTAAGGGGGGAGAATATTGACATATTCATATTAAAATATTGCCAAAATCCACAATATTGTCTACGCTGACTAAGTAAAGCTGTATTTTACTTTAAAGGGGCAGCAGCATAGTACTGCGCATGTCTGGAGTCAGTGTTTATTGTAGGCTTTTAAGTGTCTACAAACAGTTGAACTTTTTAAAAGCTGTCAATACCTTATTAAATAATATGCAATATTATATAGAAAACTATGTTAATGGACAGTTTGTGGTCATTTTTTTTTTGTTTTGTTTAAAGTCTCCCACATGTACCAAAAGCTCATAAGTCAGTATTAGAATTTCACTGAAGTTCATTGTGTCAGGGCTCTAGAGCTATTGCAAATCTCTTAACCATGACACTCCCCTTTTAAAGGAAAGTAAAAAAAATCAAAATTGTTGGTGGGGGTCTCTGTTGTATTTGTTTTCTATTTAGTTTTCTTCTATTATTATTATTATTATTTTCCTTTTTAGAGGGGGAGGGGAATTCAGCTAAAAATAGCCAATGGTCAATTCAAGCAACTAGTACAAAAGATGTTTTTTGCAGTCCTTTATTCAATATATTCAAGGTTATCATGCAATTCTGTTGTTTGACTGCATATATATATATTTTTTCTTTCTTTTCATTACAAGTTCTATATGTGTAAGTGGTGACCATAGCTATGATTACTATTATTTAGAATATTTTTTTACCTACTAACAGAAAACAACTTGACTGCAAAACACTTACTGTAGGGCACTCGATATTAGGCATTACTTTCATGTGGACGTAAGGTTGAAATGTCAAAACCTTCATTAACCCGTGAACTACGCTTTAGCGTATTACACTTTGTGGTGATCTGATTCTATTGTTCTTTTTTGTGTTTTACTAACTATTACCGTTTAACTATCACACTTTGTTTCACGGGTTAATGAAAACCACTCTAATTACTTACAGTAGTTCTTTTTTAATATTATCATTTACTTGTATAATTTAGATGAGCAATACATATTTCTTTATGGCTTTGTAGAGCTCATCTCGTTCCTCATAAATAACAAACAAAATGAAGTTTGTTCTTATTTTGGTGCAAAGGAATCTACAGTAGTTTTCTAATCAGATAATTGTTTTTCTTTTAACACTCACCTGTTATTTCAACAGCCTTACTTGAGTTTGCTTGTCTCAGAAATAGACCTTGCTTAATAAACAAAGACATGTTACAAACTTATTTAATAATAGGTAACAACTGCAATATTGTATGAAGAGAGTGCCCCTCTCTTCCCCCTGCTATTGTTGAAATTATGCTCAATAAACTTTTACCTCTTCCCTCTCCACCAGTTAAGCATTCTATGTATGCTTCCCTGTACAAAATGCACCCCTTCAAATAGAATATTAAAGTTCACATACTTGTTTACTTCCTCAAACTCTTTGCTTTGTGTTTTTTGTTAACTTCCTAGGAACAAATTGAATACATATAATCAATAAATCTAGCAAGCTTATTTTGCAAACTCACTTTTTTTATTATTTTTGCGCAAAACCTATCAGGATTAAGGAAGTCCAGCACAAAGAAAAAAAAACGAATTAAAAAAAAAAGCCCATTGGCCTGGGATCGAACCCGGTCTGAAGAACAAAACGGAAACCATACATACGGATTACCCAATCGGTATGGCAGCACAAGGCTTTTACGGAAGGCTGTAAAGAACCCGAAGGCCCCAAGCACCGATATTTCCGAGCGAATATGCTGTACAACACTCTTGCAAGGTTATCCCAACCCGCGCATTAATGGGGAGGACAATAACCAGGATCCCAGGCCTGTAATACGGTTACGCCACGCATAGCTCGCCGAGATTGTGGATGACAAAAAATAGAGGTCTATTTGGGCGTCTTGGGTCTCTTGGGGACTCGCCATGCGCACGGGCGCATCTCTTTTATTGTGTACATGACATCAAATTAGCGAAGAAAAAAGACGCTGTTTTGGTATCATGTGAAAAGCATAAAATAAATAGAAATAAAGACGTAAGGGGGGAGAATATTGACATATTCATATTAAAATATTGCCAAAATCCACAATATTGTCTACGCTGACTAAGTAAAGCTGTATTTTACTTTAAAGGGGCAGCAGCATAGTACTGCGCATGTCTGGAGTCAGTGTTTATTGTAGGCTTTTAAGTGTCTACAAACAGTTGAACTTTTTAAAAGCTGTCAATACCTTATTAAATAATATGCAATATTATATAGAAAACTATGTTAATGGACAGTTTGTGGTCATTTTTTTTGTTTTGTTTAAAGTCTCCCACATGTACCAAAAGCTCATAAGTCAGTATTAGAATTTCACTGAAGTTCATTGTGTCAGGGCTCTAGAGCTATTGCAAATCTCTTAACCATGACACTCCCCTTTTAAAGGAAAGTAAAAAAAATCAAAATTGTTGGTGGGGGTCTCTGTTGTATTTGTTTTCTTTTTATTTTTCTTCTATTATTATTATTATTATTTTCTTTTTTAGAGGGGGAGGGGAATTCAGCTAAAAATAGCCAATGGTCAATTCAAGCAACTAGTACAAAAGATGTTTTTTGCAGTCCTTTATTCAATATATTCAAGGTTATCATGCAATTCTGTTGTTTGACTGCATATATATATTTTTTCTTTCTTTTCATTACAAGTTCTATATGTGTAAGTGGTGACCATAGCTATGATTACTATTATTTAGAATATTTTTTTACCTACTAACAGAAAACAACTTGACTGCAAAACACTTACTGTAGGGCACTCGATATTAGGCATTACTTTCATGTGGATGTAAGGTTGAAATGTCAAAACCTTCATTAACCCGTGAACTACGCTTTAGCGTATTACACTTTGTTGTGATCTGATTCTATTGTTCTTTTTTGTGTTTTACTAACTATTACCGTTTAACTATCACACTTTGTTTCACGGGTTAATGAAAACCACTCTAATTACTTACAGTAATTCTGTTTTAATATTATCATTTACTTGTATAATTTAGATGAGCAATACATATTTCTTTATGGCTTTGTAGGGCTCATCTCGTTCCTCATAAATAACAAACAAAATGAAGTTTGTTCTTATTTTTGTGCAAAGGAATCTACAGTAGTTTTCTAATCAGATAATTGTTTTTCTTTTAACACTCACCTGTTATTTCAACAGCCTAACTTGAGTTTGCTTGTCTCAGAAATAGACCTTGCTTAATAAACAAAGACATGTTACAAACTTATTTAATAATAGGTAACAACTGCAATATTGTATGAAGAGAGTGCCCCTCTCTTCCCCCTGCTATTGTTGAAATTATGCTCAATAAACTTTTACCTCTTCCCTCTCCACCAGTTAAGCATTCTATGTATGCTTCCCTGTACAAAATGCACCCCTTCAAATAGAATATTAAAGTTCACATACTTGTTTACTTCCTCAAACTCTTTGCTTTGTGTTTTTTGTTAACTTCCTAGGAACAAATTGAATACATATAATCAATAAATCTAGCAAGCTTATTTTGCAAACTCACTTTTTTTATTATTTTTGCGCAAAACCTATCAGGATTAAGGAAGTCCAGCACAAAGAAAAAAAACGAATTAAAAAAAAAGCCCATTGGCCTGGGATCGAACCCGGTCTGAAGAACAAAACGGAAACCATACATACGGATTACCCAATCGGTATGGCAGCACAAGGCTTTTACGGAAGGCTGTAAAGAACCCGAAGGCCCCAAGCAACGATATTTCCGAGCGAATATGCTGTACAACACTCTTGCAAGGTTATCCCAACCCGCGCATTAATGGGGAGGACAATAACCAGGATCCCAGGCCTGTAATACGGTTACGCCACGCACAGCTCGCCGAGATTGTGGATGACAAAAAATAGAGGTCTATTTGGGCGTCTTGGGTCCCTTGGGGACTCGCCATGCGCACGGGCGCATCTCTTTTATTGTGTACATGACATCAAATTAGCGAAGAAAAAAGACGCTGTTTTGGTATCATGTGAAAAGCATAAAATAAATAGAAATAAAGACGTAAGGGGGGAGAATATTGACATATTCATATTAAAATATTGACAAAATCCACAATATTGTCTACGCTGACTAAGTAAAGCTGTATTTTACTTTAAAGGGGCAGCAGCATAGTACTGCGCATGTCTGGAGTCAGTGTTTATTGTAGGCTTTTAAGTGTCTTCAAACAGTTGAACTTTTTAAAAGCTGTCAATACCTTATTAAATAATATGCAATATTATATAGAAAACTATGTTAATGGACAGTTTGTGGTCATTTTTTTTGTTTTGTTTAAAGTCTCCCACATGTACCAAAAGCTCATAAGTCAGTATTAGAATTTCACTGAAGTTCATTGTGTCAGGGCTCTAGAGCTATTGCAAATCTCTTAACCATGACACTCCCCTTTTAAAGGAAAGTAAAAAAAATCAAAATTGTTGGTGGGGGTCTCTGTTGTATTTGTTTTCTTTTTAGTTTTCTTCTATTATTATTATTATTATTATTTTCTTTTTTAGAGGGGGAGGGGAATTCAGCTAAAAATAGCCAAGGGTCAATTCAAGCAACTAGTACAAAAGATGTTTTTTGCAGTCCTTTATTCAATATATTCAAGGTTATCATGCAATTCTGTTGTTTGACTGCATATATATATATTTTTTCTTTCTTTTCATTACAAGTTCTATATGTGTATGTGGTGACCATAGCTATGATTACTATTATTTAGAATATTTTTTTACCTACTAACAGAAAACAACTTGACTGCAAAACACTTACTGTAGGGCACTCGATATTAGGCATTACTTTCATGTGGACGTAAGGTTGAAATGTCAAAACCTTCATTAACCCGTGAACTACGCTTTAGCGTATTACACTTTGTGGTGATCTGATTCTATTGTTCTTTTTTGTGTTTTACTAACTATTACCGTTTAACTATCACACTTTGTTTCACGGGTTAATGAAAACCACTCTAATTACTTACAGTAGTTCTTTTTTAATATTATCATTTACTTGTATAATTTAGATGAGCAATACATATTTCTTTATGGCTTTGTAGAGCTCATCTCGTAATTCATAAATAACAAACAAAATGAAGTTTGTTCTTATTTTGGTGCAAAGGAATCTACAGTAGTTTTCTAATCAGACAATTGTTTTTCTTTTAACACTCACCTGTTATTTCAACAGCCTTACTTGAGTTTGCTTGTCTCAGAAATAGACCTTGCTTAATAAACAAAGACATGTTACAAACTTATTTAATAATAGGTAACAACTGCAATATTGTATGAAGAGAGTGCCCCTCTCTTCCCCCTGCTATTGTTGAAATTATGCTCAATAAACTTTTACCTCTTCCCTCTCCACCAGTTAAGCATTCTATGTATGCTTCCCTGTACAAAATGCACCCCTTCAAATAGAACATTAAAGTTCACATACTTGTTTACTTCCTCAAACTCTTTGCTTTGTGTTTTTTGTTAACTTCCTAGGAACAAATTGAATACATATAATCAATAAATCTAGCAAGCTTATTTTGCAAACTCACTTTTTTTATTATTTTTGCGCAAAACCTATCAGGATTAAGGAAGTCCAGCACAAAGAAAAAAAAACGAATTAAAAAAAAAAGCCCATTGGCCTGGGATCGAACCCGGTCTGAAGAACAAAACGAAAACCATACATACGGATTACCCAATCGGTATGGCAGCACAAGGCTTTTACGGAAGGCTGTAAAGAACCCGAAGGCCCCAAGCACCGATATTTCCGAGCGAATATGCTGTACAACACTCTTGCAAGGTTATCCCAACTCGCGCATTAATGGGGAGGACAATAACCAGGATCCCAGGCCTGTAATACGGTTACGCCACGCACAGCTCGCCGAGATTGTGGATAACAAAAAATAGAGGTCTATTTGGGCGTCTTGGGTCCCTTGGGGACTCGCCATGCGCACGGGCGCATCTCTTTTATTGTGTACATGACATCAAATTAGCGAAGAAAAAAGACGCTGTTTTGGTATCATGTGAAAAGCATAAAATAAATAGAAATAAAGACGTAAGGGGGGAGAATATTGACATATTCATATTAAAATATTGCCAAAATCCACAATATTGTCTACGCTGACTAAGTAAAGCTGTATTTTACTTTAAAGGGGCAGCAGCATAGTACTGCGCATGTCTGGAGTCAGTGTTTATTGTAGGCTTTTAAGTGTCTACAAACAGTTGAACTTTTTAAAAGCTGTCAATACCTTATTAAATAATATGCAATATTATATAGAAAACTATGTTAATGGACAGTTTGTGGTCATTTTTTTTTGTTTTGTTTAAAGTCTCCCACATGTACCAAAAGCTCATAAGTCAGTATTAGAATTTCACTGAAGTTCATTGTGTCAGGGCTCTAGAGCTATTGCAAATCTCTTAACCATGACACTCCCCTTTTAAAGGAAAGTAAAAAAAAAATCAAAATTGTTGGTGGGGGTCTCTGTTGTATTTGTTTTCTTTTTAGTTTTCTTCTATTATTATTATTATTATTATTTTCTTTTTTAGAGGGGGAGGGGAATTCAGCTAAAAATAGCCAAGGGTCAATTCAAGCAACTAGTACAAAAGATGTTTTTTGCAGTCCTTTATTCAATATATTCAAGGTTATCATGCAATTCTGTTGTTTGACTGCATATATATATATTTTTTCTTTCTTTTCATTACAAGTTCTATATGTGTATGTGGTGACCATAGCTATGATTACTATTATTTAGAATATTTTTTTACCTACTAACAGAAAACAACTTGACTGCAAAACACTTACTGTAGGGCACTCGATATTAGGCATTACTTTCATGTGGACGTAAGGTTGAAATGTCAAAACCTTCATTAACCCGTGAACTACGCTTTAGCGTATTACACTTTGTGGTGATCTGATTCTATTGTTCTTTTTTGTGTTTTACTAACTATTACCGTTTAACTATCACACTTTGTTTCACGGGTTAATGAAAACCACTCTAATTACTTACAGTAGTTCTTTTTTAATATTATCATTTACTTGTATAATTTAGATGAGCAATACATATTTCTTTATGGCTTTGTAGAGCTCATCTCGTTACTCATAAATAACAAACAAAATGAAGTTTGTTCTTATTTTGGTGCAAAGGAATCTACAGTAGTTTTCTAATCAGACAATTGTTTTTCTTTTAACACTCACCTGTTATTTCAACAGCCTTACTTGAGTTTGCTTGTCTCAGAAATAGACCTTGCTTAATAAACAAAGACATGTTACAAACTTATTTAATAATAGGTAACAACTGCAATATTGTATGAAGAGAGTGCCCCTCTCTTCCCCCTGCTATTGTTGAAATTATGCTCAATAAACTTTTACCTCTTCCCTCTCCACCAGTTAAGCATTCTATGTATGCTTCCCTGTACAAAATGCACCCCTTCAAATAGAACATTAAAGTTCACATACTTGTTTACTTCCTCAAACTCTTTGCTTTGTGTTTTTTGTTAACTTCCTAGGAACAAATTGAATACATATAATCAATAAATCTAGCAAGCTTATTTTGCAAACTCACTTTTTTTATTATTTTTGCGCAAAACCTATCAGGATTAAGGAAGTCCAGCACAAAGAAAAAAAAACGAATTAAAAAAAAAAGCCCATTGGCCTGGGATCGAACCCGGTCTGAAGAACAAAACGAAAACCATACATACGGATTACCCAATCGGTATGGCAGCACAAGGCTTTTACGGAAGGCTGTAAAGAACCCGAAGGCCCCAAGCACCGATATTTCCGAGCGAATATGCTGTACAACACTCTTGCAAGGTTATCCCAACCCGCGCATTAATGGGGAGGACAATAACCAGGATCCCAGGCATGTAATACGTTTACGCCACGCACAGCTCGCCGAGATTGTGGATGACAAAAAATAGAGGTCTATTTGGGCGTCTTGGGTCCCTTGGGGACTCGCCATGCGCACGGGCGCATCTCTTTTATTGTGTACATGACATCAAATTAGCGAAGAAAAAAGACGCTGTTTTGGTATCATGTGAAAAGCATAAAATAAATAGAAATAAAGACGTAAGGGGGGAGAATATTGACATATTCATATTAAAATATTGCCAAAATCCACAATATTGTCTACGCTGACTAAGTAAAGCTGTATTTTACTTTAAAGGGGCAGCAGCATAGTACTGCGCATGTCTGGAGTCAGTGTTTATTGTAGGCTTTTAAGTGTCTACAAACAGTTGAACTTTTTAAAAGCTGTCAATACCTTATTAAATAATATGCAATATTATATAGAAAACTATGTTAATGGACAGTTTGTGGTCATTTTTTTTGTTTTGTTTAAAGTCTCCCACATGTACCAAAAGCTCATAAGTCAGTATTAGAATTTCACTGAAGTTCATTGTGTCAGGGCTCTAGAGCTATTGCAAATCTCTTAACCATGACACTCCCCTTTTAAAGGAAAGTAAAAAAAAATCAAAATTGTTGGTGGGGGTCTCTGTTGTATTTGTTTTCTTTTTATTTTTCTTCTATTATTATTATTATTATTTTCTTTTTTAGAGGGGGAGGGGAATTCAGCTAAAAATAGCCAAGGGTCAATTCAAGCAACTAGTACAAAAGATGTTTTTTGCAGTCCTTTATTCAATATATTCAAGGTTATCATGCAATTCTGTTGTTTGACTGCATATATATATATTTTTTCTTTCTTTTCATTACAAGTTCTATATGTGTATGTGGTGACCATAGCTATGATTACTATTATTTAGAATATTTTTTTACCTACTAACAGAAAACAACTTGACTGCAAAACACTTACTGTAGGGCACTCGATATTAGGCATTACTTTCATGTGGACGTAAGGTTGAAATGTCAAAACCTTCATTAACCCGTGAACTACGCTTTAGCGTATTACACTTTGTGGTGATCTGATTCTATTGTTCTTTTTTGTGTTTTACTAACTATTACCGTTTAACTATCACACTTTGTTTCACGGGTTAATGAAAACCACTCTAATTACTTACAGTAGTTCTTTTTTAATATTATTATTTACTTGTATAATTTAGATGAGCAATACATATTTCTTTATGGCTTTGTAGAGCTCATCTCGTTACTCATAAATAACAAACAAAATGAAGTTTGTTCTTATTTTGGTGCAAAGGAATCTACAGTAGTTTTCTAATCAGACAATTGTTTTTCTTTTAACACTCACCTGTTATTTCAACAGCCTTACTTGAGTTTGCTTGTCTCAGAAATAGACCTTGCTTAATAAACAAAGACATGTTACAAACTTATTTAATAATAGGTAACAACTGCAATATTGTATGAAGAGAGTGCCCCTCTCTTCCCCCTGCTATTGTTGAAATTATGCTCAATAAACTTTTACCTCTTCCCTCTCCACCAGTTAAGCATTCTATGTATGCTTCCCTGTACAAAATGCACCCCTTCAAATAGAACATTAAAGTTCACATACTTGTTTACTTCCTCAAACTCTTTGCTTTGTGTTTTTTGTTAACTTCCTAGGAACAAATTGAATACATATAATCAATAAATCTAGCAAGCTTATTTTGCAAACTCACTTTTTTTATTATTTTTGCGCAAAACCTATCAGGATTAAGGAAGTCCAGCACAAAGAAAAAAAAACGAATTAAAAAAAAAGCCCATTGGCCTGGGATCGAACCCGGTCTGAAGAACAAAACGGAAACCATACATACGGATTACCCAATCGGTATGGCAGCACAAGGCTTTTACGGAAGGCTGTAAAGAACCCGAAGGCCCCAAGCACCGATATTTCCGAGCGAATATGCTGTACAACACTCTTGCAAGGTTATCCCAACTCGCGCATTAATGGGGAGGACAATAACCAGGATCCCAGGCCTGTAATACGGTTACGCCACGCACAGCTCGCCGAGATTGTGGATAACAAAAAATAGAGGTCTATTTGGGCGTCTTGGGTCTCTTGGGGACTCGCCATGCGCACGGGCGCATCTCTTTTATTGTGTACATGACATCAAATTAGCGAAGAAAAAAGACGCTGTTTTGGTATCATGTGAAAAGCATAAAATAAATAGAAATAAAGACGTAAGGGGGGAGAATATTGACATATTCATATTAAAATATTGCCAAAATCCACAATATTGTCTACGCTGACTAAGTAAAGCTGTATTTTACTTTAAAGGGGCAGCAGCATAGTACTGCGCATGTCTGGAGTCAGTGTTTATTGTAGGCTTTTAAGTGTCTACAAACAGTTGAACTTTTTAAAAGCTGTCAATACCTTATTAAATAATATGCAATATTATATAGAAAACTATGTTAATGGACAGTTTGTGGTCATTTTTTTTTGTTTTGTTTAAAGTCTCCCACATGTACCAAAAGCTCATAAGTCAGTATTAGAATTTCACTGAAGTTCATTGTGTCAGGGCTCTAGAGCTATTGCAAATCTCTTAACCATGACACTCCCCTTTTAAAGGAAAGTAAAAAAAAAATCAAAATTGTTGGTGGGGGTCTCTGTTGTATTTGTTTTCTTTTTAGTTTTCTTCTATTATTATTATTATTATTATTTTCTTTTTTAGAGGGGGAGGGGAATTCAGCTAAAAATAGCCAAGGGTCAATTCAAGCAACTAGTACAAAAGATGTTTTTTGCAGTCCTTTATTCAATATATTCAAGGTTATCATGCAATTCTGTTGTTTGACTGCATATATATATATTTTTTCTTTCTTTTCATTACAAGTTCTATATGTGTATGTGGTGACCATAGCTATGATTACTATTATTTAGAATATTTTTTTACCTACTAACAGAAAACAACTTGACTGCAAAACACTTACTGTAGGGCACTCGATATTAGGCATTACTTTCATGTGGACGTAAGGTTGAAATGTCAAAACCTTCATTAACCCGTGAACTACGCTTTAGCGTATTACACTTTGTGGTGATCTGATTCTATTGTTCTTTTTTGTGTTTTACTAACTATTACCGTTTAACTATCACACTTTGTTTCACGGGTTAATGAAAACCACTCTAATTACTTACAGTAGTTCTTTTTTAATATTATCATTTACTTGTATAATTTAGATGAGCAATACATATTTCTTTATGGCTTTGTAGAGCTCATCTCGTTACTCATAAATAACAAACAAAATGAAGTTTGTTCTTATTTTGGTGCAAAGGAATCTACAGTAGTTTTCTAATCAGACAATTGTTTTTCTTTTAACACTCACCTGTTATTTCAACAGCCTTACTTGAGTTTGCTTGTCTCAGAAATAGACCTTGCTTAATAAACAAAGACATGTTACAAACTTATTTAATAATAGGTAACAACTGCAATATTGTATGAAGAGAGTGCCCCTCTCTTCCCCCTGCTATTGTTGAAATTATGCTCAATAAACTTTTACCTCTTCCCTCTCCACCAGTTAAGCATTCTATGTATGCTTCCCTGTACAAAATGCACCCCTTCAAATAGAACATTAAAGTTCACATACTTGTTTACTTCCTCAAACTCTTTGCTTTGTGTTTTTTGTTAACTTCCTAGGAACAAATTGAATACATATAATCAATAAATCTAGCAAGCTTATTTTGCAAACTCACTTTTTTTATTATTTTTGCGCAAAACCTATCAGGATTAAGGAAGTCCAGCACAAAGAAAAAAAAACGAATTAAAAAAAAAAGCCCATTGGCCTGGGATCGAACCCGGTCTGAAGAACAAAACGAAAACCATACATACGGATTACCCAATCGGTATGGCAGCACAAGGCTTTTACGGAAGGCTGTAAAGAACCCGAAGGCCCCAAGCACCGATATTTCCGAGCGAATATGCTGTACAACACTCTTGCAAGGTTATCCCAACCCGCGCATTAATGGGGAGGACAATAACCAGGATCCCAGGCCTGTAATACGTTTACGCCACGCACAGCTCGCCGAGATTGTGGATGACAAAAAATAGAGGTCTATTTGGGCGTCTTGGGTCCCTTGGGGACTCGCCATGCGCACGGGCGCATCTCTTTTATTGTGTACATGACATCAAATTAGCGAAGAAAAAAGACGCTGTTTTGGTATCATGTGAAAAGCATAAAATAAATAGAAATAAAGACGTAAGGGGGGAGAATATTGACATATTCATATTAAAATATTGACAAAATCCACAATATTGTCTACGCTGACTAAGTAAAGCTGTATTTTACTTTAAAGGGGCAGCAGCATAGTACTGCGCATGTCTGGAGTCAGTGTTTATTGTAGGCTTTTAAGTGTCTACAAACAGTTGAACTTTTTAAAAGCTGTCAATACCTTATTAAATAATATGCAATATTATATAGAACACTATTTTAATGGACAGTTTGTGGTCATTTTTTTTGTTTTGTTTAAAGTCTCCCACATGTACCAAAAGCTCATAAGTCAGTAATAGAATTTCACTGAAGTTCATTGTGTCAGGGCTCTAGAGCTATTGCAAATCTCTTAACCATGACACTCCCCTTTTAAAGGAAAGTAAAAAAAATCAAAATTGTTGGTGGGGGTCTCTGTTGTATTTGTTTTCTTTTTAGTTTTCTTCTATTATTATTATTATTATTTTCTTTTTTAGAGGGGGAGGGGGATTCAGCTAAAAATAGCCAATGGTCAATTCAAGCAACTAGTACAAAAGATGTTTTTTGCAGTCCTTTATTCAATATATTCAAGGTTATCATGCAATTCTGTTGTTTGACTGCATATATATATATATTTTCTTTCTTTTCATTACAAGTTCTATATGTGTAAGTGGTGACCATAGCTATGATTACTATTATTTAGAATATTTTTTTACCTACTAACAGAAAACAACTTGACTGCAAAACACTTACTGTAGGGCACTCGATATTAGGCATTACTTTCATGTGGACGTAAGGTTGAAATGTCAAAACCTTTATTAACCCGTGAACTACGCTTTAGCGTATTACACTTTGTGGTGATCTGATTCTATTGTTCTTTTTTGTGTTTTACTAACTATTACCGTTTAACTATCACACTTTGTTTCACGGGTTAATGAAAACCACTCTAATTACTTACAGTAGTTCTTTTTTAATATTATCATTTACTTGTATAATTTAGATGAGCAATACATATTTCTTTATGGCTTTGTAGAGCTCATCTCGTTCCTCATAAATAACAAACAAAATGAAGTTTGTTCTTATTTTGGTGCAAAGGAATCTACAGTAGTTTTCTAATCAGATAATTGTTTTTCTTTTAACACTCACCTGTTATTTCAACAGCCTTACTTGAGTTTGCTTGTCTCAGAAATAGACCTTGCTTAATAAACAAAGACATGTTACAAACTTATTTAATAATAGGTAACAACTGCAATATTGTATGAAGAGAGTGCCCCTCTCTTCCCCCTGCTATTGTTGAAATTATGCTCAATAAACTTTTACCTCTTCCCTCTCCACCAGTTAAGCATTCTATGTATGCTTCCCTGTACAAAATGCACCCCTTCAAATAGAACATTAAAGTTCACATACTTGTTTACTTCCTCAAACTCTTTGCTTTGTGTTTTTTGTTAACTTCCTAGGAACAAATTGAATACATATAATCAATAAATCTAGCAAGCTTATTTTGCAAACTCACTTTTTTTATTATTTTTGCGCAAAACCTATCAGGATTAAGAAAGTCCAGCACAAAGAAAAAAATACGAATTAAAAAAAAAAAGCCCATTGTCCTGGGATCGAACCCGGTCTGAAGAACAAAACGGAAACCATACATACGGATTACCCAATCGGTATGGCAGCACAAGGCTTTTACGGAAGGCTGTAAAGAACCCTAAGGCCCCAAGCACCGATATTTCCGAGCGAATATGCTGTACAACACTCTTGCAAGGTTATCCCAACTCGCGCATTAATGGGGAGGACAATAACCAGGATCCCAGGCCTGTAATACGGTTACGCCACGCACAGCTCGCCGAGATTGTGGATAACAAAAAATAGAGGTCTATTTGGGCGTCTTGGGTCCCTTGGGGACTCGCCATGCGCACGGGCGCATCTCTTTTATTGTGTACATGACATCAAATTAGCGAAGAAAAAAGACGCTGTTTTGGTATCATGTGAAAAGCATAAAATAAATAGAAATAAAGACGTAAGGTGGGAGAATATTGACATATTCATATTAAAATATTGACAAAATCCACAATATTGTCTACGCTGACTAAGTAAAGCTGTATTTTACTTTAAAGGGGCAGCAGCATAGTACTGCGCATGTCTGGAGTCAGTGTTTATTGTAGGCTTTTAAGTGTCTACAAACAGTTGAACTTTTTAAAAGCTGTCAATACCTTATTAAATAATATGCAATATTATATAGAAAACTATGTTAATGGACAGTTTGTGGTCATTTTTTTTTGTTTTGTTTAAAGTCTCCCACATGTACCAAAAGCTCATAAGTCAGTATTAGAATTTCACTGAAGTTCATTGTGTCAGGGCTCTAGAGCTATTGCAAATCTCTTAACCATGACACTCCCCTTTTAAAGGAAAGTAAAAAAAAAATCAAAATTGTTGGTGGGGGTCTCTGTTGTATTTGTTTTCTTTTTAGTTTTCTTCTATTATTATTATTATTATTATTTTCTTTTTTAGAGGGGGAGGGGAATTCAGCTAAAAATAGCCAAGGGTCAATTCAAGCAACTAGTACAAAAGATGTTTTTTGCAGTCCTTTATTCAATATATTCAAGGTTATCATGCAATTCTGTTGTTTGACTGCATATATATATATTTTTTCTTTCTTTTCATTACAAGTTCTATATGTGTATGTGGTGACCATAGCTATGATTACTATTATTTAGAATATTTTTTTACCTACTAACAGAAAACAACTTGACTGCAAAACACTTACTGTAGGGCACTCGATATTAGGCATTACTTTCATGTGGACGTAAGGTTGAAATGTCAAAACCTTCATTAACCCGTGAACTACGCTTTAGCGTATTACACTTTGTGGTGATCTGATTCTATTGTTCTTTTTTGTGTTTTACTAACTATTACCGTTTAACTATCACACTTTGTTTCACGGGTTAATGAAAACCACTCTAATTACTTACAGTAGTTCTTTTTTAATATTATCATTTACTTGTATAATTTAGATGAGCAATACATATTTCTTTATGGCTTTGTAGAGCTCATCTCGTTACTCATAAATAACAAACAAAATGAAGTTTGTTCTTATTTTGGTGCAAAGGAATCTACAGTAGTTTTCTAATCAGACAATTGTTTTTCTTTTAACACTCACCTGTTATTTCAACAGCCTTACTTGAGTTTGCTTGTCTCAGAAATAGACCTTGCTTAATAAACAAAGACATGTTACAAACTTATTTAATAATAGGTAACAACTGCAATATTGTATGAAGAGAGTGCCCCTCTCTTCCCCCTGCTATTGTTGAAATTATGCTCAATAAACTTTTACCTCTTCCCTCTCCACCAGTTAAGCATTCTATGTATGCTTCCCTGTACAAAATGCACCCCTTCAAATAGAACATTAAAGTTCACATACTTGTTTACTTCCTCAAACTCTTTGCTTTGTGTTTTTTGTTAACTTCCTAGGAACAAATTGAATACATATAATCAATAAATCTAGCAAGCTTATTTTGCAAACTCACTTTTTTTATTATTTTTGCGCAAAACCTATCAGGATTAAGGAAGTCCAGCACAAAGAAAAAAAAACGAATTAAAAAAAAAAGCCCATTGGCCTGGGATCGAACCCGGTCTGAAGAACAAAACGAAAACCATACATACGGATTACCCAATCGGTATGGCAGCACAAGGCTTTTACGGAAGGCTGTAAAGAACCCGAAGGCCCCAAGCACCGATATTTCCGAGCGAATATGCTGTACAACACTCTTGCAAGGTTATCCCAACCCGCGCATTAATGGGGAGGACAATAACCAGGATCCCAGGCCTGTAATACGTTTACGCCACGCACAGCTCGCCGAGATTGTGGATGACAAAAAATAGAGGTCTATTTGGGCGTCTTGGGTCCCTTGGGGACTCGCCATGCGCACGGGCGCATCTCTTTTATTGTGTACATGACATCAAATTAGCGAAGAAAAAAGACGCTGTTTTGGTATCATGTGAAAAGCATAAAATAAATAGAAATAAAGACGTAAGGGGGGAGAATATTGACATATTCATATTAAAATATTGCCAAAATCCACAATATTGTCTACGCTGACTAAGTAAAGCTGTATTTTACTTTAAAGGGGCAGCAGCATAGTACTGCGCATGTCTGGAGTCAGTGTTTATTGTAGGCTTTTAAGTGTCTACAAACAGTTGAACTTTTTAAAAGCTGTCAATACCTTATTAAATAATATGCAATATTATATAGAACACTATTTTAATGGACAGTTTGTGGTCATTTTTTTTGTTTTGTTTAAAGTCTCCCACATGTACCAAAAGCTCATAAGTCAGTAATAGAATTTCACTGAAGTTCATTGTGTCAGGGCTCTAGAGCTATTGCAAATCTCTTAACCATGACACTCCCCTTTTAAAGGAAAGTAAAAAAAATCAAAATTGTTGGTGGGGGTCTCTGTTGTATTTGTTTTCTTTTTAGTTTTCTTCTATTATTATTATTATTATTTTCTTTTTTAGAGGGGGAGGGGGATTCAGCTAAAAATAGCCAATGGTCAATTCAAGCAACTAGTACAAAAGATGTTTTTTGCAGTCCTTTATTCAATATATTCAAGGTTATCATGCAATTCTGTTGTTTGACTGCATATATATATATATTTTCTTTCTTTTCATTACAAGTTCTATATGTGTAAGTGGTGACCATAGCTATGATTACTATTATTTAGAATATTTTTTTACCTACTAACAGAAAACAACTTGACTGCAAAACACTTACTGTAGGGCACTCGATATTAGGCATTACTTTCATGTGGACGTAAGGTTGAAATGTCAAAACCTTTATTAACCCGTGAACTACGCTTTAGCGTATTACACT
Organism: Nematostella vectensis; assembly: GCF_932526225.1. Taxonomy (NCBI): domain Eukaryota; kingdom Metazoa; phylum Cnidaria; class Anthozoa; order Actiniaria; family Edwardsiidae; genus Nematostella; species Nematostella vectensis. Next base: position 694,424 of record NC_064038.1, on the reverse strand, counting down.
TTGTGGTGATCTGATTCTATTGTTCTTTTTTGTGTTTTACTAACTATTACCGTTTAACTATCACACTTTGTTTCACGGGTTAATGAAAACCACTCTAATTACTTACAGTAGTTCTTTTTTAATATTATCATTTACTTGTATAATTTAGATGAGCAATACATATTTCTTTATGGCTTTGTAGAGCTCATCTCGTTCCTCATAAATAACAAACAAAATGAAGTTTGTTCTTATTTTGGTGCAAAGGAATCTACAGTAGTTTTCTAATCAGATAATTGTTTTTCTTTTAACACTCACCTGTTATTTCAACAGCCTTACTTGAGTTTGCTTGTCTCAGAAATAGACCTTGCTTAATAAACAAAGACATGTTACAAACTTATTTAATAATAAGTAACAACTGCAATATTGTATGAAGAGAGTGCCCCTCTCTTCCCCCTGCTATTGTTGAAATTATGCTCAATAAACTTTTACCTCTTCCCTCTCCACCAGTTAAGCATTCTATGTATGCTTCCCTGTACAAAATGCACCCCTTCAAATAGAACATTAAAGTTCACATACTTGTTTACTTCCTCAAACTCTTTGCTTTGTGTTTTTTGTTAACTTCCTAGGAACAAATTGAATACATATAATCAATAAATCTAGCAAGCTTATTTTGCAAACTCACTTTTTTTATTATTTTTGCGCAAAACCTATCAGGATTAAGAAAGTCCAGCACAAAGAAAAAAATACGAATTAAAAAAAAAAAGCCCATTGTCCTGGGATCGAACCCGGTCTGAAGAACAAAACGGAAACCATACATACGGATTACCCAATCGGTATGGCAGCACAAGGCTTTTACGGAAGGCTGTAAAGAACCCTAAGGCCCCAAGCACCGATATTTCCGAGCGAATATGCTGTACAACACTCTTGCAAGGTTATCCCAACTCGCGCATTAATGGGGAGGACAATAACCAGGATCCCAGGCCTGTAATACGGTTACGCCACGCACAGCTCGCCGAGATTGTGGATAACAAAAAATAGAGGTCTATTTGGGCGTCTTGGGTCCCTTGGGGACTCGCCATGCGCACGGGCGCATCTCTTTTATTGTGTACATGACATCAAATTAGCGAAGAAAAAAGACGCTGTTTTGGTATCATGTGAAAAGCATAAAATAAATAGAAATAAAGACGTAAGGTGGGAGAATATTGACATATTCATATTAAAATATTGACAAAATCCACAATATTGTCTACGCTGACTAAGTAAAGCTGTATTTTACTTTAAAGGGGCAGCAGCATAGTACTGCGCATGTCTGGAGTCAGTGTTTATTGTAGGCTTTTAAGTGTCTACAAACAGTTGAACTTTTTAAAAGCTGTCAATACCTTATTAAATAATATGCAATATTATATAGAAAACTATGTTAATGGACAGTTTGTGGTCATTTTTTTTGTTTTGTTTAAAGTCTCCCACATGTACCAAAAGCTCATAAGTCAGTATTAGAATTTCACTGAAGTTCATTGTGTCAGGGCTCTAGAGCTATTGCAAATCTCTTAACCATGACACTCCCCTTTTAAAGGAAAGTAAAAAAAAATCAAAATTGTTGGTGGGGGTCTCTGTTGTATTTGTTTTCTTTTTAGTTTTCTTCTATTATTATTATTATTATTTTCTTTTTTAGAGGGGGAGGGGAATTCAGCTAAAAATAGCCAAGGGTCAATTCAAGCAACTAGTACAAAAGATGTTTTTTGCAGTCCTTTATTCAATATATTCAAGGTTATCATGCAATTCTGTTGTTTGACTGCATATATATATATTTTTTCTTTCTTTTCATTACAAGTTCTATATGTGTAAGTGGTGACCATAGCTATGATTACTATTATTTAGAATATTTTTTTACCTACTAACAGAAAACAACTTGACTGCAAAACACTTACTGTAGGGCACTCGATATTAGGCATTACTTTCATGTGGACGTAAGGTTGAAATGTCAAAACCTTCATTAACCCGTGAACTACGCTTTAGCGTATTACACTTTGTGGTGATCTGATTCTATTGTTCTTTTTTGTGTTTTACTAACTATTACCGTTTAACTATCACACTTTGTTTCACGGGTTAATGAAAACCACTCTAATTACTTACAGTAGTTCTTTTTTAATATTATCATTTACTTGTATAATTTAGATGAGCAATACATATTTCTTTATGGCTTTGTAGAGCTCATCTCGTTCCTCATAAATAACAAACAAAATAAAGTTTGTTCTTATTTTGGTGCAAAGGAATCTACAGTAGTTTTCTAATCAGATAATTGTTTTTCTTTTAACACTCACCTGTTATTTCAACAGCCTTACTTGAGTTTGCTTGTCTCAGAAATAGACCTTGCTTAATAAACAAAGACATGTTACAAACTTATTTAATAATAGGTAACAACTGCAATATTGTATGAAGAGAGTGCCCCTCTCTTCCCCCTCCTATTGTTGAAATTATGCTCAATAAACTTTTACCTCTTCCCTCTCCACCAGTTAAGCATTCTATGTATGCTTCCCTGTACAAAATGCACCCCTTCAAATAGAACATTAAAGTTCACATACTTGTTTACTTCCTCAAACTCTTTGCTTTGTGTTTTTTGTTAACTTCCTAGGAACAAATTGAATACATATAATCAATAAATCTAGCAAGCTTATTTTGCAAACTCACTTTTTTTATTATTTTTGCGCAAAACCTATCAGGATTAAGGAAGTCCAGCACAAAGAAAAAAAAACGAATTAAAAAAAAAAAGCCCATTGTCCTGGGATCGAACCCGGTCTGAAGAACAAAACGGAAACCATACATACGGATTACCCAATCAGTATGGCAGCACAAGGCTTTTACGGAAGGCTGTAAAGAACCCGAAGGCCCCAAGCACCGATATTTCCGAGCGAATATGCTGTACAACACTCTTGCAAGGTTATCCCAACTCGCGCATTAATGGGGAGGACAATAACCAGGATCCCAGGCCTGTAATACGGTTACGCCACGCACAGCTCGCCGAGATTGTGGATAACAAAAAATAGAGGTCTATTTGGGCGTCTTGGGTCCCTTGGGGACTCGCCATGCGCACGGGCGCATCTCTTTTATTGTGTACATGACATCAAATTAGCGAAGAAAAAAGACGCTGTTTTGGTATCATGTGAAAAGCATAAAATAAATAGAAATAAAGACGTAAGGGGGGAGAATATTGACATATTCATATTAAAATATTGACAAAATCCACAATATTGTCTACGCTGACTAAGTAAAGCTGTATTTTACTTTAAAGGGGCAGCAGCATAGTACTGCGCATGTCTGGAGTCAGTGTTTATTGTAGGCTTTTAAGTGTCTACAAACAGTTGAACTTTTTAAAAGCTGTCAATACCTTATTAAATAATATGCAATATTATATAGAAAACTATGTTAATGGACAGTTTGTGGTCATTTTTTTTTGTTTTGTTTAAAGTCTCCCACATGTACCAAAAGCTCATAAGTCAGTATTAGAATTTCACTGAAGTTCATTGTGTCAGGGCTCTAGAGCTATTGCAAATCTCTTAACCATGACACTCCCCTTTTAAAGGAAAGTAAAAAAAAATCAAAATTGTTGGTGGGGGTCTCTGTTGTATTTGTTTTCTTTTTAGTTTTCTTCTATTATTATTATTTTCTTTTTTAGAGGGGGAGGGGAATTCAGCTAAAAATAGCCAATGGTCAATTCAAGCAACTAGTACAAAAGATGTTTTTTGCAGTCCTTTATTCAATATATTCAAGGTTATCATGCAATTCTGTTGTTTGACTGCATATATATATATATATATTTTCTTTCTTTTCATTACAAGTTCTATATGTGTAAGTGGTGACCATAGCTATGATTACTATTATTTAGAATATTTTTTTACCTACTAACAGAAAACAACTTGACTGCAAAACACTTACTGTAGGGCACTCGATATTAGGCATTACTTTCATGTGGATGTAAGGTTGAAATGTCAAAACCTTCATTAACCCGTGAACTACGCTTTAGCGTATTACACTTTGTGGTGATCTGATTCTATTGTTCTTTTTTGTGTTTTACTAACTATTACCGTTTAACTATCACACTTTGTTTCACGGGTTAATGAAAACCACTCTAATTACTTACAGTAGTTCTTTTTTAATATTATCATTTACTTGTATAATTTAGATGAGCAATACATATTTCTTTATGGCTTTGTAGGGCTCATCTCATTCCTCATAAATAACAAACAAAATGAAGTTTGTTCTTATTTTGGTGCAAAGGAATCTACAGTAGTTTTCTAATCAGATAATTGTTTTTCTTTTAACACTCACCGGTTATTTCAACAGCCTTACTTGAGTTTGCTTGTCTCAGAAATAGACCTTGCTTAATAAACAAAGACATGTTACAAACTTATTTAATAATAGGTAACAACTGCAATATTGTATGAAGAGAGTGCCCCTCTCTTCCCCCTGCTATTGTTGAAATTATGCTCAATAAACTTTTACCTCTTCCCTCTCCACCAGTTAAGCATTCTATGTATGCTTCCCTGTACAAAATGCACCCCTTCAAACAGAATATTAAAGTTCACATACTTGTTTACTTCCTCAAACTCTTTGCTTTGTGTTTTTTGTTAACTTCCTAGGAACAAATTGAATACATATAATCAATAAATCTAGCAAGCTTATTTTGCAAACTCACTTTTTTTATTATTTTTGCGCAAAACCTATCAGGATTAAGGAAGTCCAGCACAAAGAAAAAAAAACGAATTAAAAAAAAAAGCCCATTGGCTTAGGATCGAACCCGGTCTGAAGGACAAAACGGAAACCATACATACGGATTACCCAATCGGTATGGCAGCACAAGGCTTTTACGGAAGGCTGTAAAGAACCCGAAGGCCCCAAGCACCGATATTTCCGAGCGAATATGCTGTACAACACTCTTGCAAGGTTATCCCAACCCGCGCATTAATGGGGAGGACAATAACCAGGATCCCAGGCCTGTAATACGGTTACGCCACGCACAGCTCGCCGAGATTGTGGATGACAAAAAATAGAGGTCTATTTGGGCGTCTTGGGTCCCTTGGGGACTCGCCATGCGCACGGGCGCATCTCTTTTATTGTGTACATGACATCAAATTAGCGAAGAAAAAAGACGCTGTTTTGGTATCATGTGAAAAGCATAAAATAAATAGAAATAAAGACGTAAGGGGGGAGAATATTGACATATTCATATTAAAATATTGCCAAAATCCACAATATTGTCTACGCTGACTAAGTAAAGCTGTATTTTACTTTAAAGGGGCAGCAGCATAGTACTGCGCATGTCTGGAGTCAGTGTTTATTGTAGGCTTTTAAGTGTCTACAAACAGTTGAACTTTTTAAAAGCTGTCAATACCTTATTAAATAATATGCAATATTATATAGAAAACTATTTTAATGGACAGTTTGTGGTCATTTTTTTTGTTTTGTTTAAAGTCTCCCACATGTACCAAAAGCTCATAAGTCAGTATTAGAATTTCACTGAAGTTCATTGTGTCAGGGCTCTAGAGCTATTGCAAATCTCTTAACCATGACACTCCCCTTTTAAAGGAAAGTAAAAAAAATCAAAATTGTTGGTGGGGGTCTCTGTTGTATTTGTTTTCTTTTTAGTTTTCTTCTATTATTATTATTATTATTTTCCTTTTTAGAGGGGGAGGGGAATTCAGCTAAAAATAGCTAATGGTCAATTCAAGCAACTAGTACAAAAGATGTTTTTTGCAGTCCTTTATTCAATATATTCAAGGTTATCATGCAATTCTGTTGTTTGACTGCATATATGTATTTTTTTTCTTTCTTTTCATTACAAGTTCTATATGTGTAAGTGGTGACCATAGCTATGATTACTATTATTTAGAATATTTTTTTACTTACTAACAGAAAACAACTTGACTGCAAAACACTTACTGTAGGGCACTCGATATTAGGCATTACTTTCATGTGGATGTAATGTTGAAATGTCAAAACCTTCATTAACCCGTGAACTACGCTTTAGCGTATTACACTTTGTGGTGATCTGATTCTATTGTTCTTTTTTGTGTTTTACTAACTATTACCGTTTAACTATCACACTTTGTTTCACGGGTTAATGAAAACCACTCCAATTACTTACAGTAGTTCTTTTTTAATATTATCATTTACTTGTATAATTTAGATGAGCAATACATATTTCTTTATGGCTTTGTAGAGCTCATCTCGTTCCTCATAAATAACAAACAAAATGAAGTTTGTTCTTATTTTGGTGCAAAGGAATCTACAGTAGTTTTCTAATCAGATAATTGTTTTTCTTTTAACACTCACCTGTTATTTCAACAGCCTTACTTGAGTTTGCTTGTCTCAGAAATAGACCTTGCTTAATAAACAAAGACATGTTACAAACTTATTTAATAATAGGTAACAACTGCAATATTGTATGAAGAGAGTGCCCCTCTCTTCCCCCTGCTATTGTTGAAATTATGCTCAATAAACTTTTACCTCTTCCCTCTCCACCAGTTAAGCATTCTATGTATGCTTCCCTGTACAAAATGCACACCTTCAAATAGAACATTAAAGTTCACATACTTGTTTACTTCCTCAAACTCTTTGCTTTGTGTTTTTTGTTAACTTCCTAGGAACAAATTGAATACATATAATCAATAAATCTAGCAAGCTTATTTTGCAAACTCACTTTTTTTATTATTTTTGCGCAAAACCTATCAGGATTAAGGAAGTCCAGCACAAAGAAAAAAAAACGAATTAAAAAAAAAGCCCATTGGCCTGGGATCGAACCCGGTCTGAAGAACAAAACGGAAACCATACATACGGATTACCCAATCGGTATGGCAGCACAAGGCTTTTACGGAAGGCTGTAAAGAACCCGAAGGCCCCAAGCACCGATATTTCCGAGCGAATTGCTGTACAACACTCTTGCAAGGTTATCCCAACCCGCGCATTAATGGGGAGGACAATAACCCGGATCCCAGGCCTGTAATACGGTTACGCCACGCACAGCTCGCCGAGATTGTGGATGACAAAAAATAGAGGTCTATTTGGGCGTCTTGGGTCCCTTGGGGACTCGCCATGCGCACGGGCGCATCTCTTTTATTGTGTACATGACATCAAATTAGCGAAGAAAAAAGACGCTATTTTGGTATCATGTGAAAAGCATAAAATAAATAGAAATAAAGACGTAAGGGGGGAGAATATTGACATATTCATATTAAAATATTGCCAAAATCCACAATATTGTCTACGCTGACTAAGTAAAGCTGTATTTTACTTTAAAGGGGCAGCAGCATAGTACTGCGCATGTCTGGAGTCAGTGTTTATTGTAGGCTTTTAAGTGTCTACAAACAGTTGAACGTTTTAAAAGCTGTCAATACCTTATTAAATAATATGCAATATTATATAGAAAACTATGTTAATGGACAGTTTGTGGTCATTTTTTTTGTTTTGTTTAAAGTCTCCCACATGTACCAAAAGCTCATAAGTCAGTATTAGAATTTCACTAAAGTTCATTGTGTCCGGGCTCTAGAGCTATTGCAAATCTCTGAACCATGACACTCCCCTTTTAAAGGAAAGTAAAAAAAAAATCAAAATTGTTGTTGGGGGTCTCTGTTGTATTTGTTTTCTTTTTAGTTTTCTTCTATTATTATTATTATTATTATTATTTTCTTTTTTAGAGGGGGAGGGGAATTCAGCTAAAAATAGCCAAGGGTCAATTCAAGCAACTAGTACAAAAGATGTTTTTTGCAGTCCTTTATTCAATATATTCAAGGTTATCATGCAATTCTGTTGTTTGACTGCATATATATATATTTTTTCTTTCTTTTCATTACAAGTTCTATATGTGTAAGTGGTGACCATAGCTATGATTACTATTATTTAGAATATTTTTTTACCTACTAACAGAAAACAACTTGACTGCAAAACACTTACTGTAGGGCACTCGATATTAGGCATTACTTTCATGTGGACATAAGGTTGAAATGTCAAAACCTTCATTAACCCGTGAACTACGCTTTAGCGTATTACACTTTGTGGTGATCTGATTCTATTGTTCTTTTTTGTGTTTTACTAACTATTACCGTTTAACTATCACACTTTGTTTCACGGGTTAATGAAAACCACTCTAATTACTTACAGTAATTCTTTTTTAATATTATCATTTACTTGTATAATTTAGATGAGCAATACATATTTCTTTATGGCTTTGTAGAGCTCATCTCGTTCCTCATAAATAACAAAAAAAAAATGAAGTTTGTTCTTATTTTGGTGCAAAGGAATCTACAGTAGTTTTCTAATCAGATAATTGTTTTTCTTTTAACACTCACCTGTTATTTCAACAGCCTTACTTGAGTTTGCTTGTCTCAGAAATAGACCTTGCTTAATAAACAAAGACATGTTACAAACTTATTTAATAATAGGTAACAACTGCAATATTGTATGAAGAGAGTATCCCTCTCTTCCTTCTGCTATTGTTGAAATTATGCTCAATAAACTTTTAACTCTTCCCTCTCCACCAGTTAAGCATTCTATGTATGCTTCCCTGTACAAAATACACCCCTTCAAATAGAACATTAAAGTTCACATACTTGTTTACTTCCTCAAACTCTTTGCTTTGTGTTTTTTGTTAACTTCCTAGGAACAAATTGAATACATATAATCAATAAATCTAGCAAGCTTATTTTGCAAACTCACTTTTTTTATTATTTTTGCGCAAAACCTATCAGGATTAAGGAAGTCCAGCACAAAGAAAAAAAAACGAATTAAAAAAAAAAGCCCATTGGCCTGGGATCGAACCCGGTCTGAAGAACAAAACGGAAACCATACATACGGATTACCCAATCGGTATGGCAGCACAAGGCTTTTACGGAAGGCTGTAAAGAACCCGAAGGCCCCAAGCACCGATATTTCCGAGCGAATATGCTGTACAACACTCTTGCAAGGTTATCCCAACCCGCGCATTAATGGGGAGGACAATAACCAGGATCCCAGGCCTGTAATACGGTTACGCCACGCACAGCTCGCCGAGATTGTGGATGACAAAAAATAGAGGTCTATTTGGGCGTCTTGGGTCCCTTGGGGACTCGCCATGCGCACGGGCGCATCTCTTTTATTGTGTACATGACATCGAATTAGCGAAGAAAAAAGACGCTGTTTTGGTATCATGTGAAAAGCATAAAATAAATAGAAATAAAGACGTAAGGGGGGAGAATATTGACATATTCATATTAAAATATTGCCAAAATACACAATATTGTCTACGCTGACTAAGTAAATCTGTATTTTACTTTAAAGGGGCAGCAGCATAGTACTGCGCATGTCTGGAGTCAGTGTTTATTGTAGGCTTTTAAGTGTCTACAAACAGTTGAACTTTTTAAAAGCTGTCAATACCTTATTAAATAATATGCAATATTATATAGAAAACTATGTTAATGGACAGTTTGTGGTCATTTTTTTTGTTTTGTTTAAAGTCTCCCACATGTACCAAAAGCTCATAAGTCAGTATTAGAATTTCACTGAAGTTCATTGTGTCAGGGCTCTAGAGCTATTGCAAATCTCTTAACCATGACACTCCCCTTTTAAAGGAAAGTAAAAAAAATCAAAATTGTTGGTGGGGGTCTCTGTTGTATTTGTTTTCTTTTTAGTTTTCTTCTATTATTATTATTATTATTATTTTCTTTTTTACAGGGGGAGGGGAATTCAGCTAAAAATAGCCAATGGTCAATTCAAGCAACTAGTACAAAAGATGTTTTTTGCAGTCCTTTATTCAATATATTCAAGGTTATCATGCAATTCTGTTGTTTGACTGCATATATATATATATTTTCTTTCTTGTCATTACAAGTTCTATATGTGTAAGTGGTGACCATAGCTATGATTACTATTATTTAAAATATTTTTTTACTTACTAACAGAAAACAACTTGACTGCAAAACACTTACTGTAGGGCACTCGATATTAGGCATTACTTTCATGTGGATGTAAGGTTGAAATGTCAAAACCTTCATTAACCCGTGAACTACGCTTTAGCGTATTACACTTTGTGGTGATCTGATTCTATTGTTCTTTTTTGTGTTTTACTAACTATTACCGTTTAACTATCACACTTTGTTTCACGGGTTAATGAAAACCACTCTAATTACTTACAGTAGTTCTTTTTTAATATTATCATTTACTTGTATAATTTAGATGAGCAATACATATTTCTTTATGGCTTTGTAGGGCTCATCTCGTTCCTCATAAATAACAAACAAAATGAAGTTTGTTCTTATTTTGGTGCAAAGGAATCTACAGTAGTTTTCTAATCAGATAATTGTTTTTCTTTTAACACTCACCTGTTATTTCAACAGCCTTACTTGAGTTTGCTTGTCTCAGAAATAGACCTTGCTTAATAAACAAAGACATGTTACAAACTTATTTAATAATAGGTAACAACTGCAATATTGTATGAAGAGAGTGCCCCTCTCTTCCCCCTGCTATTGTTGAAATTATGCTCAATAAACTTTTACCTCTTCCCTCTCCACCAGTTAAGCATTCTATGTATGCTTCCCTGTACAAAATGCACCCCTTCAAATAGAATATTAAAGTTCACATACTTGTTTACTTCCTCAAACTCTTTGCTTTGTGTTTTTTGTTAACTTCCTAGGAACAAATTGAATACATATAATCAATAAATCTAGCAAGCTCATTTTGCAAACTCACTTTTTTTATTATTTTTGTGCAAAACCTATCAGGATTAAGGAAGTCCAGCACAAAGAAAAAAAAACGAATTAAAAAAAAAAGCCCATTGGCCTGGGATCGAACCCGGTCTGAAGAACAAAACGGAAACCATACATACGGATTACCCAATCGGTATGGCAGCACAAGGATTTTACGGAAGGCTGTAAAGAACCCGAAGGCCCCAAGCAACGATATTTCCGAGCGAATATGCTGTACAACACTCTTGCAAGGTTATCCCAACCCGCGCATTAATGGGGAGGACAATAACCAGGATCCCAGGCCTGTAATACGGTTACGCCACGCACAGCTCGCCGAGATTGTGGATGACAAAAAATAGAGGTCTATTTGGGCGTCTTGGGTCCCTTGGGGACTCGCCATGCGCACGGGCGCATCTCTTTTATTGTGTACATGACATCAAATTAGCGAAGAAAAAAGACGCTGTTTTGGTATCATGTGAAAAGCATAAAATAAATAGAAATAAAGACGTAAGGGGGGAGAATATTGACATATTCATATTAAAATATTGACAAAATCCACAATATTGTCTACGCTGACTAAGTAAAGCTGTATTTTACTTTAAAGGGGCAGCAGCATAGTACTGCGCATGTCTGGAGTCAGTGTTAATTGTAGGCTTTTAAGTGTCTACAAACAGTTGAACTTTTTAAAAGCTGTCAATACCTTATTAAATAATATGCAATATTATATAGAAAACTATGTTAATGGACAGTTTGTGGTCATTTTTTTTGTTTTGTTTAAAGTCTCCCACATGTACCAAAAGCTCATAAGTCAGTATCAGAATTTCACTGAAGTTCATTGTGTCAGGGCTCTAGAGCTATTGCAAATCTCTTAACCATGACACTCCCCTTTTAAAGGAAAGTAAAAAAAATCAAAATTGTTGGTGGGGGTCTCTGTTGTATTTGTTTTCTTTTTAGTTTTCTTCTAGTATTATTATTATTATTTTCTTTTTTAGAGGGGGAGGGGAATTCAGCTAAAAATAGCCAATGGTCAATTCAAGCAACTAGTACAAAAGATGTTTTTTGCAGTCCTTTATTCAATATATTCAAGGTTATCATGCAATTCTGTTGTTTGACTGCATATATATATATATTTTCTTTCTTTTCATTACAAGTTCTATATGTGTAAGTGGTGACCATAGCTATGATTACTATTATTTAGAATATTTTTTTACCTACTAACAGAAAACAACTTGACTGCAAAACACTTACTGTAGTGCACTCGATATTAGGCATTACTTTCATGTGGATGTAAGGTTGAAATGTCAAAACCTTCATTAACCCGTGAACTACGCTTTAGCGTATTACACTTTGTTGTGATCTGATTCTATTGTTCTTTTTTGTGTTTTACTAACTATTACCGTTTAACTATCACACTTTGTTTCACGGGTTAATGAAAACCACTCTAATTACTTACAGTAGTTCTTTTTTAATATTATCATTTACTTGTATAATTTAGATGAGCAATACATTTTTCTTTATGGCTTTGTAGGGCTCATCTCGTTCCTCATAAATAACAAAAAAAATGAAGTTTGTTCTTATTTTGGTGCAAAGGAATCTACAGTAGTTTTCTAATCAGATAATTGTTTTTCTTTTAACACTCACCTGTTATTTCAACAGCCTTACTTGAGTTTGCTTGTCTCAGAAATAGACCTTGCTTAATAAACAAAGACATGTTACAAACTTATTTAATAATAGGTAACAACTGCAATATTGTATGAAGAGAGTGCCCCTCTCTTCCCCCTGCTATTGTTGAAATTATGCTCAATAAACTTTTACCTCTTCCCTCTCCACCAGTTAAGCATTCTATGTATGCTTCCCTGTACAAAATGCACCCCTTCAAATAGAACATTAAAGTTCACATACTTGTTTACTTCCTCAAACTCTTTGCTTTGTGTTTTTTGTTAACTTCCTAGGAACAAATTGAATACATATAATCAATAAATCTAGCAAGCTTATTTTGCAAACTCACTTTTTTTTATTATTTTTGCGCAAAACCTATCAGGATTAAGGAAGTCCAGCACAAAGAAAAAAAAACGAATTAAAAAAAAAAGCCCATTGGCCTGGGATCGAACCCGGTCTGAAGAACAAAACGGAAACCATACATACGGATTACCCAATCGGTATGGCAGCACAAGGCTTTTACGGAAGGCTGTAAAGAACCCGAAGGCCCCAAGCAACGATATTTCCGAGCGAATATGCTGTACAACACTCTTGCAAGGTTATCCCAACCCGCGCATTAATGGGGAGGACAATAACCAGGATCCCAGGCTTGTAATACGGTTACGCCACGCACAGCTCGCCGAGATTGTGGATGACAAAAAATAGAGGTCTATTTGGGCGTCTTGGGTCCCTTGGGGACTCGCCATGCGCACGGGCGCATCTCTTTTATTGTGTACATGACATCAAATTAGCGAAGAAAAAAGACGCTGTTTTGGTATCATGTGAAAAGCATAAAATAAATAGAAATAAAGACGTAAGGGGGGAGAATATTGACATATTCATATTAAAATATTGACAAAATCCACAATATTGTCTAAGCTGACTAAGTAAAGCTGTATTTTACTTTAAAGGGGCAGCAGCATAGTACTGCGCATGTCTGGAGTCAGTGTTTATTGTAGGCTTTTAAGTGTCTACAAACAGTTGAACTTTTTAAAAGCTGTCAATACCTTATTAAATAATATGCAATATTATATAGAAAACTATGTTAATGGACAGTTTGTGGTCATTTTTTTTGTTTTGTTTAAAGTCTCCCACATGTACCAAAAGCTCATAAGTCAGTATTAGAATTTCACTGAAGTTCATTGTGTCAGGGCTCTAGAGCTATTGCAAATCTCTTAACCATGACACTCCCCTTTTAAAGGAAAGTAAAAAAAATCAAAATTGTTGGTGGGGACCTCTGTTGTATTTGTTTTCTTTTTATTTTTCTTCTATTATTATTATTATTATTTTCTTTTTTAGAGGGGGAGGGGAATTCAGCTAAAAATAGCCAATGGTCAATTCAAGCAACTAGTACAAAATATGTTTTTTGCAGTCCTTTATTCAATATATTCAAGGTTATCATGCAATACTGTTGTTTGACTGCATATATATATTTTTTCTTTCTTTTCATTACAAGTTCTATATGTGTAAGTGGTGACCATAGCTATGATTACTATTATTTAGAAATTTTTTTACCTACTAACAGAAAACAACTTGACTGCAAAACACTTACTGTAGGGCACTCGATATTAGGCATTACTTTCATGTGGATGTAAGGTTGAAATGTCAAAACCTTCATTAACCCGTGAACTATGCTTTAGCGTATTACACTTTGTTGTGATCTGATTCTATTGTTCTTTTTTGTGTTTTACTAACTATTACCGTTTAACTATCACACTTTGTTTCACGGGTTAATGAAAACCACTCTAATTACTTACAGTAATTCTTTTTTAATATTATCATTTACTTGTATAATTTAGATGAGCAATACATATTTCTTTATGGCTTTGTAGAGCTCATCTCGTTCCTCATAAATAACAAACAAAATGAAGTTTGTTCTTATTTTGGTGCAAAGGAATCTACAGTAGTTTTCTAATCAGATAATTGTTTTTCTTTTAACACTCACCTGTTATTTCAACAGCCTTACTTGAGTTTGCTTGTCTCAGAAATAGACCTTGCTTAATAAACAAAGACATGTTACAAACTTATTTAATAATAGGTAACAACTGCAATATTGTATGAAGAGAGTGCCCCTCTCTTCCCCCTGCTATTGTTGAAATTATGCTCAATAAACTTTTACCTCTTCCCTCTCCACCAGTTAAGCATTCTATGTATGCTTCCCTGTACAAAATGCACCCCTTCAAATAGAATATTAAAGTTCACATACTTGTTTACTTCCTCAAACTCTTTGCTTTGTGTTTTTTGTTAACTTCCTAGGAACAAATTGAATACATATAATCAATAAATCTAGCAAGCTTATTTTGCAAACTCACTTTTTTTATTATTTTTGCGCAAAACCTATCAGGATTAAGGAAGTCCAGCACAAAGAAAAAAAAACGAATTAAAAAAAAAGCCCATTGGCCTGGGATCGAACCCGGTCTGAAGAACAAAACGGAAACCATACATACGGATTACCCAATCGGTATGGCAGCACAAGGCTTTTACGGAAGGCTGTAAAGAACCCGAAGGCCCCAAGCAACGATATTTCCGAGCGAATATGCTGTACAACACTCTTGCAAGGTTATCCCAACCCGCGCATTAATGGGGAGGACAATAACCAGGATCCCAGGCCTGTAATACGGTTACGCCACGCACAGCTCGCCGAGATTGTGGATGACAAAAAATAGAGGTCTATTTGGGCGTCTTGGGTCCCTTGGGGACTCGCCATGCGCACGGGCGCATCTCTTTTATTGTGTACATGACATCAAATTAGCGAAGAAAAAAGACGCTGTTTTGGTATCATGTGAAAAGCATAAAATAAATAGAAATAAAGACGTAAGGGGGGAGAATATTGACATATTCATATTAAAATATTGCCAAAATCCACAATATTGTCTACGCTGACTAAGTAAAGCTGTATTTTACTTTAAAGGGGCAGCAGCATAGTACTGCGCATGTCTGGAGTCAGTGTTTATTGTAGGCTTTTAAGTGTCTACAAACAGTTGAACTTTTTAAAAGCTGTCAATACCTTATTAAATAATATGCAATATTATATAGAAAACTATGTTAATGGACAGTTTGTGGTCATTTTTTTTGTTTTGTTTAAAGTGTCCCACATGTACCAAAAGCTCATAAGTCAGTATTAGAATTTCACTGAAGTTCATTGTGTCAGGGCTCTAGAGCTATTGCAAATCTCTTAACCATGACACTCACCTTTTAAAGGAAAGTAAAAAAAATCAAAATTGTTGGTGGGGGTGTCTGTTGTATTTGTTTTCTTTTTAGTTTTCTTCTATTATTATTATTATTATTTTCTTTTTTAGAGGGGGAGGGGAATTCAGCTAAAAATAGCCAAGGGTCAATTCAAGCAACTAGTACAAAAGATGTTTTTTGCAGTCCTTTATTCAATATATTCAAGGTTATCATGCAATTCTGTTGTTTGACTGCATATATATATATATATATTTTCTTTCTTTTCATTACAAGTTCTATATGTGTAAGTGGTGACCATAGCTATGATTACTATTATTTAGAATATTTTTTTACCTACTAACAGAAAACAACTTGACTGCAAAACACTTACTGTAGGGCACTCGATATTAGGCATTACTTTCATGTGGACGTAAGGTTGAAATGTCAAAACCTTCATTAACCCGTGAACTACGCTTTAGCGTATTACACTTTGTGGTGATCTGATTCTATTGTTCTTTTTTGTGTTTTACTAACTATTACCGTTTAACTATCACACTTTGTTTCACGGGTTAATGAAAACCACTCTAATTACTTACAGTAATTCTTTTTTAATATTATCATTTACTTGTATAATTTAGATGAGCAATACATATTTCTTTATGGCTTTGTAGAGCTCATCTCGTTCCTCATAAATAACAAAAAAAATGAAGTTTGTTCTTATTTTGGTGCAAAGGAATCTACAGTAGTTTTCTAATCAGATAATTGTTTTTCTTTTAACACTCACCTGTTATTTCAACAGCCTTACTTGAGTTTGCTTGTCTCAGAAATAGACCTTGCTTAATAAACAAAGACATGTTACAAACTTATTTAATAATAGGTAACAACTGCAATATTGTATGAAGAGAGTGCCCCTCTCTTCCCCCTGCTATTGTTGAAATTATGCTCAATAAACTTTTACCTCTTCCCTCTCCACCAGTTAAGCATTCTATGTATGCTTCCCTGTACAAAATGCACCCCTTCAAATAGAACATTAAAGTTCACATACTTGTTTACTTCCTCAAACTCTTTGCTTTGTGTTTTTTGTTAACTTCCTAGGAACAAATTGAATACATATAATCAATAAATCTAGCAAGCTTATTTTGCAAACTCACTTTTTTTTATTATTTTTGCGCAAAACCTATCAGGATTAAGGAAGTCCAGCACAAAGAAAAAAAAACGAATTAAAAAAAAAAGCCCATTGGCCTGGGATCGAACCCGGTCTGAAGAACAAAACGGAAACCATACATACGGATTACCCAATCGGTATGGCAGCACAAGGCTTTTACGGAAGGCTGTAAAGAACCCGAAGGCCCCAAGCACCGATATTTCCGAGCGAATATGCTGTACAACACTCTTGCAAGGTTATCCCAACCCGCGCATTAATGGGGAGGACAATAACCAGGATCCCAGGCCTGTAATACGGTTACGCCACGCACAGCTCGCCGAGATTGTGGATGAAAAAAAATAGAGGTCTATTTGGGCGTCTTGGGTCCCTTGGGGACTCGCCATGCGCACGGGCGCATCTCTTTTATTGTGTACATGACATCGAATTAGCGAAGAAAAAAGACGCTGTTTTGGTATCATGTGAAAAGCATAAAATAAATAGAAATAAAGACGTAAGGGGGGAGAATATTGACATATTCATATTAAAATATTGCCAAAATCCACAATATTGTCTACGATAACTAAGTAAATCTGTATGTTACTTTAAAGGGGCAGCAGCATAGTACTGCGCATGTCTGGAGTCAGTGTTTATTGTAGGCTTTTAAGTGTCTACAAACAGTTGAACTTTTTAAAAGCTGTCAATACCTTATTAAATAATATGCAATATTATATAGAAAACTATGTTAATGGACAGTTTGTGGTCATTTTTTTTGTTTTGTTTAAAGTCTCCCACATGTACCAAAAGCTCATAAGTCAGTATTAGAATTTCACTGAAGTTCATTGTGTCAGGGCTCTAGAGCTATTGCAAATCTCTTAACCATGACACTCCCCTTTTAAAGGAAAGTAAAAAAAATCAAAATTGTTGGTGGGGGTCTCTGTTGTATTTGTTTTCTTTTTAGTTTTCTTCTATTATTATTATTATTATTATTTTCCTTTTTAGAGGGGGAGGGGAATTCAGCTAAAAATAGCCAATGGTCAATTCAAGCAACTAGTACAAAAGATGTTTTTTGCAGTCCTTTATTCAATATATTCAAGGTTATCATGCAATTCTGTTGTTTGACTGCATATATATATATATATATTTTCTTTCTTTTCATTACAAGTTCTATATGTGTAAGTGGTGACCATAGCTATGATTACTATTATTTAAAATATTTTTTTACCTACTAACAGAAAACAACTTGACTGCAAAACACTTACTGTAGGGCACTCGATATTAGGCATTACTTTCATGTGGATGTAAGGTTGAAATGTCAAAACCTTCATTAACCCGTGAACTACGCTTTAGCGTATTACACTTTGTGGTGATCTGATTCTATTGTTCTTTTTTGTGTTTTACTAACTATTACCGTTTAACTATCACACTTTGTTTCACGGGTTAATGAAAACCACTCTAATTACTTACAGTAGTTCTTTTTTAATATTATCATTTACTTGTATAATTTAGATGAGCAATACATATTTCTTTATGGCTTTGTAGGGCTCATCTCGTTCCTCATAAATAACAAACAAAATGAAGTTTGTTCTTATTTTGGTGCAAAGGAATCTACAGTAGTTTTCTAATCAGATAATTGTTTTTCTTTTAACACTCACCTGTTATTTCAACAGCCTTACTTGAGTTTGCTTGTCTCAGAAATAGACCTTGCTTAATAAACAAAGACATGTTACAAACTTATTTAATAATAGGTGACAACTGCAATATTGTATGAAGAGAGTGCCCCTCTCTTCCCCCTGCTATTGTTGAAATTATGCTCAATAAACTTTTACCTCTTCCCTCTCCACCAGTTAAGCATTCTATGTATGCTTCCCTGTACAAAATGCACCCCTTCAAATAGAATATTAAAGTTCACATACTTGTTTACTTCCTCAAACTCTTTGCTTTGTGTTTATTGTTAACTTCCTAGGAACAAATTGAATACATATAATCAATAAATCTAGCAAGCTCATTTTGCAAACTCACTTTTTTATTATTTTTGCGCAAAACCTATCAGGATTAAGGAAGTCCAGCACAAAGAAAAAAAAACGAATTAAAAAAAAAAGCCCATTGGCCTGGGATCGAACCCGGTCTGAGGAACAAAACGGAAACCATACATACGGATTACCCAATCGGTATGGCAGCACAAGGCTTTTACGGAAGGCTGTAAAGAACCCGAAGGCCCCAAGCAACGATATTTCCGAGCGAATATGCTGTACAACACTCTTGCAAGGTTATCCCAACCCGCGCATTAATGGGGAGGACAATAACCAGGATCCCAGGCCTGTAATACGGTTACGCCACGCACAGCTCGCCGAGATTGTGGATGACAAAAAATAGAGGTCTATTTGGGCGTCTTGGGTCCCTTGGGGACTCGCCATGCGCACGGGCGCATCTCTTTTATTGTGTACATGACATCGAATTAGCGAAGAAAAAAGACGCTGTTTTGGTATCATGTGAAAAGCATAAAATAAATAGAAATAAAGACGTAAGGGGGGAGAATATTGACATATTCATATTAAAATATTGCCAAAATCCACAATATTGTCTACGATAACTAAGTAAATCTGTATGTTACTTTAAAGGGGCAGCAGCATAGTACTGCGCATGTCTGGAGTCAGTGTTTATTGTAGGCTTTTAAGTGTCTACAAACAGTTGAACTTTTTAAAAGCTGTCAATACCTTATTAAATAATATGCAATATTATATAGAAAACTATGTTAATGGACAGTTTGTGGTCATTTTTTTTGTTTTGTTTAAAGTCTCCCACATGTACCAAAAGCTCATAAGTCAGTATTAGAATTTCACTGAAGTTCATTGTGTCAGGGCTCTAGAGCTATTGCAAATCTCTTAACCATGACACTCCCCTTTTAAAGGAAAGTAAAAAAAATCAAAATTGTTGGTGGGGGTCTCTGTTGTATTTGTTTTCTTTTTAGTTTTCTTCTATTATTATTATTATTATTATTTTCCTTTTTAGAGGGGGAGGGGAATTCAGCTAAAAATAGCCAATGGTCAATTCAAGCAACTAGTACAAAAGATGTTTTTTGCAGTCCTTTATTCAATATATTCAAGGTTATCATGCAATTCTGTTGTTTGACTGCATATATATATATATATATTTTCTTTCTTTTCATTACAAGTTCTATATGTGTAAGTGGTGACCATAGCTATGATTACTATTATTTAAAATATTTTTTTACCTACTAACAGAAAACAACTTGACTGCAAAACACTTACTGTAGGGCACTCGATATTAGGCATTACTTTCATGTGGATGTAAGGTTGAAATGTCAAAACCTTCATTAACCCGTGAACTACGCTTTAGCGTATTACACTTTGTGGTGATCTGATTCTATTGTTCTTTTTTGTGTTTTACTAACTATTACCGTTTAACTATCACACTTTGTTTCACGGGTTAATGAAAACCACTCTAATTACTTACAGTAGTTCTTTTTTAATATTATCATTTACTTGTATAATTTAGATGAGCAATACATATTTCTTTATGGCTTTGTAGGGCTCATCTCGTTCCTCATAAATAACAAACAAAATGAAGTTTGTTCTTATTTTGGTGCAAAGGAATCTACAGTAGTTTTCTAATCAGATAATTGTTTTTCTTTTAACACTCACCTGTTATTTCAACAGCCTTACTTGAGTTTGCTTGTCTCAGAAATAGACCTTGCTTAATAAACAAAGACATGTTACAAACTTATTTAATAATAGGTGACAACTGCAATATTGTATGAAGAGAGTGCCCCTCTCTTCCCCCTGCTATTGTTGAAATTATGCTCAATAAACTTTTACCTCTTCCCTCTCCACCAGTTAAGCATTCTATGTATGCTTCCCTGTACAAAATGCACCCCTTCAAATAGAATATTAAAGTTCACATACTTGTTTACTTCCTCAAACTCTTTGCTTTGTGTTTATTGTTAACTTCCTAGGAACAAATTGAATACATATAATCAATAAATCTAGCAAGCTCATTTTGCAAACTCACTTTTTTATTATTTTTGCGCAAAACCTATCAGGATTAAGGAAGTCCAGCACAAAGAAAAAAAAACGAATTAAAAAAAAAAGCCCATTGGCCTGGGATCGAACCCGGTCTGAGGAACAAAACGGAAACCATACATACGGATTACCCAATCGGTATGGCAGCACAAGGCTTTTACGGAAGGCTGTAAAGAACCCGAAGGCCCCAAGCAACGATATTTCCGAGCGAATATGCTGTACAACACTCTTGCAAGGTTATCCCAACCCGCGCATTAATGGGGAGGACAATAACCAGGATCCCAGGCCTGTAATACGGTTACGCCACGCACAGCTCGCCGAGATTGTGGATGACAAAAAATAGAGGTCTATTTGGGCGTCTTGGGTCCCTTGGGGACTCGCCATGCGCACGGGCGCATCTCTTTTATTGTGTACATGACATCAAATTAGCGAAGAAAAAAGACGCTGTTTTGGTATCATGTGAAAAGCATAAAATAAATAGAAATAAAGACGTAAGGGGGGAGAATATTGACATATTCATATTAAAATATTGACAAAATCCACAATATTGTCTACGCTGACTAAGTAAAGCTGTATTTTACTTTAAAGGGGCAGCAGCATAGTACTGCGCATGTCTGGAGTCAGTGTTTATTGTAGGCTTTTAAGTGTCTACAAACAGTTGAACTTTTTAAAAGCTGTCAATACCTTATTAAATAATATGCAATATTATATAGAAAACTATGTTAATGGACAGTTTGTGGTCATTTTTTTTGTTTTGTTTAAAGTCTCCCACATGTACCAAAAGCTCATAAGTCAGTATTAGAATTTCACTGAAGTTCATTGTGTCAGGGCTCTAGAGCTATTGCAAATCTCTTAACCATGACACTCCCCTTTTAAAGGAAAGTAAAAAAAATCAAAATTGTTGGTGGGGGCCTCTGTTGTATTTGTCTTCTTTTTATTTTTCTTCTATTATTATTATTATTATTTTCTTTTTTAGAGGGGGAGGGGAATTCAGCTAAAAATAGCCAATGGTCAATTCAAGCAACTAGTACAAAAGATGTTTTTTGCAGTCCTTTATTCAATATATTCAAGGTTATCATGCA
The DNA here is from genome assembly GCF_932526225.1 of Nematostella vectensis. Lineage (NCBI taxonomy): Eukaryota > Metazoa > Cnidaria > Anthozoa > Actiniaria > Edwardsiidae > Nematostella > Nematostella vectensis. The sequence continues at coordinate 672,601 of NC_064038.1, read as the reverse complement.
ATACTGTTGTTTGACTGCATATATATATTTTTTCTTTCTTTTCATTACAAGTTCTATATGTGTAAGTGGTGACCATAGCTATGATTACTATTATTTAGAAATTTTTTTACCTACTAACAGAAAACAACTTGACTGCAAAACACTTACTGTAGGGCACTCGATATTAGGCATTACTTTCATGTGGATGTAAGGTTGAAATGTCAAAACCTTCATTAACCCGTGAACTATGCTTTAGCGTATTACACTTTGTTGTGATCTGATTCTATTGTTCTTTTTTGTGTTTTACTAACTATTACCGTTTAACTATCACACTTTGTTTCACGGGTTAATGAAAACCACTCTAATTACTTACAGTAATTCTTTTTTAATATTATCATTTACTTGTATAATTTAGATGAGCAATACATATTTCTTTATGGCTTTGTAGAGCTCATCTCGTTCCTCATAAATAACAAACAAAATGAAGTTTGTTCTTATTTTGGTGCAAAGGAATCTACAGTAGTTTTCTAATCAGATAATTGTTTTTCTTTTAACACTCACCTGTTATTTCAACAGCCTTACTTGAGTTTGCTTGTCTCAGAAATAGACCTTGCTTAATAAACAAAGACATGTTACAAACTTATTTAATAATAGGTAACAACTGCAATATTGTATGAAGAGAGTGCCCCTCTCTTCCCCCTGCTATTGTTGAAATTATGCTCAATAAACTTTTACCTCTTCCCTCTCCACCAGTTAAGCATTCTATGTATGGTTCCCTGTACAAAATGCACCCCTTCAAATAGAATATTAAAGTTCACATACTTGTTTACTTCCTCAAACTCTTTGCTTTGTGTTTTTTGTTAACTTCCTAGGAACAAATTGAATACATATAATCAATAAATCTAGCAAGCTTATTTTGCAAACTCACTTTTTTTATTATTTTTGCGCAAAACCTATCAGGATTAAGGAAGTCCAGCACAAAGAAAAAAAAACGAATTAAAAAAAAAGCCCATTGGCCTGGGATCGAACCCGGTCTGAAGAACAAAACGGAAACCATACATACGGATTACCGAATCGGTATGGCAGCACAAGGCTTTTACGGAAGGCTGTAAAGAACCCGAAGGCCCCAAGCAACGATATTTCCGAGCGAATATGCTGTACAACACTCTTGCAAGGTTATCCCAACCCGCGCATTAATGGGGAGGACAATAACCAGGATCCCAGGCCTGTAATACGGTTACGCCACGCACAGCTCGCCGAGATTGTGGATGACAAAAAATAGAGGTCTATTTGGGCGTCTTGGGTCCCTTGGGGACTCGCCATGCGCACGGGCGCATCTCTTTTATTGTGTACATGACATCAAATTAGCGAAGAAAAAAGACGCTGTTTTGGTATCATGTGAAAAGCATAAAATAAATAGAAATAAAGACGTAAGGGGGGAGAATATTGACATATTCATATTAAAATATTGCCAAAATCCACAATATTGTCTACGCTGACTAAGTAAAGCTGTATTTTACTTTAAAGGGGCAGCAGCATAGTACTGCGCATGTCTGGAGTCAGTGTTTATTGTAGGCTTTTAAGTGTCTACAAACAGTTGAACTTTTTAAAAGCTGTCAATACCTTATTAAATAATATGCAATATTATATAGAAAACTATGTTAATGGACAGTTTGTGGTCATTTTTTTTGTTTTGTTTAAAGTGTCCCACATGTACCAAAAGCTCATAAGTCAGTATTAGAATTTCACTGAAGTTCATTGTGTCAGGGCTCTAGAGCTATTGCAAATCTCTTAACCATGACACTCCCCTTTTAAAGGAAAGTACAAAAAATCAAAATTGTTGGTGGGGGTGTCTGTTGTATTTGTTTTCTTTTTAGTTTTCTTCTATTATTATTATTATTATTATTTTCTTTTTTAGAGGGGGAGGGGAATTCAGCTAAAAATAGCCAAGGGTCAATTCAAGCAACTAGTACAAAAGATGTTTTTTGCAGTCCTTTATTCAATATATTCAAGGTTATCATGCAATTCTGTTGTTTGACTGCATATATATATATATATTTTCTTTCTTTTCATTACAAGTTCTATATGTGTAAGTGGTGACCATAGCTATGATTACTATTATTTAGAATATTTTTTTACCTACTAACAGAAAACAACTTGACTGCAAAACACTTACTGTAGGGCACTCGATATTAGGCATTACTTTCATGTGGACGTAAGGTTGAAATGTCAAAACCTTCATTAACCCGTGAACTACGCTTTAGCGTATTACACTTTGTGGTGATCTGATTCTATTGTTCTTTTTTGTGTTTTACTAACTATTACCGTTTAACTATCACACTTTGTTTCACGGGTTAATGAAAACCACTCTAATTACTTACAGTAATTCTTTTTTAATATTATCATTTACTTGTATAATTTAGATGAGCAATACATATTTCTTTATGGCTTTGTAGAGCTCATCTCGTTCCTCATAAAAAACAAACAAAATGAAGTTTGTTCTTATTTTGGTGCAAAGGAATCTACAGTAGTTTTCTAATCAGATAATTGTTTTTCTTTTAACACTCACCTGTTATTTCAACAGCCTTACTTGAGTTTGCTTGTCTCAGAAATAGACCTTGCTTAATAAACAAAGACATGTTACAAACTTATTTAATAATAGGTAACAACTGCAATATTGTATGAAGAGAGTGCCACTCTCTTCCCCCTGCTATTGTTGAAATTATGCTCAATAAACTTTTACCTCTTCCCTCTCCACCAGTTAAGCATTCTATGTATGCTTCCCTGTACAAAATGCACCCCTTCAAATAGAACATTAAAGTTCACATACTTGTTTACTTCCTCAAACTCTTTGCTTTGTGTTTTTTGTTAACTTCCTAGGAACAAATTGAATACATATAATCAATAAATCTAGCAAGCTTATTTTGCAAACTCACTTTTTTTATTATTTTTGCGCAAAACCTATCAGGATTAAGGAAGTCCAGCACAAAGAAAAAAAAACGAATTAAAAAAAAAAGCCCATTGGCCTGGGATCGAACCCGGTCTGAAGAACAAAACGGAAACCATACATACGGATTACCCAATCGGTATGGCAGCACAAGGCTTTTACGGAAGGCTGTAAAGAACCCGAAGGCCCCAAGCAACGATATTTCCGAGCGAATATGCTGTACAACACTCTTGCAAGGTTATCCCAACCCGCGCATTAATGGGGAGGACAATAACCAGGATCCCAGGCCTGTAATACGGTTACGCCACGCACAGCTCGCCGAGATTGTGGATGACAAAAAATAGAGGTCTATTTGGGCGTCTTGGGTCCCTTGGGGACTCGCCATGCGCACGGGCGCATCTCTTTTATTGTGTACATGACATCAAATTAGCGAAGAAAAAAGACGCTGTTTTGGTATCATGTGAAAAGCATAAAATAAATAGAAATAAAGACGTAAGGGGGGAGAATATTGACATATTCATATTAAAATATTGCCAAAATCCACAATATTGTCTACGCTGACTAAGTAAAGCTGTATTTTACTTTAAAGGGGCAGCAGCATAGTACTGCGCATGTCTGGAGTCAGTGTTTATTGTAGGCTTTTAAGTGTCTACAAACAGTTGAACTTTTTAAAAGCTGTCAATACCTTATTAAATAATATGCAATATTATATAGAAAACTATGTTAATGGACAGTTTGTGGTCATTTTTTTTGTTTTGTTTAAAGTGTCCCACATGTACCAAAAGCTCATAAGTCAGTATTAGAATTTCACTGAAGTTCATTGTGTCAGGGCTCTAGAGCTATTGCAAATCTCTTAACCATGACACTCCCCTTTTAAAGGAAAGTACAAAAAATCAAAATTGTTGGTGGGGGTGTCTGTTGTATTTGTTTTCTTTTTAGTTTTCTTCTATTATTATTATTATTATTTTCTTTTTTAGAGGGGGAGGGGAATTCAGCTAAAAATAGCCAAGGGTCAATTCAAGCAACTAGTACAAAAGATGTTTTTTGCAGTCCTTTATTCAATATATTCAAGGTTATCATGCAATTCTGTTGTTTGACTGCATATATATATATATATTTTCTTTCTTTTCATTACAAGTTCTATATGTGTAAAAGGTGACCATAGCTATGATTACTATTATTTAGAATATTTTTTTACCTACTAACAGAAAACAACTTGACTGCAAAACACTTACTGTAGGGCACTCGATATTAGGCATTACTTTCATGTGGACGTAAGGTTGAAATGTCAAAACCTTCATTAACCCGTGAACTACGCTTTAGCGTATTACACTTTGTGGTGATCTGATTCTATTGTTCTTTTTTGTGTTTTACTAACTATTACCGTTTAACTATCACACTTTGTTTCACGGGTTAATGAAAACCACTCTAATTACTTACAGTAATTCTTTTTTAATATTATCATTTACTTGTATAATTTAGATGAGCAATACATATTTCTTTATGGCTTTGTAGAGCTCATCTCGTTCCTCATAAATAACAAACAAAATGAAGTTTGTTCTTATTTTGGTGCAAAGGAATCTACAGTAGTTTTCTAATCAGATAATTGTTTTTCTTTTAACACTCACCTGTTATTTCAACAGCCTTACTTGAGTTTGCTTGTCTCAGAAATAGACCTTGCTTAATAAACAAAGACATGTTACAAACTTATTTAATAATAGGTAACAACTGCAATATTGTATGAAGAGAGTGCCCCTCTCTTCCCCTGCTATTGTTGAAATTATGCTCAATAAACTTTTACCTCTTCCCTCTCCACCAGTTAAGCATTCTATGTATGCTTCCCTGTACAAAATGCACCCCTTCAAATAGAACATTAAAGTTCACATACTTGTTTACTTCCTCAAACTCTTTGCTTTGTGTTTTTTGTTAACTTCCTAGGAACAAATTGAATACATATAATCAATAAATCTAGCAAGCTTATTTTGCAAACTCACTTTTTTTATTATTTTTGCGCAAAACCTATCAGGATTAAGGAAGTCCAGCACAAAGAAAAAAAAACGAATTAAAAAAAAAAGCCCATTGGCCTGGGATCGAACCCGGTCTGAAGAACAAAACGGAAACCATACATACGGATTACCCAATCGGTATGGCAGCACAAGGCTTTTACGGAAGGCTGTAAAGAACCCGAAGGCCCCAAGCAACGATATTTCCGAGCGAATATGCTGTACAACACTCTTGCAAGGTTATCCCAACCCGCGCATTAATGGGGAGGACAATAACCAGGATCCCAGGCCTGTAATACGGTTACGCCACGCACAGCTCGCCGAGATTGTGGATGACAAAAAATAGAGGTCTATTTGGGCGTCTTGGGTCCCTTGGGGACTCGCCATGCGCACGGGCGCATCTCTTTTATTGTGTACATGACATCAAATTAGCGAAGAAAAAAGACGCTGTTTTGGTATCATGTGAAAAGCATAAAATAAATAGAAATAAAGACGTAAAGGGGGAGAATATTGACATATTCATATTAAAATATTGACAAAATCCACAATATTGTCTACGCTGACTAAGTAAAGCTGTATTTTACTTTAAAGGGGCAGCAGCATAGTACTGCGCATGTCTGGAGTCAGTGTTTATTGTAGGCTTTTAAGTGTCTACAAACAGTTGAACTTTTTAAAAGCTGTCAATACCTTATTAAATAATATGCAATATTATATAGAAAACTATGTTAATGGACAGTTTGTGGTCATTTTTTTGGTTTTGTTTAAAGTCTCCCACATGTACCAAAAGCTCATAAGTCAGTATTAGAATTTCACTGAAGTTCATTGTGTCAGGGTTCTAGAGCTATTGCAAATCTCTTAACCATGACACTCCCCTTTTAAAGGAAAGTAAAAAAAATCAAAATTGTTGGTGGGGGTCTCTGTTGTATTTGTTTTCTTTTTAGTTTTCTTCTATTATTATTATTATTATTATTTTCTTTTTTAGAGGGGGAGGGGAATTCAGCTAAAAATAGCCAAGGGTCAATTCAAGCAACTAGTACAAAAGATGTTTTTTGCAGTCCTTTATTCAATATATTCAAGGTTATCATGCAATTCTGTTGTTTGACTGCATATATATATATTTTTTCTTTCTTTTCATTACAAGTTCTATATGTGTAAGTGGTGACCATAGCTATGATTACTATTATTTAGAATATTTTTTTACCTACTAACAGAAAACAACTTGACTGCAAAACACTTACTTTAGGGCACTCGATATTAGGCATTACTTTCATGTGGACGTAAGGTTGAAATGTCAAAACCTTCATTAATCCGTGAACTACGCTTTAGCGTATTACACTTTGTGGTGATCTGATTCTATTGTTCTTTTTTGTGTTTTACTAAATATTACCGTTTAACTATCACACTTTGTTTCATTGGTTAATGAAAACCACTCTAATTACTTACAGTAATTCTTTTTTAATATTATCATTTACTTGTATAATTTAGATGAGCAATACATATTTCTTTATGGCTTTGTAGAGCTCATCTCGTTCCTCATAAATAACAAACAAAATGAAGTTTGTTCTTATTTTGGTGCAAAGGAATCTACAGTAGTTTTCTAATCAGATAATTGTTTTTCTTTTAACACTCACCTGTTATTTCAACAGCCTTACTTGAGTTTGCTTGTCTCAGAAATAGACCTTGCTTAATAAACAAAGACATGTTACAAACTTATTTAATAATAGGTAACAACTGCAATATTGTATGAAGAGAGTGCCACTCTCTTCCCCCTGCTATTGTTGAAATTATGCTCAATAAACTTTTACCTCTTCCCTCTCCACCAGTTAAGCATTCTATGTATGCTTCCCTGTACAAAATGCACCCCTTCAAATAGAACATTAAAGTTCACATACTTGTTTACTTCCTCAAACTCTTTGCTTTGTGTTTTTTGTTAACTTCCTAGGAACAAATTGAATACATATAATCAATAAATCTAGCAAGCTTATTTTGCAAACTCACTTTTTTTATTATTTTTGCGCAAAACCTATCAGGATTAAGGAAGTCCAGCACAAAGAAAAAAAAAACGAATTAAAAAAAAAAAGCCCATTGGCCTGGGATCGAACCCGGTCTGAAGAACAAAACGGAAACCATACATACGGATTACCGAATCGGTATGGCAGCACAAGGCTTTTACGGAAGGCTGTAAAGAACCCGAAGGCCCCAAGCACCGATATTTCCGAGCGAATATGCTGTACAACACTCTTGCAAGGTTACCCAACCCGCGCATTAATGGGGAGGACAATAACCAGGATCCCAGGCCTGTAATACGGTTACGCCACGCACAGCTCGCCGAGATTGTGGATGACAAAAAATAGAGGTCTATTTGGGCGTCTTGGGTCCCTTGGGGACTCGCAATGCGCACGGGCGCATCTTTTTTATTGTGTACATGACATCAAATTAGCGAAGAAAAAAGACGCTGTTTTGGTATCATGTGAAAAGCATAAAATAAATAGAAATAAAGACGTAAGGGGGGAGAATATTGACATATTCATATTAAAATATTGACAAAATCCGCAATATTGTCTACGCTGACTAAGTAAAGCTGTATTTTACTTTAAAGGGGCAGCAGCATAGTACTGCGCATGTCTGGAGTCAGTGCTTATTGTAGGCTTTTAAGTGTCTACAAACAGTTGAACTTTTTAAAAGCTGTCAATACCTTATTAAATAATATGCAATATTATATTGAAAACTATGTTAATTGACAGTTTGTGGTCATTTGTTTTGTTTTGTTTAAAGTCTCCCACATGTACCAAAAGCTCATAAGTCAGTATTAGAATTTCACTGAAGTTCATTATGTCAGGGCTCTAGAGCTATTGCAAATCTCTTAAACATGACACTCCCCCTTTAAAGGAAAGTAAAAAAAATCAAAATTGTTGGTGGGGGTCTCTGTTGTGTTTGTTTTCTTTTTAGTTTTGTTCTATTATTCTTATTATTTTCTTTTTTAGAGGGGGAGGGGAATTCAGCTAAAAATAGCCAAGGGTCAATTCAAGCAACTAGTACAAAAGATGTTTTTTTGCAGTCCTTTATTCAATATATTCAAGGTTATCATGCAATTCTGTTGTTTGACTGCATATATAATTTTTTTTCTTTCTTTTCATTACAAGTTCTATATGTGTAAGTGGTGACCATAGCTATGATTACTATTATTTAGAATAATTTTTTTACCTACTAAAAGAAAACAACTTGACTGCAAAACACTTACTGTAGGGCACTCGATATTAGGCATTACTTTCATGTGGATGTAAGGTTGAAATGTCAAAACCTTCATTAACCCGTGAACTACGCTTTAGCGTATTACACTTTGTTGTGACCTGATTCTATTGTTCTTTTTTGTGTTTTACTAACTATTACCGTTTAACTATCACACTTTGTTTCACGGGTTAATGAAAACCACTCTAATTACTTACAGTAGTTCTTTTTTAATATTATCATTTACTTGTATAATTTAGATGAGCAATACATATTTCTTTATGGCTTTGTAGAGCTCATCTCGTTCCTCATAAATAACAAACAAAATGAAGTTTGTTCTTATTTTGGTGCAAAGGAATCTACAGTAGTTTTCTAATCAGATAATTGTTTTTCTTTTAACACTCACCTGTTATTTCAACAGCCCAACTTGAGTTTGCTTGTCTCAGAAATAGACCTTGCTTAATAAACAAAGACATGTTACAAACTTATTTAATAATAGGTAACAACTGCAATATTGTATGAAGAGAGTGCCCCTCTCTTCCCCCTGCTATTGTTGAAATTATGCTCAATAAACTTTTACCTCTTCCCTCTCCACCAGTTAAGCATTCTATGTATGCTTCCCTGTACAAAATGCATCCCTTCAAATAGAACATTAAAGTTCACATACTTGTTTACTTCCTCAAACTCTTTGCTTTGTGTTTCTTGTTAACTTCCTAGGAACAAATTGAATACATATAATCAATAAATCTAGCAAGCTTATTTTGCAAACTCACTTTTTTTATTATTTTTGCGCAAAACCTATCAGGATTAAGGAAGTCCAGCACAAAGAAAAAAAAACGAATTAAAAAAAAAAGCCCATTGACCTGGGATCGAACCCGGTCTGAAGAACAAAACGGAAACCATACATACGGATTACCCAATCGGTATGGCAGCACAAGGCTTTTACGGAAGGCAGCAAAGAACCCGAAGGCCCCAAGCACCGATATTTCCGAGCGAATATGCTGTACAACACTCTTGCAAGGTTATCCCAACCCGCGCATTAATGGGGAGGACAATAACCAGGATCCCAGGCCTGTAATACGGTTACGCCACGCACAGCTCGCCGAGATTGTGGATGACAAAAAATAGAGGTCTATTTGGGCGTCTTGGGTCCCTTGGGGACTCGCAATGCGCACGTGCGCATCTCTTTTATTGTGTACATGACATCAAATTAGCGAAGAAAAAAGACGCTGTTTTGGTATCATGTGAAAAGCATAAAATAAATAGAAATAAAGACGTAAGGGGGGAGAATATTGACATATTCATATTAAAATATTGACAAAATCCGCAATATTGTCTACGCTGACTAAGTAAAGCTGTATTTTACTTTAAAGGGGCAGCAGCATAGTACTGCGCATGTCTGGAGTCAGTGCTTATTGTAGGCTTTTAAGTGTCTACAAACAGTTGAACTTTTTAAAAGCTGTCAATACCTTATTAAATAATATGCAATATTATATTGAAAACTATGTTAATTGACAGTTTGTGGTCATTTGTTTTGTTTTGTTTAAAGTCTCTCACATGTACCAAAAGCTCATAAGTCAGTATTAGAATTTCACTGAAGTTCATTGTGTCAGTGCTCTAGAGCTATTGCAAATCTCTTAAACATGACACTCCCCCTTTAAAGGAAAGTAAAAAAAATCAAAATTGTTGGTGGGGGTCTCTGTTGTGTTTGTTTTCTTTTTAGTTTTGTTCTATTATTATTATAATTTTCTTTTTTAGAGGGGGATGGGAATTCAGCTAAAAATAGCCAAGGGTCAATTCAAGCAACTAGTACAAAAGATGTTTTTTTGCAGTCCTTTATTCAATATATTCAAGGTTATCATGCAATTCTGTTGTTTGACTGCATATATAATTTTTTTTCTTTCTTTTCATTACAAGTTCTATATGTGTAAGTGGTGACCATAGCTATGATTACTATTATTTAGAATAATTTTTTTACCTACTAAAAGAAAACAACTTGACTGCAAAACACTTACTGTAGGGCACTCGATATTAGGCATTACTTTCATGTGGATGTAAGGTTGAAATGTCAAAACCTTCATTAACCCGTGAACTACGCTTTAGCGTATTACACCTTGTTGTGATCTGATTCTATTGTTCATTTTTGTGTTTTACTAACTATTACCGTTTAACTATCACACTTTGTTTCACGGGTTAATGAAAACCACTCTAATTACTTACAGTAATTCTTTTTTAATATTATTATTTACTTGTATAATTTAGATGAGCAATACATATTTCTTCTTGGCCTTGTAGAGCTCATCTCGTTCCTCATAAATAACAAACAAAATGAAGTTTGTTCTTATTTGGTGCAAAGGAATCTACAGTAGTTTTCTAATCAGATAATTAATTTTTTTTTAACACTCACCTGTTATTTCAACAGCTCTTACTTGAGTTTGCTTGTCTCAGAAATAGACCTTGCTTAATAAACAAAGACATGTTACAAACTTATTTAATAATAGGTAACAACTGCAATATTGTATGAAGAGAGTGCCCCTCTCTTCCCCCTCTTCCCCCTGCTATTGTTGAAATTATGCTCAATATACTTTTACCTCTTCCCTCTCCACCAGTTAAGCATTCTATGTATGCTTCCCTGTACAAAATGCACCCCTTCAAATAGAACATTAAAGTTCACATACTTGTTTACTTCCTCAAACTCTTTGCTTTGTGTTTTTTGTTAACTTCCTAGGAACAAATTGAATACATATAATCAATAAATCTAGCAAGCTTATTTTGCAAACTCACTTTTTTTATTATTTTTGCGCAAAACCTATCAGGATTAAGGAAGTCCAGCACAAAGAAAAAAAAAACAATTAAAAAAAAAAAGCCCATTGGCCTGGGATCGAACCCGGTCTGAAGAACAAAACGGAAACCATACATACGGATTACCCAATCGGTATGGCAGCACAAGGCTTTTACGGAAGGCTGTAAAGAACCCGAAGGCCCCAAGCACCGATATTTCCGAGCGAATATGATGTACAACACTCTTGCAAGGTTATCCCAACCCGCGCATTAATGGGGAGGACAATAACCAGGATCCCAGGCCTGTAATACGGTTACGCCACGCACAGCTCGCCGAGATTGTGGATGACAAAAAATAGAGGTCTATTTGGGCGTCTTGGGTCCCTTGGGGACTCGCCATGCGCACGGGCGCATCTCTTTTATTGTGTACATGACATCAAATTAGCGAAGAAAAAAGACGCTGTTTTGGTATCATGTGAAAAGCATAAAATAAATAGAAATAAAGACGTAAGGGGGGAGAATATTGACATATTCATATTAAAATATTGCCAAAATCCACAATATTGTCTACGCTGACTAAGTAAAGCTGTATTTTACTTTAAAGGGGCAGCAGCATAGTACTGCGCATGTCTGGAGTCAGTGTTTATTGCAGGCTTTTAAGTGTCTACAAACAGTTGAACTTTTTAAAAGCTGTCAATACCTTATTAAATAATATGCAATATTATATAGAAAACTATGTTAATGGACAGTTTGTGGTCATTTTTTTGTTTTGTTTAAAGTCTCCCACATGTACCAAAAGCTCATAAGTCAGTATTAGAATTTCACTGAAGTTCATTGTGTCAGGGCTCTAGAGCTATTGCAAATCTCTTAACCATGACACTCTCCTTTTAAAGGAAAGTAAAAAAAATCAAAATTGTTGGTGGGGGTCTCTGTTGTATTTGTTTTCTTTTTAGTTTTCTTTTATTATTATTATTATTATTATTTTCTTTTTTAGAGGGGGAGGGGAATTCATCTAAAAATAGCCAAGGGTCAATTCAAGCAACTAGTACAAAAGATGTTTTTTGCAGTCCTTTATTCAATATATTCAAGGTTATCATGCAATTCTGTTGTTTGACTGCATATATATATATTTTTTCTTTCTTTTCATTACAAGTTCTATATGTGTAAGTGGTGACCATAGCTATGATTACTATTATTTAGAATATTTTTTTACCTACTAACAGAAAACAACTTGACTGCAAAACACTTACTGTAGGGCACTCGATATTAGGCATTACTTTCATGTGGACGTAAGGTTGAAATGTCAAAACCTTCATTAACCCGTGAACTACGCTTTAGCGTATTACACTTTGTGGTGATCTGATTCTATTGTTCTTTTTTGTGTTTTACTAACTATTACCGTTTAACTATCACACTTTGTTTCACGGGTTAATGAAAACCACTCTAACTACTTACAGTAGTTCTTTTTTAATATTATCATTTACTTGTATAATTTAGATGAGCAATACATATTTCTTTATGGCTTTGTAGAGCTCATCTCGTTCCTCATAAATAACAAACAAAATGAAGTTTGTTCTTATTTTGGTGCAAAGGAATCTACAGTAGTTTTCTAATCAGATAATTGTTTTTCTTTTAACACTCACCTGTTATTTCAACAGCCTTACTTGAGTTTGCTTGTCTCAGAAATAGACCTTGCTTAATAAACAAAGACATGTTACAAACTTATTTAATAAAAGGTAACAACTGCAATATTGTATGAAGAGAGTGCCCCTCTCTTCCCCCTGCTATTGTTGAAATTATGCTCAATAAACTTTTACCTCTTCCCTCTCCACCAGTTAAGCATTCTATGTATGCTTCCCTGTACAAAATGCACCCCTTCAAATAGAACATTAAAGTTCACATACTTGTTTACTTCCTCAAACTCTTTGCTTTGTGTTTTTTGTTAACTTCCTAGGAACAAATTGAATACATATAATCAATAAATCTAGCAAGCTTATTTTGCAAACTCACTTTTTTTATTATTTTTGCGCAAAACCTATCAGGATTAAGGAAGTCCAGCACAAAGAAAAAAAAAACAATTAAAAAAAAAAAGCCCATTGGCCTGGGATCGAACCCGGTCTGAAGAACAAAACGGAAACCATACATACGGATTACCCAATCGGTATGGCAGCACAAGGCTTTTACGGAAGGCTGTAAAGAACCCGAAGGCCCCAAGCACCGATATTTCCGAGCGAATATGATGTACAACACTCTTGCAAGGTTATCCCAACCCGCGCATTAATGGGGAGGACAATAACCAGGATCCCAGGCCTGTAATACGGTTACGCCACGCACAGCTCGCCGAGATTGTGGATGACAAAAAATAGAGGTCTATTTGGGCGTCTTGGGTCCCTTGGGGACTCGCCATGCGCACGGGCGCATCTCTTTTATTGTGTACATGACATCAAATTAGCGAAGAAAAAAGACGCTGTTTTGGTATCATGTGAAAAGCATAAAATAAATAGAAATAAAGACGTAAGGGGGGAGAATATTGACATATTCATATTAAAATATTGCCAAAATCCACAATATTGTCTACGCTGACTAAGTAAAGCTGTATTTTACTTTAAAGGGGCAGCAGCATAGTACTGCGCATGTCTGGAGTCAGTGTTTATTGCAGGCTTTTAAGTGTCTACAAACAGTTGAACTTTTTAAAAGCTGTCAATACCTTATTAAATAATATGCAATATTATATAGAAAACTATGTTAATGGACAGTTTGTGGTCATTTTTTTGTTTTGTTTAAAGTCTCCCACATGTACCAAAAGCTCATAAGTCAGTATTAGAATTTCACTGAAGTTCATTGTGTCAGGGCTCTAGAGCTATTGCAAATCTCTTAACCATGACACTCTCCTTTTAAAGGAAAGTAAAAAAAATCAAAATTGTTGGTGGGGGTCTCTGTTGTATTTGTTTTCTTTTTAGTTTTCTTTTATTATTATTATTATTATTATTTTCTTTTTTAGAGGGGGAGGGGAATTCATCTAAAAATAGCCAAGGGTCAATTCAAGCAACTAGTACAAAAGATGTTTTTTGCAGTCCTTTATTCAATATATTCAAGGTTATCATGCAATTCTGTTGTTTGACTGCATATATATATATTTTTTCTTTCTTTTCATTACAAGTTCTATATGTGTAAGTGGTGACCATAGCTATGATTACTATTATTTAGAATATTTTTTTACCTACTAACAGAAAACAACTTGACTGCAAAACACTTACTGTAGGGCACTCGATATTAGGCATTACTTTCATGTGGACGTAAGGTTGAAATGTCAAAACCTTCATTAACCCGTGAACTACGCTTTAGCGTATTACACTTTGTGGTGATCTGATTCTATTGTTCTTTTTTGTGTTTTACTAACTATTACCGTTTAACTATCACACTTTGTTTCACGGGTTAATGAAAACCACTCTAACTACTTACAGTAGTTCTTTTTTAATATTATCATTTACTTGTATAATTTAGATGAGCAATACATATTTCTTTATGGCTTTGTAGAGCTCATCTCGTTCCTCATAAATAACAAACAAAATGAAGTTTGTTCTTATTTTGGTGCAAAGGAATCTACAGTAGTTTTCTAATCAGATAATTGTTTTTCTTTTAACACTCACCTGTTATTTCAACAGCCTTACTTGAGTTTGCTTGTCTCAGAAATAGACCTTGCTTAATAAACAAAGACATGTTACAAACTTATTTAATAAAAGGTAACAACTGCAATATTGTATGAAGAGAGTGCCCCTCTCTTCCCCCTGCTATTGTTGAAATTATGCTCAATAAACTTTTACCTCTTCCCTCTCCACCAGTTAAGCATTCTATGTATGCTTCCCTGTACAAAATGCACCCCTTCAAATAGAACATTAAAGTTCACATACTTGTTTACTTCCTCAAACTCTTTGCTTTGTGTTTTTTGTTAACTTCCTAGGAACAAATTGAATACATATAATCAATAAATCTAGCAAGCTTATTTTGCAAACTCACTTTTTTTATTATTTTTGCGCAAAACCTATCAGGATTAAGGAAGTCCAGCACAAAGAAAAAAAACCAATTAAAAAAAAAAAAGCCCATTGGCCTGGGATCGAACCCGGTCTGAAGAACAAAACGGAAACCATACATACGGATTACCCAATCGGTATGGCAGCACAAGGCTTTTACGGAAGGCTGTAAAGAACCCGAAGGCCCCAAGCACCGATATTTCCGAGCGAATATGATGTACAACACTCTTGCAAGGTTATCCCAACCCGCGCATTAATGGGGAGGACAATAACCAGGATCCCAGGCCTGTAATACGGTTACGCCACGCACAGCTCGCCGAGATTGTGGATGACAAAAAATAGAGGTCTATTTGGGCGTCTTGGGTCCCTTGGGGACTCGCCATGCGCACGGGCGCATCTCTTTTATTGTGTACATGACATCAAATTAGCGAAGAAAAAAGACGCTGTTTTGGTATCATATGAAAAGCATAAAATAAATAGAAATAAAGACGTAAGGGGAAAGAATATTGACATATTCATATTAAAATACTGCCAAAATCCACAATATTGTCTACGCTGACTAAGTAAAGCTGTATTTTACTTTAAAGGGGCAGCAGCATAGTACTGCGAATGTCTGGAGTCAGTGTTTATTGTAGGCTTTTAAGTGTCTACAAACAGTTGAACTTTTTAAAAGCTGTCAATACCTTATTAAATAATATGCAATATTATATAGAAAACTATGTTAATGGACAGTTTGTGGTCATTTTTTTTTGTTTTGTTTAAAGTCTCCCACATGTACCAAAAGCTCATAAGTCAGTATTAGAATTTCACTGAAGTTCATTGTGTCAGGGCTCTAGAGCTATTGCAAATCTCTTAACCATGACACTCCCCTTTTAAAGGAAAGTAAAAAAAAATCAAAATTGTTGGTGGGGGTCTCTGTTGTATTTGTTTTCTTTTTAGTTTTCTTCTATTATTATTATTATTATTATTTTCTTTTTTAGAGGGGGAGGGGAATTCAGCTAAAAATAGCCAAGGGTCAATTCAAGCAACTAGTACAAAAGATGTTTTTTGCAGTCCTTTATTCAATATATTCAAGGTTATCATGCAATTCTGTTGTTTGACTGCATATATATATGACCTCGTGTGGGTCAAGACTACAAATCCTGGCCTGATGTTATCGGTAAGCACGGTGTTGGAAAGATGAACTCGAATGGCCTCATGCTCCTTGAGTTTTGCACTCGGTTGCAGCTAAGTGTCATGGGTACAATGTTTCAATTAAAGGATAGCTTGAAGAACACGTGGCAACACCTCCGCTCTAAGCACTGGCACCAAGTCGATCATGTGCTAGCCAATCAAGCTGCTAAGCCTTTTATTAAAGTAACCAAAGTCAATCAAGCTGCCGACTGTTTCACGGACCACAAGCTTTTAGTGTCTAATTGTGCTTTTCCATTGAAGCGCAAGAAGAATATCTCAAGACCCCCGAAAAAGCTAGACACTCGTCTCAATGACGATAAGAAAGTGAAGCTCGTTCAGTTTTTAGATGAGAAAATTCCTGCTTGTAAGAACGATTTCGAAGATCTGCAAGATATTCTTCAACAAGCTGCAAACCATGTTTTCGAAAGGAAAAAGAGGATCCAAAATGACTGGTTTGATGACCAAGATGAGGAAATTCGAAACTTACTTCAAAACAAAAGCCTTGACAGGCACTCGTTAAGAACACGTATCAGACAAATCAAGGATGCATGGTTTCAAAAGAAAGCTGAAGAAGCTGAGCATTTTTCTCAAACAAAAAATCCAAGAGAGTTCTATGCTACCTTGAATGCAGTCTATGGCCCAAGATCAAGAAATTCTCATCCTGTTCGCTCTAAAGAAGGCACTCTTTTGGCTGATTCCATAGAAGTCAAAGGTAGATGGGTGGAGCACTTTAGTGATTTGCTAAATCTCCCGAGTGATGTTGACTTAAAAATCGTGGACGAACTTGACCAATTACCAATCATGCAGTCTATGGATGATCCTGTTACAGACCAGGAGCTGGAAAAAGCCATTTCAAACACCAAACTTGGGAAGAGCCCTGGTTTTGATGGTGTCCTTCCAGAAGTCATTGTTTATGGTGGTCGCTGCCTGAGAGCTTTTCTTCTCATCCTCTTTAACATCATCTGGGCGTCTGAAATCATTCCTCAAGTGTGGAAAGATGCAATTATCACCATTTTATTTAAGAAGGGCGACAGAAGCGAATGTGGAAACTACAGGGGAATATCACTACTAAGCGTCGTGGGGAAAATATTCGCAGATATCATCTTGCAAAGACTACAGCTGCTTGCGGAATTTATATATCCCCAGTCCCAGTCAGGGTACCGAGCTGGTAGGGGCACTATTGATGGCATATTCACTCTTCGTCAGCTTATGGAAAAGACCAGAGAGCAACGTAACAACATGTATATAGTCTTTGTAGACTTTGTGAAAGCCTTCGACACTGTCAATCGTGAACTTCTCTTTTCGATCCTTGGCAAACTAGGATGCCCACCAAAGTTCATAAGTATAATAAAGAAGCTATATTCTGATGTTCATGCTAGGCTAATTGTAGACGGAGAGCTAACTCGAGCATTTGAATACAACTGTGGCGTCAAGCAAGGATGTAAGTTAGCACCAACTCTATTTGGCATCTACGCTGCTGTCCTGCTCTGGTTGGCCTTTAATAAAATTGAACACACCTGCAGCATCAAGATAAGATTCCGATTTGATGGTAATCTCTTCGATCTTCGCAGGCTCAAAGCAAAAACAAAAGTCCTTACGGAATTCATCAGGGAGGCACAGTACGCTGACGATATCGCCTTATTTAGCGATACCCCAGAGGGTCTGCAGTCTTTACTTACATCGTACAATGAACTTGCTAAGAGAATGGGGATGCGCATTAACACTAAAAAGACGGAGACTATGTGTATTGGTAATACTGCCGACTTTTATGTTGATGGCATTAAGCTGGTCAATGTTACTCACTTTAAATACCTTGGTAGTATCCTGTCAAGTGACTGCTCAATGAGAGCGGAGCTCACATCTCGTATACAAGCTGTATCATGTGCTTATGGTCGCCTTCGAAAGAGAGTTTTCGACTCACGTGATCTCACTGTACCAACCAAGATCGCTGTTTATAATCAATGTCTAATGCCTCTCTTATTGTACGGTAGTGAGACATGGACTGTATATCAGCATGAAGTTAGAGAACTTCGTACTCTGCAACAACGCCATCTACGCCTAATCCTCAAGATCAAGTGGGATGACTATATAAGCAATGAAGACATCCTCCGTCGCGCAAACGTAGATGATATTGAAACAAAATTAGCTAGAAATCGTCTCCGCTGGCTTGGTCACCTCTGCCGAATGGACGATGACAGAGTGCCTAAGCAGCTGTTATTTTCGGAGCTAGAACACGGGTCTCGCCCAGTTGGTCGTCCTAAACTAAGATTCAAGGACATTTTGAAAAAAGACCTCAAAATTGGATGCGTCCTTGAAGCGTGGAACTATCATGTACATAATAGAAAGGAATGGAGGGCGATCACAAATAACATCTGCACGTCATACGACAAAAGAAGATATGAAACATATTTAAAACAAAGGGAAGCTCGCCGTAAAAGGGCGGAGAACAGTTAAATACAAACTGTGTTATACCCGTTCGCGGGTGCAGGCGCTTATATATATTATATTATATATATATATTTTTTCTTTCTTTTCATTACAAGTTCTATATGTGTAAGTGGTGACCATAGCTATGATTACTATTATTTAGAATATTTTTTTACCTACTAACAGAAAACAACTTGACTGCAAAACACTTACTGTAGGGCACTCGATATTAGGCATTACTTTCATGTGGACGTAAGGTTGAAATGTCAAAACCTTCATTAACCCGTGAACTACGCTTTAGCGTATTACACTTTGTGGTGATCTGATTCTATTGTTCTTTTTTGTGTTTTACTAACTATTACCGTTTAACTATCACACTTTGTTTCACGGGTTAATGAAAACCACTCTAATTACTTACAGTAGTTCTTTTTTAATATTATCATTTACTTGTATAATTTAGATGAGCAATACATATTTCTTTATGGCTTTGTAGAGCTCATCTCGTTCCTCATAAATAACAAACAAAATGAAGTTTGTTCTTATTTTGGTGCAAAGGAATCTACAGTAGTTTTCTAATCAGATAATTGTTTTTCTTTTAACACTCACCTGTTATTTCAACAGCCTTACTTGAGTTTGCTTGTCTCAGAAATAGACCTTGCTTAATAAACAAAGACATGTTACAAACTTATTTAATAATAGGTAACAACTGCAATATTGTATGAAGAGAGTGCCCCTCTCTTCCCCCTGCTATTGTTGAAATTATGCTCAATAAACTTTTACCTCTTCCCTCTCCACCAGTTAAGCATTCTATGTATGCTTCCCTGTACAAAATGCACCCCTTCAAATAGAACATTAAAGTTCACATACTTGTTTACTTCCTCAAACTCTTTGCTTTGTGTTTTTTGTTAACTTCCTAGGAACAAATTGAATACATATAATCAATAAATCTAGCAAGCTTATTTTGCAAACTCACTTTTTTTTATTATTTTTGCGCAAAACCTATCAGGATTAAGGAAGTCCAGCACAAAGAAAAAAAAACGAATTAAAAAAAAAAAGCCCATTGGCCTGGGATCGAACCCGGTCTGAAGAACAAAACGGAAACCATACATACGGATTACCCAATCGGTATGGCAGCACAAGGCTTTTACGGAAGGCTGTAAAGAACCCGAAGGCCCCAAGCACCGATATTTCCGAGCGAATATGCTGTACAACACTCTTGCAAGGTTATCCCAACCCGCGCATTAATGGGGAGGACAATAACCAGGATCCCAGGCCTGTAATACGGTTACGCCACGCACAGCTCGCCGAGATTGTAGATGACAAAAAATAGAGGTCTATTTGGGCGTTTTGGGTCCCTTGGGGACTCGCCATGCGCACTGGCGCATCTCTTTTATTGTGTACATGACATCAAATTAGCGAAGAAAAATGACGCTGTTTTGGTATCATGTGAAAAGCATAAAATAAATAGAAATAAAGACGTAAGGGGGGAGAATATTGACATATTCATATTAAAATATTGCCAAAATCCACAACATTGTCTACGCTGACTAAGTAAAGCTGTATTTTACTTTAAAGGGGCAGCAGCATAGTACTGCGCATGTCTGGAGTCAGTGTTTATTGTAGGCTTTTAAGTGTCTACAAACAGTTGAACTTTTTAAAAGCTGTCAATACCTTATTAAATAATATGCAATATTATATAGAAAACTATGTTAATGGACAGTTTGTGGTCATTTTTTTTTGTTTTGTTTAAAGTCTCCCACATGTACCAAAAGCTCATAAGTCAGTATTAGAATTTCACTGAAGTTCATTGTGTCAGGGCTCTAGAGCTATTGCAAATCTCTTAACCATGACACGCCCCTTTTAAAGGAAAGTAAAAAAAAATCAAAATTGTTGGTGGGGGTCTCTGTTGTATTTGTTTTCTTTTTAGTTTTCTTCTATTATTATTATTATTATTATTATTATTATTATTATTATTATTTTCTTTTTTAGAGGGGGAGGGGAATTCAGCTAAAAATAGCCAAGGGTCAATTCAAGCAACTAGTACAAAAGATGTTTTTTGCAGTCCTTTATTCAATATATTCAAGGTTATCATGCAATTCTGTTGTTTGACTGCATATATATATATTTTTTCTTTCTTTTCATTACAAGTTCTATATGTGTAAGTGGTGACCATAGCTATGATTACTATTATTTAGAATATTTTTTTACCTACTAACAGAAAACAACTTGACTGCAAAACACTTACTGTAGGGCACTCGATATTAGGCATTACTTTCATGTGGACGTAAGGTTGAAATGTCAAAACCTTCATTAACCCGTGAACTACGCTTTAGCGTATTACACTTTGTGGTGATCTGATTATATTGTTCTTTTTTGTGTTTTACTAACTATTACCGTTTAACTATCACACTTTGTTTCACGGGTTAATGAAAACCACTCTAATTACTTACAGTAGTTCTTTTTTAATATTATCATTTACTTGTATAATTTAGATGAGCAATACATATTTCTTTATGGCTTTGTAGAGCTCATCTCGTTCCTCATAAATAACAAACAAAATGAAGTTTGTTCTTATTTTGGTGCAAAGGAATCTACAGTAGTTTTCTAATCAGATAATTGTTTTTCTTTTAACACTCACCTGTTATTTCAACAGCCTTACTTGAGTTTGCTTGTCTCAGAAATAGACCTTGCTTAATAAACAAAGACATGTTACAAACTTATTTAATAATAGGTAACAACTGCAATATTGTATGAAGAGAGTGCCCCTCTCTTCCCCCTGCTATTGTTGAAATTATGCTCAATAAACTTTTACCTCTTCCCTCTCCACCAGTTAAGCATTCTATGTATGCTTCCCTGTACAAAATGCACCCCTTCAAATAGAACATTAAAGTTCACATACTTGTTTACTTCCTCAAACTCTTTGCTTTGTGTTTTTTGTTAACTTCCTAGGAACAAATTGAATACATATAATCAATAAATCTAGCAAGCTTATTTTGCAAACTCACTTTTTTTATTATTTTTGCGCAAAACCTATCAGGATTAAGGAAGTCCAGCACAAAGAAAAAAAAACGAATTAAAAAAAAAAGCCCATTGGCCTGGGATCGAACCCGGTCTGAAGAACAAAACGGAAACCATACATACGGATTACCCAATCGGTATGGCAGCACAAGGCTTTTACGGAAGGCTGTAAAGAACCCGAAGGCCCCAAGCACCGATATTTCCGAGCGAATATGCTGTACAACACTCTTGCAAGGTTATCCCAACCCGCGCATTAATGGGGAGGACAATAACCAGGATCCCAGGCCTGTAATACGGTTACGCCACGCACAGCTCGCCGAGATTGTAGATGACAAAAAATAGAGGTCTATTTGGGCGTCTTGGGTCCCTTGGGGACTCGCCATGCGCACGGGCGCATCTCTTTTATTGTGTACATGACATCAAATTAGCGAAGAAAAATGACGCTGTTTTGGTATCATGTGAAAAGCATAAAATAAATAGAAATAAAGACGTAAGGGGGGAGAATATTGACATATTCATATTAAAATATTGCCAAAATCCACAACATTGTCTACGCTGACTAAGTAAAGCTGTATTTTACTTTAAAGGGGCAGCAGCATAGTACTGCGCATGTCTGGAGTCAGTGTTTATTGTAGGCTTTTAAGTGTCTACAAACAGTTGAACTTTTTAAAAGCTGTCAATACCTTATTAAATAATATGCAATATTATATAGAAAACTATGTTAATGGACAGTTTGTGGTCATTTTTTTTGTTTTGTTTAAAGTCTCCCACATGTACCAAAAGCTCATAAGTCAGTATTAGAATTTCACTGAAGTTCATTGTGTCAGGGCTCTAGAGCTATTGCAAATCTCTTAACCATGACACTCCCCTTTTAAAGGAAAGTAAAAAAAAATCAAAATTGTTGGTGGGGGTCTCTGTTGTATTTGTTTTCTTTTTAGTTTTCTTCTATTATTATTATTATTATTATTATTATTATTATTATTATTATTATTATTATTTTCTTTTTTAGAGGGGGAGGAGAATTCAGCTAAAAATAGCCAAGGGTCAATTCAAGCAACTAGTACAAAAGATGTTTTTTGCAGTCCTTTATTCAATATATTCAAGGTTATCATGCAATTCTGTTGTTTGACTGCATATATATATATTTTTTCTTTCTTTTCATTACAAGTTCTATATGTGTAAGTGGTGACCATAGCTATGATTACTATTATTTAGAATATTTTTTTACCTACTAACACAAAACAACTTGACTGCAAAACACTTACTGTAGGGCACTCGATATTAGGCATTACTTTCATGTGGATGTAAGGTTGAAATGTCAAAACCTTCATTAACCCGTGAACTACGCTTTAGCGTATTACACTTTGTGGTGATCTGATTCTATTGTTCTTTTTTGTGTTTTACTAACTATTACCGTTTAACTATCACACTTTGTTTCACGGGTTAATGAAAACCACTCTAATTACTTACAGTAGTTCTTTTTTAATATTATCATTTACTTGTATAATTTAGATGAGCAATACATATTTCTTTATGGCTTTGTAGAGCTCATCTCGTTCCTCATAAATAACAAACAAAATGAAGTTTGTTCTTATTTTGGTGCAAAGGAATCTACAGTAGTTTTCTAATCAGATAATTGTTTTTCTTTTAACACTCACCTGTTATTTCAACAGCCTTACTTGAGTTTGCTTGTCTCAGAAATAGACCTTGCTTAATAAACAAAGACATGTTACAAACTTATTTAATAATAGGTAACAACTGCAATATTGTATGAAGAGAGTGCCCCTCTCTTCCCCCTGCTATTGTTGAAATTATGCTCAATAAACTTTTACCTCTTCCCTCTCCACCAGTTAAGCATTCTATGTATGCTTCCCTGTACAAAATGCACCCCTTCAAATAGAACATTAAAGTTCACATGCTTGTTTACTTCCTCAAACTCTTTGCTTTGTGTTTTTTGTTAACTTCCTAGGAACAAATTGAATACATATAATCAATAAATCTAGCAAGCTTATTTTGCAAACTCACTTTTTTTATTATTTTTGTGCAAAACCTATCAGGATTAAGGAAATCCAGCACAAAGAAAAAAAACCAATTAAAAAAAAAAAAGCCCATTGGCCTGGGATCGAACCCGGTCTGAAGAACAAAACGGAAACCATACATACGGATTACCCAATCGGTATGGCAGCACAAGGCTTTTACGGAAGGCTGTAAAGAACTAGAAGGCCCCAAGCACCGATATTTCCGAGCGAATATTATGTGCAACACTCTTGCAAGGTTATCCCAACCCGCGCATTAATGGGGAGGACAATAACCAGGATCCCAGGCCTGTAATACGGTTACGCCACGCACAGCTCGCCGAGATTGTGGATGACAAAAAATAGAGGTCTATTTGGGCGTCTTGGGTCCCTTGGGGACTCGCCATGCGCACGGGCGCATCTCTTTTATTGTGTACATGACATCAAATTAGCGAAGAAAAAAGACGCTGTTTTGGTATCATGTGAAAAGCATAAAATAAATAGAAATAAAGACGTAAGGGGGGAGAATATTGACATATTCATATTAAAATATTGCCAAAATCCACAATATTGTCTACGCTGACTAAGTAAAGCTGTATTTTACTTTAAAGAGGCAGCAGCATAGTACTGCGCATGTCTGGAGTCAGTGTTTATTGCAGGCTTTTAAGTGTCTACAAACAGTTGAACTTTTTAAAAGCTGTCAATACCTTATTAAATAATATGCAATATTATATAGAAAACTATGTTAATGGACAGTTTGTGGTCATTTTTTTTGTTTTGTTTAAAGTCTCCCACATGTACCAAAAGCTCATAAGTCAGTATTAGAATTTCACTGAAGTTCATTGTGTCAGGGCTCTAGAGCTATTGCAAATCTCTTAACCATGACACTCTCCTTTTAAAGGAAAGTAAAAAAAATCAAAATTGTTTGTGGGGGTCTCTGTTGTATTTGTTTTCTTTTTAGTTTTCTTCTATTATTATTATTATTATTATTTTCTTTTTTAGAGGGGGAGGGGAATTCAGCTAAAAATAGCCAAGGGTCAATTCAAGCAACTAGTACAAAAGATGTTTTTTGCAGTCCTTTATTCAATATATTCAAGGTTATCATGCAATTCTGTTGTTTGACTGCATATATATATATTTTTTCTTTCTTTTCATTACAAGTTCTATATGTGTAAGTGGTGACCATAGCTATGATTACTATTATTTAGAATATTTTTTTACCTACTAACAGAAAACAACTTGACTGCAAAACACTTACTGTAGGGCACTCGATATTAGGCATTACTTTCATGTGGACGTAAGGTTGAAATGTCAAAACCTTCATTAACCCGTGAACTACGCTTTAGCGTATTACACTTTGTGGTGATCTGATTCTATTGTTCTTTTTTGTGTTTTACTAACTATTACCGTTTAACTATCACACTTTGTTTCACGGGTTAATGAAAACCACTCTAACTACTTACAGTAGTTCTTTTTTAATATTATCATTTACTTTTATAATTTAGATGAGCAATACATATTTCTTTATGGCTTTGTAGAGCTCATCTCGTTCCTCATAAATAACAAACAAAATGAAGTTTGTTCTTATTTTGGTGCAAAGGAATCTACAGTAGTTTTCTAATCAGATAATTGTTTTTCTTTTAACACTCACCTGTTATTTCAACAGCCTTACTTGAGTTTGCTTGTCTCAGAAATAGACCTTGCTTAATAAACAAAGACATGTTACAAACTTATTTAATAATAGGTAACAACTGCAATATTGTGTGAAGAGAGTGCCCCTCTCTTCCCCTTGCTATTGTTGAAATTATGCTCAATAAACTTTTACCTCTTCCCTCTCCACCAGTTAAGCATTCTATGTATGCTTCCCTGTACAAAATGCACCCCTTCAAATAGAACATTAAAGTTCACATACTTGTTTACTTCCTCAAACTCTTTGCTTTGTGTTTTTTGTTAACTTCCTAGGAACAAATTGAATACATATAATCAATAAATCTAGCAAGCTTATTTTGCAAACTCACTTTTTTTTATTATTTTTGCGCAAAACCTATCAGGATTAAGGAAGTCCAGCACAAAGAAAAAAAAACGAATTAAAAAAATAAGCCCATTGGCCTGGGATCGAACCCGGTCTGAAGAACAAAACGGAAACCATACATACGGATTACCCAATCGGTATGGCAGCACAAGGCTTTTACGGAAGGCTGTAAAGAACCCGAAGGCCCCAAGCACCGATATTTCCGAGCGAATATGCTGTACAACACTCTTGCAAGGTTATCCCAACCCGCGCATTAATGGGGAGGATAATAACCAGGATCCCAGGCCTGTAATACGGTTACGCCACGCACAGCTCGCCGAGATTGTGGATGACAAAAAATAGAGGTCTATTTGGGCGTCTTGGGTCCCTTGGGGACTCGCCATGCGCACGGGCGCATCTCTTTTATTGTGTACATGACATCAAATTAGCGAAGAAAAAAGACGCTGTTTTGGTATCATGTGAAAAGCATAAAATAAATAGAAATAAAGACGTAAGGGGGGAGAATATTGACATATTCATATTAAAATATTGACAAAATCCACAATATTGTCTACGCTGACTAAGTAAAGCTGTATTTTACTTTAAAGGGGCAGCAGCATAGTACTGCGCATGTCTGGAGTCAGTGTTTATTGTAGGCTTTTAAGTGTCTACAAACAGTTGAACTTTTTAAAAGCTGTCAATACCTTATTAAATAATATGCAATATTATATAGAAAACTATGTTAATGGACAGTTTGTGGTCATTTTTTTTGTTTTGTTTAGAGTCTCCCACATGTACCAAAAGCTCATAAGTCAGTATTAGAATTTCACTGAAGTTCATTGTGTCAGGGCTCTAGAGCTATTGCAAATCTCTTAACCATGACACTCCCCTTTTAAAGGAAAGTAAAAAAAAATCAAAATTGTTGGTGGGGGTCTCTGTTGTATTTGTTTTCTTTTTAGTTTTCTTCTATTATTATTATTATTTTTATTATTATTATTTTCTTTTTTAGAGGGGGAGGGGAATTCAGCTAAAAATAGCCAAGGGTCAATTCAAGCAACTAGTACAAAAGATGTTTTTTGCAGTCCTTTATTCAATATATTCAAGGTTATCATGCAATTCTGTTGTTTGACTGCATATATATATATATATATTTTCTTTCTTTTCATTACAAGTTCTATATGTGTATGTGGTGACCATAGCTATGATTACTATTATTTAGAATATTTTTTTACCTACTAACAGAAAACAACTTGACTGCAAAACACTTACTGTAGGGCACTCGATATTAGGCATTACTTTCATGTGGACGTAAGGTTGAAATGTCAAAACCTTCATTAACCCGTTAACTACGCTTTAGCGTATTACACTTTGTGATGATCTGATTCTATTGTTCTTTTTTGTGTTTTACTAACTATTACTGTTTAACTATCACACTTTGTTTCACGGGTTAATGAAAACAACTCTAATTACTTACAGTAGTTCTTTTTTAATATTATCATTTACTTGTATAATTTAGATGAGCAATACATATTTCTTTATGGCTTTGTAGAGCTCATCTCGTTCCTCATAAATAACAAACAAAATGAAGTTTGTTCTTATTTTGGTGCAAAGGAATCTACAGTAGTTTTCTAATCAGATAATTGTTTTTCTTTTAACACTCACCTGTTATTTCAACAGCCTTACTTGAGTTTGCTTGTCTCAGAAATAGACCTTGCTTAATAAACAAAGACATGTTACAAACTTATTTAATAATAGGTAACAACTGCAATATTGTATGAAGAGAGTGCCCCTCTCTTCCCCCTGCTATTGTTGAAATTATGCTCAATAAACTTTTACCTCTTCCCTCTCCACCAGTTAAGCATTCTATGTATGCTTCCCTGTACAAAATGCACCCCTTCAAATAGAACATTAAAGTTCACATACTTGTTTACTTCCTCAAACTCTTTGCTTTGTGTTTTTTGTTAACTTCCTAGGAACAAATTGAATACATATAATCAATAAATCTAGCAAGCTTATTTTGCAAACTCACTTTTTTTATTATTTTTGCGCAAAACCTATCAGGATTAAGGAAGTCCAGCACAAAAAAAAAAAAACGAATTAAAAAAAAAAGCCCATTGGCCTGGGATCGAACCCGGTCTGAAGAACAAAACGGAAACCATACATACGGATTACCCAATCGGTATGGCAGCACAAGGCTTTTACGGAAGGCTGTAAAGAACCCGAAGGCCCCAAGCACCGATATTTCCGAGCGAATATGCTGTACAACACTCTTGCAAGGTTATCCCAACCCGCGCATTAATGGGGAGGACAATAACCAGGATTCCAGGCCTGTAATACGGTTACGCCACGCACAGCTCGCCGAGATTGTGGATGACAAAAAAAAGAGGTCTATTTGGGCGTCTTGGGTCCCTTGGGGACTCGCCATGCGCACGGGCGCATCTCTTTTATTGTGTACATGACATCAAATTAGCGAAGAAAAAAGACGCTGTTTTGGTATCATGTGAAAAGCATAAAATAAATAGAAATAAAGACGTAAGGGGGGAGAATATTGACATATTCATATTAAAATATTGCCAAAACCACAATATTGTCTACGCTGACTAAGTAAAGCTGTATTTTACTTTAAAGGGGCAGCAGCATAGTACTGCGCATGTCTGGAGTCAGTGTTTATTGTAGGCTTTTAAGTGTCTACAAACAGTTGAACTTTTTAAAAGCTGTCAATACCTTATTAAATAATATGCAATATTATATAGAAAACTATGTTAATGGACAGTTTGTGGTCATTTTTTTTGTTTTGTTTAAAGTCTCCCACATGTACCAAAAGCTCATAAGTCAGTATTAGAATTTCACTGAAGTTCATTGTGTCAGGGCTCTAGAGCTATTGCAAATCTCTTAACCATGACACTCCCCTTTTAAAGGAAAGTAAAAAAAAATCAAAATTGTTGGTGGGGGTCTCTGTTGTATTTGTTTTCTTTTTAGTTTTCTTCTATTATTATTATTATTATTATTATTATTTTCTTTTTTAGAGGGGGAGGGGAATTCAGCTAAAAATAGCCAAGGGTCAATTCAAGCAACTAGTACAAAAGATGTTTTTTGCAGTCCTTTATTCAATATATTCAAGGTTATCATGCAATTCTGTTGTTTGACTGCATATATATATATATTTTTTCTTTCTTTTCATTACAAGTTCTATATGTGTATGTGGTGACCATAGCTATGATTACTATTATTTAGAATATTTTTTTACCTACTAACAGAAAACAACTTGACTGCAAAACACTTACTGTAGGGCACTCGATATTAGGCATTACTTTCATGTGGACGTAAGGTTGAAATGTCAAAACCTTCATTAACCCGTGAACTACGCTTTAGCGTATTACACTTTGTGGTGATCTGATTCTATTGTTCTTTTTTGTGTTTTACTAACTATTACCGTTTAACTATCACACTTTGTTTCACGGGTTAATGAAAACCACTCTAATTACTTACAGTAGTTCTTTTTTAATATTATCATTTACTTGTATAATTTAGATGAGCAATACATATTTCTTTATGGCTTTGTAGAGCTCATCTCGTTCCTCATAAATAACAAACAAAATGAAGTTTGTTCTTATTTTGGTGCAAAGGAATCTACAGTAGTTTTCTAATCAGATAATTGTTTTTCTTTTAACACTCACCTGTTATTTCAACAGCCTTACTTGAGTTTGCTCGTCTCAGAAATAGACCTTGCTTAATAAACAAAGACATGTTACAAACTTATTTAATAATAGGTAACAACTGCAATACTGTATGAAGAGAGTGCCCCTCTCTTCCCCCTGCTATTGTTGAAATTATGCTCAATAAACTTTTACCTCTTCCCTCTCCACCAGTTAAGCATTCTATGTATGCTTCCCTGTACAAAATGCACCCCTTCAAATAGAACATTAAAGTTCACATACTTGTTTACTTCCTCAAACTCTTTGCTTTGTGTTTTTTGTTAACTTCCTAGGAACAAATTGAATACATATAATCAATAAATCTAGCAAGCTTATTTTGCAAACTCACTTTTTTTATTATTTTTGTGCAAAACCTATCAGGATTAAGGAAGTCCAGCACAAAGAAAAAAAAAAACGAATTAAAAAAAAAAGCCCATTGGCCTGGGATCGAACCCGGTCTGAAGAACAAAACGGAAACCATACATACGGATTACCCAATCGGTATGGCAGCACAAGGCTTTTACGGAAGGCTGTAAAGAACCCGAAGGCCCCAAGCACCGATATTTCCGAGCGAATATGCTGTACAACACTCTTGCAAGGTTATCCCAACCCGCGCATTAATGGGGAGGACAATAACCAGGATCCCAGGCCTGTAATACGGTTACGCCACGCACAGCTCGCCGAGATTGTGGATGACAAAAAATAGAGGTCTATTTGGGCGTTTTGGGTCCCTTGGGGACTCGCCATGCGCACTGGCGCATCTCTTTTATTGTGTACATGACATCAAATTAGCGAAGAAAAATGACGCTGTTTTGGTATCATGTGAAAAGCATAAAATAAATAGAAATAAAGACGTAAGGGGGGAGAATATTGACATATTCATATTAAAATATTGCCAAAATCCACAACATTGTCTACGCTGACTAAGTAAAGCTGTATTTTACTTTAAAGGGGCAGCAGCATAGTACTGCGCATGTCTGGAGTCAGTGTTTATTGTAGGCTTTTAAGTGTCTACAAACAGTTGAACTTTTTAAAAGCTGTCAATACCTTATTAAATAATATGCAATATTATATAGAAAACTATGTTAATGGACAGTTTGTGGTCATTTTTTTTTGTTTTGTTTAAAGTCTCCCACATGTACCAAAAGCTCATAAGTCAGTATTAGAATTTCACTGAAGTTCATTGTGTCAGGGCTCTAGAGCTATTGCAAATCTCTTAACCATGACACGCCCCTTTTAAAGGAAAGTAAAAAAAAATCAAAATTGTTGGTGGGGGTCTCTGTTGTATTTGTTTTCTTTTTAGTTTTCTTCTATTATTATTATTATTATTATTATTATTATTATTATTATTATTATTATTATTATTATTTTCTTTTTTAGAGGGGGAGGGGAATTCAGCTAAAAATAGCCAAGGGTCAATTCAAGCAACTAGTACAAAAGATGTTTTTTGCAGTCCTTTATTCAATATATTCAAGGTTATCATGCAATTCTGTTGTTTGACTGCATATATATATATTTTTTCTTTCTTTTCATTACAAGTTCTATATGTGTAAGTGGTGACCATAGCTATGATTACTATTATTTAGAATATTTTTTTACCTACTAACAGAAAACAACTTGACTGCAAAACACTTACTGTAGGGCACTCGATATTAGGCATTACTTTCATGTGGATGTAAGGTTGAAATGTCAAAACCTTCATTAACCCGTGAACTACGCTTTAGCGTATTACACTTTGTGGTGATCTGATTCTATTGTTCTTTTTTGTGTTTTACTAACTATTACCGTTTAACTATCACACTTTGTTTCACGGGTTAATGAAAACCACTCTAATTACTTACAGTAGTTCTTTTTTAATATTATCATTTACTTGTATAATTTAGATGAGCAATACATATTTCTTTATGGCTTTGTAGAGCTCATCTCGTTCCTCATAAATAACAAACAAAATGAAGTTTGTTCTTATTTTGGTGCAAAGGAATCTACAGTAGTTTTCTAATCAGATAATTGTTTTTCTTTTAACACTCACCTGTTATTTCAACAGCCTTACTTGAGTTTGCTTGTCTCAGAAATAGACCTTGCTTAATAAACAAAGACATGTTACAAACTTATTTAATAATAGGTAACAACTGCAATATTGTATGAAGAGAGTGCCCCTCTCTTCCCCCTGCTATTGTTGAAATTATGCTCAATAAACTTTTACCTCTTCCCTCTCCACCAGTTAAGCATTCTATGTATGCTTCCCTGTACAAAATGCACCCCTTCAAATAGAACATTAAAGTTCACATACTTGTTTACTTCCTCAAACTCTTTGCTTTGTGTTTTTTGTTAACTTCCTAGGAACAAATTGAATACATATAATCAATAAATCTAGCAAGCTTATTTTGCAAACTCACTTTTTTTATTATTTTTGTGCAAAACCTATCAGGATTAAGGAAGTCCAGCACAAAGAAAAAAAACCAATTAAAAAAAAAAAGCCCATTGGCCTGGGATCGAACCCGGTCTGAAGAACAAAACGGAAACCATACATACGGATTACCCAATCGGTATGGCAGCACAAGGCTTTTACGGAAGGCTGTAAAGAACCCGAAGGCCCCAAGCACCGATATTTCCGAGCGAATATGATGTACAACACTCTTGCAAGGTTATCCCAACCCGCGCATTAATGGGGAGGACAATAACCAGGATCCCAGGCCTGTAATACGGTTACGCCACGCACAGCTCGCCGAGATTGTGGATGACAAAAAATAGAGGTCTATTTGGGCGTCTTGGGTCCCTTGGGGACTCGCCATGCGCACGGGCGCATCTCTTTTATTGTGTACATGACATCAAATTAGCGAAGAAAAAAGACGCTGTTTTGGTATCATGTGAAAAGCATAAAATAAATAGAAATAAAGACGTAAGGGGGGAGAATATTGACATATTCATATTAAAATATTGCCAAAATCCACAATATTGTCTACGCTGACTAAGTAAAGCTGTATTTTACTTTAAAGGGGCAGCAGCATAGTACTGCGCATGTCTGGAGTCAGTGTTTATTGCAGGCTTTTAAGTGTCTACAAACAGTTGAACTTTTTAAAAGCTGTCAATACCTTATTAAATAATATGCAATATTATATAGAAAACTATGTTAATGGACAGTTTGTGGTCATTTTTTTTGTTTTGTTTAAAGTCTCCCACATGTACCAAAAGCTCATAAGTCAGTATTAGAATTTCACTGAAGTTCATTGTGTCAGGGCTCTAGAGCTATTGCAAATCTCTTAACCATGACACTCTCCTTTTAAAGGAAAGTAAAAAAAATCAAAATTGTTGGTGGGGGTCTCTGTTGTATTTGTTTTCTTTTTAGTTTTCTTCTATTATTATTATTATTATTATTTTCTTTTTTAGAGGGGGAGGGGAATTCAGCTAAAAATAGCCAAGGGTCAATTCAAGCAACTAGTACAAAAGATGTTTTTTGCAGTCCTTTATTCAATATATTCAAGGTTATCATGCAATTCTGTTGTTTGACTGCATATATATATATTTTTTCTTTCTTTTCATTACAAGTTCTATATGTGTAAGTGGTGACCATAGCTATGATTACTATTATTTAGAATATTTTTTTACCTACTAACAGAAAACAACTTGACTGCAAAACACTTACTGTAGGGCACTCGATATTAGGCATTACTTTCATGTGGACGTAAGGTTGAAATGTCAAAACCTTCATTAACCCGTGAACTACGCTTTAGCGTATTACACTTTGTGGTGATCTGATTCTATTGTTCTTTTTTGTGTTTTACTAACTATTACCGTTTAACTATCACACTTTGTTTCACGGGTTAATGAAAACCACTCTAACTACTTACAGTAGTTCTTTTTTAATATTATCATTTACTTGTATAATTTAGATGAGCAATACATATTTCTTTATGGCTTTGTAGAGCTCATCTCGTTCCTCATAAATAACAAACAAAATGAAGTTTGTTCTTATTTTGGTGCAAAGGAATCTACAGTAGTTTTCTAATCAGATAATTGTTTTTCTTATAACACTCACCTGTTATTTCAACAGCCTTACTTGAGTTTGCTTGTCTCAGAAATAGACCTTGCTTAATAAACAAAGACATGTTACAAACTTATTTAATAAAAGGTAACAACTGCAATATTGTATGAAGAGAGTGCTCCTCTCTTCCCCCTGCTATTGTTGAAATTATGCTCAATAAACTTTTACCTCTTCCCTCTACACCAGTTAAGCATTCTATGTATGCTTCCCTGTACAAAATGCACCCCTTCAAATAGAACATTAAAGTTCACATACTTGTTTACTTCCTCAAACTCTTTGCTTTGTGTTTTTTGTTAACTTCCTAGGAACAAATTGAATACATATAATCAATAAATCTAGCAAGCTTATTTTGCAAACTCACTTTTTTTATTATTTTTGCGCAAAACCTATCAGGATTAAGGAAGTCCAGCACAAAGAAAAAAAAAACGAATTAAAAAAAATAGCCCATTGGCCTGGGATCGAACCCGGTCTGAAGAACAAAACGGAAACCATACATACGGATTACCCAATCGGTATGGCAGCACAAGGCTTTTACGGAAGGCTGTAAAGAACCCGAAGGCCCCAAGCACCGATATTTCCGAGCGAATATGCTGTACAACACTCTTGCAAGGTTATCCCAACCCGCGCATTAATGGGGAGGATAATAACCAGGATCCCAGGCCTGTAATACGGTTACGCCACGCACAGCTCGCCGAGATTGTGGATGACAAAAAATAGAGGTCTATTTGGGCGTCTTGGGTCCCTTGGGGACTCGCCATGCGCACGGGCGCATCTCTTTTATTGTGTACATGACATCAAATTAGCGAAGAAAAAAGACGCTGTTTTGGTATCATGTGAAAAGCATAAAATAAATAGAAATAAAGACGTAAGGGGGGAGAATATTGACATATTCATATTAAAATATTGACAAAATCCACAATATTGTCTACGCTGACTAAGTAAAGCTGTATTTTACTTTAAAGGGGCAGCAGCATAGTACTGCGCATGTCTGGAGTCAGTGTTTATTGTAGGCTTTTAAGTGTCTACAAACAGTTGAACTTTTTAAAAGCTGTCAATACCTTATTAAATAATATGCAATATTATATAGAAAACTATGTTAATGGACAGTTTGTGGTCATTTTTTTTGTTTTGTTTAAAGTCTCCCACATGTACCAAAAGCTCATAAGTCAGTATTAGAATTTCACTGAAGTTCATTGTGTCAGGGCTCTAGAGCTATTGCAAATCTCTTAACCATGACACTCCCCTTTTAAAGGAAAGTTAAAAAAATCAAAATTGTTGGTGGGGGTCTCTGTTGTATTTGTTTTCTTTTTAGTTTTCTTCTATTATTATTATTATTATTTTCCTTTTTAGAGGGGGAGGGGAATTCAGCTAAAAATAGCCAATGGTCAATTCAAGCAACTAGTACAAAAGATGTTTTTTGCAGTCCTTTATTCAATATATTCAAGGTTATCATGCAATTCTGTTGTTTGACTGCATATATATATATTTTTTCTTTTTTTTCATTACAAGTTCTATATGTGTAAGTGGTGACCATAGCTATGATTACTATTATTTAGAATATTTTTTTACCTACTAACAGAAAACAACTTGACTGCAAAACACTTACTGTAGGGCACTCGATATTAGGCATTACTTTCATGTGGACGTAAGGTTGAAATGTCAAAACCTTCATTAACCCGTGAACTACGCTTTAGCGTATTACACTTTGTGGTGATCTGATTCTATTGTTCTTTTTTGTGTTTTACTAACTATTACCGTTTAACTATCACACTTTGTTTCACGGGTTAATGAAAACCACTCTAATTACTTACAGTAGTTCTTTTTTAATATTATCATTTACTTGTATAATTTAGATGAGCAATACATATTTCTTTATGGCTTTGTAGAGCTCATCTCGTTCCTCATAAATAACAAACAAAATGAAGTTTGTTCTTATTTTGGTGCAAAGGAATCTACAGTAGTTTTCTAATCAGATAATTGTTTTTCTTTTAACACTCACCTGTTATTTCAACAGCCTTACTTGAGTTTGCTTGTCTCAGAAATAGACCTTGCTTAATAAACAAAGACATGTTACAAACTTATTTAATAATAGGTAACAACTGCAATATTGTATGAAGAGAGTGCCCCTCTCTTCCCCCTGCTATTGTTGAAATTATGCTCAATAAACTTTTACCTCTTCCCTCTCCACCAGTTAAGCATTCTATGTATGCTTCCCTGTACAAAATGCACCCCTTCAAATAGAACATTAAAGTTCACATACTTGTTTACTTCCTCAAACTCTTTGCTTTGTGTTTTTTGTTAACTTCCTAGGAACAAATTGAATACATATAATCAATAAATCTAGCAAGCTTATTTTGCAAACTCACTTTTTTTATTATTTTTGCGCAAAACCTATCAGGATTAAGGAAGTCCAGCACAAAGAAAAAAAAACGAATTAAAAAAAAAAGCCCATTGGCCTGGGATCGAACCCGGTCTGAAGAACAAAACGGAAACCATACATACGGATTACCCAATCGGTATGGCAGCACAAGGCTTTTACGGAAGGCTGTAAAGAACCCGAAGGCCCCAAGCACCGATATTTCCGAGCGAATATGCTGTACAACACTCTTGCAAGGTTATCCCAACCCGCGCATTAATGGGGAGGACAATAACCAGGATCCCAGGCCTGTAATACGGTTACGCCACGCACAGCTCGCCGAGATTGTAGATGACAAAAAATAGAGGTCTATTTGGGCGTCTTGGGTCCCTTGGGGACTCGCCATGCGCACGGGCGCATCTCTTTTATTGTGTACATGACATCAAATTAGCGAAGAAAAATGACGCTGTTTTGGTATCATGTGAAAAGCATAAAATAAATAGAAATAAAGACGTAAGGGGGGAGAATATTGACATATTCATATTAAAATATTGCCAAAATCCACAACATTGTCTACGCTGACTAAGTAAAGCTGTATTTTACTTTAAAGGGGCAGCAGCATAGTACTGCGCATGTCTGGAGTCAGTGTTTATTGTAGGCTTTTAAGTGTCTACAAACAGTTGAACTTTTTAAAAGCTGTCAATACCTTATTAAATAATATGCAATATTATATAGAAAACTATGTTAATGGACAGTTTGTGGTCATTTTTTTTGTTTTGTTTAAAGTCTCCCACATGTACCAAAAGCTCATAAGTCAGTATTAGAATTTCACTGAAGTTCATTGTGTCAGGGCTCTAGAGCTATTGCAAATCTCTTAACCATGACACTCCCCTTTTAAAGGAAAGTAAAAAAAAATCAAAATTGTTGGTGGGGGTCTCTGTTGTATTTGTTTTCTTTTTAGTTTTCTTCTATTATTATTATTATTATTATTATTATTATTATTATTATTATTATTATTTTCTTTTTTAGAGGGGGAGGAGAATTCAGCTAAAAATAGCCAAGGGTCAATTCAAGCAACTAGTACAAAAGATGTTTTTTGCAGTCCTTTATTCAATATATTCAAGGTTATCATGCAATTCTGTTGTTTGACTGCATATATATATATTTTTTCTTTCTTTTCATTACAAGTTCTATATGTGTAAGTGGTGACCATAGCTATGATTACTATTATTTAGAATATTTTTTTACCTACTAACACAAAACAACTTGACTGCAAAACACTTACTGTAGGGCACTCGATATTAGGCATTACTTTCATGTGGATGTAAGGTTGAAATGTCAAAACCTTCATTAACCCGTGAACTACGCTTTAGCGTATTACACTTTGTGGTGATCTGATTCTATTGTTCTTTTTTGTGTTTTACTAACTATTACCGTTTAACTATCACACTTTGTTTCACGGGTTAATGAAAACCACTCTAATTACTTACAGTAGTTCTTTTTTAATATTATCATTTACTTGTATAATTTAGATGAGCAATACATATTTCTTTATGGCTTTGTAGAGCTCATCTCGTTCCTCATAAATAACAAACAAAATGAAGTTTGTTCTTATTTTGGTGCAAAGGAATCTACAGTAGTTTTCTAATCAGATAATTGTTTTTCTTTTAACACTCACCTGTTATTTCAACAGCCTTACTTGAGTTTGCTTGTCTCAGAAATAGACCTTGCTTAATAAACAAAGACATGTTACAAACTTATTTAATAATAGGTAACAACTGCAATATTGTATGAAGAGAGTGCCCCTCTCTTCCCCCTGCTATTGTTGAAATTATGCTCAATAAACTTTTACCTCTTCCCTCTCCACCAGTTAAGCATTCTATGTATGCTTCCCTGTACAAAATGCACCCCTTCAAATAGAACATTAAAGTTCACATGCTTGTTTACTTCCTCAAACTCTTTGCTTTGTGTTTTTTGTTAACTTCCTAGGAACAAATTGAATACATATAATCAATAAATCTAGCAAGCTTATTTTGCAAACTCACTTTTTTTATTATTTTTGTGCAAAACCTATCAGGATTAAGGAAGTCCAGCACAAAGAAAAAAAACCAATTAAAAAAAAAAAGCCCATTGGCCTGGGATCGAACCCGGTCTGAAGAACAAAACGGAAACCATACATACGGATTACCCAATCGGTATGGCAGCACAAGGCTTTTACGGAAGGCTGTAAAGAACCCGAAGGCCCCAAGCACCGATATTTCCGAGCGAATATTATGTGCAACACTCTTGCAAGGTTATCCCAACCCGCGCATTAATGGGGAGGACAATAACCAGGATCCCAGGCCTGTAATACGGTTACGCCACGCACAGCTCGCCGAGATTGTGGATGACAAAAAATAGAGGTCTATTTGGGCGTCTTGGGTCCCTTGGGGACTCGCCATGCGCACGGGCGCATCTCTTTTATTGTGTACATGACATCAAATTAGCGAAGAAAAAAGACGCTGTTTTGGTATCATGTGAAAAGCATAAAATAAATAGAAATAAAGACGTAAGGGGGGAGAATATTGACATATTCATATTAAAATATTGCCAAAATCCACAATATTGTCTACGCTGACTAAGTAAAGCTGTATTTTACTTTAAAGAGGCAGCAGCATAGTACTGCGCATGTCTGGAGTCAGTGTTTATTGCAGGCTTTTAAGTGTCTACAAACAGTTGAACTTTTTAAAAGCTGTCAATACCTTATTAAATAATATGCAATATTATATAGAAAACTATGTTAATGGACAGTTTGTGGTCATTTTTTTTGTTTTGTTTAAAGTCTCCCACATGTACCAAAAGCTCATAAGTCAGTATTAGAATTTCACTGAAGTTCATTGTGTCAGGGCTCTAGAGCTATTGCAAATCTCTTAACCATGACACTCTCCTTTTAAAGGAAAGTAAAAAAAATCAAAATTGTTTGTGGGGGTCTCTGTTGTATTTGTTTTCTTTTTAGTTTTCTTCTATTATTATTATTATTATTATTTTCTTTTTTAGAGGGGGAGGGGAATTCAGCTAAAAATAGCCAAGGGTCAATTCAAGCAACTAGTACAAAAGATGTTTTTTGCAGTCCTTTATTCAATATATTCAAGGTTATCATGCAATTCTGTTGTTTGACTGCATATATATATATTTTTTCTTTCTTTTCATTACAAGTTCTATATGTGTAAGTGGTGACCATAGCTATGATTACTATTATTTAGAATATTTTTTTACCTACTAACAGAAAACAACTTGACTGCAAAACACTTACTGTAGGGCACTCGATATTAGGCATTACTTTCATGTGGACGTAAGGTTGAAATGTCAAAACCTTCATTAACCCGTGAACTACGCTTTAGCGTATTACACTTTGTGGTGATCTGATTCTATTGTTCTTTTTTGTGTTTTACTAACTATTACCGTTTAACTATCACACTTTGTTTCACGGGTTAATGAAAACCACTCTAACTACTTACAGTAGTTCTTTTTTAATATTATCATTTACTTTTATAATTTAGATGAGCAATACATATTTCTTTATGGCTTTGTAGAGCTCATCTCGTTCCTCATAAATAACAAACAAAATGAAGTTTGTTCTTATTTTGGTGCAAAGGAATCTACAGTAGTTTTCTAATCAGATAATTGTTTTTCTTTTAACACTCACCTGTTATTTCAACAGCCTTACTTGAGTTTGCTTGTCTCAGAAATAGACCTTGCTTAATAAACAAAGACATGTTACAAACTTATTTAATAATAGGTAACAACTGCAATATTGTGTGAAGAGAGTGCCCCTCTCTTCCCCTTGCTATTGTTGAAATTATGCTCAATAAACTTTTACCTCTTCCCTCTCCACCAGTTAAGCATTCTATGTATGCTTCCCTGTACAAAATGCACCCCTTCAAATAGAACATTAAAGTTCACATACTTGTTTACTTCCTCAAACTCTTTGCTTTGTGTTTTTTGTTAACTTCCTAGGAACAAATTGAATACATATAATCAATAAATCTAGCAAGCTTATTTTGCAAACTCACTTTTTTTTATTATTTTTGCGCAAAACCTATCAGGATTAAGGAAGTCCAGCACAAAGAAAAAAAAACGAATTAAAAAAATAAGCCCATTGGCCTGGGATCGAACCCGGTCTGAAGAACAAAACGGAAACCATACATACGGATTACCCAATCGGTATGGCAGCACAAGGCTTTTACGGAAGGCTGTAAAGAACCCGAAGGCCCCAAGCACCGATATTTCCGAGCGAATATGCTGTACAACACTCTTGCAAGGTTATCCCAACCCGCGCATTAATGGGGAGGATAATAACCAGGATCCCAGGCCTGTAATACGGTTACGCCACGCACAGCTCGCCGAGATTGTGGATGACAAAAAATAGAGGTCTATTTGGGCGTCTTGGGTCCCTTGGGGACTCGCCATGCGCACGGGCGCATCTCTTTTATTGTGTACATGACATCAAATTAGCGAAGAAAAAAGACGCTGTTTTGGTATCATGTGAAAAGCATAAAATAAATAGAAATAAAGACGTAAGGGGGGAGAATATTGACATATTCATATTAAAATATTGACAAAATCCACAATATTGTCTACGCTGACTAAGTAAAGCTGTATTTTACTTTAAAGGGGCAGCAGCATAGTACTGCGCATGTCTGGAGTCAGTGTTTATTGTAGGCTTTTAAGTGTCTACAAACAGTTGAACTTTTTAAAAGCTGTCAATACCTTATTAAATAATATGCAATATTATATAGAAAACTATGTTAATGGACAGTTTGTGGTCATTTTTTTTGTTTTGTTTAAAGTCTCCCACATGTACCAAAAGCTCATAAGTCAGTATTAGAATTTCACTGAAGTTCATTGTGTCAGGGCTCTAGAGCTATTGCAAATCTCTTAACCATGACACTCCCCTTTTAAAGGAAAGTAAAAAAAAATCAAAATTGTTGGTGGGGGTCTCTGTTGTATTTGTTTTCTTTTTAGTTTTCTTCTATTATTATTATTATTTTTATTATTATTATTTTCTTTTTTAGAGGGGGAGGGGAATTCAGCTAAAAATAGCCAAGGGTCAATTCAAGCAACTAGTACAAAAGATGTTTTTTGCAGTCCTTTATTCAATATATTCAAGGTTATCATGCAATTCTGTTGTTTGACTGCATATATATATATATATTTTCTTTCTTTTCATTACAAGTTCTATATGTGTATGTGGTGACCATAGCTATGATTACTATTATTTAGAATATTTTTTTACCTACTAACAGAAAACAACTTGACTGCAAAACACTTACTGTAGGGCACTCGATATTAGGCATTACTTTCATGTGGACGTAAGGTTGAAATGTCAAAACCTTCATTAACCCGTTAACTACGCTTTAGCGTATTACACTTTGTGATGATCTGATTCTATTGTTCTTTTTTGTGTTTTACTAACTATTACTGTTTAACTATCACACTTTGTTTCACGGGTTAATGAAAACAACTCTAATTACTTACAGTAGTTCTTTTTTAATATTATCATTTACTTGTATAATTTAGATGAGCAATACATATTTCTTTATGGCTTTGTAGAGCTCATCTCGTTCCTCATAAATAACAAACAAAATGAAGTTTGTTCTTATTTTGGTGCAAAGGAATCTACAGTAGTTTTCTAATCAGATAATTGTTTTTCTTTTAACACTCACCTGTTATTTCAACAGCCTTACTTGAGTTTGCTTGTCTCAGAAATAGACCTTGCTTAATAAACAAAGACATGTTACAAACTTATTTAATAATAGGTAACAACTGCAATATTGTATGAAGAGAGTGCCCCTCTCTTCCCCCTGCTATTGTTGAAATTATGCTCAATAAACTTTTACCTCTTCCCTCTCCACCAGTTAAGCATTCTATGTATGCTTCCCTGTACAAAATGCACCCCTTCAAATAGAACATTAAAGTTCACATACTTGTTTACTTCCTCAAACTCTTTGCTTTGTGTTTTTTGTTAACTTCCTAGGAACAAATTGAATACATATAATCAATAAATCTAGCAAGCTTATTTTGCAAACTCACTTTTTTTATTATTTTTGCGCAAAACCTATCAGGATTAAGGAAGTCCAGCACAAAAAAAAAAAAACGAATTAAAAAAAAAAGCCCATTGGCCTGGGATCGAACCCGGTCTGAAGAACAAAACGGAAACCATACATACGGATTACCCAATCGGTATGGCAGCACAAGGCTTTTACGGAAGGCTGTAAAGAACCCGAAGGCCCCAAGCACCGATATTTCCGAGCGAATATGCTGTACAACACTCTTGCAAGGTTATCCCAACCCGCGCATTAATGGGGAGGACAATAACCAGGATCCCAGGCCTGTAATACGGTTACGCCACGCACAGCTCGCCGAGATTGTGGATGACAAAAAAAAGAGGTCTATTTGGGCGTCTTGGGTCCCTTGGGGACTCGCCATGCGCACGGGCGCATCTCTTTTATTGTGTACATGACATCAAATTAGCGAAGAAAAAAGACGCTGTTTTGGTATCATGTGAAAAGCATAAAATAAATAGAAATAAAGACGTAAGGGGGGAGAATATTGACATATTCATATTAAAATATTGCCAAAACCACAATATTGTCTACGCTGACTAAGTAAAGCTGTATTTTACTTTAAAGGGGCAGCAGCATAGTACTGCGCATGTCTGGAGTCAGTGTTTATTGTAGGCTTTTAAGTGTCTACAAACAGTTGAACTTTTTAAAAGCTGTCAATACCTTATTAAATAATATGCAATATTATATAGAAAACTATGTTAATGGACAGTTTGTGGTCATTTTTTTTGTTTTGTTTAAAGTCTCCCACATGTACCAAAAGCTCATAAGTCAGTATTAGAATTTCACTGAAGTTCATTGTGTCAGGGCTCTAGAGCTATTGCAAATCTCTTAACCATGACACTCCCCTTTTAAAGGAAAGTAAAAAAAAATCAAAATTGTTGGTGGGGGTCTCTGTTGTATTTGTTTTCTTTTTAGTTTTCTTCTATTATTATTATTATTATTATTATTATTATTTTCTTTTTTAGAGGGGGAGGGGAATTCAGCTAAAAATAGCCAAGGGTCAATTCAAGCAACTAGTACAAAAGATGTTTTTTGCAGTCCTTTATTCAATATATTCAAGGTTATCATGCAATTCTGTTGTTTGACTGCATATATATATATATTTTTTCTTTCTTTTCATTACAAGTTCTATATGTGTATGTGGTGACCATAGCTATGATTACTATTATTTAGAATATTTTTTTACCTACTAACAGAAAACAACTTGACTGCAAAACACTTACTGTAGGGCACTCGATATTAGGCATTACTTTCATGTGGACGTAAGGTTGAAATGTCAAAACCTTTATTAACCCGTGAACTACGCTTTAGCGTATTACACTTTGTGGTGATCTGATTCTATTGTTCTTTTTTGTGTTTTACTAACTATTACCGTTTAACTATCACACTTTGTTTCACGGGTTAATGAAAACCACTCTAATTACTTACAGTAGTTCTTTTT
This sequence comes from Nematostella vectensis, assembly GCF_932526225.1. Taxonomy (NCBI): domain Eukaryota; kingdom Metazoa; phylum Cnidaria; class Anthozoa; order Actiniaria; family Edwardsiidae; genus Nematostella; species Nematostella vectensis. Next base: position 629,347 of record NC_064038.1, on the reverse strand, counting down.
TAATATTATCATTTACTTGTATAATTTAGATGAGCAATACATATTTCTTTATGGCTTTGTAGAGCTCATCTCGTTCCTCATAAATAACAAACAAAATGAAGTTTGTTCTTATTTTGGTGCAAAGGAATCTACAGTAGTTTTCTAATCAGATAATTGTTTTTCTTTTAACACTCACCTGTTATTTCAACAGCCTTACTTGAGTTTGCTCGTCTCAGAAATAGACCTTGCTTAATAAACAAAGACATGTTACAAACTTATTTAATAATAGGTAACAACTGCAATACTGTATGAAGAGAGTGCCCCTCTCTTCCCCCTGCTATTGTTGAAATTATGCTCAATAAACTTTTACCTCTTCCCTCTCCACCAGTTAAGCATTCTATGTATGCTTCCCTGTACAAAATGCACCCCTTCAAATAGAACATTAAAGTTCACATACTTGTTTACTTCCTCAAACTCTTTGCTTTGTGTTTTTTGTTAACTTCCTAGGAACAAATTGAATACATATAATCAATAAATCTAGCAAGCTTATTTTGCAAACTCACTTTTTTTATTATTTTTGCGCAAAACCTATCAGGATTAAGGAAGTCCAGCACAAAGAAAAAAAAAAACGAATTAAAAAAAAAAGCCCATTGGCCTGGGATCGAACCCGGTCTGAAGAACAAAACGGAAACCATACATACGGATTACCCAATCGGTATGGCAGCACAAGGCTTTTACGGAAGGCTGTAAAGAACCCGAAGGCCCCAAGCACCGATATTTCCGAGCGAATATGCTGTACAACACTCTTGCAAGGTTATCCCAACCCGCGCATTAATGGGGAGGACAATAACCAGGATCCCAGGCCTGTAATACGGTTACGCCACGCACAGCTCGCCGAGATTGTGGATGACAAAAAATAGAGGTCTATTTGGGCGTCTTGGGTCCCTTGGGGACTCGCCATGCGCACGGGCGCATCTCTTTTATTGTGTACATGACATCAAATTAGCGAAGAAAAAAGACGCTGTTTTGTTATCATGTGAAAAGCATAAAATAAATAGAAATAAAGACGTAAGGGGGGAGAATATTGACATATTCATATTAAAATATTGACAAAATCCACAATATTGTCTACGCTGACTAAGTAAAGCTGTATTTTACTTTAAAGGGGCAGCAGCATAGTACTGCGCATGTCTGGAGTCAGTGTTTATTGTAGGCTTTTAAGTGTCTACAAACAGTTGAACTTTTTAAAAGCTGTCAATACCTTATTAAATAATATGCAATATTATATAGAAAACTATGTTAATGGACAGTTTGTGGTCATTTTTTTTGTTTTGTTTAAAGTCTCCCACATGTACCAAAAGCTCATAAGTCAGTATTAGAATTTCACTGAAGTTCATTGTGTCAGGGCTCTAGAGCTATTGCAAATCTCTTAACCATGACACTCCCCTTTTAAAGGAAAGTAAAAAAAAATCAAAATTGTTGGTGGGGGTCTCTGTTGTATTTGTTTTCTTTTTAGTTTTCTTCTATTATTATTATTATTATTATTATTATTATTATTATTTTCTTTTTTAGAGGGGGAGGGGAATTCAGCTAAAAATAGCCAAGGGTCAATTCAAGCAACTAGTACAAAAGATGTTTTTTGCAGTCCTTTATTCAATATATTCAAGGTTATCATGCAATTCTGTTGTTTGACTGCATATATATATATATATTTTTTCTTTCTTTTCATTACAAGTTCTATATGTGTATGTGGTGACCATAGCTATGATTACTATTATTTAGAATATTTTTTTACCTACTAACAGAAAACAACTTGACTGCAAAACACTTACTGTAGGGCACTCGATATTAGGCATTACTTTCATGTGGACGTAAGGTTGAAATGTCAAAACCTTCATTAACCCGTGAACTACGCTTTAGCGTATTACACTTTGTGATGATCTGATTCTATTGTTCTTTTTTGTGTTTTACTAACTATTACCGTTTAACTATCACACTTTGTTTCACGGGTTAATGAAAACCACTCTAATTACTTACAGTAGTTCTTTTTTAATATTATCATTTACTTGTATAATTTAGATGAGCAATACATATTTCTTTATGGCTTTGTAGAGCTCATCTCGTTCCTCATAAATAACAAACAAAATGAAGTTTGTTCTTATTTTGGTGCAAAGGAATCTACAGTAGTTTTCTAATCAGATAATTGTTTTTCTTTTAACACTCACCTGTTATTTCAACAGCCTTACTTGAGTTTGCTTGTCTCAGAAATAGACCTTGCTTAATAAACAAAGACATGTTACAAACTTATTTAATAATAGGTAACAACTGCAATATTGTATGAAGAGAGTGCCCCTCTCTTCCCCCTGCTATTGTTGAAATTATGCTCAATAAACTTTTACCTCTTCCCTCTCCACCAGTTAAGCATTCTATGTATGCTTCCCTGTACAAAATGCACCCCTTCAAATAGAACATTAAAGTTCACATACTTGTTTACTTCCTCAAACTCTTTGCTTTGTGTTTTTTGTTAACTTCCTAGGAACAAATTGAATACATATAATCAATAAATCTAGCAAGCTTATTTTGCAAACTCACTTTTTTTATTATTTTTGCGCAAAACCTATCAGGATTAAGGAAGTCCAGCACAAAGAAAAAAAAACGAATTAAAAAAAAAAGCCCATTGGCCTGGGATCGAACCCGGTCTGAAGAACAAAACGGAAACCATACATACGGATTACCCAATCGGTATGGCAGCACAAGGCTTTTACGGAAGGCTGTAAAGAACCCGAAGGCCCCAAGCACCGATATTTCCGAGCGAATATGCTGTACAACACTCTTGCAAGGTTATCCCAACCCGCGCATTAATGGGGAGGACAATAACCAGGATCCCAGGCCTGTAATACGGTTACGCCACGCACAGCTCGCCGAGATTGTGGATGACAAAAAATAGAGGTCTATTTGGGCGTCTTGGGTCCCTTGGGGACTCGCCATGCGCACGGGCGCATCTCTTTTATTGTGTACATGACATCAAATTAGCGAAGAAAAAAGACGCTGTTTTGGTATCATGTGAAAAGCATAAAATAAATAGAAATAAAGACGTAAGGGGGGAGAATATTGACATATTCATATTAAAATATTGACAAAATCCACAATATTGTCTACGCTGACTAAGTAAAGCTGTATTTTACTTTAAAGGGGCAGCAGCATAGTACTGCGCATGTCTGGAGTCAGTGTTTATTGTAGGCTTTTAAGTGTCTACAAACAGTTGAACTTTTTAAAAGCTGTCAATACCTTATTAAATAATATGCAATATTATATAGAAAACTATGTTAATGGACAGTTTGTGGTCATTTTTTTTTGTTTTGTTTAAAGTCTCCCACATGTACCAAAAGCTCATAAGTCAGTATTAGAATTTCACTGAAGTTCATTGTGTCAGGGCTCTAGAGCTATTGCAAATCTCTTAACCATGACACTCCCCTTTTAAAGGAAAGTAAAAAAAAATCAAAATTGTTGGTGGGGGTCTCTGTTGTATTTGTTTTCTTTTTAGTTTTCTTCTATTATTATTATTATTATTATTATTATTATTATTTTCTTTTTTAGAGGGGGAGGGGAATTCAGCTAAAAATAGCCAAGGGTCAATTCAAGCAACTAGTACAAAAGATGTTTTTTGCAGTCCTTTATTCAATATATTCAAGGTTATCATGCAATTCTGTTGTTTGACTGCATATATATATATATTTTTTCTTTCTTTTCATTACAAGTTCTATATGTGTATGTGGTGACCATAGCTATGATTACTATTATTTAGAATATTTTTTTACCTACTAACAGAAAACAACTTGACTGCAAAACACTTACTGTAGGGCACTCGATATTAGGCATTACTTTCATGTGGACGTAAGGTTGAAATGTCAAAACCTTCATTAACCCGTGAACTACGCTTTAGCGTATTACACTTTGTGGTGATCTGATTCTATTGTTCTTTTTTGTGTTTTACTAACTATTACCGTTTAACTATCACACTTTGTTTCACGGGTTAATGAAAACCACTCTAATTACTTACAGTAGTTCTTTTTTAATATTATCATTTACTTGTATAATTTAGATGAGCAATACATATTTCTTTATGGCTTTGTAGAGCTCATCTCGTTCCTCATAAATAACAAACAAAATGAAGTTTGTTCTTATTTTGGTGCAAAGGAATCTACAGTAGTTTTCTAATCAGATAATTGTTTTTCTTTTAACACTCACCTGTTATTTCAACAGCCTTACTTGAGTTTGCTTGTCTCAGAAATAGACCTTGCTTAATAAACAAAGACATGTTACAAACTTATTTGATAATAGGTAACAACTGCAATATTGTATGAAGAGAGTGCCCCTCTCTTCCCCCTGCTATTGTTGAAATTATGCTCAATAAACTTTTACCTCTTCCCTCTCCACCAGTTAAGCATTCTATGTATGCTTCCCTGTACAAAATGCACCCCTTCAAATAGAACATTAAAGTTCACATACTTGTTTACTTCCTCAAACTCTTTGCTTTGTGTTTTTTGTTAACTTCCTAGGAACAAATTGAATACATATAATCAATAAATCTAGCAAGCTTATTTTGCAAACTCACTTTTTTTATTATTTTTGCGCAAAACCTATCAGGATTAAGGAAGTCCAGCACAAAGAAAAAAAAACGAATTAAAAAAAAAAGCCCATTGGCCTGGGATCGAACCCGGTCTGAAGAACAAAACGGAAACCATACATACGGATTACCCAATCGGTATGGCAGCACAAGGCTTTTACGGAAGGCTGTAAAGAACCCGAAGGCCCCAAGCACCGATATTTCCGAGCGAATATGCTGTACAACACTCTTGCAAGGTTATCCCAACCCGCGCATTAATGGGGAGGACAATAACCAGGATCCCAGGCCTGTAATACGGTTACGCCACGCACAGCTCGCCGAGATTGTGGATGACAAAAAATAGAGGTCTATTTGGGCGTCTTGGGTCCCTTGGGGACTCGCCATGCGCACGGGCGCATCTCTTTTATTGTGTACATGACATCAAATTAGCGAAGAAAAAAGACGCTGTTTTGGTATCATGTGAAAAGCATAAAATAAATAGAAATAAAGACGTAAGGGGGGAGAATATTGACATATTCATATTAAAATATTGACAAAATCCACAATATTGTCTACGCTGACTAAGTAAAGCTGTATTTTACTTTAAAGGGGCAGCAGCATAGTACTGCGATTGTCTGGAGTCAGTGTTTATTGTAGGCTTTTAAGTGTCTACAAACAGTTGAACTTTTTAAAAGCTGTCAATACCTTATTAAATAATATGCAATATTATATAGAAAACTATGTTAATGGACAGTTTGTGGTCATTTTTTTTTTGTTTTGTTTAAAGTCTCCCACATGTACCAAAAGCTCATAAGTCAGTATTAGAATTTCACTGAAGTTCATTGTGTCAGGGCTCTAGAGCTATTGCAAATCTCTTAACCATGACACTCCCCTTTTAAAGGAAAGTAAAAAAAATCAAAATTGTTGGTGGGGGTCTCTGTTGTATTTGTTTTCTTTTTAGTTTTCTTCTATTATTATTATTATTATTATTTTCTTTTTTAGAGGGGGAGGGGAATTCAGCTAAAAATAGCCAAGGGTCAATTCAAGCAACTAGTACAAAAGATGTTTTTTGCAGTCCTTTATTCAATATATTCAAGGTTATCATGCAATTCTGTTGTTTGACTGCATATATATATATATTTTTTCTTTCTTTTCATTACAAGTTCTATATGTGTATGTGGTGACCATAGCTATGATTACTATTATTTAGAATATTTTTTTACCTACTAACAGAAAACAACTTGACTGCAAAACACTTACTGTAGGGCACTCGATATTAGGCATTACTTTCATGTGGACGTAAGGTTGAAATGTCAAAACCTTCATTAACCCGTGAACTACGCTTTAGCGTATTACACTTTGTGGTGATCTGATTCTATTGTTCTTTTTTGTGTTTTACTAACTATTACCGTTTAACTATCACACTTTGTTTCACGGGTTAATGAAAACCACTCTAATTACTTACAGTAGTTCTTTTTTAATATTATCATTTACTTGTATAATTTAGATGAGCAATACATATTTCTTTATGGCTTTGTAGAGCTCATCTCGTTCCTCATAAATAACAAACAAAATGAAGTTTGTTCTTATTTTGGTGCAAAGGAATCTACAGTAGTTTTCTAATCAGATAATTGTTTTTCTTTTAACACTCACCTGTTATTTCAACAGCCTTACTTGAGTTTGCTTGTCTCAGAAATAGACCTTGCTTAATAAACAAAGACATGTTACAAACTTATTTAATAATAGGTAACAACTGCAATATTGTATGAAGAGAGTGCCCCTCTCTTCCCCCTGCTATTGTTGAAATTATGCTCAATAAACTTTTACCTCTTCCCTCTCCACCAGTTAAGCATTCTATGTATGCTTCCCTGTACAAAATGCACCCCTTCAAATAGAACATTAAAGTTCACATACTTGTTTACTTCCTCAAACTCTTTGCTTTGTGTTTTTTGTTAACTTCCTAGGAACAAATTGAATACATATAATCAATAAATCTAGCAAGCTTATTTTGCAAACTCACTTTTTTTATTATTTTTGCGCAAAACCTATCAGGATTAAGGAAGTCCAGCACAAAGAAAAAAAAAACGAATTAAAAAAAAAGACCATTGGCCTGGGATCGAACCCGGTATGAAGAACAAAACGGAAACCATACATACGGATTACCCAATCGGTATGGCAGCACAAGGCTTTTACGGAAGGCTGTAAAGAACCCGAAGGCCCCAAGCACCGATATTTCCGAGCGAATATGCTGTACAACACTCTTGCAAGGTTATCCCAACCCGCGCATTAATGGGGAGGACAATAACCAGGATCCCAGGCCTGTAATACGGTTACGCCACGCACAGCTCGCCGAGATTGTGGATGACAAAAAATAGAGGTCTATTTGGGCGTCTTGGGTCCCTTGGGGACTCGCCATGCGCACGGGCGCATCTCTTTTATTGTGTACATGACATCAAATTAGCGAAGAAAAAAGACGCTGTTTTGGTATCATGTGAAAAGCATAAAATAAATAGAAATAAAGACGTAAGGGGGGAGAATATTGACATATTCATATTAAAATATTGACAAAATCCACAATATTGTCTACGCTGACTAAGTAAAGCTGTATTTTACTTTAAAGGGGCAGCAGCATAGTACTGCGCATGTCTGGAGTCAGTGTTTATTGTAGGCTTTTAAGTGTCTACAAACAGTTGAACTTTTTAAAAGCTGTCAATACCTTATTAAATAATATGCAATATTATATAGAAAACTATGTTAATGGACAGTTTGTGGTCATTTTTTTTGTTTTGTTTAAAGTCTCCCACATGTACCAAAAGCTCATAATTCAGTATTAGAATTTCACTGAAGTTCATTGTGTCAGGGCTCTAGAGCTATTGCAAATCTCTTAACCATGACACTCCCCTTTTAAAGGAAAGTAAAAAAAAATCAAAATTGTTGGTGGGGGTCTCTGTTGTATTTGTTTTCTTTTTAGTTTTCTTCTATTATTATTATTATTATTATTATTATTATTATTATTATTATTATTTTCTTTTTTAGAGGGGGAGGGGAATTCAGCTAAAAATAGCCAAGGGTCAATTCAAGCAACTAGTACAAAAGATGTTTTTTGCAGTCCTTTATTCAATATATTCAAGGTTATCATGCAATTCTGTTGTTTGACTGCATATATATATATATATATTTTTTCTTTCTTTTTATTACAAGTTCTATATGTGTATGTGGTGACCATAGCTATGATTACTATTATTTAGAATATTTTTTTACCTACTAACAGAAAACAACTTGACTGCAAAACACTTACTGTAGGGCACTCGATATTAGGCATTACTTTCATGTGGACGTAAGGTTGAAATGTCAAAACCTTCATTAACCCGTGAACTACGCTTTAGCGTATTACACTTTGTGATGATCTGATTCTATTGTTCTTTTTTGTGTTTTACTAACTATTACCGTTTAACTATCACACTTTGTTTCACGGGTTAATGAAAACCACTCTAATTACTTACAGTAGTTCTTTTTTAATATTATCATTTACTTGTATAATTTAGATGAGCAATACATATTTCTTTATGGCTTTGTAGAGCTCATCTCGTTCCTCATAAATAACAAACAAAATGAAGTTTGTTCTTATTTTGGTGCAAAGGAATCTACAGTAGTTTTCTAATCAGATAATTGTTTTTCTTTTAACACTCACCTGTTATTTCAACAGCCTTACTTGAGTTTGCTTGTCTCAGAAATAGACCTTGCTTAATAAACAAAGACATGTTACAAACTTATTTAATAATAGGTAACAACTGCAATATTGTATGAAGAGAGTGCCCCTCTCTTCCCCTTGCTATTGTTGAAATTATGCTCAATAAACTTTTACCTCTTCCCTCTCCACCAGTTAAGCATTCTATGTATGCTTCCCTGTACAAAATGCACCCCTTCAAATAGAACATTAAAGTTCACATACTTGTTTACTTCCTCAAACTCTTTGCTTTGTGTTTTTTGTTAACTTCCTAGGAACAAATTGAATACATATAATCAATAAATCTAGCAAGCTTATTTTGCAAACTCACTTTTTTTATTATTTTTGCGCAAAACCTATCAGGATTAAGGAAGTCCAGCACAAAGAAAAAAAAACGAATTAAAAAAAAAGCCCATTGGCCTTGGATCGAACCCGGTCTGAAGAACAAAACGGGAACCATACATACGGATTACCCAATCGGTATGGCAGCACAAGGCTTTTACGGAAGGCTGTAAAGAACCCGAAGGCCCCAAGCACCGATATTTCCGAGCGAATATGCTGTACAACACTCTTGCAAGGTTATCCCAACCCGCGCATTAATGGGGAGGACAATAACCAGGATCCCAGGCCTGTAATACGGTTACGCCACGCACAGCTCGCCGAGATTGTGGATGACAAAAAATAGAGGTCTATTTGGGCGTCTTGGGTCTCTTGGGGACTCGCCATGCGCACGGGCGCATCTCTTTTATTGTGTACATGACATCAAATTAGCGAAGAAAAAAGACGCTGTTTTGGTATCATGTGAAAAGCATAAAATAAATAGAAATAAAGACGTAAGGGGGGAGAATATTGACATATTCATATTAAAATATTGCCAAAATCCACAATATTGTCTACGCTGACTAAGTAAAGCTGTATTTTACTTTAAAGGGGCAGCAGCATAGTACTGCGCATGTCTGGAGTCAGTGTTTATTGTAGGCTTTTAAGTGTCTACAAACAGTTGAACTTTTTAAAAGCTGTCAATACCTTATTAAATAATATGCAATATTATATAGAAAACTATGTTAATGGACAGTTTGTGGTCATTTTTTTTGTTTTGTTTAAAGTCTCCCACATGTACCAAAAGCTCATAAGTCAGTATTAGAATTTCACTGAAGTTCATTGTGTCAGGGCTCTAGAGCTATTGCAAATCTCTTAACCATGACACTCCCCTTTTAAAGGAAAGTAAAAAAAAAATCAAAATTGTTGGTGGGGGTCTCTGTTGTATTTGTTTTCTTTTTAGTTTTCTTCTATTATTATTATTATTATTATTTTCTTTTTTAGAGGGGGAGGGGAATTCAGCTAAAAATAGCCAAGGGTCAATTCAAGCAACTAGTACAAAAGATGTTTTTTGCAGTCCTTTATTCAATATATTCAAGGTTATCATGCAATTCTGTTGTTTGACTGCATATATATATATTTTTTCTTTCTTTTCATTACAAGTTCTATATGTGTAAGTGGTGACCATAGCTATGATTACTATTATTTAGAATATTTTTTTACCTACTAACAGAAAACAACTTGACTGCAAAACACTTACTGTAGGGCACTCGATATTAGGCATTACTTTCATGTGGACGTAAGGTTGAAATGTCAAAACCTTCATTAACCCGTGAACTACGCTTTAGCGTATTACACTTTGTGGTGATCTGATTCTATTGTTCTTTTTTGTGTTTTACTAACTATTACCGTTTAACTATCACACTTTGTTTCACGGGTTAATGAAAACCACTCTAATTACTTACAGTAGTTCTTTTTTAATATTATCATTTACTTGTATAATTTAGATGAGCAATACATATTTCTTTATGGCTTTGTAGGGCTCATCTCGTTCCTCATAAATAACAAACAAAATGAAGTTTGTTCTTATTTTGGTGCAAAGGAATCTACAGTAGTTTTCTAATCAGATAATTGTTTTTCTTTTAACACTCACCTGTTATTTCAACAGCCTTACTTGAGTTTGCTTGTCTCAGAAATAGACCTTGCTTAATAAACAAAGACATGTTACAAACTTATTTAATAATAGGTAACAACTGCAATATTGTATGAAGAGAGTGCCCCTCTCTTCCCCCTGCTATTGTTGAAATTATGCTCAATAAACTTTTACCTCTTCCCTCTCCACCAGTTAAGCATTCTATGTATGCTTCCCTGTACAAAATGCACCCCTTCAAACAGAGTATTAAAGTTCACATACTTGTTTACTTCCTCAAACTCTTTGCTTTGTGTTTTTTGTTAACTTCCTAGGAACAAATTGAATACATATAATCAATAAATCTAGCAAGCTTATTTTGCAAACTCACTTTTTTTATTATTTTTGCGCAAAACCTATCAGGATTAAGGAAGTCCAGCACAAAGAAAAAAAAACGAATTAAAAAAAAAAGCCCATTGGCCTGGGATCGAACCAGGTCTGAAGAACAAAACGGAAACCATACATACGGATTACCCAATCGGTATGGCAGCACAAGGCTTTTACGGAAGGCTGTAAAGAACCCGAAGGCCCCAAGCACCGATATTTCCGAGCGAATATGCTGTACAACACTCTTGCAAGGTTATCCCAACCCGCGCATTAATGGGGAGGACAATAACCAGGATCCCAGGCCTGTAATACGGTTACGCCACGCACAGCTCGCCGAGATTGTGGATGACAAAAAATAGAGGTCTATTTGGGCGTCTTGGGTCCCTTGGGGACTCGCCATGTGCACGGGCGCATCTCTTTTATTGTGTACATGACATCAAATTAGCGAAGAAAAAATACGCTGTTTTGGTATCATGTGAAAAGCATGAAATAAATAGAAATAAAGACGTAAGGGGGGAGAATATTGACATATTCATATTAAAATATTGACAAAATCCACAATATTGTCTACGCTGACTAAGTAAAGCTGTATTTTACTTTAAAGGGGCAGCAGCATAGTACTGCGCATGTCTGGAGTCAGTGTTTATTGTAGGCTTTTAAGTGTCTACAAACAGTTGAACTTTTTAAAAGCTGTCAATACCTTATTAAATAATATGCAATATTATATAGAAAACTATTTTAATGGACAGTTTGTGGTCATTTTTTTTGTTTTGTTTAAAGTCTCCCACATGTACCAAAAGCTCATAAGTCAGTATTAGAATTTCACTGAAGTTCATTGTGTCAGGGCTCTAGAGCTATTGCAAATCTCTTAACCATGACACTCCCCTTTTAAAGGAAAGTAAAAAAAATCAAAATTGTTGGTGGGGGTCTCTGTTGTATTTGTTTTCTTTTTAGTTTTCTTCTATTATTATTATTATTATTTTCCTTTTTAGAGGGGGAGGGGAATTCAGCTAAAAATAGCCAATGGTCAATTCAAGCAACTAGTACAAAAGATGTTTTTTGCAGTCCTTTATTCAATATATTCAAGGTTATCATGCAATTCTGTTGTTTGACTGCATATATATATATTTTCTTTCTTTTCATTACAAGTTTTATATGTGTAAGTGGTGACCATAGCTATGATTACTATTATTTAGAATATTTTTTTACCTACTAACAGAAAACAACTTGACTGCAAAACACTTACTGTAGGGCACTCGATATTAGGCATTACTTTCATTTGGACGTAAGGTTGAAATGTCAAAACCTTTATTAACCCGTGAACTACGCTTTAGCGTATTACACTTTGTGGTGATCTGATTCTATTGTTCTTTTTTGTGTTTTACTAACTATTACCGTTTAACTATCACACTTTGTTTCACGGGTTAATGAAAACCACTCTAATTACTTACAGTAGTTCTTTTTTAATATTATCATTTACTTGTATAATTTAGATGAGCAATACATATTTCTTTATGGCTTTGTAGAGCTCATCTCGTTCCTCATAAATAACAAACAAAATGAAGTTTGTTCTTATTTTGGTGCAAAGGAATCTACAGTAGTTTTCTAATCAGATAATTGCTTTTCTTTTAACACTCACCTGTTATTTCAACAGCCTTACTTGAGTTTGCTTGTCTCAGAAATAGACCTTGCTTAATAAACAAAGACATGTTACAAACTTATTTAATAATAGGTAACAACTGCAATATTGTATGAAGAGAGTGCCCCTCTCTTCCCCCTGCTATTGTTGAAATTATGCTCAATAAACTTTTACCTCTTCCCTCTCCACCAGTTAAGCATTCTATGTATGCTTCCCTGTACAAAATGCACCCCTTCAAATAGAACATTAAAGTTCACATACTTGTTTACTTCCTCAAACTCTTTGCTTTGTGTTTTTTGTTAACTTCCTAGGAACAAATTGAATACATATAATCAATAAATCTAGCAAGCTTATTTTGCAAACTCACTTTTTTTATTATTTTTGCGCAAAACCTATCAGTATTAATGAAGTCCAGCACAAAGAAAAAAAAACGAATTAAAAAAAAAAGCCCATTGGCCTGGGATCGAACCCGGTCTGAAGAACAAAACGGAAACCATACATACGGATTACCCAATCGGTATGGCAGCACAAGGCTTTTACGGAAGGCTGTAAAGAACCCGAAGGCCCCAAGCACCGATATTTCCGAGCGAATATGCTGTACAACACTCTTGCAAGGTTATCCCAACCCGCGCATTAATGGGGAGGACAATAACCAGGATCCCAGGCCTGTAATACGGTTACGCCACGCACAGCTCGCCGAGATTGTGGATGACAAAAAATAGAGGTCTATTTGGGCGTCTTGGGTCCCTTGGGGACTCGCCATGCGCACGGGCGCATCTCTTTTATTGTGTACATGACATCAAATTAGCGAAGAAAAAAGACGCTGTTTTGGTATCATGTGAAAAGCATAAAATAAATAGAAATAAAGACGTAAGGGGGGAGAATATTGACATATTCATATTAAAATATTGCCAAAATCCACAATATTGTCTACGCTGACTAAGTAAAGCTGTATTTTACTTTAAAGGGGCAGCAGCATAGTACTGCGCATGTCTGGAGTCAGTGTTTATTGTAGGCTTTTAAGTGTCTACAAACAGTTGAACTTTTTAAAAGCTGTCAATACCTTATTAAATAATATGCAATATTATATAGAAAACTATGTTAATGGACAGTTTGTGGTCATTTTTTTTGTTTTGTTTAAAGTCTCCCACATGTACCAAAAGCTCATAAGTCAGTATTAGAATTTCACTAAAGTTCATTGTGTCCGGGCTCTAGAGCTATTGCAAATCTCTGAACCATGACACTCCCCTTTTAAAGGAAAGTAAAAAAAAAATCAAAATTGTTGTTGGGGGTCTCTGTTGTATTTGTTTTCTTTTTAGTTTTCTTCTATTATTATTATTATTATTATTATTATTTTCTTTTTTAGAGGGGGAGGGGAATTCAGCTAAAAATAGCCAAGGGTCAATTCAAGCAACTAGTACAAAAGGTGTTTTTTGCAGTCCTTTATTCAATATATTCAAGGTTATCATGCAATTCTGTTGTTTGACTGCATATATATATATTTTTTCTTTCTTTTCATTACAAGTTCTATATGTGTAAGTGGTGACCATAGCTATGATTACTATTATTTAGAATATTTTTTTACCTACTAACAGAAAACAACTTGACTGCAAAACACTTACTGTAGGGCACTCGATATTAGGCATTACTTTCATGTGGATGTAAGGTTGAAATGTCAAAACCTTCATTAACCCGTGAACTACGCTTTAGCGTATTACACTTTGTGGTGATCTGATTCTATTGTTCTTTTTTGTGTTTTACTAACTATTACCGTTTAACTATCACACTTTGTTTCACGGGTTAATGAAAACCACTCTAATTACTTACAGTAGTTCTTTTTTAATATTATCATTTACTTGTATAATTTAGATGAGCAATACATATTTCTTTATGGCTTTGTAGAGCTCATCTCGTTCCTCATAAATAACAAACAAAATGAAGTTTGTTCTTATTTTGGTGCAAAGGAATCTACAGTAGTTTTCTAATCAGATAATTGTTTTTCTTTTAACACTCACCTGTTATTTCAACAGCCTTACTTGAGTTTGCTTGTCTCAGAAATAGACCTTGCTTAATAAACAAAGACATGTTACAAACTTATTTAATAATAGGTAACAACTGCAATATTGTATGAAGAGAGTGCCCCTCTCTTCCCCCTGCTATTGTTGAAATTATGCTCAATAAACTTTTACCTCTTCCCTCTCCACCAGTTAAGCATTCTATGTATGCTTCCCTGTACAAAATGCACCCCTTCAAATAGAACATTAAAGTTCACATACTTGTTTACTTCCTCAAACTCTTTGCTTTGTGTTTTTTGTTAACTTCCTAGGAACAAATTGAATACATATAATCAATAAATCTAGCAAGCTTATTTTGCAAACTCACTTTTTTTATTATTTTTGCGCAAAACCTATCAGGATTAAGGAAGTCTAGCACAAAGAAAAAAAAAAACGAATTAAAAAAAAAAGCCCATTGGCCTGGGATCGAACCCGGTATGAAGAACAAAACGGAAACCATACATACGGATTACCCAATCGGTATGGCAGCACAAGGCTTTTACGGAAGGCTGTAAAGAACCCGAAGGCCCCAAGAACCGATATTTCCGAGCGAATATGCTGTACAACACTCTTGCAAGGTTATCCCAACCCGCGCATTAATGGGGAGGACAATAACCAGGATCCCAGGCCTGTAATACGGTTACGCCACGCAAAGCTCGCCGAGATTGTGGATGACAAAAAATAGAGGTCTATTTGGGCGTCTTGGGTCCCTTGGGGACTCGCCATGCGCACGGGCGCATCTCTTTTATTGTGTACATGACATCAAATTAGCGAAGAAAAAAGACGCTGTTTTGGTATCATGTGAAAAGTATAAAATAAATAGAAATAAAGACGTAAGGGGGGAGAATATTGACATATTCATATTAAAATATTGCCAAAATCCACAATATTGTCTACGCTGACTAAGTAAAGCTGTATTTTACTTTAAAGGGGCAGCAGCATAGTACTGCGCATGTCTGGAGTCAGTGTTTATTGTAGGCTTTTAAGTGTCTACAAACAGTTGAACTTTTTAAAAGCTGTCAATACCTTATTAAATAATATGCAATATTATATAGAAAACTATTTTAATGGACAGTTTGTGGTAATTTTTTTGTTTTGTTTAAAGTCTCCCACATGTACCAAAAGCTCATAAGTCAGTATTAGAATTTCACTGAAGTTCATTGTGTCAGGGCTCTAGAGCTATTGCAAATCTCTTAACCATGACACTCCCCTTTTAAAGGAAAGTAAAAAAAATCAAAATTGTTGGTGGAGGTCTCTGTTGTATTTGTTTTCTTTTTAGTTTTCTTCTATTATTATTATTATTATTTTCTTTTTTAGAGGGGGAGGGGAATTCAGCTAAAAATAGCCAATGGTCAATTCAAGCAACTAGTACAAAAGATGTTTTTTGCAGTCCTTTATTCAATATATTCAAGGTTATCATGCAATTCTGTTGTTTGACTGCATATATATATTTTTTTTCTTTCTTTTCATTACAAGTTCTATATGTGTAAGTGGTGACCATAGCTATGATTACTATTATTTAGAATATTATTTTACCTACTAACAGAAAACAACTTGACTGCAAAACACTTACTGTAGGGCACTCGATATTAGGCATTACTTTCATGTGGACGTAAGGTTGAAATGTCAAAACCTTTATTAACCCGTGAACTACGCTTTAGCGTATTACACTTTGTGGTGATCTGATTCTATTGTTCTTTTTTGTGTTTTACTAACTATTACCGTTTAACTATCACACTTTGTTTCACGGGTTAATGAAAACCACTCTAATTACTTACAGTAGTTCTTTTTTAATATTATCATTTACTTGTATAATTTAGATGAGCAATACATATTTCTTTATGGCTTTGTAGAGCTCATCTCGTTCCTCATAAATAACAAACAAAATGAAGTTTGTTCTTATTTTGGTGCAAAGGAATCTACAGTAGTTTTCTAATCAAATAATTGTTTTTCTTTTAACACTCACCTGTTATTTCAACAGCCTTACTTGAGTTTGCTTGTCTCAGAAATAGACCTTGCTTAATAAACAAAGACATGTTACAAACTTATTTAATAATAGGTAACAACTGCAATATTGTATGAAGAGAGTGCCCCTCTCTTCCCCCTGCTATTGTTGAAATTATGCTCAATAAACTTTTACCTCTTCCCTCTCCACCAGTTAAGCATTCTATGTATGCTTCCCTGTACAAAATGCACCCCTTCAAATAGAACATTAAAGTTCACATACTTGTTTACTTCCTCAAACTCTTTGCTTTGTGTTTTTTGTTAACTTCCTAGGAACAAATTGAATACATATAATCAATAAATCTAGCAAGCTTATTTTGCAAACTCACTTTTTTTATTATTTTTGCGCAAAACCTATCAGTATTAAGGAAGTCCAGCACAAAGAAAAAAAAAACGAATTAAAAAAAAAAAGCCCATTGGCCTGGGATCGAACCCGGTCTGAAGAACAAAACGGAAACCATACATACGGATTACCCAATCGGTATGGCAGCACAAGGCTTTTACGGAAGGCTGTAAAGAACCCGAAGGCCCCAAGCAACGATATTTCCGAGCGAATATGCTGTACAACACTCTTGCAAGGTTATCCCAACCCGCGCATTAATGGGGAGGACAATAACCAGGATCCCAGGCCTGTAATACGGTTACGCCACGCACAGCTCGCCGAGATTGTGGATGACAAAAAATAGAGGTCTATTTGGGCGTCTTGGGTCCCTTGGGGACTCGCCATGCGCACGGGCGCATCTCTTTTATTGTGTACATGACATCAAATTAGCGAAGAAAAAAGACGCTGTTTTGGTATCATGTGAAAAGCATAAAATAAATAGAAATAAAGACGTAAGGGGGGAGAATATTGACATATTCATATTAAAATATTGCCAAAATCCACAATATTGTCTACGCTGACTAAGTAAAGCTGTATTTTACTTTAAAGTTGCAGCAGCATAGTACTGCGCATGTCTGGAGTCAGTGTTTATTGTAGGCTTTAAGTGTCTACAAACAGTTGAACTTTTTAAAAGCTGTCAATACCTTATTAAATAATATGCAATATTTTATAGAAAACTATGTTAATGGACAGTTTGTGGTCATTTTTTTTGTTTTGTTTAAAGTCTCCCACATGTACCAAAAGCTCATAAGTCAGTATTAGAATTTCACTAAAGTTCATTGTGTACGGGCTCTAGAGCTATTGCAAATCTCTGAACCATGACACTCCCCTTTTAAAGGAAAGTAAAAAAAAATCAAAATTGTTGTTGGGGGTCTCTGTTGTATTTGTTTTCTTTTTAGTTTTCTTCTATTATTATTATTATTATTATTTTCTTTTTTAGAGGGGGAGGGGAATTCAGCTAAAAATAGCCAAGGGTCAATTCAAGCAACTAGTACAAAAGGTGTTTTTTGCAGTCCTTTATTCAATATATTCAAGGTTATCATGCAATTCTGTTGTTTGACTGCATATATATATATTTTTTCTTTCTTTTCATTACAAGTTCTATATGTGTAAGTGGTGACCATAGCTATGATTACTATTATTTAGAATATTTTTTTACCTACTAACAGAAAACAACTTGACTGCAAAACACTTACTGTAGGGCACTCGATATTAGGCATTACTTTCATGTGGACGTAAGGTTGAAATGTCAAAACCTTTATTAACCCGTGAACTACGCTTTAGCGTATTACACTTTGTGGTGATCTGATTCTATTGTTCTTTTTTGTGTTTTACTAACTATTACCGTTTAACTATCACACTTTGTTTCACGGGTTAATGAAAACCACTCTAATTACTTACAGTAGTTCTTTTTTAATATTATCATTTACTTGTATAATTTAGATGAGCAATACATATTTCTTTATGGCTTTGTAGAGCTCATCTCGTTCCTCATAAATAACAAACAAAATGAAGTTTGTTCTTATTTTGGTGCAAAGGAATCTACAGTAGTTTTCTAATCAGATAATTGTTTTTCTTTTAACACTCACCTGTTATTTCAACAGCCTTACTTGAGTTTGCTTGTCTCAGAAATAGACCTTGCTTAATAAACAAAGACATGTTACAAACTTATTTAATAATAGGTAACAACTGCAATATTGTATGAAGAGAGTGCCCCTCTCTTCCCCCTGCTATTGTTGAAATTATGCTCAATAAACTTTTACCTCTTCCCTCTCCACCAGTTAAGCATTCTATGTATGCTTCCCTGTACAAAATGCACCCCTTCAAATAGAACATTAAAGTTCACATACTTGTTTACTTCCTCAAACTCTTTGCTTTGTGTTTTTTGTTAACTTCCTAGGAACAAATTGAATACATATAATCAATAAATCTAGCAAGCTTATTTTGCAAACTCACTTTTTTTATTATTTTTGCGCAAAACCTATCAGTATTATGGAAGTCCAGCACAAAGAAAAAAAAACGAATTAAAAAAAAAAGCCCATTGGCCTGGGATCGAACCCGGTCTGAAGAACAAAACGGAAACCATACATACGGATTACCCAATCGGTATGGCAGCACAAGGCTTTTACGGAAGGCTGTAAAGAACCCGAAGGCCCCAAGCAACGATATTTCCGAGCGAATATGCTGTACAACACTCTTGCAAGGTTATCCCAACCCGCGCATTAATGGGGAGGACAATAATCAGGATCCCAGGCCTGTAATACGGTTACGCCACGCACAGCTCGCCGAGATTGTGGATGACAAAAAATAGAGGTCTATTTGGGCGTCTTGGGTCCCTTGGGGACTCGCCATGCGCACGGGCGCATCTCTTTTATTGTGTACATGACATCAAATTAGCGAAGAAAAAAGACGCTGTTTTGGTATCATGTGAAAAGCATAAAATAAATAGAAATAAAGACGTAAGGGGGGAGAATATTGACATATTCATATTAAAATATTGCCAAAATCCACAATATTGTCTACGCTGACTAAGTAAAGCTGTATTTTACTTTAAAGGGGCAGCAGCATAGTACTGCGCATGTCTGGAGTCAGTGTTTATTGTAGGCTTTTAAGTGTCTACAAACAGTTGAACTTTTTAAAAGCTGTCAATACCTTATTAAATAATATGCAATATTATATAGAAAACTATGTTAATGGACAGTTTGTGGTCATTTTTTTTGTTTTGTTTAAAGTCTCCCACATGTACCAAAAGCTCATAAGTCAGTATTAGAATTTCACTAAAGTTCATTGTGTCCGGGCTCTAGAGCTATTGCAAATCTCTGAACCATGACACTCCCCTTTTAAAGGAAAGTAAAAAAAAAAATCAAAATTGTTGTTGGGGGTCTCTGTTGTATTTGTTTTCTTTTTAGTTTTCTTCTATTATTATTATTATTATTATTATTTTCTTTTTTAGAGGGGGAGGGGAATTCAGCTAAAAATAGCCAATGGTCAATTCAAGCAACTAGTACAAAAGATGTTTTTTGCAGTCCTTTATTCAATATATTCAAGGTTATCATGCAATTCTGTTGTTTGACTGCATATATATATATATATTTTCTTTCTTTTCATTACAAGTTCTATATGTGTAAGTGGTGACCATAGCTATGATTACTATTATTTAGAATATTTTTTTACCTACTAACAGAAAACAACTTGACTGCAAAACACTTACTGTAGGGCACTCGATATTAGGCATTACTTTCATGTGGATGTAAGGTTGAAATGTCAAAACCTTCATTAACCCGTGAACTACGCTTTAGCGTATTACACTTTGTGGTGATCTGATTCTATTGTTCTTTTTTGTGTTTTACTAACTATTACCGTTTAACTATCACACTTTGTTTCACGGGTTAATGAAAACCACTCTAATTACTTACAGTAGTTCTTTTTTAATATTATCATTTACTTGTATAATTTAGATGAGCAATACATATTTCTTTATGGCTTTGTAGAGCTCATCTCGTTCCTCATAAATAACAAACAAAATGAAGTTTGTTCTTATTTTGGTGCAAAGGAATCTACAGTAGTTTTCTAATCAGATAATTGTTTTTCTTTTAACACTCACCTGTTATTTCAACAGCCTTACTTGAGTTTGCTTGTCTCAGAAATAGACCTTGCTTAATAAACAAAGACATGTTACAAACTTATTTAATAATAGGTAACAACTGCAATATTGTATGAAGAGAGTGCCCCTCTCTTCCCCCTGCTATTGTTGAAATTATGCTCAATAAACTTTTACCTCTTCCCTCTCCACCAGTTAAGCATTCTATGTATGCTTCCCTGTACAAAATGCACCCCTTCAAATAGAACATTAAAGTTCACATACTTGTTTACTTCCTCAAACTCTTTGCTTTGTGTTTTTTGTTAACTTCCTAGGAACAAATTGAATACATATAATCAATAAATCTAGCAAGCTTATTTTGCAAACTCACTTTTTTTATTATTTTTGCGCAAAACCTATCAGTATTAAGGAAGTCCAGCACAAAGAAAAAAAAACGAATTAAAAAAAAAAAGCCCATTGGCCTGGGATCGAACCCGGTCTGAAGAACAAAACGGAAACCATACATACGGATTACCCAATCGGTATGGCAGCACAAGGCTTTTACGGAAGGCTGTAAAGAACCCGAAGGCCCCAAGCAACGATATTTCCGAGCGAATATGCTGTACAACACTCTTGCAAGGTTATCCCAACCCGCGCATTAATGGGGAGGACAATAACCAGGATCCCAGGCCTGTAATACGGTTACGCCACGCACAGCTCGCCGAGATTGTGGATGACAAAAAATAGAGGTCTATTTGGGTGTCTTGGGTCCCTTGGGGACTCGCCATGCGCACTGGCGCATCTCTTTTATTGTGTACATGACATCAAATTAGCGAAGAAAAAAGACGCTGTTTTGGTATCATGTGAAAAGCATAAAATAAATAGAAATAAAGACGTAAGGGGGGGGAATATTGACATATTCATATTAAAATATTGCCAAAATCCACAATATTGTCTACGCTGACTAAGTAAAGCTGTATTTTACTTTAAAGGGGCAGCAGCATAGTACTGCGCATGTCTGGAGTCAGTGTTTATTGTAGGCTTTTAAGTGTCTACAAACAGTTGAACTTTTTAAAAGCTGTCAATACCTTATTAAATAATATGCAATATTATATAGAAAACTATATTAATGGACAGTTTGTGGTCATTTTTTTTGTTTTGTTTAAAGTCTCCCACATGTACCAAAAGCTCATAAGTCAGTATTAGAATTTCACTGAAGTTCATTGTGTCCGGGCTCTAGAGCAATTGCAAATCTCTGAACCATGACACTCCCCTTTTAAAGGAAAGTAAAAAAAAATCAAAATTGTTGTTGGGGGTCTCTGTTGTATTTGTTTTCTTTTTAGTTTTCTTCTATTATTATTATTATTATTATTTTCTTTTTTAGAGGGGGAGGGGAATTCAGCTAAAAATAGCCAAGGGTCAATTCAAGCAACTAGTACAAAAGGTGTTTTTTGCAGTCCTTTATTCAATATATTCAAGGTTATCATGCAATTCTGTTGGTTGACTGCATATATATATTTTTTTTCTTTCTTTTCATTACAAGTTCTATATGTGTAAGTGGTGACCATAGCTATGATTACTATTATTTAGAATATTTTTTTACCTACTAACAGAAAACAACTTGACTGCAAAACACTTACTGTAGGGCACTCGATATTAGGCATTACTTTCATGTGGACGTAAGGTTGAAATGTCAAAACCTTCATTAACCCGTGAACTACGCTTTAGCGTATTACACTTTGTGGTGATCTGATTCTATTGTTCTTTTTTGTGTTTTACTAACTATTACCGTTTAACTATCACACTTTGTTTCACGGGTTAATGAAAACCACTCTAATTACTTACAGTAATTCTTTTTTAATATTATCATTTACTTGTATAATTTAGATGAGCAATACATATTTCTTTATGGCTTTGTAGAGCTCATCTCGTTCCTCATAAATAACAAAAAAAATGAAGTTTGTTCTTATTTTGGTGCAAAGGAATCTACAGTAGTTTTCTAATCAGATAATTGTTTTTCTTTTAACACTCACCTGTTATTTCAACAGCCTTACTTGAGTTTGCTTGTCTCAGAAATAGACCTTGCTTAATAAACAAAGACATGTTACAAACTTATTTAATAATAGGTAACAACTGCAATATTGTATGAAGAGAGTGCCCCTCTCTTCCCCCTGCTATTGTTGAAATTATGCTCAATAAACTTTTACCTCTTCCCTCTCCACCAGTTAAGCATTCTATGTATGCTTCCCTGTACAAAATGCACCCCTTCAAATAGAACATTAAAGTTCACATACTTGTTTACTTCCTCAAACTCTTTGCTTTGTGTTTTTTGTTAACTTCCTAGGAACAAATTGAATACATATAATCAATAAATCTAGCAAGCTTATTTTGCAAACTCACTTTTTTTATTATTTTTGCGCAAAACCTATCAGTATTAAGGAAGTCCAGCACAAAGAAAAAAAAACGAATTAAAAAAAAAAGCCCATTGGCCTGGGATCGAACCCGGTCTGAAGAACAAAACGGAAACCATACATACGGATTACCCAATCGGTATGGCAGCACAAGGCTTTTACGGAAGGCTGTAAAGAACCCGAAGGCCCCAAGCAACGATATTTCCGAGCGAATATGCTGTACAACACTCTTGCAAGGTTATCCCAACCCGCGCATTAATGGGGAGGACAATAATTAGGATCCCAGGCCTGTAATACGGTTACGCCACGCACAGCTCGCCGAGATTGTGGATGACAAAAAATAGAGGTCTATTTGGGCGTCTTGGGTCCCTTGGGGACTCGCCATGCGCACGGGCGCATCTCTTTTATTGTGTACATGACATCAAATTAGCGAAGAAAAAAGACGCTGTTTTGGTATCATGTGAAAAGCATAAAATAAATAGAAATAAAGACGTAAGGGGGGAGAATATTGACATATTCATATTAAAATATTGCCAAAATCCACAATATTGTCTACGCTGACTAAGTAAAGCTGTATTTTACTTTAAAGGGGCAGCAGCATAGTACTGCGCATGTCTGGAGTCAGTGTTTATTGTAGGCTTTTAAGTGTCTACAAACAGTTGAACTTTTTAAAAGCTGTCAATACCTTATTAAATAATATGCAATATTATATAGAAAACTATATTAATGGACAGTTTGTGGTCATTTTTTTTGTTTTGTTTAAAGTCTCCCACATGTACCAAAAGCTCATAAGTCAGTATTAGAATTTCACTAAAGTTCATTGTGTCCGGGCTCTAGAGCAATTGCAAATCTCTGAACCATGACACTCCCCTTTTAAAGGAAAGTAAAAAAAAAATCAAAATTGTTGTTGGGGGTCTCTGTTGTATTTGTTTTCTTTTTAGTTTTCTTCTATTATTATTATTATTATTATTTTCTTTTTTAGAGGGGGAGGGGAATTCAGCTAAAAAAAGCCAAGGGTCAATTCAAGCAACTAGTACAAAAGGTGTTTTTTGCATTCCTTTATTCAATATATTCAAGGTTATCATGCAATTCTGTTGTTTGACTGCATATATATATTTTTTTTCTTTCTTTTCATTACAAGTTCTATATGTGTAAGTGGTGACCATAGCTATGATTACTATTATTTAGAATATTTTTTTACCTACTAACAGAAAACAACTTGACTGCAAAACACTTACTGTAGGGCACTCGATATTAGGCATTACTTTCATGTGGACGTAAGGTTGAAATGTCAAAACCTTCATTAACCCGTGAACTACGCTTTAGCGTATTACACTTTGTGGTGATCTGATTCTATTGTTCTTTTTTGTGTTTTACTAACTATTACCGTTTAACTATCACACTTTGTTTCACGGGTTAATGAAAACCACTCTAATTACTTACAGTAATTCTTTTTTAATATTATCATTTACTTGTATAATTTAGATGAGCAATACATATTTCTTTATGGCTTTGTAGAGCTCATCTCGTTCCTCATAAATAACAAAAAAAATGAAGTTTGTTCTTATTTTGGTGCAAAGGAATCTACAGTAGTTTTCTAATCAGATAATTGTTTTTCTTTTAACACTCACCTGTTATTTCAACAGCCTTACTTGAGTTTGCTTGTCTCAGAAATAGACCTTGCTTAATAAACAAAGACATGTTACAAACTTATTTAATAATAGGTAACAACTGCAATATTGTATGAAGAGAGTGCCCCTCTCTTCCCCCTGCTATTGTTGAAATTATGCTCAATAAACTTTTACCTCTTCCCTCTCCACCAGTTAAGCATTCTATGTATGCTTCCCTGTACAAAATGCACCCCTTCAAATAGAACATTAAAGTTCACATACTTGTTTACTTCCTCAAACTCTTTGCTTTGTGTTTTTTGTTAACTTCCTAGGAACAAATTGAATACATATAATCAATAAATCTAGCAAGCTTATTTTGCAAACTCACTTTTTTTATTATTTTTGCGCAAAACCTATCAGGATTAAGGAAGTCCAGCACAAAGAAAAAAAAACGAATTAAAAAAAAAAAGCCCATTGGCCTGGGATCGAACCCGGTCTGAAGAACAAAACGGAAACCATACATACGGATTACCCAATCGGTATGGCAGCACAAGGCTTTTACGGAAGGCTGTAAAGAACCCGAAGGCCCCAAGCACCGATATTTCCGAGCGAATATGCTGTACAACACTCTTGCAAGGTTATCCCAACCCGCGTATTAATGGGGAGGACAATAACCAGGATCCCAGGCCTGTAATACGGTTACGCCACGCACAGCTCGCCGAGATTGTGGATGACAAAAAATAGAGGTCTATTTGGGCGTCTTGGGTCCCTTGGGGACTCGCCATGCGCACGGGCGCATCTCTTTTATTGTGTACATGACATCAAATTAGCGAAGAAAAAAGACGCTGTTTTGGTATCATGTGAAAAGCATAAAATAAATAGAAATAAAGACGTAAGGGGGGAGAATATTGACATATTCATATTAGAATATTGACAAAATCCGCAATATTGTCTACGCTGACTAAGTAAAGCTGTATTTTACTTTAAAGGGGCAGCAGCATAGTACTGCGCATGTCTGTAGTCAGTGCTTATTGTAGGCTTTTAAGTGTCTACAAACAGTTGAACTTTTTAAAAGCTGTCAATACCTTATTAAATAATATGCAATATTATATTGAAAACTATGTTAATTGACAGTTTGTGGTCATTTGTTTTGTTTTGTTTAAAGTCTCCCACATATACCAAAAGCTCATAAGTCAGTATTAGAATTTCACTGAAGTTCATTGTGTCAGGGCTCTAGAGCTATTGCAAATCTCTTAACCATGACACTCCCCTTTTAAAGGAAAGTAAAAAAAATCAAAATTGTTGGTGGGGGTCTCTGTTGTATTTGTTTTCTTTTTAGTTTTTTTCTATTATTATTATTATTATTTTCTTTTTTAGAGGGGGAGGGGAATTCAGCTAAAAATAGCCAAGGGTCAATTCAAGCAACTAGTACAAAAGATGTTTTTTGCAGTCCTTTATTCAATATATTCAAGGTTATCATGCAATTCTGTTGTTTTACTGCATATATATATATATTTTTTTCTTTCTTTTCATTACAAGTTCTATATGTGTAAGTGGTGACCATAGCTATGATTACTATTATTTAGAATATTTTTTTACCTACTAACAGAAAACAACTTGACTGCAAAACACTTACTGTAGGGCACTCGATATTAGGCATTACTTTCATGTGGATGTAAGTTTGAAATGTCAAAACCTTCATTAACCCGTGAACTACGCTTTAGCGTATTACACTTTGTGGTGATCTCATTCTATTGTTCTTTTTTGTGTTTTACTAACTATTACAGTTTAACTATCACACTTTGTTTCACGGGTTAATGAAAACCACTCTAATTACTTACAGTAGTTCTTTTTTAATATTATCATTTACTTGTATAATTTAGATGAGCAATACATATTTCTTTATGGCTTTGTAGAGCTCATCTCGTTCCTCATAAATAACAAACAAAATGAAGTTTGTTCTTATTTTGGTGCAAAGGAATCTACAGTAGTTTTCTAATCAAATAATTGTTTTTCTTTTAACACTCACCTGTTATTTCAACAGCCTTACTTGAGTTTGCTTGTCTCAGAAATAGACCTTGCTTAATAAACAAAGACATGTTACAAACTTATTTAATAATAGGTAACAACTGCAATATTGTATGAAGAGAGTGCCCCTCTCTTCCCCCTGCTATTGTTGAAATTATGCTCAATAAACTTTTACCTCTTCCCTCTCCACCAGTTAAGCATTCTATGTATGCTTCCCTGTACAAAATGCACCCCTTCAAATAGAACATTAAAGCTCACATACAGTTTACTTCCTCAAACTCTTTGCTTTGTGTTTTTTGTTAAATTCCTAGGAACAAATTGAATACATATAATCAATAAATCTAGCAAGCTTATTTTGCAAACTCACTTTTTTTATTATTTGTGCGCAAAACATATCAGGATTAAGGAAGTCCAGCACAAAGAAAAAAAAACGAATTAAAAAAAAAGCCCATTGGCCTGGGATCGAACCCGGTCTGAAGAACAAAACGGAAACCATACATACGGATTACCCAATCGGTATGGCAGCACAAGGCTTTTACGGAAGGCTGTAAAGAACCCGAAGGCCCCAAGCACCGATATTTCCGAGCGAATATGCTGTACAACACTCTTGCAAGGTTATCCCAACACGCGCATTAATGGGAAGGACAATAACCAGGATCCCAGGCCTGTAATACGGTTACGCCACGCACAGCTCGCCGAGATTGTGGATGACAAAAAATGGAGGTCTATTTGGGCGTCTTGGGTCCCTTGGGGACTCGCCATGCGCACGGGCGCATCTCTTTTATTGTGTACATGACATCAAATTAGCGAAGAAAAAAGACGCTGTTTTGGTATCATGTGAAAAGCATAAAATAAATAGAAATAAAGACGTAAGGGGGGAGAATATTTACATATTCATATTAGAATATTGACAAAATCCGCAATATTGTCTACGCTGACTAAGTAAAGCTGTATTTTACTTTAAAGGGGCAGCAGCATAGTACTGCGCATGTCTGTAGTCAGTGCTTATTGTAGGCTTTTAAGTGTCTACAAACAGTTGAACTTTTTAAAAGCTGTCAATACCTTATTAAATAATATGCAATATTATATTGAAAACTATGTTAATTGACAGTTTGTGGTCATTTGTTTTGTTTTGTTTAAAGTCTCCCACATGTACCAAAAGCTCATAAGTCAGTATTAGAATTTCACTGAAGTTCATTGTGTCATGGCTCTAGAGCTATTGCAAATCTCTTAACCAGGACACTCCCCTTTTAAAGGAAAGTAAAAAAAATCAAAATTGTTGGTGGGGGTCTCTGTTGTATTTGTTTTCTTTTTAGTTTTCTTCTATTATTATTATTATTATTTTCCTTTTTAGAGGGGGAGGGGAATTCAGCTAAAAATAGCCAATGGTCAATTCAAGCAACTAGTACAAAAGATGTTTTTTGCAGTCCTTTATTCAATATATTCAAGGTTATCATGCAATTCTGTTGTTTGACTGCATATATATATATTTTTTCTTTCTTTTCATTTCAAGTTCTATATGTGTAAGTGGTGACCATAGCTATGATTACTATTATTTAGAATATTTTTTTACCTACTAACAGAAAACAACTTGACTGCAAAACACTTACTGTAGGGCACTCGATATTAGGCATTACTTTCATGTGGACGTAAGGTTGAAATGTCAAAACCTTCATTAACCCGTGAACTACGCTTTAGTGTATTACACTTTGTGGTGATCTGATTCTATTGTTCTTTTTTGTGTTTTACTAACTATTACCGTTTAACTATCACACTTTGTTTCACGGGTTAATGAAAACCACTCTAATTACTTACAGTAGTTCTTTTTTAATATTATCATTTACTTGTATAATTTAGATGAGCAATACATATTTCTTTATGGCTTTGTAGAGCTCATCTCGTTCCTCATAAATAACAAACAAAATGAAGTTTGTTCTTATTTTGGTGCAAAGGAATCTACAGTAGTTTTCTAATCAGATAATTGTTTTTCTTTTAACACTCACCTGTTATTTCAACAGCCTTACTTGAGTTTGCTTGTCTCAGAAATAGACCTTGCTTAATAAACAAAGACATGTTACAAACTTATTTAATAATAGGTAACAACTGCAATATTGTATGAAGAGAGTGCCCCTCTCTTCCCCCTGCTATTGTTGAAATTATGCTCAATAAACTTTTACCTCTTCCCTCTCCACCAGTTAAGCATTCTATGTATGCTTCCCTGTACAAAATGCACCCCTTCAAATAGAACATTAAAGTTCACATACTTGTTTACTTCCTCAAACTCTTTGCTTTGTGTTTTTTGTTAACTTCCTAGGAACAAATTGAATACATATAATCAATAAATCTAGCAAGCTTATTTTGCAAACTCACTTTTTTTTTTATTTTTGCGCAAAACCTATCAGGATTAAGGAAGTCCAGCACAAAGAAAAAAAAACGAATTAAAAAAAAAAGCCCATTGTCCTGGGATCGAACCCGGTCTGAAGAACAAAACGGAAACCATACATACGGATTACCCAATCGGTATGGCAGCACAAGGCTTTTACGGAAGGCTGTAAAGAACCCGAAGGCCCCAAGCACCGATATTTCCGAGCGAATATGCTGTACAACACTCTTGCAAGGTTATCCCAACCCGCGCATTAATGGGGAGGACAATAACCAGGATCCCAGGCCTGTAATACGGTTACGCCACGCACAGCTCGCCGAGATTGTGGATAACAAAAAATAGAGGTCTATTTGGGCGTCTTGGGTCCCTTGGGGACTCGCCATGCGCACGGGCGCATCTCTTTTATTGTGTACATGACATCAAATTAGCGAAGAAAAAAGACGCTGTTTTGGTATCATGTGAAAAGCATAAAATAAATAGAAATAAAGACGTAAGGGGGGAGAATATTGACATATTCATATTAAAATATTGCCAAAATCCACAATATTGTCTACGCTGACTAAGTAAAGCTGTATTTTACTTTAAAGGGGCAGCAGCATAGTACTGCGCATGTCTGGAGTCAGTGTTTATTGTAGGCTTTTAAGTGTCTACAAACAGTTGAACTTTTTAAAAGCTGTCAATACCTTATTAAATAATATGCAATATTATATAGAAAACTATGTTAATGGACAGTTTGTGGTCATTTTTTTTGTTTTGTTTAAAGTCTCCCACATGTACCAAAAGCTCATAAGTCAGTATTAGAATTTCACTGAAGTTCATTGTGTCAGGGCTCTAGAGCTATTGCAAATCTCTTAACCATGACACTCCCCTTTTAAAGGAAAGTAAAAAAAATCAAAATTGTTGGTGGGGGTCTCTGTTGTATTTGTTTTCTTTTTAGTTTTCTTCTATTATTATTATTATTATTTTCCTTTTTAGAGGGGGAGGGGAATTCAGCTAAAAATAGCCAATGGTCAATTCAAGCAACTAGTACAAAAGATGTTTTTTGCAGTCCTTTATTCAATATATTCAAGGTTATCATGCTATTCTGTTGTTTGACTGCATATATATATATTTTCTTTCTTTTCATTACAAGTTCTATATGTGTAAGTGGTGACCATAGCTATGATTACTATTATTTAGAATATTTTTTTACCTACTAACAGAAAACAACTTGACTGCAAAACACTTACTGTAGGGCACTCGATATTAGGCATTACTTTCATGTGGACGTAAGGTTGAAATGTCAAAACCTTTATTAACCCGTGAACTACGCTTTAGCGTATTACACTTTGTGGTGATCTGATTCTATTGTTCTTTTTTGTGTTTTACTAACTATTACCGTTTAACTATCACACTTTGTTTCACGGGTTAATGAAAACCACTCTAATTACTTACAGTAGTTCTTTTTTAATATTATCATTTACTTGTATAATTTAGATGAGCAATACATATTTCTTTATGGCTTTGTAGAGCTCATCTCGTTCCTCATAAATAACAAACAAAATGAAGTTTGTTCTTATTTTGGTGCAAAGGAATCTACAGTAGTTTTCTAATCAGATAATTGTTTTTCTTTTAACACTCACCTGTTATTTCAACAGCCTTACTTGAGTTTGCTTGTCTCAGAAATAGACCTTGCTTAATAAACAAAGACATGTTACAAACTTATTTAATAATAGGTAACAACTGCAATATTGTATGAAGAGAGTGCCCCTCTCTTCCCCCTGCTATTGTTGAAATTATGCTCAATAAACTTTTACCTCTTCCCTCTCCACCAGTTAAGCATTCTATGTATGCTTCCCTGTACAAAATGCACCCCTTCAAATAGAACATTAAAGTTCACATACTTGTTTACTTCCTCAAACTCTTTGCTTTGTGTTTTTTGTTAACTTCCTAGGAACAAATTGAATACATATAATCAATAAATCTAGCAAGCTTATTTTGCAAACTCACTTTTTTTATTATTTTTGCGCAAAACCTATCAGGATTAAGGAAGTCCAGCACAAAGAAAAAAAAACGAATTAAAAAAAAAAGCCCATTGGCCTTGGATCGAACCCGGTCTGAAGAACAAAACGGAAACCATACATACGGATTACCCAATCGGTATGGCAGCACAAGGCTTTTACGGAAGGCTGTAAAGAACCCGAAGGCCCCAAGCACCGATATTTCCGAGCGAATATGCTGTACAACACTCTTGCAAGGTTATCCCAACCCGCGCATTAATGGGGAGGACAATAACCAGGATCCCAGGCCTGTAATACGGTTACGCCACGCACAGCTCGCCGAGATTGTGGATGACAAAAAATAGAGGTCTATTTTGGCGTCTTGGGTCTCTTGGGGACTCGCCATGCGCACGGGCGCATCTCTTTTATTGTGTACATGACATCAAATTTGAAGAGTGTGTAACGCTGGCCGCTAGGGCCTAGGTCTTATGTAAGACCGCTGACCGGCTCAGAAGAGAGCAGCCGGCCATCTTGTTTTGAACATTATTCATGTAAGTCCTACGCGTTCATTTGTTATATCCTAGTTACCGTTATTTGTAATCCTTAGTTTAATTATAATCCTTGATTTATTGTATTGCCATAGGACTTCCTCATCTTTGTCAATAAAACCAATTGAACATCGAGGAGTATTTTCTTCATGAGGAAGTCATTATCATGGTGATCGTCGAATGTTCGGTACCCAACTGTGACTTCAAAACACAGGATGTCTCTGATGCAATCGCCGTAGCGTTACTAAATAACCACGGCCTCGCACATCAAGCACTACCTCCCGCTCCTACTGCCCCACCGCCGGCCCGAGGCCCGAAACTCGACCGACCCAAAGTGGACATAGGGATCTCTATCGAGGAATGGAACATATTCATGCGCCGATGGGGGGTTTTCCGTTCTGGATCTGGCATCACTGACGCCCAGGCGCCTTTCCAACTGTTGCAGTGTGCCGGCCCTGACCTCGGGGACAGCCTACTGAAAGCCAACCCAGGAGCCACCTCGTTGCCCTTGCAAGATTTGACCGCAGCCATGCGCTCGCTAGCTGTCATTCCTATCGCTACATGTGTCCTCCGTACCGAGCTGCTCCAGTTAAAACAGGAACGGGACGAAACCTTTCGTGCATTCGCAGCCAGGGTGCGGGGAAAAGCGGAAACGTGCGCATACACAGCAGCATGTGCGTGTGGCCAACCCGTTGACTACACCGACCACATCATACGCGACGTCCTTTTAAATGGCATTTACGACTCAGACATAAGGCGTGAGACTCTGGGCATTACAGATATCTTGACCAACCCAATTAATGACGTCATTGCCTCGGTGGAGAGTAAAGAGATGGCTCGCAACGCCCTACCGTCTTCAACCCTGTCCGCGATGTCGTCCTTCCAGCGTAACAAAAACACGCCACCCTCAGACCAGTCACCAAGCGCAGCAGAGAAATCACGACAGGCCTCCTGTCCTGATTGTAGAGTGTCATTTCACGTCTTCTCAGAAGGATCTCGGGGCTGGAATTCCAAACCTCATCAGGTATGCATCGATTGCTACAGAGCCCGTAGGCGCAAAAGGCGACAACCAGCCAAAAGTCAACAGTCCGCCATCGAGTCAGGCCCGATCTCCCAGATCGCATCTCTACAATCCGGAGCCGTACCTTGCTCTCGTGGTAGACCACAGAACGAGCCCGCCAAACTGGATCACCATATCTTCACCAAGGGGGAGTGGCGACGAGCTCAACTCCGTGATCATCCGCGGACAAACATCACTATATCGCTCGATACTCCATCAGCTTCGGGAGCCACTTCCCGTCCTCGCGATCACCTCGTAGCTCAGATATCAGCCGTGGCCGACACTGGTGCCCAGTCCGACCTTTGGTCTCTAGAGGAGTTCCTTGCATGCGGCTTCTCGCGCGATGAACTGCAACCGGTCAACCTCAGCTTGTCGGCCGCCAACCGGTCTCCAATAGCCATCGACGGTGCTTTCTTCGCTAAACTCTCCACAGCTCCTCCCAACGGTGAGGCCACGTGCTGCCGTTCCATGGTGTACGTGAGCAGCTCAGTCCGAGCTATGTACCTCTCCTATGAGTCCCTCCTCAACCTCGGTCTCCTATCTACGGACTTCCCGACGAACCCGGTTGGAAGACACGACGGCCGCCGACCTACCCCCCATGGCCGCAGCATACCAGAGCCGCACTCATCCATCAACGCCACCCGTTCCATCAACGGCGGCTGCACAGCACCAAACACCCCTTCTGATCCGACCTGTCATTGTCCCCAGCGCACGGTGCCACCACAACGTCCGTCGGAACTGCCATTCCCCTGCACCCCGGAGAACAATGGCCGCATGAAAGACTGGCTACTCGAGAGGTATGCCTCCTCGACGTTCAACACCTGCCCCCATCGTGCGCTCCCGTGCATGGACGGACCACCCATCGAGATACATGTAGACCCAGCAGCCACACCCAGAGCGTGCCACACCCCGGCCACCATCCCTCTTCACTGGCAGCAAAAGGTATACGACGACCTTCTCCGGGACGAGGCCCTTGGTGTCATCGAACGAGTGCCTTACGGGGAACCTGTCACATGGTGCCACCGCATGGTTGTGACCCGGAAGCACGACGGCTCACCGCGCCGGACTGTGGACCTCTCGCCACTAAACAAATTCTGCCAGCGCGAGACCTTTGCCATGGAGTCTCCCTTCCACCTCGCCCGCCGAATTCCGAAGGACACCTGGAAGACCGTCACCGACGCTTGGAACGGCTATCACAGCGTCCCCTTACGCGAGGCAGATCGACACCTGACCACTTTCATTACGCCCTTCGGGCGCTGGCGCTACACCAGGGCACCACAAGGATTCCTCTCGTCAGGGGATGGCTACAACCGTCGTTTCGATGCTATCCTATCAGCCTTTGAGCGCAAAGAGCGGTGTGTGGACGACACAATCCACTATGATACTGACCTAGAACAACACTGGTGGCGATCCATCGACTTCCTTACATGCGTAGGCCAGTCCGGTATAGTACTGAACCCCGACAAATTTCAGTTCGCCGAAAAGTGCGTGGACTTCGCCGGCTTTAGGGTGTCCGACTCAACCATAGAGCCACTCCCTAAGTACCTGGATGCCATCCGTGATTTCCCCACTCCTGAATCGACGACAGACATCAGAAGCTGGTTCGGGCTGGTCAACCAGGTGGCCAACTACGCCCAATTGCGCGAGACCATGGCGCCGTTTAAGCCATTCCTAAGCCCACGGTGCAAATTCACCTGGTCACCTGACCTGGAGTCTGCCTTCCAAGAGTCCAAAGAAGCCATTGTTCAGGCAATCCGCGAGGGCGTGGAAATCTACGACATGCAGAGGCGCACCTGCCTTCGCCCCGACTGGTCCCGAAGAGGTATTGGTTATTTCCTCCTCCAGCAACACTGTAGCTGCCCCTCTGGTATACCTGACTGCTGCCCAGGAGGATGGCGGATCACTCTGGCTGGCTCACGCTTCCTCTCCCCAGCCGAACAACGTTACGCAGCCATCGAGGGAGAGGCCCTGGCCGTTGCCTGGGGTCTCGAGCAAACCCGGTACTTCACACAGGGTTGCGACAACCTTGTGGTAGTCACCGACCACAAGCCTCTAGTCAAAATCTTCGGCGATCGCACCCTCGATGAGATCACCAACTCCCGTCTGTTCAGGTTAAAGCAGCGTACCCTCCCGTGGCGCTTCACCATCACCCATCGACCGGGAAAAAGTAACCAGGCGGCTGACGCCACATCAAGACACCCATCCCCATCAGGCTCAACTAACAGTCTCGCAACTTCAACTCCTAGTGTACCGGACATGGTTGAGTCGGCCCTCATGGCCTCCATCAGGAACGACGCACATGATCTTGGGGCCATCTCGTGGCCGACCCTCGCACAAGAGACTGCTACGGACCCATGCCTAGGTCACCTCCTACGCCTCATTGAACAAGATGTTGTTGTTGACCCTAACGACCCGGCGCTTTCAAGTCTCGGACATCTCTGTGAGTCGATATATGCACAGGATGGCGTTCTACTACTCAACGACCGTGTGGTTGTGCCCATGTCCCTCCGCAAACGGGTCCTCCAGCACTTACACGCTGCACATCAAGGAGCCTCTACTATGGAGCAGCAAGCGCGTGCCATTGTCTTCTGGCCGGGGATGTCACGGGACATTCAGGGCACCAGAGACGGATGCACAGATTGCAACCGCAACGCCCCGTCACAAGCGGCCACACCGCCCCTCCCGACCTCTCCGCCATCTACCCCGTTCGAGGCTGTCTACGCTGACTTCTTCGACTTTGGTGGCCGCCACTACCTAGTTGTCGGAGACCGGCTCTCTGGATGGGTGGAGGTCCTCAGCTCCACCGCAGGTACTGACCTAGGGGGCTCCGCTGGCCTGGTCCGTCACCTCCGAGCATTCTTCGCCACCTTTGGCGTGCCAACAGAGATATCAAGCGATGGCGGACCAGAGTTCACAGCAGGCGGCACCGAGACCTTTCTCCGACTTTGGGGGATCAAACACCGCCTGTCTTCTGTCGGCTTCCCACAATCCAACGGGAGAGCAGAAGTGGCAGTCAAAACAGCTAAACGTCTCCTGATGTCCAATACTGGTCCTAACGGCAGCCTTGATAACGATCGCTTCCTACGTGCCATGTTACAGCTACGAAACACACCGGACCGGGACTGCGACCTTTCACCAGCCCAAATCATATTCGGTCGACCCCTTCGAGACTCCCTCATGTTCGTCAATCGACTAGAGAAGTTCTCTAATCCCCACATCCGACCCCTGTGGCGGCAAGCATGGGCGGCAAAGGAAGATGCCCTTCGGACCCGCATATCGCGTACCACAGAATCATTGACGAGCCACTCCAAACCACTTCGACCTCTGAAGCTAGGTGAAAGGGTCTTCATCCAGAACCAGCAGGGCCCACACCCGAACAAATGGGACCGCTCAGGCATGGTAGTGGAGTCGCCAGGCCACGACCAATACAGGATAAAGGTGGATGGCTCAGGACGGTTGACCCTGCGTAATCGTCGGTTCCTTCGTGCATACACCCCGGCCACGCCCACCCCAGACCATCAGTACAGGACGCCACCACCTCCACCCAGATCTCCAGAGTGTCAACCCACACTTAACAGCTCACCGTCGCCTCCCACAGGCAGTGGACCATTGACGGGCAATCCTCACGTCACCACCCAACTCTCACACGGTAGCCATCCCGTCATACCCACAGAGTGTAACCAGACAGTTCCACCCGCTGAACCCGTCGCTGAAACACCACCTACCACTCAAGCCAACAATGACCCTGTATCCTCTTGTATGCCTGACGCCTCATCTCAGGCCCCGCAGCCACTCCCTGAACCTAGAAGGCCAACTCGTGCGAGAACACGACCAAAACGCTACGAACCAGAGACAGGGAATTGGACAGTAGCAGGAGTCCGTTCGTCTAGCCTTGTATAGACTCTAGACTTAGTATAGACTCACGGACTGGGGGGGATGAAGAGTGTGTAACGCTGGCCGCTAGGGCCTAGGTCTTATGTAAGACCGCTGACCGGCTCAGAAGAGAGCAGCCGGCCATCTTGTTTTGAACATTATTCATGTAAGTCCTACGCGTTCATTTGTTATATCCTAGTTACCGTTATTTGTAATCCTTAGTTTAATTATAATCCTTGATTTATTGTATTGCCATAGGACTTCCTCATCTTTGTCAATAAAACCAATTGAACATCGAGGAGTATTTTCTTCAAAATTAGCGAAGAAAAAAGACGCTGTTTTGGTATCATGTGAAAAGCATAAAATAAATAGAAATAAAGACGTAAGGGGGGAGAATATTGACATATTCATATTAAAATATTGCCAAAATCCACAATATTGTCTACGCTGACTAAGTAAAGCTGTATTTTACTTTAAAGGGGCAGCAGCATAGTACTGCGCATGTCTGGAGTCAGTGTTTATTGTAGGCTTTTAAGTGTCTACAAACAGTTGAACTTTTTAAAAGCTGTCAATACCTTATTAAATAATATGCAATATTATATAGAAAACTATGTTAATGGACAGTTTGTGGTCATTTTTTTTTGTTTTGTTTAAAGTCTCCCACATGTACCAAAAGCTCATAAGTCAGTATTAGAATTTCACTGAAGTTCATTGTGTCAGGGCTCTAGAGCTATTGCAAATCTCTTAACCATGACACTCCCCTTTTAAAGGAAAGTAAAAAAAATCAAAATTGTTGGTGGGGGTCTCTGTTGTATTTGTTTTCTTTTTAGTTTTCTTCTATTATTATTATTATTATTTTCCTTTTTAGAGGGGGAGGGGAATTCAGCTAAAAATAGCCAATGGTCAATTCAAGCAACTAGTACAAAAGATGTTTTTTGCAGTCCTTTATTCAATATATTCAAGGTTATCATGCTATTCTGTTGTTTGACTGCATATATATATATTTTCTTTCTTTTCATTACAAGTTCTATATGTGTAAGTGGTGACCATAGCTATGATTACTATTATTTAGAATATTTTTTTACCTACTAACAGAAAACAACTTGACTGCAAAACACTTACTGTAGGGCACTCGATATTAGGCATTACTTTCATGTGGACGTAAGGTTGAAATGTCAAAACCTTTATTAACCCGTGAACTACGCTTTAGCGTATTACACTTTGTGGTGATCTGATTCTATTGTTCTTTTTTGTGTTTTACTAACTATTACCGTTTAACTATCACACTTTGTTTCACGGGTTAATGAAAACCACTCTAATTACTTACAGTAGTTCTTTTTTAATATTATCATTTACTTGTATAATTTAGATGAGCAATACATATTTCTTTATGGCTTTGTAGAGCTCATCTCGTTCCTCATAAATAACAAACAAAATGAAGTTTGTTCTTATTTTGGTGCAAAGGAATCTACAGTAGTTTTCTAATCAGATAATTGTTTTTCTTTTAACACTCACCTGTTATTTCAACATCCTTACTTGAGTTTGCTTGTCTCAGAAATAGACCTTGCTTAATAAACAAAGACATGTTACAAACTTATTTAATAATAGGTAACAACTGCAATATTGTATGAAGAGAGTGCCCCTCTCTTCCCCCTGCTATTGTTGAAATTATGCTCAATAAACTTTTACCTCTTCCCTCTCCACCAGTTAAGCATTCTATGTATGCTTCCCTGTACAAAATGCACCCCTTCAAATAGAACATTAAAGTTCACGTACTTGTTTACTTCCTCAAACTCTTTGCTTTGTGTTTTTTGTTAACTTCCTAGGAACAAATTGAATACATATAATCAATAAATCTAGCAAGCTTATTTTGCAAACTCACTTTTTTTTTATTTTTGCGCAAAACCTATCAGGATTAAGGAAGTCCGGCACAAAGAAAAAAAAACGAATTAAAAAAAAAAGCCCATTGTCCTGGGATCGAACCCGGTCTGAAGAACAAAACGGAAACCATACATACGGATTACCCAATCGGTATGGCAGCACAAGGCTTTTACGGAAGGCTGTAAAGAACCCGAAGGCCCCAAGCACCGATATTTCCGAGCGAATATGCTGTACAACACTCTTGCAAGGTTATCCCAACCCGCGCATTAATGGGGAGGACAATAACCAGGATCCCAGGCCTGTAATACGGTTACGCCACGCACAGCTCGCCGAGATTGTGGATGACAAAAAATAGAGGTCTATTTGGGCGTCTTGGGTCCCTTGGGGACTCGCCATGCGCACGGGCGCATCTCTTTTATTGTGTACATGACATCAAATTAGCGAAGAAAAAAGACGCTGTTTTGGTATCATGTGAAAAGCATAAAATAAATAGAAATAAAGACGTAAGGGGGGAGAATATTGACATATTCATATTAAAATATTGCCAAAATCCACAATATTGTCTACGCTGACTAAGTAAAGCTGTATTTTACTTTAAAGGGGCAGCAGCATAGTACTGCGCATGTCTGGAGTCAGTGTTTATTGTAGGCTTTTAAGTGTCTACAAACAGTTGAACTTTTTAAAAGCTGTCAATACCTTATTAAATAATATGCAATATTATATAGAAAACTATGTTAATGGACAGTTTGTGGTCATTCTTTTTGTTTTGTTTAAAGTCTCCCACATGTACCAAAAGCTCATAAGTCAGTATTAGAATTTCACTGAAGTTCATTGTGTCAGGGCTCTAGAGCTATTGCAAATCTCTTAACCATGACACTCCCCTTTTAAAGGAAAGTAAAAAAAATCAAAATTGTTGGTGGGGGTCTCTGTTGTATTTGTTTTCTTTTTAGTTTTCTTCTATTATTATTATTATTATTTTCCTTTTTAGAGGGGGAGGGGAATTCAGCTAAAAATAGCCAATGGTCAATTCAAGCAACTAGTACAAAAGATGTTTTTTGGAGTCCTTTATTCAATATATTCAAGGTTATCATGCAATTCTGTTGTTTGACTGCATATATATATTTTTTTTCTTTCTTTTCATTACAAGTTCTATATGTGTAAGTGGTGACCATAGCTATGATTACTATTATTTAGAATATTTTTTTACCTACTAACAGAAAACAACTTGACTGCAAAACACTTACTGTAGGGCACTCGATATTAGGCATTACTTTCATGTGGACGTAAGGTTGAAATGTCAAAACCTTCATTAACCCGTGAACTACGCTTTAGTGTATTACACTTTGTGGTGATCTGATTCTATTGTTCTTTTTTGTGTTTTACTAACTATTACCGTTTAACTATCACACTTTGTTTCACGGGTTAATGAAAACCACTCTAATTACTTACAGTAGTTCTTTTTTAATATTATCATTTACTTGTATAATTTAGATGAGCAATACATATTTCTTTATGGCCTTGTAGAGCTCATCTCGTTCCTCATAAATAACAAACAAAATGAAGTTTGTTCTTATTTTGGTGCAAAGGAATCTACAGTAGTTTTCTAATCAGATAATTGTTTTTCTTTTAACACTCACCTGTTATTTCAACAGCTCTTACTTGAGTTTGCTTGTCTCAGAAATAGACCTTGCTTAATAAACAAAGACATGTTACAAACTTATTTAATAATAGGTAACAACTGCAATATTGTATGAAGAGAGTGCCCCTCTCTTCCCCCTGCTATTGTTGAAATTATGCTCAATAAACTTTTACCTCTTCCCTCTCCACCAGTTAAGCATTCTATGTATGCTTCCCTGTACAAAACGCACCCCTTCAAATAGAACATTAAAGTTCACATACTTGTTTACTTCCTCAAACTCTTTGCTTTGTGTTTTTTGTTAACTTCCTAGGAACAAATTGAATACATATAATCAATAAATCTAGCAAGCTTATTTTGCAAACTCACTTTTTTTATTATTTTTGCGCAAAACCTATCAGGATTAAGGAAGTCCAGCACAAAGAAAAAAAAACGAATTAAAAAAAAAGCCCATTGGCCTTGGATCGAACCCGGTCTGAAGAACAAAACGGAAACCATACATACGGATTACCCAATCGGTATGGCAGCACAAGGCTTTTACGGAAGGCTGTAAAGAACCCGAAGGCCCCAAGCACCGATATTTCCGAGCGAATATGCTGTACAACACTCTTGCAAGGTTATCCCAACCCGCGCATTAATGGGGAGGACAATAACCAGGATCCCAGGCCTGTAATACGGTTACGCCACGCACAGCTCGCCGAGATTGTGGATGACAAAAAATAGAGGTCTATTTGGGCGTCTTGGGTCTCTTGGGGACTCGCCATGCGCACGGGCGCATCTCTTTTATTGTGTACATGACATCAAATTAGCGAAGAAAAAAGACGCTGTTTTGGTATCATGTGAAAAGCATAAAATAAATAGAAATAAAGACGTAAGGGGGGAGAATATTGACATATTCATATTAAAATATTGCCAAAATCCACAATATTGTCTACGCTGACTAAGTAAAGCTGTATTTTACTTTAAAGGGGCAGCAGCATAGTACTGCGCATGTCTGGAGTCAGTGTTTATTGTAGGCTTTTAAGTGTCTACAAACAGTTGAACTTTTTAAAAGCTGTCAATACCTTATTAAATAATATGCAATATTATATAGAAAACTATTTTAATGGACAGTTTGTGGTCATTTTTTTTGTTTTGTTTAAAGTCTCCCACATGTACCAAAAGCTCATAAGTCAGTATTAGAATTTCACTGAAGTTCATTGTGTCAGGGCTCTAGAGCTATTGCAAATCTCTTAACCATGACACTCCCCTTTTGAAGGAAAGTAAAAAAAATCAAAATTGTTGGTGGGGGTCTCTGTTGTATTTGTTTTCTTTTTAGTTTTCTTCTATTATTATTATTATTATTTTCTTTTTTAGAGGGGGAGGGGAATTCAGCTAAAAATAGCCAATGGTCAATTCAAGCAACTAGTACAAAAGATGTTTTTTGCAGTCCTTTATTCAATATATTCAAGGTTATCATGCAATTCTGTTGTTTGACTGCATATATATATATATTTTCTTTCTTTTCATTACAAGTTCTATATGTGTAAGTGGTGACCATAGCTATGATTACTATTATTTAGAATATTTTTTTACCTACTAACAGAAAACAACTTGACTGCAAAACACTTACTGTAGGGCACTCGATATTAGGCATTACTTTCATGTGGACGTAAGGTTGAAATGTCAAAACCTTTATTAACCCGTGAACTACGCTTTAGCGTATTACACTTTGTGGTGATCTGATTCTATTGTTCTTTTTTGTGTTTTACTAACTATTACCGTTTAACTATCACACTTTGTTTCACGGGTTAATGAAAACCACTCTAATTACTTACAGTAGTTCTTTTTTAATATTATCATTTACTTGTATAATTTAGATGAGCAATACATATTTCTTTATGGCTTTGTAGAGCTCATCTCGTTCCTCATAAATAACAAACAAAATGAAGTTTGTTCTTATTTTGGTGCAAAGGAATCTACAGTAGTTTTCTAATCAGATAATTGTTTTTCTTTTAACACTCACCTGTTATTTCAACATCCTTACTTGAGTTTGCTTGTCTCAGAAATAGACCTTGCTTAATAAACAAAGACATGTTACAAACTTATTTAATAATAGGTAACAACTGCAATATTGTATGAAGAGAGTGCCCCTCTCTTCCCCCTGCTATTGTTGAAATTATGCTCAATAAACTTTTACCTCTTCCCTCTCCACCAGTTAAGCATTCTATGTATGCTTCCCTGTACAAAATGCACCCCTTCAAATAGAACATTAAAGTTCACGTACTTGTTTACTTCCTCAAACTCTTTGCTTTGTGTTTTTTGTTAACTTCCTAGGAACAAATTGAATACATATAATCAATAAATCTAGCAAGCTTATTTTGCAAACTCACTTTTTTTTTATTTTTGCGCAAAACCTATCAGGATTAAGGAAGTCCGGCACAAAGAAAAAAAAACGAATTAAAAAAAAAAGCCCATTGTCCTGGGATCGAACCCGGTCTGAAGAACAAAACGGAAACCATACATACGGATTACCCAATCGGTATGGCAGCACAAGGCTTTTACGGAAGGCTGTAAAGAACCCGAAGGCCCCAAGCACCGATATTTCCGAGCGAATATGCTGTACAACACTCTTGCAAGGTTATCCCAACCCGCGCATTAATGGGGAGGACAATAACCAGGATCCCAGGCCTGTAATACGGTTACGCCACGCACAGCTCGCCGAGATTGTGGATGACAAAAAATAGAGGTCTATTTGGGCGTCTTGGGTCCCTTGGGGACTCGCCATGCGCACGGGCGCATCTCTTTTATTGTGTACATGACATCAAATTAGCGAAGAAAAAAGACGCTGTTTTGGTATCATGTGAAAAGCATAAAATAAATAGAAATAAAGACGTAAGGGGGGAGAATATTGACATATTCATATTAAAATATTGCCAAAATCCACAATATTGTCTACGCTGACTAAGTAAAGCTGTATTTTACTTTAAAGGGGCAGCAGCATAGTACTGCGCATGTCTGGAGTCAGTGTTTATTGTAGGCTTTTAAGTGTCTACAAACAGTTGAACTTTTTAAAAGCTGTCAATACCTTATTAAATAATATGCAATATTATATAGAAAACTATGTTAATGGACAGTTTGTGGTCATTCTTTTTGTTTTGTTTAAAGTCTCCCACATGTACCAAAAGCTCATAAGTCAGTATTAGAATTTCACTGAAGTTCATTGTGTCAGGGCTCTAGAGCTATTGCAAATCTCTTAACCATGACACTCCCCTTTTAAAGGAAAGTAAAAAAAATCAAAATTGTTGGTGGAGGTCTCTGTTGTATTTGTTTTCTTTTTAGTTTTCTTCTATTATTATTATTATTATTTTCCTTTTTAGAGGGGGAGGGGAATTCAGCTAAAAATAGCCAATGGTCAATTCAAGCAACTAGTACAAAAGATGTTTTTTGGAGTCCTTTATTCAATATATTCAAGGTTATCATGCAATTCTGTTGTTTGACTGCATATATATATTTTTTTTCTTTCTTTTCATTACAAGTTCTATATGTGTAAGTGGTGACCATAGCTATGATTACTATTATTTAGAATATTTTTTTACCTACTAACAGAAAACAACTTGACTGCAAAACACTTACTGTAGGGCACTCGATATTAGGCATTACTTTCATGTGGACGTAAGGTTGAAATGTCAAAACCTTCATTAACCCGTGAACTACGCTTTAGTGTATTACACTTTGTGGTGATCTGATTCTATTGTTCTTTTTTGTGTTTTACTAACTATTACCGTTTAACTATCACACTTTGTTTCACGGGTTAATGAAAACCACTCTAATTACTTACAGTAGTTCTTTTTTAATATTATCATTTACTTGTATAATTTAGATGAGCAATACATATTTCTTTATGGCCTTGTAGAGCTCATCTCGTTCCTCATAAATAACAAACAAAATGAAGTTTGTTCTTATTTTGGTGCAAAGGAATCTACAGTAGTTTTCTAATCAGATAATTGTTTTTCTTTTAACACTCACCTGTTATTTCAACAGCTCTTACTTGAGTTTGCTTGTCTCAGAAATAGACCTTGCTTAATAAACAAAGACATGTTACAAACTTATTTAATAATAGGTAACAACTGCAATATTGTATGAAGAGAGTGCCCCTCTCTTCCCCCTGCTATTGTTGAAATTATGCTCAATAAACTTTTACCTCTTCCCTCTCCACCAGTTAAGCATTCTATGTATGCTTCCCTGTACAAAACGCACCCCTTCAAATAGAACATTAAAGTTCACATACTTGTTTACTTCCTCAAACTCTTTGCTTTGTGTTTTTTGTTAACTTCCTAGGAACAAATTGAATACATATAATCAATAAATCTAGCAAGCTTATTTTGCAAACTCACTTTTTTTATTATTTTTGCGCAAAACCTATCAGGATTAAGGAAGTCCAGCACAAAGAAAAAAAAACGAATTAAAAAAAAAGCCCATTGGCCTTGGATCGAACCCGGTCTGAAGAACAAAACGGAAACCATACATACGGATTACCCAATCGGTATGGCAGCACAAGGCTTTTACGGAAGGCTGTAAAGAACCCGAAGGCCCCAAGCACCGATATTTCCGAGCGAATATGCTGTACAACACTCTTGCAAGGTTATCCCAACCCGCGCATTAATGGGGAGGACAATAACCAGGATCCCAGGCCTGTAATACGGTTACGCCACGCACAGCTCGCCGAGATTGTGGATGACAAAAAATAGAGGTCTATTTGGGCGTCTTGGGTCTCTTGGGGACTCGCCATGCGCACGGGCGCATCTCTTTTATTGTGTACATGACATCAAATTAGCGAAGAAAAAAGACGCTGTTTTGGTATCATGTGAAAAGCATAAAATAAATAGAAATAAAGACGTAAGGGGGGAGAATATTGACATATTCATATTAAAATATTGCCAAAATCCACAATATTGTCTACGCTGACTAAGTAAAGCTGTATTTTACTTTAAAGGGGCAGCAGCATAGTACTGCGCA
This sequence comes from Nematostella vectensis, assembly GCF_932526225.1. NCBI lineage: Eukaryota > Metazoa > Cnidaria > Anthozoa > Actiniaria > Edwardsiidae > Nematostella > Nematostella vectensis. The sequence goes on along the minus strand of NC_064038.1, from coordinate 584,634 downwards.
TGTCTGGAGTCAGTGTTTATTGTAGGCTTTTAAGTGTCTACAAACAGTTGAACTTTTTAAAAGCTGTCAATACCTTATTAAATAATATGCAATATTATATAGAAAACTATTTTAATGGACAGTTTGTGGTCATTTTTTTTGTTTTGTTTAAAGTCTCCCACATGTACCAAAAGCTCATAAGTCAGTATTAGAATTTCACTGAAGTTCATTGTGTCAGGGCTCTAGAGCTATTGCAAATCTCTTAACCATGACACTCCCCTTTTGAAGGAAAGTAAAAAAAATCAAAATTGTTGGTGGGGGTCTCTGTTGTATTTGTTTTCTTTTTAGTTTTCTTCTATTATTATTATTATTATTTTCTTTTTTAGAGGGGGAGGGGAATTCAGCTAAAAATAGCCAATGGTCAATTCAAGCAACTAGTACAAAAGATGTTTTTTGCAGTCCTTTATTCAATATATTCAAGGTTATCATGCAATTCTGTTGTTTGACTGCATATATATATATATTTTCTTTCTTTTCATTACAAGTTCTATATGTGTAAGTGGTGACCATAGCTATGATTACTATTATTTAGAATATTTTTTTACCTACTAACAGAAAACAACTTGACTGCAAAACACTTACTGTAGGGCACTCGATATTAGGCATTACTTTCATGTGGACGTAAGGTTGAAATGTCAAAACCTTTATTAACCCGTGAACTACGCTTTAGCGTATTACACTTTGTGGTGATCTGATTCTATTGTTCTTTTTTGTGTTTTACTAACTATTACCGTTTAACTATCACACTTTGTTTCACGGGTTAATGAAAACCACTCTAATTACTTACAGTAGTTCTTTTTTAATATTATCATTTACTTGTATAATTTAGATGAGCAATACATATTTCTTTATGGCTTTGTAGAGCTCATCTCGTTCCTCATAAATAACAAACAAAATGAAGTTTGTTCTTATTTTGGTGCAAAGGAATCTACAGTAGTTTTCTAATCAGATAATTGTTTTTCTTTTAACACTCACCTGTTATTTCAACAGCCTTACTTGAGTTTGCTTGTCTCAGAAATAGACCTTGCTTAATAAACAAAGACATGTTACAAACTTATTTAATAATAGGTAACAACTGCAATATTGTATGAAGAGAGTGCCCCTCTCTTCCCCCTGCTATTGTTGAAATTATGCTCAATAAAATTTTACCTCTTCCCTCTCCACCAGTTAAGCATTCTATGTATGCTTCCCTGTACAAAATGCACCCCTTCAAATAGAACATTAAAGTTCACATACTTGTTTACTTCCTCAAACTCTTTGCTTTGTGTTTTTTGTTAACTTCCTAGGAACAAATTGAATACATATAATCAATAAATCTAGCAAGCTTATTTTGCAAACTCACTTATTTTATTATTTTTGCGCAAAACCTATCAGGATTAAGGAAGTCCAGCACAAAGAAAAAAAAACGAATTAAAAAAAAAGCCCATTGGCCTTGGATCGAACCCGGTCTGAAGAACAAAACGGAAACCATACATACGGATTACCCAATCGGTATGGCAGCACAAGGCTTTTACGGAAGGCTGTAAAGAACCCGAAGGCCCCAAGCACCGATATTTCCGAGCGAATATGCTGTACAACACTCTTGCAAGGTTATCCCAACCCGCGCATTAATGGGGAGGACAATAACCAGGATCCCAGGCCTGTAATACGGTTACGCCACGCACAGCTCGCCGAGATTGTGGATGACAAAAAATAGAGGTCTATTTGGGCGTCTTGGGTCTCTTGGGGACTCGCCATGCGCACGGGCGCATCTCTTTTATTGTGTACATGACATCAAATTAGCGAAGAAAAAAGACGCTGTTTTGGTATCATGTGAAAAGCATAAAATAAATAGAAATAAAGACGTAAGGGGGGAGAATATTGACATATTCATATTAAAATATTGCCAAAATCCACAATATTGTCTACGCTGACTAAGTAAAGCTGTATTTTACTTTAAAGGGGCAGCAGCATAGTACTGCGCATGTCTGGAGTCAGTGTTTATTGTAGGCTTTTAAGTGTCTACAAACAGTTGAACTTTTTAAAAGCTGTCAATACCTTATTAAATAATATGCAATATTATATAGAAAACTATGTTAATGGACAGTTTGTGGTCATTTTTTTGTTTTGTTTAAAGTCTCCCACATGTACCAAAAGCTCATAAGTCAGTATTAGAATTTTACTGAAGTTCATTGTGTCAGGGCTCTAGAGCTATTGCAAATCTCTTAACCATGACACTCCCCTTTTAAAGGAAAGTAAAAAAAAATCAAAATTGTTGGTGGGGGTCTCTGTTGTATTTGTTTTCTTTTTAGTTTTCTTCTATTATTATTATTATTATTATTATTTTCTTTTTTAGAGGGGGAGGGGAATTCAGCTAAAAATAGCCAAGGGTCAATTCAAGCAACTAGTACAAAAGATGTTTTTTGCAGTCCTTTATTCAATATATTCAAGGTTATCATGCAATTCTGTTGTTTGACTGCATATATATATATATTTTCTTTCTTTTCATTACAAGTTCTATATGTGTAAGTGGTGACCATAGCTATGATTACTATTATTTAGAATATTTTTTTACCTACTAACAGAAATGAACTTGACTGCAAAACACTTACTGTAGGGCACTCGATATTAGGCATTACTTTCATGTGGATGTAAGGTTGAAATGTCAAAACCTTCATTAACCCGTGAACTACGCTTTAGCGTATTACACTTTGTTGTGATCTGATTCTATTGTTCTTTTTTGTGTTTTACTAACTATTACCGTTTAACTATCACACTTTGTTACACGGGTTAATGAAAACCACTCTAATTACTTACAGTAGTTCTTTTTTAATATTATCATTTACTTGTATAATTTAGATGAGCAATACATATTTCTTTATGGCTTTGTAGAGCTCATCTCGTTCCTCATAAATAACAAACAAAATGAAGTTTGTTCTTATTTTGGTGCAAAGGAATCTACAGTAGTTTTCTAATCAGATAATTGTTTTTCTTTTAACACTCACCTGTTATTTCAACAGCCTTACTTGAGTTTGCTTGTCTCAGAAATAGACCTTGCTTAATAAACAAAGACATGTTACAAACTTATTTAATAATAGGTAACAACTGCAATATTGTATGAAGAGAGTGCCCCTCTCTTCCCCCTGCTATTGTTGAAATTATGCTCAATAAACTTTTACCTCTTCCCTCTCCACCAGTTAAGCATTCTATGTATGCTTCCCTGTACAAAATGCACCCCTTCAAATAGAACATTAAAGTTCACATACTTGTTTACTTCCTCAAACTCTTTGCTTTGTGTTTTTTGTTAACTTCCTAGGAACAAATTGAATACATATAATCAATAAATCTAGCAAGCTTATTTTGCAAACTCACTTTTTTTATTATTTTTGCGCAAAACCTATCAGGATTAAGGAAGTCCAGCACAAAGAAAAAAAAACGAATTAAAAAAAAAAGCTCATTGGCCTTGTATCGAACCCGGTCTGAAGAACAAAACGGAAACCATACATACGGATTACCCAATCGGTATGGCAGCACAAGGCTTTTACGGAAGGCTGTAAAGAACCCGAAGGCCCCAAGCACCGATATTTCCGAGCGAATATGCTGTACAACACTCTTGCAAGGTTATCCCAACCCGCGCATTAATGGGGAGGACAATAACCAGGATCCCAGGCCTGTAATACGGTTACGCCACGCACAGCTCGCCGAGATTGTGGATGACAAAAAATAGAGGTCTATTTGGGCGTCTTGGGTCTCTTGGGGACTCGCCATGCGCACGGGCGCATCTCTTTTATTGTGTACATGACATCAAATTAGCGAAGAAAAAAGACGCTGTTTTGGTATCATGTGAAAAGCATAAAATAAATAGAAATAAAGACGTAAGGGGGGAGAATATTGAAATATTCATATTAAAATATTGCCAAAATCCACAATATTGTCTACGCTGACTAAGTAAAGCTGTATTTTACTTTAAAGGGGCAGCAGCATAGTACTGCGCATGTCTGGAGTCAGTGTTTATTGTAGGCTTTTAAGTGTCTACAAACAGTTGAACTTTTTAAAAGCTGTCAATACCTTATTAAATAATATGCAATATTATATAGAAAACTATTTTAATGGACAGTTTGTGGTCATTTTTTTTGTTTTGTTTAAAGTCTCCCACATGTACCAAAAGCTCATAAGTCAGTATTAGAATTTCACTGAAGTTCATTGTGTCAGGGCTCTAGAGCTATTGCAAATCTCTTAACCATGACACTCCCCTTTTAAAGGAAAGTAAAAAAAATCAAAATTGTTGGTGGGGGTCTCTGTTGTATTTGTTTTCGTTTTAGTTTTCTTCTATTATTATTATTATTATTTTCTTTTTTAGAGGGGGAGGGGAATTCAGCTAAAAATAGCCAATGGTCAATTCAAGCAACTAGTACAAAAGATGTTTTTTGCAGTCCTTTATTCAATATATTCAAGGTTATCATGCAATTCTGTTGTTTGACTGCATATATATATATATTTTCTTTCTTTTCATTACAAGTTCTATATGTGTAAGTGGTGACCATAGCTATGATTACTATTATTTAGAATATTTTTTTACCTACTAACAGAAAACAACTTGACTGCAAAACACTTACTGTAGGGCACTCGATATTAGGCATTACTTTCATGTGGACGTAAGGTTGAAATGTCAAAACCTTTATTAACCCGTGAACTACGCTTTAGCGTATTACACTTTGTGGTGATCTGATTCTATTGTTCTTTTTTGTGTTTTACTAACTATTACCGTTTAACTATCACACTTTGTTTCACGGGTTAATGAAAACCACTCTAATTACTTACAGTAGTTCTTTTTTAATATTATCATGTACTTGTATAATTTAGATGAGCAATACATATTTCTTTATGGCCTTGTAGAGCTCATCTCGTTCCTCATAAATAACAAACAAAATGAAGTTTGTTCTTATTTTGGTGCAAAGGAATCTACAGTAGTTTTCTAATCAGATAATTGTTTTTCTTTTAACACTCACCTGTTATTTCAACAGCCTTACTTGAGTTTGCTTGTCTCAGAAATAGACCTTGCTTAATAAACAAAGACATGTTACAAACTTATTTAATAATAGGTAACAACTGCAATATTGTATGAAGAGAGTGCCCCTCTCTTCCCCCTGCTATTGTTGAAATTATGCTCAATAAACTTTTACCTCTTCCCTCTCCACCAGTTAAGCATTCTATGTATGCTTCCCTGTACAAAATGCACCCCTTCAAATAGAACATTAAAGTTCACATACTTGTTTACTTCCTCAAACTCTTTGCTTTGTGTTTTTTGTTAACTTCCTAGGAACAAATTGAATACATATAATCAATAAATCTAGCAAGCTTATTTTGCAAACTCACTTTTTTTATTATTTTTGCGCAAAACCTATCAGGATTAAGGAAGTCCAGCACAAAGAAAAAAAAAAGAATTAAAAAAAAAAGCCCATTGGCCTTGGATCGAACCCGGTCTGAAGAACAAAACGGAAACCATACATACGGATTACCCAATCGGTATGGCAGCACAAGGCTTTTACGGAAGGCTGTAAAGAACCCGAAGGCCCCAAGCACCGATATTTCCGAGCGAATATGCTGTACAACACTCTTGCAAGGTTATCCCAACCCGCGCATTAATGGGGAGGACAATAACCAGGATCCCAGGCCTGTAATACGGTTACGCCACGCACAGCTCGCCGAGATTGTGGATGACAAAAAATAGAGGTCTATTTGGGCGTCTTGGGTCTCTTGCGGACTCGCCATGCGCACGGGCGCATCTCTTTTATTGTGTACATGACATCAAATTAGCGAAGAAAAAAGACGCTGTTTTGGTATCATGTGAAAAGCATAAAATAAATAGAAATAAAGACGTAAGGGGGGAGAATATTGAAATATTCATATTAAAATATTGCCAAAATCCACAATATTGTCTACGCTGACTAAGTAAAGCTGTATTTTACTTTAAAGGGGCAGCAGCATAGTACTGCGCATGTCTGGAGTCAGTGTTTATTGTAGGCTTTTAAGTGTCTACAAACAGTTGAACTTTTTAAAAGCTGTCAATACCTTATTAAATAATATGCAATATTATATAGAAAACTATTTTAATGGACAGTTTGTGGTCATTTTTTTTGTTTTGTTTAAAGTCTCCCACATGTACCAAAAGCTCATAAGTCAGTATTAGAATTTCACTGAAGTTCATTGTGTCAGGGCTCTAGAGCTATTGCAAATCTCTTAACCATGACACTCCCCTTTTAAAGGAAAGTAAAAAAAATCAAAATTGTTGGTGGGGGTCTCTGTTGTATTTGTTTTCGTTTTAGTTTTCTTATATTATTATTATTATTATTTTCTTTTTTAGAGGGGGAGGGGAATTCAGCTAAAAATAGCCAATGGTCAATTCAAGCAACTAGTACAAAAGATGTTTTTTGCAGTCCTTTATTCAATATATTCAAGGTTATCATGCAATTCTGTTGTTTGACTGCATATATATATATATTTTCTTTCTTTTCATTACAAGTTCTATATGTGTAAGTGGTGACCATAGCTATGATTACTATTATTTAGAATATTTTTTTACCTACTAACAGAAAACAACTTGACTGCAAAACACTTACTGTAGGGCACTCGATATTAGGCATTACTTTCATGTGGACGTAAGGTTGAAATGTCAAAACCTTTATTAACCCGTGAACTACGCTTTAGCGTATTACACTTTGTGGTGATCTGATTCTATTGTTCTTTTTTGTGTTTTACTAACTATTACCGTTTAACTATCACACTTTGTTTCACGGGTTAATGAAAACCACTCTAATTACTTACAGTAGTTCTTTTTTAATATTATCATTTACTTGTATAATTTAGATGAGCAATACATATTTCTTTATAGCCTTGTAGAGCTCATCTCGTTCCTCATAAATAACAAACAAAATGAAGTTTGTTCTTATTTTGGTGCAAAGGAATCTACAGTAGTTTTCTAATCAGATAATTGTTTTTCTTTTAACACTCACCTGTTATTTCAACAGCCTTACTTGAGTTTGCTTGTCTCAGAAATAGACCTTGCTTAATAAACAAAGACATGTTACAAACTTATTTAATAATAGGTAACAACTGCAATATTGTATGAAGAGAGTGCCCCTCTCTTCCCCCTGCTATTGTTGAAATTATGCTCAATAAACTTTTACCTCTTCCCTCTCCACCAGTTAAGCATTCTATGTATGCTTCCCTGTACAAAATGCACCCCTTCAAATAGAACATTAAAGTTCACATACTTGTTTACTTCCTCAAACTCTTTGCTTTGTGTTTTTTGTTAACTTCCTAGGAACAAATTGAATACATATAATCAATAAATCTAGCAAGCTTATTTTGCAAACTCACTTTTTTTATTATTTTTGCGCAAAACCTATCAGGATTAAGGAAGTCCAGCACAAAGAAAAAAAAAACGAATTAAAAAAAAAAGCCCATTGGCCTTGGATCGAACCCGGTCTGAAGAACAAAACGGAAACCATACATACGGATTACCCAATCGGTATGGCAGCACAAGGCTTTTACGGAAGGCTGTAAAGAACCCGAAGGCCCCAAGCACCGATATTTCCGAGCGAATATGCTGTACAACACTCTTGCAAGGTTATCCCAACCCGCGCATTAATGGGGAGGACAATAACCAGGATCCCAGGCCTGTAATACGGTTACGCCACGCACAGCTCGCCGAGATTGTGGATGACAAAAAATAGAGGTCTATTTGGGCGTCTTGGGTCTCTTGGGGACTCGCCATGCGCACGGGCGCATCTCTTTTATTGTGTACATGACATCAAATTAGCGAAGAAAAAAGACGCTGTTTTGGTATCATGTGAAAAGCATAAAATAAATAGAAATAAAGACGTAAGGGGGGAGAATATTGACATATTCATATTAAAATATTGCCAAAATCCACAATATTGTCTACGCTGACTAAGTAAAGCTGTATTTTACTTTAAAGGGGCAGCAGCATAGTACTGCGCATGTCTGGAGTCAGTGTTTATTGTAGGCTTTTAAGTGTCTACAAACAGTTGAACTTTTTAAAAGCTGTCAATACCTTATTAAATAATATGCAATATTATATAGAAAACTATGTTAATGGACAGTTTGTGGTAATTTTTTTTTGTTTTGTTTAAAGTCTCCCACATGTACCAAAAGCTCATAAGTCAGTATTAGAATTTCACTGAAGTTCATTGTGTCAGGGCTCTAGAGCTATTGCAAATCTCTTAACCATGACACTCCCCTTTTAAAGGAAAGTAAAAAAAAATCAAAATTGTTGGTGGGGGTCTCTGTTGTATTTGTTTTCTTTTTAGTTTTCTTCTATTATTATTATTATTATTATTATTTTCTTTTTTAGAGGGGGAGGGGAATTCAGCTAAAAATAGCCAAGGGTCAATTCAAGCAACTAGTACAAAAGATGTTTTTTGCAGTCCTTTATTCAATATATTCAAGGTTATCATGCAATTCTGTTGTTTGACTGCATATATATATATTTTTTCTTTCTTTTCATTACAAGTTCTATATGTGTAAGTGGTGACCATAGCTATGATTACTATTATTTAGAATATTTTTTTACCTACTAACAGAAAACAACTTGACTGCAAAACACTTACTGTAGGGCACTCGATATTAGGCATTACTTTCATAGGGACGTAAGGTTGAAATGTCAAAACCTTCATTAACCCGTGAACTACGCTTTAGCGTATTACACTTTGTGGTGATCTGATTCTATTGTTCTTTTTTGTGTTTTACTAACTATTACCGTTTAACTATCACACTTTGTTTCACGGGTTAATGAAAACCACTCTAATTACTTACAGTAGTTCTTTTTTAATATTATCATTTACTTGTATAATTTAGATGAGCAATACATATTTCTTTATGGCTTTGTAGAGCTCATCTCGTTCCTCATAAATAACAAACAAAATGAAGTTTGTTCTTATTTTGGTGCAAAGGAATCTACAGTAGTTTTCTAATCAGATAATTGTTTTTCTTTTAACACTCACCTGTTATTTCAACAGCCTTACTTGAGTTTGCTTGTCTCAGAAATAGACCTTGCTTAATAAACAAAGACATGTTACAAACTTATTTAAAAATAGGTAACAACTGCAATATTGTATGAAGAGAGTGCCCCTCTCTTCCCCCTGCTATTGTTGAAATTATGCTCAATAAACTTTTACCTCTTCCCTCTCCACCAGTTAAGCATTCTATGTATGCTTCCCTGTACAAAATGCACCCCTTCAAATAGAACATTAAAGTTCACATACTTGTTTACTTCCTCAAACTCTTTGCTTTGTGTTTTTTGTTAACTTCCTAGGAACAAATTGAATACATATAATCAATAAATCTAGCAAGCTTATTTTGCAAACTCACTTTTTTTTTATTTTTGCGCAAAACCTATCAGGATTAAGGAAGTCCAGCACAAAGAAAAAAAAACGAATTAAAAAAAAAAGCCCATTGTCCTGGGATCGAACCCGGTCTGAAGAACAAAACGGAAACCATACATACGGATTACCCAATCGGTATGGCAGCACAAGGCTTTTACGGAAGGCTGTAAAGAACCCGAAGGCCCCAAGCACCGATATTTCCGAGCGAATATGCTGTACAACACTCTTGCAAGGTTATCCCAACCCGCGCATTAATGGGGAGGACAATAACCAGGATCCCAGGCCTGTAATACGGTTACGCCACGCACAGCTCGCCGAGATTGTGGATGACAAAAAATAGAGGTCTATTTGGGCGTCTTGGGTCCCTTGGGGACTCGCCATGCGCACGGGCGCATCTCTTTTATTGTGTACATGACATCAAATTAGCGAAGAAAAAAGACGCTGTTTTGGTATCATGTGAAAAGCATAAAATAAATAGAAATAAAGACGTAAGGGGGGAGAATATTGACATATTCATATTAAAATATTGCCAAAATCCACAATATTGTCTACGCTGACTAAGTAAAGCTGTATTTTACTTTAAAGGGGCAGCAGCATAGTACTGCGCATGTCTGGAGTCAGTGTTTATTGTAGGCTTTTAAGTGTCTACAAACAGTTGAACTTTTTAAAAGCTGTCAATACCTTATTAAATAATATGCAATATTATATAGAAAACTATTTTAATGGACAGTTTGTGGTCATTTTTTTTGTTTTGTTTAAAGTCTCCCACATGTACCAAAAGCTCATAAGTCAGTATTAGAATTTCACTGAAGTTCATTGTGTCAGGGCTCTAGAGCTATTGCAAATCTCTTAACCATGACACTCCCCTTTTAAAGGAAAGTAAAAAAAATCAAAATTGTTGGTGGGGGTCTCTGTTGTATTTGTTTTCTTTTTAGTTTTCTTCTATTATTATTATTATTATTTTCCTTTTTAGAGGGGGAGGGGAATTCAGCTAAAAATAGCCAATGGTCAATTCAAGCAACTAGTACAAAAGATGTTTTTTGCAGTCCTTTATTCAATATATTCAAGGTTATCATGCAATTCTGTTGTTTGACTGCATATATATATATTTTCTTTCGTTTCATTACAAGTTCTATATGTGTAAGTGGTGATAATAGCTATGATTACTATTATTTAGAATATTTTTTTACCTACTAACAGAAAACAACTTGACTGCAAAACACTTACTGTAGGGCACTCGATATTAGGCATTACTTTCATGTGGACGTAAGGTTGAAATGTCAAAACCTTTATTAACCCGTGAACTACGCTTTAGCGTATTACACTTTGTGGTGATCTGATTCTATTGTTCTTTTTTGTGTTTTACTAACTATTACCGTTTAACTATCACACTTTGTTTCACGGGTTAATGAAAACCACTCTAATTACTTACAGTAGTTCTTTTTTAATATTATCATTTACTTGTATAATTTAGATGAGCAATACATATTTCTTTATGGCTTTGTAGAGCTCATCTCGTTCCTCATAAATAACAAACAAAATGAAGTTTGTTCTTATTTTGGTGCAAAGGAATCTACAGTAGTTTTCTAATCAGATAATTGTTTTTCTTTTAACACTCACCTGTTATTTCAACAGCCTTACTTGAGTTTGCTTGTCTCAGAAATAGACCTTGCTTAATAAACAAAGACATGTTACAAACTTATTTAATAATAGGTAACAACTGCAATATTGTATGAAGAGAGTGCCCCTCTCTTCCCCCTGCTATTGTTGAAATTATGCTCAATAAACTTTTACCTCTTCCCTCTCCACCAGTTAAGCATTCTATGTATGCTTCCCTGTACAAAATGCACCCCTTCAAATAGAACATTAAAGTTCACATACTTGTTTACTTCCTCAAACTCTTTGCTTTGTGTTTTTTGTTAACTTCCTAGGAACAAATTGAATACATATAATCAATAAATCTAGCAAGCTTATTTTGCAAACTCACTTTTTTTATTATTTTTGCGCAAAACCTATCAGGATTAAGGAAGTCCAGCACAAAGAAAAAAAAAAACGAATTAAAAAAAAAAGCCCATTGGCCTGGGATCGAACCCGGTCTGAAGAACAAAACGGAAACCATACATACGGATTACCCAATCGGTATGGCAGCACAAGGCTTTTACGGAAGGCTGTAAAGAACCCGAAGGCCCCAAGCACCGATATTTCCGAGCGAATATGCTGTACAACACTCTTGCAAGGTTATCCCAACCCGCGCATTAATGGGGAGGACAATAACCAGGATCCCAGGCCTGTAATACGGTTAAGCCACGCACAGCTCGCCGAGATTGTGGATGACAAAAAATAGAGGTCTATTTGGGCGTCTTGGGTCCCTTGGGGACTCGCCATGCGCACGGGCGCATCTCTTTTATTGTGTACATGACATCAAATTAGCGAAGAAAAAAGACGCTGTTTTGGTATCATGTGAAAAGCATAAAATAAATAGAAATAAAGACGTAAGGGGGGAGAATATTGACATATTCATATTAAAATATTGACAAAATCCACAATATTGTCTACGTTGACTAAGTAAAGCTGTATTTTACTTTAAAGGGGCAGCAGCATAGTACTGCGCATGTCTGGAGTCAGTGTTTATTGTAGGCTTTTAAGTGTCTACAAACAGTTGAACTTTTTAAAAGCTGTCAATACCTTATTAAATAATATGCAATATTATATAGAAAACTATGTTAATGGACAGTTTGTGGTCATTTTTTTTTGTTTTGTTTAAAGTCTCCCACATGTACCAAAAGCTCATAAGTCAGTATTAGAATTTCACTAAAGTTCATTGTGTCAGGGCTCTAGAGCTATTGCAAATCTCTTAACCATGACACTCCCCTTTTAAAAGAAAGTAAAAAAAATCAAAATTGTTGGTGGGGGTCTCTGTTGTATTTGTTTTCTTTTTAGTTTTCTTCTATTATTATTATTATTATTTTCTTTTTTAGAGGGGGAGGGGAATTCAGCTAAAAATAGCCAATGGTCAATTCAAGCAACTAGTACAAAAGATGTTTTTTGCAGTCCTTTATTCAATATATTCAAGGTTATCATGCAATTCTGTTGTTTGACTGCATATATATATATATTTTCTTTCTTTTCATTACAAGTTCTATATGTGTAAGTGGTGACCATAGCTATGATTACTATTATTTAGAATATTTTTTTACCTACTAACAGAAAACAACTTGACTGCAAAACACTTACTGTAGGGCACTCGATATTAGGCATTACTTTCATGTGGATGTAAGGTTGAAATGTCAAAACCTTCATTAACCCGTGAACTACGCTTTAGCGTATTACACTTTGTTGTGATCTGATTCTATTGTTCTTTTTTGTGTTTTACTAACTATTACCGTTTAACTATCACACTTTGTTTCACGGGTTAATGAAAACCACTCTAATTACTTACAGTAATTCTTTTTTAATATTATCATTTACTTGTATAATTTAGATGAGCAATACATATTTCTTTATGGCTTTGTAGAGCTCATCTCGTTCCTCATAAATAACAAACAAAATGAAGTTTGTTCTTATTTTGGTGCAAAGGAATCTACAGTAGTTTTCTAATCAGATAATTGTTTTTCTTTTAACACTCACCTGTTATTTCAACAGCCTTACTTGAGTTTGCTTGTCTCAGAAATAGACCTTGCTTAATAAACAAAGACATGTTACAAACTTATTTAAAAATAGGTAACAACTGCAATATTGTATGAAGAGAGTGCCCCTCTCTTCCCCCTGCTATTGTTGAAATTATGCTCAATAAACTTTTACCTCTTCCCTCTCCACCAGTTAAGCATTCTATGTATGCTTCCCTGTACAAAATGCACCCCTTCAAATAGAACATTAAAGTTCACATACTTGTTTACTTCCTCAAACTCTTTGCTTTGTGTTTTTTGTTAACTTCCTAGGAACAAATTGAATACATATAATCAATAAATCTAGCAAGCTTATTTTGCAAACTCACTTTTTTTTTATTTTTGCGCAAAACCTATCAGGATTAAGGAAGTCCAGCACAAAGAAAAAAAAACGAATTAAAAAAAAAAGCCCATTGTCCTGGGATCGAACCCGGTCTGAAGAACAAAACGGAAACCATACATACGGATTACCCAATCGGTATGGCAGCACAAGGCTTTTACGGAAGGCTGTAAAGAACCCGAAGGCCCCAAGCACCGATATTTCCGAGCGAATATGCTGTACAACACTCTTGCAAGGTTATCCCAACCCGCGCATTAATGGGGAGGACAATAACCAGGATCCCAGGCCTGTAATACGGTTACGCCACGCACAGCTCGCCGAGATTGTGGATGACAAAAAATAGAGGTCTATTTGGGCGTCTTGGGTCCCTTGGGGACTCGCCATGCGCACGGGCGCATCTCTTTTATTGTGTACATGACATCAAATTAGCGAAGAAAAAAGACGCTGTTTTGGTATCATGTGAAAAGCATAAAATAAATAGAAATAAAGACGTAAGGGGGGAGAATATTGACATATTCATATTAAAATATTGCCAAAATCCACAATATTGTCTACGCTGACTAAGTAAAGCTGTATTTTACTTTAAAGGGGCAGCAGCATAGTACTGCGCATGTCTGGAGTCAGTGTTTATTGTAGGCTTTTAAGTGTCTACAAACAGTTGAACTTTTTAAAAGCTGTCAATACCTTATTAAATAATATGCAATATTATATAGAAAACTATTTTAATGGACAGTTTGTGGTCATTTTTTTTGTTTTGTTTAAAGTCTCCCACATGTACCAAAAGCTCATAAGTCAGTATTAGAATTTCACTGAAGTTCATTGTGTCAGGGCTCTAGAGCTATTGCAAATCTCTTAACCATGACACTCCCCTTTTAAAGGAAAGTAAAAAAAATCAAAATTGTTGGTGGGGGTCTCTGTTGTATTTGTTTTCTTTTTAGTTTTCTTCTATTATTATTATTATTATTTTCCTTTTTAGAGGGGGAGGGGAATTCAGCTAAAAATAGCCAATGGTCAATTCAAGCAACTAGTACAAAAGATGTTTTTTGCAGTCCTTTATTCAATATATTCAAGGTTATCATGCAATTCTGTTGTTTGACTGCATATATATATATTTTCTTTCGTTTCATTACAAGTTCTATATGTGTAAGTGGTGATAATAGCTATGATTACTATTATTTAGAATATTTTTTTACCTACTAACAGAAAACAACTTGACTGCAAAACACTTACTGTAGGGCACTCGATATTAGGCATTACTTTCATGTGGACGTAAGGTTGAAATGTCAAAACCTTTATTAACCCGTGAACTACGCTTTAGCGTATTACACTTTGTGGTGATCTGATTCTATTGTTCTTTTTTGTGTTTTACTAACTATTACCGTTTAACTATCACACTTTGTTTCACGGGTTAATGAAAACCACTCTAATTACTTACAGTAGTTCTTTTTTAATATTATCATTTACTTGTATAATTTAGATGAGCAATACATATTTCTTTATGGCTTTGTAGAGCTCATCTCGTTCCTCATAAATAACAAACAAAATGAAGTTTGTTCTTATTTTGGTGCAAAGGAATCTACAGTAGTTTTCTAATCAGATAATTGTTTTTCTTTTAACACTCACCTGTTATTTCAACAGCCTTACTTGAGTTTGCTTGTCTCAGAAATAGACCTTGCTTAATAAACAAAGACATGTTACAAACTTATTTAATAATAGGTAACAACTGCAATATTGTATGAAGAGAGTGCCCCTCTCTTCCCCCTGCTATTGTTGAAATTATGCTCAATAAACTTTTACCTCTTCCCTCTCCACCAGTTAAGCATTCTATGTATGCTTCCCTGTACAAAATGCACCCCTTCAAATAGAACATTAAAGTTCACATACTTGTTTACTTCCTCAAACTCTTTGCTTTGTGTTTTTTGTTAACTTCCTAGGAACAAATTGAATACATATAATCAATAAATCTAGCAAGCTTATTTTGCAAACTCACTTTTTTTATTATTTTTGCGCAAAACCTATCAGGATTAAGGAAGTCCAGCACAAAGAAAAAAAAAAAACGAATTAAAAAAAAAAGCCCATTGGCCTGGGATCGAACCCGGTCTGAAGAACAAAACGGAAACCATACATACGGATTACCCAATCGGTATGGCAGCACAAGGCTTTTACGGAAGGCTGTAAAGAACCCGAAGGCCCCAAGCACCGATATTTCCGAGCGAATATGCTGTACAACACTCTTGCAAGGTTATCCCAACCCGCGCATTAATGGGGAGGACAATAACCAGGATCCCAGGCCTGTAATACGGTTACGCCACGCACAGCTCGCCGAGATTGTGGATGACAAAAAATAGAGGTCTATTTGGGCGTCTTGGGTCCCTTGGGGACTCGCCATGCGCACGGGCGCATCTCTTTTATTGTGTACATGACATCAAATTAGCGAAGAAAAAAGACGCTGTTTTGGTATCATGTGAAAAGCATAAAATAAATAGAAATAAAGACGTAAGGGGGGAGAATATTGACATATTCATATTAAAATATTGACAAAATCCACAATATTGTCTACGTTGACTAAGTAAAGCTGTATTTTACTTTAAAGGGGCAGCAGCATAGTACTGCGCATGTCTGGAGTCAGTGTTTATTGTAGGCTTTTAAGTGTCTACAAACAGTTGAACTTTTTAAAAGCTGTCAATACCTTATTAAATAATATGCAATATTATATAGAAAACTATGTTAATGGACAGTTTGTGGTCATTTTTTTTTGTTTTGTTTAAAGTCTCCCACATGTACCAAAAGCTCATAAGTCAGTATTAGAATTTCACTAAAGTTCATTGTGTCAGGGCTCTAGAGCTATTGCAAATCTCTTAACCATGACACTCCCCTTTTAAAAGAAAGTAAAAAAAATCAAAATTGTTGGTGGGGGTCTCTGTTGTATTTGTTTTCTTTTTAGTTTTCTTCTATTATTATTATTATTATTTTCTTTTTTAGAGGGGGAGGGGAATTCAGCTAAAAATAGCCAATGGTCAATTCAAGCAACTAGTACAAAAGATGTTTTTTGCAGTCCTTTATTCAATATATTCAAGGTTATCATGCAATTCTGTTGTTTGACTGCATATATATATATATTTTCTTTCTTTTCATTACAAGTTCTATATGTGTAAGTGGTGACCATAGCTATGATTACTATTATTTAGAATATTTTTTTACCTACTAACAGAAAACAACTTGACTGCAAAGCACTTACTGTAGGGCACTCGATATTAGGCATTACTTTCATGTGGATGTAAGGTTGAAATGTCAAAACCTTCATTAACCCGTGAACTACGCTTTAGCGTATTACACTTTGTTGTGATCTGATTCTATTGTTCTTTTTTGTGTTTTACTAACTATTACCGTTTAACTATCACACTTTGTTTCACGGGTTAATGAAAACCACTCTAATTACTTACAGTAATTCTTTTTTAATATTATCATTTACTTGTATAATTTAGATGAGCAATACATATTTCTTTATGGCTTTGTAGAGCTCATCTCGTTCCTCATAAATAACAAACAAAATGAAGTTTGTTCTTATTTTGGTGCAAAGGAATCTACAATAGTTTTCTAATCAGATAATTGTTTTTCTTTTAACACTCACCTGTTATTTCAACAGCCTTACTTGAGTTTGCTTGTCTCAGAAATAGACCTTGCTTAATAAACAAAGACATGTTACAAACTTATTTAATAATAGGTTAAAACTGCAATATTGTATGAAGAGAGTGCCCCTCTCTTCCCCCTGCTATTGTTGAAATTATGCTCAATAAACTTTTACCTCTTCCCTCTCCACCAGTTAAGCATTCTATGTATGCTTCCCTGTACAAAATGCACCCCTTCAAATAGAATATTAAAGTTCACATACTTGTTTACTTCCTCAAACTCTTTGCTTTGTGTTTTTTGTTAACTTCCTAGGAACAAATTGAATACATATAATCAATAAATCTAGCAAGCTTATTTTGCAAACTCACTTTTTTTATTATTTTTGCGCAAAACCTATCAGGATTAAGGAAGTCCAGCACAAAGAAAAAAAACGAATTAAAAAAAAAAGCCCATTGGCCTGGGATCGAACCCGGTCTGAAGAACAAAACGGAAACCATACATACGGATTACCCAATCGGTATGGCAGCACAAGGCTTTTACGGAAGGCTATAAAGAACCCGAAGACCCCAAGCAACGATATTTCCGAGCGAATATGCTGTACAACACTCTTGCAAGGTTATCCCAACCCGCGCATTAATGGGGAGGACAATAACCAGGATCCCAGGCCTGTAATACGGTTACGCCACGCACAGCTCGCCGAGATTGTGGATGACAAAAAATAGAGGTCTATTTGGGCGTCCTGGGTCCCTTGGGGACTCGCCATGCGCACGGGCGCATCTCTTTTATTGTGTACATGACATCAAATTAGCGAAGAAAAAAGACGCTGTTTTGGTATCATGTGAAAAGCATAAAATAAATAGAAATAAAGACGTAAGGGGGGAGAATATTGACATATTCATATTAAAATATTGACAAAATCCACAATATTGTCTACGCTGACTAAGTAAAGCTGTATTTTACTTTAAAGGGGCAGCAGCATAGTACTGCGCATGTCTGGAGTCAGTGTTTATTGTAGGCTTTGAAGTGTCTACAAACAGTTGAACTTTTTAAAAGCTGTCAATACCTTATTAAATAATATGCAATATTATATAGAAAACTATGTTAATGGACAGTTTGTGGTCATTTTTTTTGTTTTGTTTAAAGTCTCCCACATGTACCAAAAGCTCATAAGTCAGTATTAGAATTTCACTGAAGTTCATTGTGTCAGGGCTCTAGAGCTATTGCAAATCTCTTAACCATGACACTCCCCTTTTAAAGGAAAGTAAAAAAAATCAAAATTGTTGGTGGGGGTCTCTGTTGTATTTGTTTTCTTTTTAGTTTTCTTCTATTATTATTATTATTATTTTCTTTTTTAGAGGGGGAGGGGAATTCAGCTAAAAATAGCCATGGGTCAATTCAAGCAACTAGTACAAAAGATGTTTTTTGCAGTCCTTTATTCAATATATTCAAGGTTATCATGCAATTCTGTTGTTTGACTGCATATATATATATATATATATATATATATATATTTTCTTTCTTTTCATTACAAGTTCTATATGTGTAAGTGGTGACCATAGCTATAATTACTATTATTTAGAATATTTTTTTACCTACTAACAGAAAACAACTTGACTGCAAAACACTTACTGTAGGGCACTCGATATTAGGCATTACTTTCATGTGGACGTAAGGTTGAAATGTCAAAACCTTCATTAACCCGTGAACTACGCTTTAGCGTATTACACTTTGTGGTGATCTGATTCTATTGTTCTTTTTTTGTGTTTTACTAACTATTACCGTTTAACTATCACACTTTGTTTCACGGGTTAATGAAAACCACTCTAATTACTTACAGTAATTCTTTTTTAATATTATCATTTACTTGTATAATTTAGATGAGCAATACATATTTCTTTATGGCTTTGTAGAGCTTATCTCGTTCCTCATAAATAACAAACAAAATGAAGTTTGTTCTTATTTTGGTGCAAAGGAATCGACAGTAGTTTTCTAATCAGATAATTGTTTTTCTTTTAACACTCACCTGTTATTTCAACAGCCTTACTTGAGTTTGCTTGTCTCAGAAATAGACCTTGCTTAATAAACAAAGACATGTTACAAACTTATTTAATAATAGGTAACAACTGCAATATTGTATGAAGAGAGTGCCCCTCTCTTCCCCCTGCTATTGTTGAAATTATGCTCAATAAACTTTTACCTCTTCCCTCTCCACCAGTTAAGCATTCTATGTATGCTTCCCTGTACAAAATGCACCCCTTCAAATAGAACATTAAAGTTCACATACTTGTTTACTTCCTCAAACTCTTTGCTTTGTGTTTTTTGTTAACTTCCTAGGAACAAATTGAATACATATAATCAATAAATCTAGCAAGCTTATTTTGCAAACTCACTTCTTTTATTATTTTTGCGCAAAACCTATCAGGATTAAGGAAGTCCAGCACAAAGAAAAAAAAACGAATTAAAAAAAAAAGCCCATTGGCCTGGGATCGAACCCGGTCTGAAGAACAAAACGGAAACCATACATACGGATTACCCAATCGGTATGGCAGCACAAGGCTTTTACGGAAGGCTGTAAAGAACCCGAAGGCCCCAAGCACCGATATTTCCGAGCGAATATGCTGTACAACACTCTTGCAAGGTTATCCCAACCCGCGCATTAATGGGGAGGACAATAACCAGGATCCCAGGCCTGTAATACGGTTACGCCACGCACAGCTCGCCGAGATTGTGGATGACAAAAAATAGAGGTCTATTTGGGCGTCTTGGGTCCCTTGGGGACTCGCCATGCGCACGGGCGCATCTCTTTTATTGTGTACATGACATCAAATTAGCGAAGAAAAAAGACGCTGTTTTGGTATCATGTGAAAAGCATAAAATAAATAGAAATAAAGACGTAAAGGGGGAGAATATTGACATATTCATATTAAAATATTGACAAAATCCACAATATTGTCTACGCTGACTAAGTAAAGCTGTATTTTACTTTAAAGGGGCAGCAGCATAGTACTGCGCATGTCTGGAGTCAGTGTTTATTGTAGGCTTTTAAGTGTCTACAAACAGTTGAACTTTTTAAAAGCTGTCAATACCTTATTAAATAATATGCAATATTATATAGAAAACTATGTTAATGGACAGTTTGTGGTCATTTTTTTTTGTTTTGTTTAAAGTCTCCCACATGTACCAAAAGCTCATAAGTCAGTATTAGAATTTCACTGAAGTTCATTGTGTCAGGGCTCTAGAGCTATTGCAAATCTCTTAACCATGACACTCCCCTTTTAAAGGAAAGTAAAAAAAATCAAAATTGTTGGTGGGGGTCTCTGTTGTATTTGTTTTCTTTTTAGTTTTCTTCTATTATTATTATTATTATTTTCCTTTTTAGAGGGGGAGGGGAATTCAGCTAAAAATAGCCAATGGTCAATTCAAGCAACTAGTACAAAAGATGTTTTTTGCAGTCCTTTATTCAATATATTCAAGGTTATCATGCAATTCTGTTGTTTGACTGCCTATATATATATATATATATATATATTTTCTTTCTTTTCATTACAAGTTCTATATGTGTAAGTGGTGACCATAGCTATGATTACTATTATTTAGAATATTTTTTTACCTACTAACAGAAAACAACTTGACTGCAAAACACTTACTGTAGGGCACTCGATATTAGGCATTACTTTCATGTTGATGTAAGGTTGAAATGTCAAAACCTTCATTAACCCGTGAACTACGCTTTAGCGTATTACACTTTGTTGTGATCTGATTCTATTGTTCTTTTTTGTGTTTTACTAACTATTACCGTTTAACTATCACACTTTGTTTCACGGGTTAATAAAAAACCACTCTAATTACTTACAGTAATTCTTTCTTAATATTATCATTTACTTGTATAATTTAGATGAGCAATACATATTTCTTTATGGCTTTGTAGAGCTCATCTCGTTCCTCATAAATAACAAACAAAATGAAGTTTGTTCTTATTTTGGTGCAAAGGAATCTACAGTAGTTTTCTAATCAGATAATTGTTTTTCTTTTAACACTCACCTGTTATTTCAACAGCCTTACTTGAGTTTGCTTGTCTCAGAAATAGACCTTGCTTAATAAACAAAGACATGTTACAAACTTATTAAATAATAGGTAACAACTGCAATATTGTATGAAGAGAGTGCCCGTCTCTTCCCCCTGCTATTGTTGAAATTATGCTCAATAAACTTTTACCTCTTCCCTCTCCACCAGTTAAGCATTCTATGTATGCTTCCCTGTACAAAATGCACCCCTTCAAACAGAATATTAAAGTTCACATACTTGTTTACTTCCTCAAACTCTTTGCTTTGTGTTTTTTGTTAACTTCCTAGGAACAAATTGAATACATATAATCAATAAATCTAGCAAGCTTATTTTGCAAACTCACTTTTTTTATTATTTTTGCGCAAAACCTATCAGGATTAAGGAAGTCCAGCACAAAGAAAAAAAACGAATTAAAAAAAAAAGCCCATTGGCCTGGGATCGAACCCGGTCTGAAGAACAAAACGGAAACCATACATACGGATTACCCAATCGGTATGGCAGCACAAGGCTTTTACGGAAGGCTGTAAAGAACCCAAAGGCCCCAAGCAACGATATTTCCTAGCGAATATGCTGTACAACACTCTTGCAAGGTTATCCCAACCCGCGCATTAATGGGGAGGACAATAACCAGGATCCCAGGCCTGTAATACGGTTACGCCACGCACAGCTCGCCGAGATTGTGGATGACAAAAAATAGAGGTCTATTTGGGCGTCCTGGGTCCCTTGGGGACTCGCCATGCGCACGGGCGCATCTCTTTTATTGTGTACATGACATCAAATTAGCGAAGAAAAAAGACGCTGTTTTGGTATCATGTGAAAAGCATAAAATAAATAGAAATAAAGACGTAAGGGGGGAGAATATTGACATATTCATATTAAAATATTGACAAAATCCACAATATTGTCTACGCTGACTAAGTAAAGCTGTATTTTACTTTAAAGGGGCAGCAGCATAGTACTGCGCATGTCTGGAGTCAGTGTTTATTGTAGGCTTTGAAGTGTCTACAAACAGTTGAACTTTTTAAAAGCTGTCAATACCTTATTAAATAATATGCAATATTATATAGAAAACTATGTTAATGGACAGTTTGAGGTCATTTTTTTTGTTTTGTTTAAAGTCTCCCACATGTACCAAAAGCTCATAAGTCAGTATTAGAATTTCACTGAAGTTCATTGTGTCAGGGCTCTAGAGCTATTGCAAATCTCTTAACCATGACACTCCCCTTTTAAAGGAAAGTAAAAAAATCAAAATTGTTGGTGGGGGTCTCTGTTGTATTTGTTTTCTTTTTAGTTTTCTTCTATTATTATTATTATTATTTTCTTTTTTAGAGGGGGAGGGGAATTCAGCTCAAAATAGCCAAGGGTCAATTCAAGCAACTAGTACAAAAGATGTTTTTTGCAGTCCTTTATTCAATATATTCAAGGTTATCATGCAATTCTGTTGTTTGACTGCATATATATATATTTTTTCTTTCTTTTCATTACAAGTTCTATATGTGTAAGTGGTGACCATAGCTATGATTACTATTATTTAGAATATTTTTTTAACTACTAACAGAAAACAACTTGACTGCAAAACACTTACTGTAGGGCACTCGATATTAGGCATTACTTTCATGTGGATGTAAGGTTGAAATGTCAAAACCTTCATTAACCCGTGAACTACGCTTTAGCGTATTACACTTTGTTGTGATCTGATTCTATTGTTCTTTTTTGTGTTTTACTAACTATTACCGTTTAACTATCACACTTTGTTTCACGGGTTAATGAAAACCACTCTAATTACTTACAGTAATTCTTTTTTAATATTATCATTTACTTGTATAATTTAGATGAGCAATACATATTTCTTTATGGCTTTGTAGAGCTCATCTCGTTCCTCATAAATAACAAACAAAATGAAGTTTGTTCTTATTTTGGTGCAAAGGAATCTACAGTAGTTTTCTAATCAGATAATTGTTTTTCTTTTAACACTCACCTGTTATTTCAACATCCTTACTTGAGTTTGCTTGTCTCAGAAATAGACCTTGCTTAATAAACAAAGACATGTTACAAACTTATTTAATAATAGGTAACAACTGCAATATTGTATGAAGAGAGTGCCCCTCTCTTCCCCCTGCTATTGTTGAAATTATGCTCAATAAACTTTTACCTCTTCCCTCTCCACCAGTTAAGCATTCTATGTATGCTTTCCTGTACAAAATGCACCCCTTCAAATAGAACATTAAAGTTCACATACTTGTTTACTTCCTCAAACTCTTTGCTTTGTGTTTTTTGTTAACTTCCTAGGAACAAATTGAATACATATAATCAATAAATCTAGCAAGCATATTTTGCAAACTCACTTTTTTTATTATTTTTGCGCAAAACCTATCAGGATTAAGGAAGTACAGCACAAAGAAAAAAAAACGAATTAAAAAAAAAAAAAAACCAATTGGCCTGGGATCGAACCCGGTCTGAAGAACAAAACGGAAACCATACATACGGATTACCCAATCGGTATGGCAGCACAAGGCTTTTACGGAAGGCTGTAAAGAACCCGAAGGCCCCAGGCACCGATATTTCCGAGCGAATATGCTGTACAACACTCTTGCAAGGTTATCCCAACCCGCGCATTAATGGGGAGGACAATAACCAGGTTGCCAGGCCTGTAATACGGTTACGCCACGCACAGCTCGCCGAGATTGTGGATGACAAAAAATAGAGGTCTATTTGGGCGTCTTGGGTCCCTTGGGGACTCGCCATGCGCACGGGCGCATCTCTTTTATTGTGTACATGACATCAAATTAGCGAAGAAAAAAGACGCTGTTTTGGTATCATGTGAAAAGCATAAAATAAATAGAAATAAAGACGTAAGGGGGGAGAATATTGACATATTCATATTAAAATATTGCCAAAATCCACAATATTGTCTACGCTGACTAAGTAAATCTGTATTTTACTTTAAAGGGGCAGCAGCATAGTACTGCGCATGTCTGGAGTCAGTGTTTATTGTAGGCTTTTAAGTGTCTACAAACAGTTGAACTTTTTAAAAGCTGTCAATACCTTATTAAATAATATGCAATATTATATAGAAAACTATGTTAATGGACAGTTTGTGGTCATTTTTTTTGTTTTGTTTAAAGTCTCCCACATGTACCAAAAGCTCATAAGTCAGTATTAGAATTTCACTGAAGTTCATTGTGTCAGGGCTCTAGAGCTATTGCAAATCTCTTAACCATGACACTCCCCTTTTAAAGGAAAGTAAAAAAAATCAAAATTGTTGGTGGGGGTCTCTGTTGTATTTGTTTTCTTTTTAGTTTTCTTCTATTATTATTATTATTATTTTCTTTTTTAGAGGGGGAGGGGAATTCAGCTAAAAATAGCCAAGGGTCAATTCAAGCAACTAGTACAAAAGATGTTTTTTGCAGTCCTTTATTCAATATATTCAAGGTTATCATGCAATTCTGTTGTTTGACTGCATATATATTTTTTTTTTCTTTCTTTTCATTACAAGTTCTATATGTGTAAGTGGTGACCATAGCTATGATTACTATTATTTAGAATATTTTTTTACCTACTAACAGAAAACAACTTGACTGCAAAACACTTACTGTAGGGCACTCGATATTAGGCATTACTTTCATGTGGACGTAAGGTTGAAATGTCAAAACCTTCATTAACCCGTGAACTACGCTTTAGCGTATTACACTTTGTGGTGATCTGATTCTATTGTTCTTTTTTGTGTTTTACTAACTATTACCGTTTAACTATCACACTTTGTTTCACGGGTTAATGAAAACCACTCTAATTACTTACAGTAATTCTTTTTTAATATTATCATTTACTTGTATAATTTAGATGAGCAATACATATTTCTTTATGGCTTTGTAGAGCTCATCTCGTTCCTCATAAATAACAAACAAAATGAAGTTTGTTCTTATTTTGGTGCAAAGGAATCGACAGTAGTTTTCTAATCAGATAATTGTTTTTCTTTTAACACTCACCTGTTATTTCAACAGCCTTACTTGAGTTTGCTTGTCTCAGAAATAGACCTTGCTTAATAAACAAAGACATGTTACAAACTTATTTAATAATAGGTAACAACTGCAATATTGTATGAAGAGAGTGCCCCTCTCTTCCCCCTGCTATTGTTGAAATTATGCTCAATAAACTTTTACCTCTTCCCTCTCCACCAGTTAAGCATTCTATGTATGCTTCCCTGTACAAAATGCACCCCTTCAAATAGAACATTAAAGTTCACATACTTGTTTACTTCCTCAAACTCTTTGCTTTGTGTTTTTTGTTAACTTCCTAGGAACAAATTGAATACATATAATCAATAAATCTAGCAAGCTTATTTTGCAAACTCACTTCTTTTATTATTTTTGCGCAAAACCTATCAGGATTAAGGAAGTCCAGCACAAAGAAAAAAAAACGAATTAAAAAAAAAAGCCCATTGGCCTGGGATCGAACCCGGTCTGAAGAACAAAACGGAAACCATACATACGGATTACCCAATCGGTATGGCAGCACAAGGCTTTTACGGAAGGCTGTAAAGAACCCGAAGGCCCCAAGCACCGATATTTCCGAGCGAATATGCTGTACAACACTCTTGCAAGGTTATCCCAACCCGCGCATTAATGGGGAGGACAATAACCAGGATCCCATGCCTGTAATACGGTTACGCCACGCACAGCTCGCCGAGATTGTGGATGACAAAAAATAGAGGTCTATTTGGGCGTCTTGGGTCCCTTTGGGACTCGCCATGCGCACGGGCGCATCTCTTTTATTGTGTACATGACATCAAATTAGCGAAGAAAAAAGACGCTGTTTTGGTATCATGTGAAAAGCATAAAATAAATAGAAATAAAGACGTAAGGGGGGAGAATATTTACATATTCATATTAAAATATTGACAAAATCCACAATATTGTCTACGCTGACTAAGTAAAGCTGTATTTTACTTTAAAGGGGCAGCAGCATAGTACTGCGCATGTCTGGAGTCAGTGTTTATTGTAGGCTTTTAAGTGTCTACAAACAGTTGAACTTTTTAAAAGCTGTCAATACCTTATTAAATAATATGCAATATTATATAGAAAACTATGTTAATGGACAGTTTGTGGTCATTTTTTTTTTTTGTTTAAAGTCTCACACATGTACCAAAAGCTCATAAGTCAGTATTAGAATTTCACTGAAGTTCATTGTGTCAGGGCTCTAGAGCTATTGCAAATCTCTTAACCATGACACTCCCCTTTTAAAGGAAAGTAAAAAAAATCAAAATTGTTGGTGGGGGTCTCTGTTGTATTTGTTTTCTTTTTAGTTTTCTTCTATTATTATTATTATTATTATTATTATTTTCTTTTTTAGAGGGGGAGGGGAATTCAGCTAAAAATAGCCAAGGGTCAATTCAAGCAACTAGTACAAAAGATGTTTTTTGCAGTCCTTTATTCAATATATTCAAGGTTATCATGCAATTCTGTTGTTTGACTGCATATATATATATTTTTTTCTTTCTTTTCATTACAAGTTCTATATGTGTAAGTGGTGACCATAGCTATGATTACTATTATTTAGAATATTTTTTTACCTACTAACAGAAAACAACTTGACTGCAAAACACTTACTGTAGGGCACTCGATATTAGGCATTACTTTCATGTGGATGTAAGGTTGAAATGTCAAAACCTTCATTAACCCGTGAACTACGCTTTAGCGTATTACACTTTGTGGTGATCTCATTCTATTGTTCTTTTTTGTGTTTTACTAACTATTACAGTTTAACTATCACACTTTGTTTCACGGGTTAATGAAAACCACTCTAATTACTTACAGTAATTCTTTTTTAATATTATCATTTACTTGTATAATTTAGATGAGCAATACATATTTCTTTATGGCTTTGTAGAGCTCATCTCGTTCCTCATAAATAACAAACAAAATGAAGTTTGTTCTTATTTTGGTGCAAAGGAATCTACAGTAGTTTTCTAATCAGATAATTGTTTTTCTTTTAACACTCACCTGTTATTTCAACAGCCTTACTTGAGTTTGCTTGTCTCAGAAATAGACCTTGCTTAATAAACAAAGACATGTTACAAACTTATTTAATAATAGGTACCAACTGCAATATTGTATGAAGAGAGTGCCCCTCTCTTCCCCTGCTATTGTTGAAATTATGCTCAATAAACTTTTACCTCTTCCCTCTCCACCAGTTAAGCATTCTATGTATTCTTCCCTGTACAAAATGCACCCCTTCAAATAGAACATTAAAGTTCACATACTTGTTTACTTCCTCAAACTCTTTGCTTTGTGTTTTTTGTTAACTTCCTAGGAACAAATTGAATACATATAATCAATAAATCTAGCAAGCTTATTTTGCAAACTCACTTTTTTATTATTTTTGCGCAAAACCTATCAGGATTAAGGAAGTCCAGCACAAAGAAAAAAAAACGAATTAAAAAAAAAAAGCCCATTGGCCTGGGATCGAACCCGGTCTGAAGAACAAAACGGAAACCATACATACGGATTACCCAATCGGTATGGCAGCACAAGGCTTTTACGGAAGGCTGTAAAGAACCCGAAGGCCCCAAGCACCGATATTTCCGAGCGAATATGCTGTACAACACTCTTGCAAGGTTATCCCAACCCGCGCATTAATGGGGAGGACAATAACCAGGATCCCAGGCCTGTAATACGGTTACGCCACGCACAGCTCGCCGAGATTGTGGATGACAAAAAATAGAGGTCTATTTGGGCGTCTTGGGTCCCTTTGGGACTCGCCATGCGCACGGGCGCATCTCTTTTATTGTGTACATGACATCAAATTAGCGAAGAAAAAAGACGCTGTTTTGGTATCATGTGAAAAGCATAAAATAAATAGAAATAAAGACGTAAGGGGGGAGAATATTTACATATTCATATTAAAATATTGACAAAATCCACAATATTGTCTACGCTGACTAAGTAAAGCTGTATTTTACTTTAAAGGGGCAGCAGCATAGTACTGCGCATGTCTGGAGTCAGTGTTTATTGTAGGCTTTTAAGTGTCTACAAACAGTTGAACTTTTTAAAAGCTGTCAATACCTTATTAAATAATATGCAATATTATATAGAAAACTATGTTAATGGACAGTTTGTGGTCATTTTTTTTTTTTGTTTAAAGTCTCACACATGTACCAAAAGCTCATAAGTCAGTATTAGAATTTCACTGAAGTTCATTGTGTCAGGGCTCTAGAGCTATTGCAAATCTCTTAACCATGACACTCCCCTTTTAAAGGAAAGTAAAAAAAATCAAAATTGTTGGTGGGGGTCTCTGTTGTATTTGTTTTCTTTTTAGTTTTCTTCTATTATTATTATTATTATTATTTTCTTTTTTGGAGGGGGAGGGGAATTCAGCTAAAAATAGCCAAGGGTCAATTCAAGCAACTAGTACAAAAGATGTTTTTTGCAGTCCTTTATTCAATATATTCAAGGTTATCATGCAATTCTGTTGTTTGACTGCATATATATATATTTTTTTCTTTCTTTTCATTACAAGTTCTATATGTGTAAGTGGTGACCATAGCTATGATTACTATTATTTAGAATATTTTTTTACCTACTAACAGAAAACAACTTGACTGCAAAACACTTACTGTAGGGCACTCGATATTAGGCATTACTTTCATGTGGATGTAAGGTTGAAATGTCAAAACCTTCATTAACCCGTGAACTACGCTTTAGCGTATTACACTTTGTGGTGATCTCATTCTATTGTTCTTTTTTGTGTTTTACTAACTATTACAGTTTAACTATCACACTTTGTTTCACGGGTTAATGAAAACCACTCTAATTACTTACAGTAATTCTTTTTTAATATTATCATTTACTTGTATAATTTAGATGAGCAATACATATTTCTTTATGGCTTTGTAGAGCTCATCTCGTTCCTCATAAATAACAAACAAAATGAAGTTTGTTCTTATTTTGGTGCAAAGGAATCTACAGTAGTTTTCTAATCAGATAATTGTTTTTCTTTTAACACTCACCTGTTATTTCAACAGCCTTACTTGAGTTTGCTTGTCTCAGAAATAGACCTTGCTTAATAAACAAAGACATGTTACAAACTGATTTAATAATAGGTACCAACTGCAATATTGTATGAAGAGAGTGCCCCTCTCTTCCCCTGCTATTGTTGAAATTATGCTCAATAAACTTTTACCTCTTCCCTCTCCACCAGTTAAGCATTCTATGTATGCTTCCCTGTACAAAATGCACCCCTTCAAATAGAACATTAAAGTTCACATACTTGTTTACTTCCTCAAACTCTTTGCTTTGTGTTTTTTGTTAACTTCCTAGGAACAAATTGAATACATATAATCAATAAATCTAGCAAGCTTATTTTGCAAACTCACTTTTTTATTATTTTTGCGCAAAACCTATCAGGATTAAGGAAGTCCAGCACAAAGAAAAAAAAACGAATTAAAAAAAAAAAGCCCATTGGCCTGGGATCGAACCCGGTCTGAAGAACAAAAC
This sequence comes from Nematostella vectensis, assembly GCF_932526225.1. Lineage (NCBI taxonomy): Eukaryota > Metazoa > Cnidaria > Anthozoa > Actiniaria > Edwardsiidae > Nematostella > Nematostella vectensis. The sequence goes on along the minus strand of NC_064038.1, from coordinate 555,017 downwards.
GGAAACCATACATACGGATTACCCAATCGGTATGGCAGCACAAGGCTTTTACGGAAGGCTGTAAAGAACCCGAAGGCCCCAAGCACCGATATTTCCGAGCGAATATGCTCTACAACACTCTTGCAAGGTTATCCCAACACGCGCATTAATGGGGAGGACAATAACCAGGATCCCAGGCCTGTAATACGGTTACGCCACGCACAGCTCGCCGAGATTGTGGATGACAAAAAATAGAGGTCTATTTGGGCGTCTTGGGTCCCTTGGGGACTCGCCATGCGCACGGGCGCATCTCTTTTATTGTGTACATGACATCAAATTAGCGAAGAAAAAAGACGCTGTTTTGGTATCATGTGAAAAGCATAAAATAAATAGAAATAAAGACGTAAGGGGGGAGAATATTGACATATTCATATTAGAATATTGACAAAATCCGCAATATTGTCTACGCTGACTAAGTAAAGCTGTATTTTACTTTAAAGGGGCAGCAGCATAGTACTGCGCATGTCTGGAGTCAGTGCTTGTTGTAGGCTTTTAAGTGTCTACAAACAGTTGAACTTTTTAAAAGCTGTGAATACCTTATTAAATAATATGCAATATTATATTGAAAACTATGTTAATTGACAGTTTGTGGTCATTTGTTTTGTTTTGTTTAAAGTCTCCCACATGTACCAAAAGCTCATAAGTCAGTTTTAGAATTTCACTGAAGTTCATTGTGTCAGGGCTCTAGAGCTATTGCAAATCTCTTAACCATGACACTCCCCTTTAAAGGAAAGTAAAAAAAAAATCAAAATTGTTGGTGGGGGTCTCTGTTGTATTTGTTTTCTTTTTAGTTTTCTTCTATTATTATTATTATTATTTTCTTTTTTAGAGGGGGAGGGGAATTCAGCTAAAAATAGCCAAGGGTCAATTCCAGCAACTAGTACAAAAGATGTTTTTTGCAGTCCTTTATTCAATATATTCAAGGTTATCATGCAATTCTGTTGTTTGACTGCATATATATATATTTTTTTCTTTCTTTTCATTACAAGTTATATATGTGTAAGTGGTGACCATAGCTATGATTACTATTATTTAGAATATTTTTTTACCTACTAACAGAAAACAACTTGACTGCAAAACACTTACTGTAGGGCACTCGATATCAGGCATTACTTTCATGTGGATGTAAGGTTGAAATGTCAAAACCTTCATTAACCCGTGAACTACGCTTTAGCGTATTACACTTTGTGGTGATCTCATTCTATTGTTCTTTTTTGTGTTTTACTAACTATTACAGTTTAACTATCACACTTTGTTTCACGGGTTAATGAAAACCACTCTAATTACTTACAGTAGTTCTTTTTTAATATTATCATTTACTTGTATAATTTAGATGAGCAATACATATTTCTTTATGGCTTTGTAGAGCTCATCTCGTTCCTCATAAATAACAAACAAAATGAAGTTTGTTCTTATTTTGGTGCAAAGGAATCTACAGTAGTTTTCTAATCAGATAATTGTTTTTCTTTTAACACTCACCTGTTATTTCAACAGCCTTACTTGAGTTTGCTTGTCTCAGAAATAGACCTTGCTTAATAAACAAAGACATGTTACAAACTTATTTAATAATAGGTAACAACTGCAAAATTGTATGAAGAGATTGCCCCTCTCTTCCCCCTGCTATTGTTGAAATTATGCTCAATAAACTTTTACCTCTTAAACATGACACTCCCCCTTTAAAGGAAAGTAAAAAAAAATCAAAATTGTTGGTGGGGGTCTCTGTTGTGCTTGTTTTCTTTTTGGTTTTGTTCTATTATTCTTATTATTTTCTTTTTTAGAGGGGGAGGGGAATTCAGCTAAAAATAGCCAAGGGTCAATTCAAGCAACTAGTACAAAAGATGTGTTTTTGCAGTCCTTTATTCAATATATTCAAGGTTATCATGCAATTCTGTTGTTTGACTGCATATATATATATTTTTTTCTTTCTTTTCATTACAAGTTCTATATGTGTAAGTGGTGACCATAGCTATGATTACTATTATTTAGAATAATTTTTTACCTACTAAAAGAAAACAACTTGACTGCAAAACACTTACTGTAGGGCACTCGATATTAGGCATTACTTTCATGTGGATGTAAGGTTGAAATGTCAAAACCTTCATTAACCCGTGAACTACGCTTTAGCGTATTACACTTTGTTGTGATCTGATTCTATTGTTCTTATTTGTGTTTTACTAACTATTACCTTTTAACTATCACACTTTGTTTCACGGGTTAATGAAAACCACTCTAATTACTTACAGTAATTCTTTTTTAATATTATTATTTACTTGTATAATTTAGATGAGCAATACATATTTCTTCTTGGCCTTGTAGAGCTCATCTCGTTCCTCATAAATAACAAACAAAATGAAGTTTGTTCTTATTTGGTGCAAAGGAACCTACATTAGTTTTCTAATCAGATAATTGTTTTTTTTTTAACACTCACCTGTTATTTCAACAGCTCTTACTTGAGTTTGCTTGTCTCAAAAGTAGACCTTGTTAATAAACAAAGACATGTTACAAACTTATTTAATAATAGGTAACAACTGCAAAATTGTATGAAGAGAGTGCCCTCTCTTCCCCCTGCTATTGTTGAAATTATGCTCAATAAACTTTTACCTCTTCCCTCTCCACCAGTTAAGCATTCTATGTATGCTTCCCTGTACAAAATGCACCCCTTCAAATAGAACATTAAAGTTCACATACTTGTTTACTTCCTCAAACTCTTTGCTTTGTGGTTTTTGTTAACCTCCTAGGAACAAATTGAATACATATAATCAATAAATCTAGCAAGCTTATTTTGCAAACTCCCTTTTTTTTATTATTTTGCGCAAAACCTATCAGGATTAAGGGGGTCCAGCACAAAGAAAAAAAAACAAATTTAAAAAAAAAAGCCCATTGGCCTGGGATCGAACCCGGTCTGAAGAACAAAACGGAAACCATACATACCGATTACCCAATCGGTATGGCAGCACAAGGCTTTTACGGAAGAATGTAAAGAACCCGAAGGCCCCACGTACCGATATATCCGAGCGAATATGCTGTACAACACTCTTGCAAGGTTATCCCAACCCGCGCATTAATGGGGAGGACAATAACCAGGATCCCAGGCCTGTAATACGGTTACGCCACGCACAGCTCGCCGAGATTGTGGATGACAAAAAATAGAGGTCTATTTGGGCGTCTTGGGTCCCTTGGGGACTCGCCATGCGCACGGGCGCATCTCTTTTATTGTGTACATGACATAAAATTAGCGAAGAAAAAAGACGCTGTTTTGGTATCATGTGAAAAGCATAAAATAAATAGAAATAAAGACGTAAGGGGAGAAAATATTGACATATTCATATTAGAATATTGACAAAATCCACAATATTGTCTACGCTGACTAAGTAAAGCTGTATTTTACTTTAAAGGGGCAGCAGCATAGTACTGCGCATGTCTGGAGTCAGTGCTTATTGTAGGCTTTTAAGTGTCTACAAACAGTTGAACTTTTTAAAAGCTGTCAATACCTTTTTAAATAATATGCAATATTATATTGAAAACTATGTTAATTGACAGTTTGTGGTCATTTGTTTTGTTTTGTTTAAAGTCTCCCACATGTACCAAAAGCTCATAAGTCAGTATTAGAATTTCACTGAACTTCATTGTGTCAGGGCTCTAGAGCTATTGCAAATCTCTTAAATATGACACTCCCCCTTTAAAGGAAAGTAAAAAAAATCAAAATTGTTGGTGGGGGTCTCTGTTGTGTTTGTTTTCTTTTTAGTTTTGTTCTATTATTCTTATTATTTTCTTTTTTAGAGGGGGAGGGGAATTCAGCTAAAAATAGCCAAGGGTCAATTCAAGCAACTAGTACAAAAGATGTTTTTTGCAGTCCTTTATTCAATATATTCAAGGTTATCATGCAATTCTGTTGTTTGACTGCATATATATATATATTTTTTTTTTTTCTTTCTTTTCATTACAAGTTCTATATGTGTAAGTGGTGACCATAGCTATGTATACTATTATTTAGAATAATTTTTTACCTACTAAAAGAAAACAACTTGACTGCAAAACACTTACTGTAGGGCACTCGATATTAGGCATTACTTTCATGTGGATGTAAGGTTGAAATGTCAAAACCTTCATTAACCCGTGAACTACGCTTTAGCGTATTACACTTTGTTGTGATCTGATTCTATTGTTCTTTTTTGTGTTTTACTAACTATTACCGTTTAACTATCACACTTTGTTACACGGGTAAATGAAAACCACTCTAATTACTTACAGTAGTTCTTTTTTAATATTATCATTTACTTGTATAATTTAGATGAGCAATACATATTTCTTTATGGCTTTGTAGAGCTCATCTCGTTCCTCATAAATAACAAACAAAATGAAGTTTGTTCTTATTTTGGTGCAAAGGAATCTACAGTAGTTTTCTAATCAGATAATTGTTTTTCTTTTAACACTCACCTGTTATTTCAACAGCCTTACTTGAGTTTGCTTGTCTCAGAAATAGACCTTGCTTAATAAACAAAGACATGTTACAAACTTATTTAATAATAGGTAACAACTGCAATATTGTATGAAGAGAGTGCCCCTCTCTTCCCCCTGCTATTGTTGAAATTATGCTCAATAAACTTTTACCTCTTCCCTCTCCACCAGTTAAGCATTCTATGTATGCTTCCCTGTACAAAATGCACCCCTTCAAATAGAACATTAAAGTTCACATACTTGTTTACTTCCTCAAACTCTTTGCTTTGTGTTTTTTGTTAACTTCCTAGGAACAAATTGAATACATATAATCAATAAATCTAGCAAGCTTATTTTGCAAACTCACTTTTTTTTTATTATTTTTGCGCAAAACCTATCAGGATTAAGGGGGTCCAGCACAAAGAAAAAAAACGAATTGAATAAAAAGCCAATTGGCCTGGGATCGAACCCGGTCTGAAGAACAAAACGGAAACCATACATACGGATTACCCAATCGGTATGGCAGCACAAGGCTTTTACGGAAGGCTGTAAAGAACCCGAAGGCCCCAAGCACCGATATTCCCGAGCGAATATGCTGTACAACACTCTTGCAAGGTTATCCCAACCCGCGCATTAATGGGGAGGACAATAACCAGGATCCCAGGCCTGTAATACGGTTACGCCACGCACAGCTCGCCGAGATTGTGGATGACAAAATATAGAGGTCTATTTGGGCCTCTTGGGTCCCTTGGGGACTCGCCATGCGCACGGGCGCATCTCTTTTATTGTGTACATGACATCAAATTAGCGAAGAAAAAAGACGCTGTTTTGGTATCATGTGAATAGCATAAAATAAATAGAAATAAAGACGTAAGGGGGGAGAATATTGACATATTCATATTAGAATATTGACAAAATCCGCAATATTGTCTACGCTGACTAAGTAAAGCTGTATTTTACTTTAAAGGGGCAGCAGCATAGTACTGCGCATGTCTGGAGTCAGTGCTTATTGTAGGCTTTTAAGTGTCTACAAACAGTTGAACTTTTTAAAAGCTGTGAATACCTTATTAAATAATATGCAATATTATATTGAAAACTATGTTAATTTGACAGTTTGTGGTCATTTTTTTTTGTTTTGTTTAAAGTCTCCCACATGTACCAAAAGCTCATAAGTCAGTATTAGAATTTCACTGAAGTTCATTGTGTCAGGGCTCTAGAGCTATTGCAATTCTCTTAAACATGACACTCCCCCTTTGTTTTATTTTTAGTTTTGTTCTATTATTATTATTATTTTCTTTTTAGAGGGGGAGGGGAATTCAGCTAAAAATAGCCAAGGGTCAATTCAAGCAACTATTACAAAAGATGTTTTTTGCAGTCCTTTATTCAATATATTCAAGGTTATCATGCAATTCTGTTGTTTGACTGCATATATATATATATATATTTTCTTTCTTTTCATTACAAGTTCTATATGTGTAAGTGGTGACCATAGCTATGCATACTATTATTTAGAATAATTTTTTACCTACTAAAAGAAAACAACTTGACTGCAAAACACTTACTGTAGGGCACTCGATATTAGGCATTACTTTCATGTGGATGTAAGGTTGAAATGTCAAAACCTTCATTAACCCGTGAACTACGCTTTAGCGTATTACACTTTGTTGTGATCTGATGCTATTGTTCTTTTTTGTGTTTTACTAACTATTACCGTTTAACTATCACACTTTGATTCACGGGTTAATGAAAACCACTCTAATTACTTACAGTAACTCTTTTTTAATATTATTATTTACTTGTATAATTTAGATGAGCAATACCTATTTCTTCTTGGCCTTGTAGAGCTCATCTCGTTCCTCATAAACTAACAAACAAAATGAAGTTTGTTCTTATTTGGTGCAAAGGAATCTACATTAGTTTTCTAATCAGATAATTGTTTTTTTTAACACTCACCTGTTATTTCAACAGCTCTTATTTGAGTTTGCTTGTCTCAGAAATAGACCTTGCTTAATAAACAAAGACATGTTACAAACTTATTTAATAATAGGTAACAACTGCAATATTGTATGAAGAGAGTGCCCCTCTCTTCCCCCTGCTATTGTTGAAATTATGCTCAATAAACTTTTACCTCTTCCCTCTCCACCAGTTAAGCATTCTATGTATGCTTCCCTTTACAAAATGCGCCCCTTCAAATAGAACATTAAAGTTCACATACTTGTTTACTTCCTCAAACTCTTTGCTTTGTGTTTTTTGTTAACTTCCTAGGAACAAATTGAATACATATAATCAATAAATCCAGCAAGCTTATTTTGCAAACTCACTTTTTTTTATTATTTTTGCGCAAAACAAATCAGGATTAGGGGGGTCAAGCACAAAGAAAGAAAACGAATAAAAAAAAAAGCCCATTGGCCTGGGATCGAACCCGGTCTGAAGAACAAAACGGAAACCATACATACGGATTACCCAATCGGTATGGCAGCACAAGGCTTTAACGGAAGGCTGTAAAGAACCCGAAGGCCCCAAGCACCGATATTTCCGAGCGAATATGCTGTACAACACTCTTGCAAGGTTATCCCAACCCGCGCATTAATGGGGAGGGCAATAACCAGGATCCCAGGCCTGTAATACGGTTACGCCACGCACAGCTCGCCGAGAATGTGGATGACAAAAAATAGAGGTCTATTTGGGCGTTTTGGGTCCCTTGGGGACTCGCCATGCGCACGGGCGCATCTCTTTTATTGTGTACATGACATCAAATTAGCGAAGAAAAAAGACGCTGTTTTGGTATCATGTGAAAAGCATAAAATAAATAGAAATAAAGACGTAAGGGGGAAGAATATTGACATATTCATATTAGAATATTGACAAAATCCGCAATATTGTCTACGCTGACTGAGTAAAGCTGTATTCTACTTTAAAGGGGCAGCAGCATAGTACTGCGCATGTCTGGAGTCAGTGTTTATTGTAGGCTTTTAAGTGTCTACAAACAGTTGAACTTTTTAAAAGCTGTCAATACCTTATTAAATAATATGCAATATTATATTGAAAACTATGTTAATTGACAGTTTGTGGTCATTTGTTTTGTTTTGTTTAAAGTCTCCCACATGTACCAAAAGCTCATAAGTCAGTATTAGAATTTCACTGAAGTTCATTGTGTCAGGGCTCTAGAGCTATTGCAAATCTCTTAAACATGACACTTCCCCTTTAAAGGAAAGTAAAAAAAATCAACATTGTTGGTGGGGGTCTCTGCTGTGTTTCTTTTCTTTTTAGTTTTGTTCTATTATTATTATTATTTTCTTTTTTAGAGGAGGAGGGGAATTCAGCTAAAAATAGCCAAGGGACAATTCAAGCAACTAGTACAAAAGATGTTTTTTTGCAGTCCTTTATTCAATATATTCAAGGTTATCATGCAATTCTGTTGTTTGACTGCATATATATATATTTTTTTTCCTTCTTTTCAATACAAGTTCTATATGTGTAAGTGGTGACCATAGCTATGATTACTATTATTTAGAATATTTTTTTACCTACTAAAAGAAAACAACTTGACTGCAAAACACTTACTGTAGGGCACTCGATATTAGGCATTACCTTCATGTGGATGTAAGGTTGAAATGTCAAAACCTTCATTAACCCGTGAACTACGCTTTAGCGTATTACACTTTGTTGTGATCTGATTTTATTGTTCTTTTTTGTGTTTTACTAACTATTACCGTTTAACTATCACACTTTGATTCACGGGTTAATGAAAACCACTCTAATTACTTACAGTAGTTCTTTTTTAATATTATTATTTACTTGTATAATTTAGATGAGCAATACATATTTCTTTATGGCTTTGTAGAGCTCATCTCGTTCCTCATAAATAACAAACAAAATGAAGTTTGTTCTTATTTTGGTGCAAAGGAATCTACAGTAGTTTTCTAATCAGATAATTGTTTTTCTTTTAACACTCACCTGTTATTTCAACAGCCTTACTTGAGTTTGCTTGTCTCAGAAATAGACCTTGCTTAATAAACAAAGACATGTTACAAACTTATTTAATAATAGGTAACAACTGCAATATTGTATGAAGAGAGTGCCCCTCTCTTCCCCCTGCTATTGTTGAAATTATGCTCAATAAACTTTTACCTCTCCCCTCTCCACCAGTTGAACATTCTATGTATGCTTCCCTGTACAAAATGCACCCCTTCAAATAGAACATTAAAGTTCACATACTTGTTTACTTCCTCAAACTCTTTGCTTTGTGTTTTTCGTTAACTTCCTAGGAACAAATTGAATACATATAATCAATAAATCTAGCAAGCTTATTTTGCAAACTCACTTTTTTTTTATTATTTTTGCGCAAAACCTATCAGGATTAAGGGGGTCCAGCACAAAGAAAAAAAACGAATTGAATAAAAAGCCAATTGGCCTGGGATCGAACCCGGTCTGAAGAACAAAACGGAAACCATACATACGGATTACCCAATCGGTATGGCAGCACAAGGCTTTTACGGAAGGCTGTAAAGAACCCGAAGGCCCCAAGCACCGATATTCCCGAGCGAATATGCTGTACAACACTCTTGCAAGGTTATCCCAACCCGCGCATTAATGGGGAGGACAATAACCAGGATCCCAGGCCTGTAATACGGTTACGCCACGCACAGCTCGCCGAGATTGTGGATGACAAAATATAGAGGTCTATTTGGGCGTATTGGGTCCCTTGGGGACTCGCCATGCGCACGGGCGCATCTCTTTTATTGTGTACATGACATCAAATTAGCGAAGAAAAAAGACGCTGTTTTGGTATCATGTGAATAGCATAAAATAAATAGAAATAAAGACGTAAGGGGGAAGAATATTGACATATTCATATTAGAATATTGACAAAATCCGCAATATTGTCTACGCTGACTAAGTAAAGCTGTATTTTACTTTAAAGGGGCAGCAGCATAGTACTGCGCATGTCTGGAGTCAGTGCTTATTGTAGGCTTTTAAGTGTCTACAAACAGTTGAACTTTTTAAAAGCTGTGAATACCTTATTAAATAATATGCAATATTATATTGAAAACTATGTTAATTTGACAGTTTGTGGTCATTTTTTTTTTGTTTTGTTTAAAGTCTCCCACATGTACCAAAAGCTCATAAGTCAGTATTAGAATTTCACTGAAGTTCATTGTGTCAGGGCTCTAGAGCTATTGCAATTCTCTTAAACATGACACTCCCCCTTTGTTTAATTTTTAGTTTTGTTCTATTATTATTATTATTTTCTTTTTAGAGGGGGAGGGGAATTCAGCTAAAAATAGCCAAGGGTCAATTCAAGCAACTATTACAAAAGATGTTTTTTGCAGTCCTTTATTCAATATATTCAAGGTTATCATGCAATTCTGTTGTTTGACTGCATATATATATATATATATTTTCTTTCTTTTCATTACAAGTTCTATATGTGTAAGTGGTGACCATAGCTATGCATACTATTATTTAGAATAATTTTTTACCTACTAAAAGAAAACAACTTGACTGCAAAACACTTACTGTAGGGCACTCGATATTAGGCATTACTTTCATGTGGATGTAAGGTTGAAATGTCAAAACCTTCATTAACCCGTGAACTACGCTTTAGCGTATTACACTTTGTTGTGATCTGATGCTATTGTTCTTTTTTGTGTTTTACTAACTATTACCGTTTAACTATCACACTTTGATTCACGGGTTAATGAAAACCACTCTAATTACTTACAGTAACTCTTTTTTAATATTATTATTTACTTGTATAATTTAGATGAGCAATACCTATTTCTTCTTGGCCTTTTAGAGCTCATCTCGTTCCTCATAAATAACAAACAAAATGAAGTTTGTTCTTATTTGGTGCAAAGGAATCTACATTAGTTTTCTAATCAGATAATTGTTTTTTTTTAACACTCACCTGTAATTTCAACAGCTCTTATTTGAGTTTGCTTGTCTCAGAAATAGACCTTGCTTAATAAACAAAGACATGTTACAAACTTATTTAATAATAAGTAACAACTGCAATATTGTATGAAGAGAGTGCCCCTCTCTTCCCCCTGCTATTGTTGAAATTATGCTCAATAAACTTTTACCTCTCCCCTCTCCACCAGTTGAACATTCTATGTATGCTTCCCTGTACAAAATGCACCCCTTCAAATAGAACATTAAAGTTCACATACTTGTTTACTTCCTCAAACTCTTTGCTTTGTGTTTTTCGTTAACTTCCTAGGAACAAATTGAATACATATAATCAATAAATCTAGCAAGCTTATTTTGCAAACTCACTTTTTTTTATTATTTTTGCGCAAAACCTATCAGGATTAAGGGGGTCCAGCACAAAGAAAAAAAAACAAATTAAAAAAAAAAGCCCATTGGCCTGGGATCGAACCCGGTCTGAAGAACAAAACGGAAACCATACATACGGATTACCCAATCGGTATGGCAGCACAAGGCTTTTACGGAAGGCTGTAAAGAACCCGAAGGCCACAAGCACCGATATTTCCGAGCGAATATGCTGTACAACACTCTTGCAAGGTTATCCCAACCCGCGCATTAATGGGGAGGACAATAACCAGGATTCCAGGCCTGTAATACGGTTACGCCACGCACAGCTCGCCGAGATTGTGGATGACAAAATATAGAGGTCTATTTGGGCGTCTTGGGTCCCTTGGGGACTCGCCATGCGCACGGGCGCTTCTCTTTTATTGTGTACATGACATCAAATTAGCGAAGAAAAAAGACGCTGTTTTGGTATCATGCGAAAAGCATAAAATAAATAGAAATAAAGACGTAATGGGGGAGAATATTGACATCTTCATATTAGAATATTGACAAAATCCGCAATTTTGTCTACGCTGACTAAGTAAAGCTGTATTTTACTTTAAAGGGGCAGCAACATAGTACTGCGCATGTCTGGAGTCAGTGATTATTGTAGGCTTTTAAGTTTCAACAAACAGTTGAACTTTTTAAAAGCTGTGAATACCTTATTAAATAATATGCAATATTATATTGAAAACTATGTTAATTGACAGTTTGTGGTCATTTTTTTTGTTTTGTTTAAAGTCTCCCACATGTACCAAAAGCTCATAAGTCAGTATTAGAATTTCACTGAAGTTCATTGTGTCAGGGCTCTAGAGCTATTGCAAATCTCTTAACCATGACACTCCCCTTTTAAAGGAAAGTAAAAAAAAATCAAAATTGTTGGTGGGGGTCTCTGTTATGTTGGTTTTCTTTTTAGTTTTGTTCTATTATTATTATTATTTTCTTTTTTAGAGGGGGATGGGAATTCAGCTAAAAATAGCCAAGGGTCAATTCAAGCAACTAGTACAAAAGATGTTTTTTTGCAGTCCTTTATTTAATATATTCAAGGTTATCATGCAATTCTGTTGTTTGACTGCATATATTTTTTTTTCTTTCTTTTCATTACAAGTTCTATATGTGTAAGTGGTGACCATAGCTATGATTACTATTATTTAGAATATTTTTTTACCTACTAACAGAAAACAACTTGACTGCAAAACACTTACTGTAGGGCACTCGATATTAGGCATTACTTTCATGTGGACGTAAGGTTGAAATGTCAAAACCTTCATTAACCCGTGAACTACGCTTTAGCGTATTACACTTTGTGGTGATCTGATTCTATTGTACTTTTTTTGTGTTTTACTAACTATTACTGTTTAACTACAGTAGTTCTTTTTGTTGTAATTCAGATAGGTCAGATAGATGAGATGCTTCTGGATATGAACACAACTTTTATTTTCCACTTGTCGATATTCACGGGTAAAGTTCTACACGAGTTTCAACTTCAAAATTATCACGAATTACCACGAGATTCGCTGAAATAAACAAATATTGAAGATGAAAATTATGGCAATTTCCGCTAATTATACAAACGCATGATACTTACACGGGTGCGGAATCCATCCAAAAACAAATCCATACAGTATTCATTAGATTCAGGTCAAAAAACTCCAATAAAAAACTCCAGGAAATTCTCGACGAACTGAAAACGTTTTTTCACGAGGCTATGCGACCGCGCAAAGCTCGGAACAAGGCCTCTAACGCAGGGAGCCCGGATAATGGCGACAACATCCCGCCCCCCATGAACTCCTGCGGAGGAGGTTCATAACTATAAACGTATTGTCATAACGCTAATGTCCGTTCTATATTACACTATCTACGTCTGTCCCTTGAGTCTCCAATCCGATCCGTATCTAGACATCCTCATCCTCGGCTTCCAGCAGACACAACTTGGTTACCGGGCGCTTGTAGGTCGTCCCTTTACCGCGCACCTCTGCACTCCTTACCAATCCATCCACGCCAGGAAACACATTAATCACGCGCGCAAGAGGCCAGTTGTTTCGTCCAACGTTGTCGTCCGCAACGAGCACTATATCTCCGACGTGTAGGTTTCGCTGTTTCCTGTTCCACTTGCTTCGAACTTGCAAGGAAGGAATGTACTCTTTCAACCAGCGACGCCAGTAGTGGTTAGCAAGTAATTGCGCTTGTCTCCACCGCTTCCGACTGTACTTATCTGCCCGTTCATCCGTATCCGTAGGAAGATTCATCGTAGGTCGCACGTTCAGAAAGTGATTGGGCGTAAGAGGATCCTCATCATCAGGATTCTCTGGATTCCGGGTTAGCGGTCTTGAATTCGCGATACGTTCTGCCTCAGTAAACACGGTGGTCAGCACTTCATCGTTGAGGGGGTTCTTCCCCAGGATCGCCTTCAGACTTCGCTTGACGACTCTCACCATCCTCTCTCACACGCCTGACATGTGGGTGGCTCCAGGTGGATTAAAGATCCACTTGCATCCTTTCGCAGAACACTCACGTCCGATCTTGTCATGATCCATTCCTTCCAGATGTTCACGTATCTCCCGATCAGCTCCCACAAAATTGGACCCGTTATCCGACCACAGTTCCACAACATGGCCCCTGCGATTCAGGAACCTCATCAGAGCGAGTATGAAATCATCCGTCTCTAGCGACTTAGCTAACTCGAGATGAACTGCTCGGGAGTTCATGCAAACAAAGATAGCTCCCCAGCGCTTCTCAGTCACTCTTCCTCTTCCCCGCTTAACATATAGCGGTCCAAAATAGTCAATACCTGTATACGTAAAGGGTGGCTCGTAAGGGATCATCCGAATTCTAGGTAGATCTCCCATCTCTTGCTTCAAAGTAGTTCTTCTTTGCTTGCGACAATGAATGCATCTTCCAAGAACAGCCTTGATGGCCACTCTCGCTTTCACAATCCAAAACTGCTCTCTCAGCAGGGATAGTACTTGTTCCACGCCACAATGACCGTTGCTTTCGTGTAGGTGGCGGATCAAGATAGTAGTGATATGACTCTGTTTCGGCAATATCATGGGATTCTTGGCATCATCACTCATCGGTGCCATCGAGATCCTTCCTCCAACTCTCATAACTTCATCGCCTTTCATGACCGGCTTAAGCTTCAAGATAGCACTAGCAACATTCACCTCCTTTCCTGCCTTCAGAGCCTTCACTTCTTCAGGGAAACTTTCCCGCTGTACTAGTACAGCTATTCGTCGCTTGGCGCGTTCTATGTCGTCTGGACTTAGCTTGTTCTCTGACTCTCCAGGTGTCTTTTCAGTAGGCTTTGCATGCTTTCTTGTCTTCAACCACTCCACAAACTTCATTACCCACGCAACCTTTCGAATGGTCTTCATCCAATCAGAAGTGTCGGTTAGAAGCTTTTCCAGGCCATCTCCTGGCTCCAGGTCAGTGAAGAACACTTCTTTCTTTATCTCCAGACTTTCTTCAGACAGGGCATCAAATTTATTATCTGGCCATTGATCTTCTGACTCTCTCAAGAAACTCGGACCATTAAGCCATCGCTCATCCCGGAGAAACTCATCTATGGTTAGACCTCGACTTACTTCGTCGGAAGGATTTAGTTTTCCCGGACAGTGTCGCCATTGGTCAGGATTAGTCGCTTCGCGAATCTCTGTAACCCTGTTGGCTACATACGTCTGGAATCTGCGGGTTTCATTATTGATATAGTTAAGTGTTATCATCGAATCAGTCCAAAACACGACTCTGTCAGGCTTCAGGTCCAGTTCTCGGCGAACTGCTTGGTCCACCCGTGTTGCCAGTAGGGCTCCTTGTAGCTCCAGCCTTGGGATGGTTGAGCCTTTAATAGGTGCATTCCTTGACTTTCCGGCGACGAAAGCACACTCCACCATTCCGTCCGGGTACTCGATTCGTAAGTAGCTTACTGACCCGTATCCTGCCTCCGAGGCATCACTAAAGTGATGGAGTTGTAGTCCAACACCTTCATGGTCTGGCCTGCTGAAGTAGCATCGGGGGATGGACAAATCTTCAAGCCGTACAAGTTCCCTTTTCCATGTCTGCCACTGACGCAGAATGTCTCCACTGAGCGGCTCGTCCCATGGTGCCTTCCGCCTCCATAGGGCTTGCATGATCTGCTTGCCACGCATTATCACTGGTGCAGCAAAGTTCAAAGGGTCAAAGACAGAGCTGATTGTCGATAGTACTCCTCTCATAGTATCAGCCTTCTCAGTGTTGCTCACCTTGAACCCGAAGGTGTCTGTCTCCACGTTCCATCTAACTCCAAGTGCCCGCTCGACTGGGAGTTCATCAAGATCTAAATCAAGCGTTGGTGCTGCCCTCTTCTCGATAGGCACTTCAGCAAGGACCTCCCTACTGTTACTCATAAACTTTGTGAGGTTGAACCCTCCTCTACCACAAAGTTCGGTTAACTCGTTCGCAAGCGTGACTGCACTCGCACTCGTGTCTACGCTTTTTAGTACATCATCCACATAAAAATTATGCAGGACAGTTTCGATGGTGGTATCTCCAAAGTCACCAGCATTGTCAGTTGTAGTTTTCTTGAGTGTCCAGTTGGCTGCACAAGGCGAGTCGGTTGCCCCAAAGACATGCACGTTCATGGCATATTCTTCTGGAGGGTCATCAGAGCTTTTGTCCCACCAAAGAAATCGCAGAGAATCTTGGTCTTCTTCTCTAACTCCGACCTGAAGGAACATACCTTCTATATCAGCTACCAATGCAACATTGTCCTCCCTGAACCGTAGGAGCACCCCAGCCAGGCTGTTTGTACAATCAGGTCCATGTAACAAGTTCTTATTCAACGAAGTACCTTGGTACTCTGATGCAGCATCAAAAATTATCCTCAGCTTACCAGGTTTGTTGATATTCGTCACTGCAAAATGAGGTAAGTACCAAGTTCTCGGTCCAGTCTCTTGTGCTTCTTCTGGGCTGAGTTTGCGTGCATGCCCTTTAGTGATATACTTCTCCATGGCTGCTCGATACTTCTCCTCCAATCCAGGCTCTCGTGAAAACTTACGCTTCAGACTATTCAGTCTTTTATCGGCTTCATTCCGGTTATTAGGTAGGGTCACATCATCATCCCGCCACAGGAGGCCTGTTTCATAGTGACCATCACGCTTAGTAATGGTCTTCTCCAACTTATCGATAGCCTTCCTGTCTTCCCTGGACAGATGGTGCGATATAAAACTTGGGGATCCCTTGTCCGTCCCAACACTCTTTGTACCGAAACTCTCCAAATCCCAGAACAGCTCAATCTGATGCTGAAGTTCTTTCTTATAATCAGCAAAGTTCAGGTTTACTTCCTTGCATGAGGTCTCCCCTTGAAGGGTTCCTGTAATTACCCATCCAAGAGGACCTCTCAAAGCCTTCAAATCACTGGCTTTCGTCGCTGGTCTACGCACTTCAAACACCTCATGCGCATAGCCAACGTCCTTTCCTATCAGAACCGAAACCTTAGGCATGTCTACCGAGGGAATCTCAATATCCCTCAGATGCGGGTGTGCCTCTCTGTCAATATCTTTAGGAAGACACTTTTCGTTGACATTGAATTTCTTCGTTACCAAACCCTCAGTTACGGGAATTCTATCCCCTTCACCACTTGCGTGTTGCAGTTCAAACTCCACAACCTCTATCTGTTCCTTACTACTTCCCATCATGGTGGTGATGGATATTTCCTCAGTATGACCTTTAAGTTCGAGTTTCGCTGAAACCTCCGAGCTTATCATAGTTCCTCTTGAGCCATTATCCAGTAGCCCATACGTTGTCAGAGAGTTCCCATTTGGGGCAATCAATTTAACTGGTACAACATGTAGTAACACCGTCCCCGTGGCTCTTTCAGAAAATGTCGCGTATTGCTCGGTTTGCCTGTGTGGCTCCCCACCCCGGGTGCCCTGAGCATGGTCTCTTCTAGGGGGTCCCTCGGTCGTCCCCTCCCCTGCGCTCGAGTTAAGTTCTTTGGGAGGGTCATCTTTAGCTCTAGGGGGGTTATGTAACAAGGTGTGGTGTTTTCGCTCACTTTTGCAGTTACAAAAAGTGGTTGTATGGCATCTGTCCCTCATATGTCCTGGCCTAAGGCATATATGACACAATCTCTTCTCCTTTACCAGTCGCCAACGGCCGGGTAAGTCCCTTCCCTTGAAATTTGCACAGTCTGAAAGCCTATGTTCTCCTTGACAGCAAGGACAGGTCTTAATTGGGGCTTGTTTACCCATAGTAGTTTCAGGGGGTGAACCTTCCATGTCTGTTTTAAAGACAGAAGTCTGTTTCTGGTAGTTCTTGCCTTTCCCACCCTGCTCGGGTCTTTTATCACCACCACCCTTGTTCTCACTCATGCTTAGGTTAACAAAACCTGGGTCATTCTTTATGGCTGCTTGCCTCTTCACATAATCTGCCAAATCTGAAATCTTAGGGATACCCCCCTTTTCTCTTATCTTGTAGGATACATCACCCCATTTATTTACTAAATACTGGGGAAGCCTTCTAACTATCTGTTTCATGTTTGAGATGGTACTGGCTTCAATAGCATATTCCCCAACAAGTTTCTTTGAGGCTGATTCAAGTTGCTCTGCAAAATCCCTCAGTCCCTTATAATCATGATTGTTCAATCTTGGGCCTCTGGTCAAATTGTCAATACAAGAAGCAGCGACGGTCGCTGGCTGCCCATATCGGTCTTCCAAAATATCAACTATCACTGAATAGCTGCAACCGGAAACCCTTTCCACAACTTCAAAAGCCTCCCCCGAGAGGAACTTCGGTAGGAATTCAACCTTTTGTGAATCACTTAAAATTTCATCTTCTAAATTATCTCTCAATCTCTTCCTAAAATTAGGAAAGTCACTTGGATTCCCAGAGAACTTAACAGGTTGCATGGCTTGGAGCATGGTCAGCTTTAACATGATATCAGTACTGTTCACGGGAAGAAAACCAAACGGGGTTTTCCTATAACTACTAGTGGGGGCTTCTTGGTCGTTAATCTGGGGTTTTCTCTCAGGAATGGGGTCTTTAGGATGGGAAGGGCCCTCCATTAGCTTAGGTGTGTCTGGTCTAGGATTATCAGGAATGGGGTCACATTGCTCGGTCCATTTCATTAGCTTTGCCTCTTGAGACATGGGTGGCATGACCCCTACATCCCCTTTATACTCTTCTGACACACAACTATCAGACTCACTCCCTCTCTCTTCTAATAACTCAGCTTCCTTTTCTGCGATTTGAACCTGGAACTTGAGCTTACATGCTCTCGCTTTCTGTTCATATTCCAATTCTATTTTCTTACGTTCCAGATCCATTCGATGCTGAGCTATCTCTTCTTCTTGTTGCAAAAGAAGCTTTTTCATTTCTATTTTCTCTCTTAATTTCCTAGACCTACTAGACAGCCTTGACTTAGTTGAGTTTGACTTTCCTTTCTTCAAACGTTCATTTGCCAATTTGGTAGTAGTTTCACACTCATTACGAGTTTCTTCAAATTTCTCTTTCACTCTGTTGAATTCATCGGTTGCCAATTCTTCCAAAATGTACGACTGATAGCAGTCCTCATAGTTATTCAAAGCCGACTGTAATTCATTCAAGGCTGTCTGTATTTCATTGGCTCTAGAGGGATCATCAAGACAAGTTTTGAGCTCTTTCATGTGAATACTCACGCGCCCTAGGTAGCCTCCTAGGGACCTTTTCTTGCTTTCTATTCGTTCGACTTCACTACTAGCTTCGTTTTCACTCATGTTTCCAAGATAATAATCCTCAGTGTTCATTTACTCTTCCGTCGAATGATGTTGTAATTCAGATAGGTCAGATAGATGAGATGCTTCTGGATATGAACACAACTTTTATTTTCCACTTGTCGATATTCACGGGTAAAGTTCTACACGAGTTTCAACTTCAAAATTATCACGAATTACCACGAGATTCGCTGAAATAAACAAATACTGAAGATGAAAATTATGGCAATTTCCGCTAATTATACAAACGCATGATACTTACACGGGTGCGGAATCCATCCAAAAACAAATCCATACAGTATTCATTAGATTCAGGTCAAAAAACGCCAATAAAAAACTCCAGGAAATTCTCGACGAACTGAAAACGTTTTTTCACGAGGCTATGCGACCGCGCAAAGCTCGGAACCAGGCCTCTAACGCAGGGAGCCCGGATAATGGCGACAACACTTTTTTAATATTATTATTTACTTGTATAATTTAGATGAGCAATACATATTTCTTTATGGCTTTGTAGAGCTCATCTCGTTCCTCATAAATAACAAACAAAATGAAGTTTGTTCTTATTTTGGTGCAAAGGAATCTACAGTAGTTTTCTAATCAGATAATTGTTTTTCTTTTAACACTCACCTGTTATTTCAACAGCCTTACTTGAGTTTGCTTGTCTCAGAAATAGACCTTGCTTAATAAACAAAGACATGTTACAAACTTATTTAATAATAGGTAACAACACTGCAATATTGTATGAAGAGAGTGCCCCTCTCTTCCCCCTGCTATTGTTGAAATTATGCTCAATAAACTTTTACCTCTTCCCTCTCCACCAGTTAAGCATTCTATGTATGCTTCCCTGTACAAAATGCACCCCTTCAAATAGAACATTAAAGTTCACATACTTGTTTACTTCCTCAAACTCTTTGCTTTGTGTTTTTTGTTAACTTCCTAGGAACAAATTGAATACATATAATCAATAAATCTAGCAAGCTTATTTTGCAAACTCACTTTTTTTATTATTTTTGCGCAAAACCTATCAGGATTAAGGGGGTCCAGCGCAAAGAAAAAAAAAACAAATTAAAAAAAAAAGCCCATTGGCCTGGGATCGAACCCGGTCTGAAGAACAAAACGGAAACCATACATACGGATTACCCAATCGGTATGGCAGCACAAGGCTTTTACGGAAGGCTGTAAAGAACCCGAAGGCCCCAAGCACCGATATTTCCGAGCGAATATGCTGTACAACACTCTTGCAAGGTTATCCCAACCCGCGCATTAATGGGGAGGACAATAACCAGGATCCCAGGCCTGTAATACGGTTACGCCACGCACAGCTCGCCGAGATTGTGGATGACAAAAAATAGAGGTCTATTTAGGCGTATTGGGTCCCTTGGGGACTCGCCATACGCACGGGCGCATCTCTTTTATTTTGTACATGACATCAAATTAGCGAAGAAAAAAGACGCTGTTTTGGTATCATGTGAAAATCATAAAATAAATAGAAATAAAGACGTAATGGGGAAGAATATTGACATCTTCATATTAGAATATTGACAAAATCCGCAATTTTGTCTACGCTGACTAAGTAAAGCTGTATTTTACTTTAAAGGGGCAGCAACATAGTACTGCGCATGTCTGGAGTCAGTGATTATTGTAGGCTTTTAAGTGTCAACAAACAGTTGAACTTTTTAAAAGCTGTGAATACCTTATTAAATAATATGCAATATTATATTGAAAACTATGTTAATTGACAGTTTGTGGTCATTTCTTTTGTTTTGTTTAAAGTCTCCCACATGTACCAAAAGCTCATAAGTCAGTATTAGAATTTCACTGAAGTTCATTGTGTCAGGGCTCTAGAGCTATTGCAAATCTCTTAACCATGACACTCCCCTTTTAAAGGAAAGTAAAAAAAAATCAAAATTGTTGGTGGGGGTCTCTGTTGTGTTTGTTTTCTTTTTAGTTTTGTTCTATTATTATTTTTTTTTTTAGAGGGGGATGGGAATTCAGCTAAAAATAGCCAAGGGTCAATTCGAGCAACTAGTACAAAAGATGTTTTTTTGCAGTCCTTTATTCAATATATTCAAGGTTATCATGCAATTCTGTTGTTTGACTGCATATATATACATTTTCTTTCTTTCTTTTCATTACAAGTTCTGTATGTGTAAGTGGTGACCATAGCTATGATTACTATTATTTAGAATATTTTTTTACCTACTAAAAGAAAACAACTTGACTGCAAAACACTTACTGTAGGGCACTCGATATTAGGCATTACTTTCATGTGGATGTAAGGTTGAAATGTCAAAACCTTCATTAACCCGTGAACTACGCTTTAGCGTATTACACTTTGTGGTGATCTGATTCTATTGTACTTTTTTGTGTTTTACTAACTATTACCGTTTAACTATCACACTTTGTTTCACGGGTTAATGAACACAACTCTAATTACTTACAGCAGTTCTTTTTTAATATTATTATTTACTTGTATAATTTAGATGAGCAATACATATTTCTTTATGGCTTTGTAGAGCTCATCTCGTTCCTCATAAATAACAAACAAAATGAAGTTTGTTCTTATTTTGGTGCAAAGAAATCTACAGTAGTTTTCTAATCAGATAATTGTTTTTCTTTTAACACTCACCTGTTATTTCAACAGCCTTACTTGAGTTTGCTTGTCTCAGAAATAGACCTTGCTTAATAAACAAAGACATGTTACAAACTTATTTAATAATAGGTAACAACTGCAATATTGTATGAAGAGAGTGCCCCTCTTTTCCCCTTGCTATTGTTGAAATTATGCTCAATAAACTTTTACCTCTTCCCTCTCCACCAGTTAAGCATTCTATGTATGCTTCCCTTTACAAAATGCACCCCTTCAAATAGAACATTAAAGTTCACATACTTGTTTACTTCCTCAAACTCTTTGCTTTGTGTCTTTTGTTAACTTCCTAGGAACAAATTGAATACATATAATCAATAAATCTAGCAAGCTTATTTTGCAAACTCACTTTTTTTTATTATTTTTGCGCAAAACCTATCAGGATTAAGGGGGTCCAGCGCAAAGAAAAAAAAAACAAATTAAAAAAAAAAGCCCATTGGCCTGGGATCGAACCCGGTCTGAAGAACAAAACGGAAACCATACATACGGATTACCCAATCGGTATGGCAGCACAAGGCTTTTACGGAAGGCTGTAAAGAACCCGAAGGCCCCAAGCACCGATATTTCCGAGCGAATATGCTGTACAACACTCTTGCAAGGTTATCCCAACCCGCGCATTAATGGGGAGGACAATAACCAGGATCCCAGGCCTGTAATACGGTTACGCCACGCACAGCTCGCCGAGATTGTGGATGACAAAAAATAGAGGTCTATTTGGGCGTATTGGGTCCCTTGGGGACTCGCCATGCGCACGGGCGCATCTCTTTTATTTTGTACATGACATCAAATTAGCGAAGAAAAAAGACGCTGTTTTGGTATCATGTGAAAATCATAAAATAAATAGAAATAAAGACGTAATGGGGGAGAATATTGACATCTTCATATTAGAATATTGACAAAATCCGCAATTTTGTCTACGCTGACTAAGTAAAGCTGTATTTTACTTTAAAGGGGCAGCAACATAGTACTGCGCATGTCTGGAGTCAGTGATTATTGTAGGCTTTTAAGTGTCAACAAACAGTTGAACTTTTTAAAAGCTGTGAATACCTTACTAAATAATATGCAATATTATATTGAAAACTATGTTAATTGACAGTTTGTGGTCATTTTTTTTGTTTTGTTTAAAGTCTCCCACATGTACCAAAAGCTCATAAGTCAGTATTAGAATTTCACTGAAGTTCATTGTGTCAGGGCTCTAGAGCTATTGCAAATCTCTTAACCATGACACTCCCCTTTTAAAGGAAAGTAAAAAAAATCAAAATTGTTGGTGGGGGTCTCTGTTGTGTTTGTTTTCTTTTTAGTTTTGTTCTATTATTATTATTATTATTTTCTTTTTTAGAGGGGGATGGGAATTCAGCTAAAAATAGCCAAGGGTCAATTCAAGCAACTAGTACAAAAGATGTTTTTTTGCAGTCCTTTATTCAATATATTCAAGGTTATCATGCAATTCTGTTGTTTGACTGCATATATATATATATTTTTTCCTTCTTTTCATTACAAGTTCTATATGTGTAAGTGGTGACCATAGCTATGATTACTATTATTTAGAATATGTTTTCTACCTACTAAAAGAAAACAACTTGACTGCAAAACACTTACTGTAGGGCACTCGATATTAGGCATTACCTTCATGTGGATGTAAGGTTGAAATGTCAAAACCTTCATTAACCCGTGAACTACGCTTTAGCGTATTACACTTTGTTGTGATCTGATTCTATTGTTCTTTTTTGTGTTGTACTAACTATTACTGTTTAACTATCACACCTTGTTTCACGAGTTAATGAAAACCACTCTAATTACTTACAGTAATTCTTTTTTAATATTATCATTTACTTGTATAATTTAGATGAGCAATACATATTTCTTCTTGGCTTGTAGAGCTCATCTCGTTCCTCAAAAATAACAAACGAAATGAAGTTTGTTCTTATTTTGGTGCAAAGGAATCTACAGTAGTTTTCTAATCAGATAATTGTTTTTCTTTTAACACTCACCTGTTATTTCAACAGCCTTACTTGAGTTTGCTTGTCTCAGAAATATACATTGCTTAATAAACAAAGACATGTTACAAACTTATTTAATAATAGGTAACAACTGCAATATTGTATGAAGAGAGTGCCCCTCTCTTCCCCCTGCTATTGTTGAAATTTTGCTCAATAAACTTTTACCTCTTCCCTCTCCACCAGTTAAGCATTCTATGTATGCTTCCCTGTACAAAATGCACCCCTTCAAATAGAACATTAAAGTTCACATACTTGTTTACTTCCTCAAACTCTTTGCTTTGTGTTTTTTGTTAACTTCCTAGGAACAAATTGAATACATATAATCAATAAATCTAGCAAGCTTATTTTGCAAACTCACTTTTTTTATTATTTTTGCGCAAAACCTATCAGGATTAAGGGGGTCCAGCGCAAAGAAAAACAAAACAAATTAAAAAACAAAGCCCATTGGCCTGGGATCGAACCCGGTCTGAAGAACAAAACGGAAACCATACATACGGATTACCCAATCGGTATGGCAGCACAAGGCTTTTACGGAAGGCTGTAAAGAACCCGAAGGCCCCAAGCACCGATATTTCCGAGCGAATATGCTGTACAACACTCTTGCAAGGTTATCCCAACCCGCGCATTAATGGGGAGGACAATAACCAGGATCCCAGGCCTGTAATACGGTTACGCCACGCACAGCTCGCCGAGATTGTGGATGACAAAATATAGAGGTCTATTTGGGCGTCTTGGGTCCCTTGGGGACTCGCCATGCGCACGGGCGCTTCTCTTTTATTGTGTACATGACATCAAATTAGCGAAGAAAAAAGACGCTGTTTTGGTATCATGCGAAAAGCATAAAATAAATAGAAATAAAGACGTAATGGGGGAGAATATTGACATCTTCATATTAGAATATTGACAAAATCCGCAATTTTGTCTACGCTGACTAAGTAAAGCTGTATTTTACTTTAAAGGGGCAGCAACATAGTACTGCGCATGTCTGGAGTCAGTGATTATTGTAGGTTTTTAAGTTTCAACAAACAGTTGAACTTTTTAAAAGCTGTGAATACCTTATTAAATAATATGCAATATTATATTGAAAACTATGTTAATTGACAGTTTGTGGTCATTTTTTTTGTTTTGTTTAAAGTCTCCCACATGTACCAAAAGCTCATAAGTCAGTATTAGAATTTCACTGAAGTTCATTGTGTCAGGGCTCTAGAGCTATTGCAAATCTCTTAACCATGACACTCCCCTTTTAAAGGAAAGTAAAAAAAATCAAAATTGTTGGTGGGGGTCTCTGTTATGTTTGTTTTCTTTTTAGTTTTGTTCTATTATTATTATTATTTTCTTTTTTAGAGGGGGAGGGGAATTCAGCTAAAAATAGCCAAGGGTCAATTCAAGCAACTAGTACAAAAGATGTTTTTTTGCAGTCCTTTATTTAATATATTCAAGGTTATTATGCAATTCTGTTGTTTGACTGCATATATTTTTTTTTCTTTCTTTTCATTACAAGTTCTATATGTGTAAGTGGTGACCATAGCTATGATTACTATTATTTAGAATATTTTTTTACCTACTAAAAGAAAACAACTTGACTGTAAAACACTTACTGTAGGGCACTCGATATTAGGCATTACTTTCATGTGGATGTAAGGTTGAAATGTCAAAACCTTCATTGACCCGTGAACTACGCTTTAGCGTATTACACTTTGTGGTGATCTGATTCTATTGTACTTTTTTGTGTTTTACTAACTATTACTGTTTAACTACAGTAGTTCTTTTTGTTGTAATTCAGATAGGTCAGATAGATGAGATGCTTCTGGATATGAACACAACTTTTATTTTCCACTTGTCGATATTCACGGGTAAAGTTCTACACGAGTTTCAACTTCAAAATTATCACGAATTACCACGAGATTCGCTGAAATAAACAAATACTGAAGATGAAAATTATGGCAATTTCCGCTAATTATACAAACGCATGATACTTACACGGGTGCGGAATCCATCCAAAAACAAATCCATACAGTATTCATTAGATTCAGGTCAAAAAACTCCAATAAAAAACTCCAGGAAATTCTCGACGAACTGAAAACGTTTTTTCACGAGGCTATGCGACCGCGCAAAGCTCGGAACCAGGCCTCTAACGCAGGGAGCCCGGATAATGGCGACAACATCCCGCCCCCCATGAACTCCTGCGGAGGAGGTTCATAACTATAAACGTATTGTCAAAACGCTAATGTCCGTTCTATATTACACTATCTACGTCTGTCCCTTGAGTCTCCAATCCGATCCGTATCTAGACATCCTCATCCTCGGCTTCCAGCAGACACAACTTGGTTACCGGGCACTTGTAGGTCGTCCCTTTACCGCGCACCTCTGCACTCCTTACCAATCCATCCACGCCAGGAAACACATTAATCACGCGCGCAAGAGGCCAGTTGTTTCGTCCAACGTTGTCGTCCGCAACGAGCACTATATCTCCGACGTGTAGGTTTCGCTGTTTCCTGTTCCACTTGCTTCGAACTTGCAAGGAAGGAATGTACTCTTTCAACCAGCGACGCCAGTAGTGGTTAGCAAGTAATTGCGCTTGTCTCCACCGCTTCCGACTGTACTTATCTGCCCGTTCATCCGTATCCGTAGGAAGATTCATCGTAGGTCGCACGTTCAGAAAGTGATTGGGCGTAAGAGGATCCTCATCATCAGGATTCTCTGGATTCCGGGTTAGCGGTCTTGAATTCGCGATACGTTCTGCCTCAGTAAACACGGTGGTCAGCACTTCATCGTTGAGGGGGTTCTTCCCCAGGATCGCCTTCAGACTTCGCTTGACGACTCTCACCATCCTCTCCCACACGCCTGACATGTGGGTGGCTCCAGGTGGATTAAAGATCCACTTGCATCCTTTCGCAGAACACTCACGTCCGATCTTGTCATGATCCATTCCTTCCAGATGTTCACGTATCTCCCGATCAGCTCCCACAAAATTGGACCCGTTATCCGACCACAGTTCCACAACATGGCCCCTGCGATTCAGGAACCTCATCAGAGCGAGTATGAAATCATCCGTCTCTAGCGACTTAGCTAACTCGAGATGAACTGCTCGGGAGTTCATGCAAACAAAGATAGCTCCCCAGCGCTTCTCAGTCACTCTTCCTCTTCCCCGCTTAACATATAGCGGTCCAAAATAGTCAATACCTGTATACGTAAAGGGTGGCTCGTAAGGGATCATCCGAATTCTAGGTAGATCTCCCATCTCTTGCTTCAAAGTAGTTCTTCTTTGCTTGCGACAATGAATGCATCTTCCAAGAACAGCCTTGATGGCCACTCTCGCTTTCACAATCCAAAACTGCTCTCTCAGCAGGGATAGTACTTGTTCCACGCCACAATGACCGTTGCTTTCGTGTAGGTGGCGGATCAAGATAGTAGTGATATGACTCTGTTTCGGCAATATCATGGGATTCTTGGCATCATCACTCATCGGTGCCATCGAGATCCTTCCTCCAACTCTCATAACTTCATCGCCTTTCATGACCGGCTTAAGCTTCAAGATAGCACTAGCAACATTCACCTCCTTTCCTGCCTTCAGAGCCTTCACTTCTTCAGGGAAACTTTCCCGCTGTACTAGTACAGCTATTCGTCGCTTGGCGCGTTCTATGTCGTCTGGACTTAGCTTGTTCTCTGACTCTCCAGGTGTCTTTTCAGTAGGCTTTGCATGCTTTCTTGTCTTCAACCACTCCACAAACTTCATTACCCACGCAACCTTTCGAATGGTCTTCATCCAATCAGAAGTGTCGGTTAGAAGCTTTTCCAGGCCATCTCCTGGCTCCAGGTCAGTGAAGAACACTTCTTTCTTTATCTCCAGACTTTCTTCAGACAGGGCATCAAATTTATTATCTGGCCATTGATCTTCTGACTCTCTCAAGAAACTCGGACCATTAAGCCATCGCTCATCCCGGAGAAACTCATCTATGGTTAGACCTCGACTTACTTCGTCGGAAGGATTTAGTTTTCCCGGACAGTGTCGCCATTGGTCAGGATTAGTCGCTTCGCGAATCTCTGTAACCCTGTTGGCTACATACGTCTGGAATCTGCGGGTTTCATTATTGATATAGTTAAGTGTTATCATCGAATCAGTCCAAAACACGACTCTGTCAGGCTTCAGGTCCAGTTCTCGGCGAACTGCTTGGTCCACCCGTGTTGCCAGTAGGGCTCCTTGTAGCTCCAGCCTTGGGATGGTTGAGCCTTTAATAGGTGCATTCCTTGACTTTCCGGCGACGAAAGCACACTCCACCATTCCGTCCGGGTACTCGATTCGTAAGTAGCTTACTGACCCGTATCCTGCCTCCGAGGCATCACTAAAGTGATGGAGTTGTAGTCCAACACCTTCATGGTCTGGCCTGCTGAAGTAGCATCGGGGGATGGACAAATCTTCAAGCCGTACAAGTTCCCTTTTCCATGTCTGCCACTGACGCAGAATGTCTCCACTGAGCGGCTCGTCCCATGGTGCCTTCCGCCTCCATAGGGCTTGCATGATCTGCTTGCCACGCATTATCACTGGTGCAGCAAAGTTCAAAGGGTCAAAGACAGAGCTGATTGTCGATAGTACTCCTCTCATAGTATCAGCCTTCTCAGTGTTGCTCACCTTGAACCCGAAGGTGTCTGTCTCCACGTTCCATCTAACTCCAAGTGCCCGCTCGACTGGGAGTTCATCAAGATCTAAATCAAGCGTTGGTGCTGCCCTCTTCTCGATAGGCACTTCAGCAAGGACCTCCCTACTGTTACTCATAAACTTTGTGAGGTTGAACCCTCCTCTACCACAAAGTTCGGTTAACTCGTTCGCAAGCGTGACTGCACTCGCACTCGTGTCTACGCTTTTTAGTACATCATCCACATAAAAATTATGCAGGACAGTTTCGATGGTGGTATCTCCAAAGTCACCAGCATTGTCAGTTGTAGTTTTCTTGAGTGTCCAGTTGGCTGCACAAGGCGAGTCGGTTGCCCCAAAGACATGCACGTTCATGGCATATTCTTCTGGAGGGTCATCAGAGCTTTTGTCCCACCAAAGAAATCGCAGAGAATCTTGGTCTTCTTCTCTAACTCCGACCTGAAGGAACATACCTTCTATATCAGCTACCAATGCAACATTGTCCTCCCTGAACCGTAGGAGCACCCCAGCCAGGCTGTTTGTACAATCAGGTCCATGTAACAAGTTCTTATTCAACGAAGTACCTTGGTACTCTGATGCAGCATCAAAAATTATCCTCAGCTTACCAGGTTTGTTGATATTCGTCACTGCAAAATGAGGTAAGTACCAAGTTCTCGGTCCAGTCTCTTGTGCTTCTTCTGGGCTGAGTTTGCGTGCATGCCCTTTAGTGATATACTTCTCCATGGCTGCTCGATACTTCTCCTCCAATCCAGGCTCTCGTGAAAACTTACGCTTCAGACTATTCAGTCTTTTATCGGCTTCATTCCGGTTATTAGGTAGGGTCACATCATCATCCCGCCACAGGAGGCCTGTTTCATAGTGACCATCACGCTTAGTAATGGTCTTCTCCAACTTATCGATAGCCTTCCTGTCTTCCCTGGACAGATGGTGCGATATAAAACTTGGGGATCCCTTGTCCGTCCCAACACTCTTTGTACCGAAACTCTCCAAATCCCAGAACCGCTCAATCTGATGCTGAAGTTCTTTCTTATAATCAGCAAAGTTCAGGTTTACTTCCTTGCATGAGGTCTCCCCTTGAAGGGTTCCTGTAATTACCCATCCAAGAGGACCTCTCAAAGCCTTCAAATCACTGGCTTTCGTCGCTGGTCTACGCACTTCAAACACCTCATGCGCATAGCCAACGTCCTTTCCTATCAGAACCGAAACCTTAGGCATGTCTACCGAGGGAATCTCAATATCCCTCAGATGCGGGTGTGCCTCTCTGTCAATATCTTTAGGAAGACACTTTTCGTTGACATTGAATTTCTTCGTTACCAAACCCTCAGTTACGGGAATTCTATCCCCTTCACCACTTGCGTGTTGCAGTTCAAACTCCACAACCTCTATCTGTTCCTTACTACTTCCCATCATGGTGGTGATGGATATTTCCTCAGTATGACCTTTAAGTTCGAGTTTCGCTGAAACCTCCGAGCTTATCATAGTTCCTCTTGAGCCATTATCCAGTAGCCCATACGTTGTCAGAGAGTTCCCATTTGGGGCAATCAATTTAACTGGTACAACATGTAGTAACACCGTCCCCGTGGCTCTTTCAGAAAATGTCGCGTATTGCTCGGTTTGCCTGTGTGGCTCCCCACCCCGGGTGCCCTGAGCATGGTCTCTTCTAGGGGGTCCCTCGGTCGTCCCCTCCCCTGCGCTCGAGTTAAGTTCTTTGGGAGGGTCATCTTTAGCTCTAGGGGGGTTATGTAACAAGGTGTGGTGTTTTCGCTCACTTTTGCAGTTACAAAAAGTGGTTGTATGGCATCTGTCCCTCATATGTCCTGGCCTAAGGCATATATGACACAATCTCTTCTCCTTTACCAGTCGCCAACGGCCGGGTAAGTCCCTTCCCTTGAAATTTGCACAGTCTGAAAGCCTATGTTCTCCTTGACAGCAAGGACAGGTCTTAATTGGGGCTTGTTTACCCATAGTAGTTTCAGGGGGTGAACCTTCCATGTCTGTTTTAAAGACAGAAGTCTGTTTCTGGTAGTTCTTGCCTTTCCCACCCTGCTCGGGTCTTTTATCACCACCACCCTTGTTCTCACTCATGCTTAGGTTAACAAAACCTGGGTCATTCTTTATGGCTGCTTGCCTCTTCACATAATCTGCCAAATCTGAAATCTTAGGGATACCCCCCTTTTCTCTTATCTTGTAGGATACATCACCCCATTTATTTACTAAATACTGGGGAAGCCTTCTAACTATCTGTTTCATGTTTGAGATGGTACTGGCTTCAATAGCATATTCCCCAACAAGTTTCTTTGAGGCTGATTCAAGTTGCTCTGCAAAATCCCTCAGTCCCTTATAATCATGATTGTTCAATCTTGGGCCTCTGGTCAAATTGTCAATACAAGAAGCAGCGACGGTCGCTGGCTGCCCATATCGGTCTTCCAAAATATCAACTATCACTGAATAGCTGCAACCGGAAACCCTTTCCACAACTTCAAAAGCCTCCCCCGAGAGGAACTTCGGTAGGAATTCAACCTTTTGTGAATCACTTAAAATTTCATCTTCTAAATTATCTCTCAATCTCTTCCTAAAATTAGGAAAGTCACTTGGATTCCCAGAGAACTTAACAGGTTGCATGGCTTGGAGCATGGTCAGCTTTAACATGATATCAGTACTGTTCACGGGAAGAAAACCAAACGGGGTTTTCCTATAACTACTAGTGGGGGCTTCTTGGTCGTTAATCTGGGGTTTTCTCTCAGGAATGGGGTCTTTAGGATGGGAAGGGCCCTCCATTAGCTTAGGTGTGTCTGGTCTAGGATTATCAGGAATGGGGTCACATTGCTCGGTCCATTTCATTAGCTTTGCCTCTTGAGACATGGGTGGCATGACCCCTACATCCCCTTTATACTCTTCTGACACACAACTATCAGACTCACTCCCTCTCTCTTCTAATAACTCAGCTTCCTTTTCTGCGATTTGAACCTGGAACTTGAGCTTACATGCTCTCGCTTTCTGTTCATATTCCAATTCTATTTTCTTACGTTCCAGATCCATTCGATGCTGAGCTATCTCTTCTTCTTGTTGCAAAAGAAGCTTTTTCATTTCTATTTTCTCTCTTAATTTCCTAGACCTACTAGACAGCCTTGACTTAGTTGAGTTTGACTTTCCTTTCTTCAAACGTTCATTTGCCAATTTGGTAGTAGTTTCACACTCATTACGAGTTTCTTCAAATTTCTCTTTCACTCTGTTGAATTCATCGGTTGCCAATTCTTCCAAAATGTACGACTGATAGCAGTCCTCATAGTTATTCAAAGCCGACTGTAATTCATTCAAGGCTGTCTGTATTTCATTGGCTCTAGAGGGATCATCAAGACAAGTTTTGAGCTCTTTCATGTGAATACTCACGCGCCCTAGGTAGCCTCCTAGGGACCTTTTCTTGCTTTCTATTCGTTCGACTTCACTACTAGCTTCGTTTTCACTCATGTTTCCAAGATAATAATCCTCAGTGTTCATTTACTCTTCCGTCGAATGATGTTGTAATTCAGATAGGTCAGATAGATGAGATGCTTCTGGATATGAACACAACTTTTATTTTCCACTTGTCGATATTCACGGGTAAAGTTCTACACGAGTTTCAACTTCAAAATTATCACGAATTACCACGAGATTCGCTGAAATAAACAAATACTGAAGATGAAAATTATGGCAATTTCCGCTAATTATACAAACGCATGATACTTACACGGGTGCGGAATCCATCCAAAAACAAATCCATACAGTATTCATTAGATTCAGGTCAAAAAACTCCAATAAAAAACTCCAGGAAATTCTCGACGAACTGAAAACGTTTTTTCACGAGGCTATGCGACCGCGCAAAGCTCGGAACCAGGCCTCTAACGCAGGGAGCCCGGATAATGGCGACAACACTTTTTTAATATTATTATTTACTTGTATAATTTAGATGAGCAATACATATTTCTTTATGGCTTTGTAGAGCTCATCTCGTTCCTCATAAATAACAAACAAAATGAAGTTTGTTCTTATTTTGGTGCAAAGGAATCTACAGTAGTTTTCTAATCAGATAATTGTTTTTCTTTTAACACTCACCTGTTATTTCAACAGCCTTACTTGAGTTTGCTTGTCTCAGAAATAGACCTTGCTTAATAAACAAAGACATGTTACAAACTTATTTAATAATAGGTAACAACACTGCAATATTGTATGAAGAGAGTGCCCCTCTCTTCCCCCTGCTATTGTTGAAATTATGCTCAATAAACTTTTACCTCTTCCCTCTCCACCAGTTAAGCATTCTATGTATGCTTCCCTGTACAAAATGCACCCCTTCAAATAGAACATTAAAGTTCACATACTTGTTTACTTCCTCAAACTCTTTGCTTTGTGTTTTTTGTTAACTTCCTAGGAACAAATTGAATACATATAATCAATAAATCTAGCAAGCTTATTTTGCAAACTCACTTTTTTTTATTATTTTTGCGCAAAACCTATCAGGATTAAGGGGGTCCAGCGCAAAGAAAAAACAAACAAATTAAAAAAAAAAGCCCATTGGCCTGGGATCGAACCCGGTCTGAAGAACAAAACGGAAACCATACATACGGATTACCCAATCGGTATGGCAGCACAAGGCTTTTACGGAAGGCTGTAAAGAACCCGAAGGCCCCAAGCACCGATATTTCCGAGCGAATATGCTGTACAACACTCTTGCAAGGTTATCCCAACCCGCGCATTAATGGGGAGGACAATAACCAGGATCCCAGGCCTGTAATACGGTTACGCCACGCACAGCTCGCCGAGATTGTGGATGACAAAAAATAGAGGTCTATTTAGGCGTATTGGGTCCCTTGGGGACTCGCCATACGCACGGGCGCATCTCTTTTATTTTGTACATGACATCAAATTAGCGAAGAAAAAAGACGCTGTTTTGGTATCATGTGAAAATCATAAAATAAATAGAAATAAAGACGTAATGGGGAAGAATATTGACATCTTCATATTAGAATATTGACAAAATCCGCAATTTTGTCTACGCTGACTAAGTAAAGCTGTATTTTACTTTAAAGGGGCAGCAACATAGTACTGCGCATGTCTGGAGTCAGTGATTATTGTAGGCTTTTAAGTGTCAACAAACAGTTGAACTTTTTAAAAGCTGTGAATACCTTATTAAATAATATGCAATATTATATTGAAAACTATGTTAATTGACAGTTTGTGGTCATTTCTTTTGTTTTGTTTAAAGTCTCCCACATGTACCAAAAGCTCATAAGTCAGTATTAAAATTTCACTGAAGTTCATTGTGTCAGGGCTCTAGAGCTATTGCAAATCTCTTAACCATGACACTCCCCTTTTAAAGGAAAGTAAAAAAAAATCAAAATTGTTGGTGGGGGTCTCTGTTGTGTTTGTTTTCTTTTTAGTTTTGTTCTATTATTATTATTATTTTTTTTTTTAGAGGGGGATGGGAATTCAGCTAAAAATAGCCAAGGGTCAATTCGAGCAACTAGTACAAAAGATGTTTTTTTGCAGTCCTTTATTCAATATATTCAAGGTTATCATGCAATTCTGTTGTTTGACTGCATATATATACATTTTCTTTCTTTCTTTTCATTACAAGTTCTGTATGTGTAAGTGGTGACCATAGCTATGATTACTATTATTTAGAATATTTTTTTACCTACTAAAAGAAAACAACTTGACTGCAAAACACTTACTGTAGGGCACTCGATATTAGGCATTACTTTCATGTGGATGTAAGGTTGAAATGTCAAAACCTTCATTAACCCGTGAACTACGCTTTAGCGTATTACACTTTGTGGTGATCTGATTCTATTGTACTTTTTTGTGTTTTACTAACTATTACCGTTTAACTATCACACTTTGTTTCACGGGTTAATGAACACCACTCTAATTACTTACAGCAGTTCTTTTTTAATATTATTATTTACTTGTATAATTTAGATGAGCAATACATATTTCTTTATGGCTTTGTAGAGCTCATCTCGTTCCTCATAAATAACAAACAAAATGAAGTTTGTTCTTATTTTGGTGCAAAGGAATCTACAGTAGTTTTCTAATCAGATAATTGTTTTTCTTTTAACACTCACCTGTTATTTCAACAGCCTTACTTGAGTTTGCTTGTCTCAGAAATAGACCTTGCTTAATAAACAAAGACATGTTACAAACTTATTTAATAATAGGTAACAACTGCAATATTGTATGAAGAGAGTGCCCCTCTTTTCCCCTTGCTTTTGTTGAAATTATGCTCAATAAACTTTTACCTCTTCCCTCTCCACCAGTTAAGCATTCTATGTATGCTTCCCTTTACAAAATGCACCCCTTCAAATAGAACATTAAAGTTCACATACTTGTTTACTTCCTCAAACTCTTTGCTTTGTGTCTTTTGTTAACTTCCTAGGAACAAATTGAATACATATAATCAATAAATCTAGCAAGCTTATTTTGCAAACTCACTTTTTTTTATTATTTTTGCGCAAAACCTATCAGGATTAAGGGGGTCCAGCGCAAAGAAAAAAAAACAATTAAAAAAAAAAGCCCATTGGCCTGGGATCGAACCCGGTCTGAAGAACAAAACGGAAACCATACATACGGATTACCCAATCGGTATGGCAGCACAAGGCTTTTACGGAAGGCTGTAAAGAACCCGAAGGCCCCAAGCACCGATATTTCCGAGCGAATATGCTGTACAACACTCTTGCAAGGTTATCCCAACCCGCGCATTAATGGGGAGGACAATAACCAGGATCCCAGGCCTGTAATACGGTTACGCCACGCACAGCTCGCCGAGATTGTGGATGACAAAAAATAGAGGTCTATTTGGGCGTATTGGGTCCCTTGGGGACTCGCCATGCGCACGGGCGCATCTCTTTTATTTTGTACATGACATCAAATTAGCGAAGAAAAAAGACGCTGTTTTGGTATCATGTGAAAATCATAAAATAAATAGAAATAAAGACGTAATGGGGGAGAATATTGACATCTTCATATTAGAATATTGACAAAATCCGCAATTTTGTCTACGCTGACTAAGTAAAGCTGTATTTTACTTTAAAGGGGCAGCAACATAGTACTGCGCATGTCTGGAGTCAGTGATTATTGTAGGCTTTTAAGTGTCAACAAACAGTTGAACTTTTTAAAAGCTGTGAATACCTTATTAAATAATATGCAATATTATATTGAAAACTATGTTAATTGACAGTTTGTGGTCATTTCTTTTGTTTTGTTTAAAGTCTCCCACATGTACCAAAAGCTCATAAGTCAGTATTAAAATTTCACTGAAGTTCATTGTGTCAGGGCTCTAGAGCTATTGCAAATCTCTTAACCATGACACTCCCCTTTTAAAGGAAAGTAAAAAAAATCAAAATTGTTGGTGGGGGTCTCTGTTGTGTTTGTTTTCTTTTTAGTTTTGTTCTATTATTATTATTATTATTTTCTTTTTTAGAGGGGGATGGGAATTCAGCTAAAAATAGCCAAGGGTCAATTCGAGCAACTAGTACAAAAGATGTTTTTTTGCAGTCCTTTATTCAATATATTCAAGGTTATCATGCAATTCTGTTGTTTGACTGCATATATATATATATTTTTTCCTTCTTTTCATTACAAGTTCTATATGTGTAAGTGGTGACCATAGCTATGATTACTATTATTTAGAATATGTTTTTTACCTACTAAAAAAAAACAACTTGACTGCAAAACACTTACTGTAGGGCACTCGATATTAGGCATTACCTTCATGTGGATGTAAGGTCGAAATGTCAAAACCTTCATTAACCCGTGAACTACGCTTTAGCGTATTACACTTTGTTGTGATCTGATTCTATTGTTCTTTTTTGTGTTGTACTAACTATTACTGTTTAACTATCACACCTTGTTTCACGAGTTAATGAAAACCACTCTAATTACTTACAGTAATTCTTTTTTAATATTATCATTTACTTGTATAATTTAGATGAGCAATACATATTTCTTCTTGGCTTGTAGAGCTCATCTCGTTCCTCAAAAATAACAAACTAAATGAAGTTTGTTCTTATTTTGGTGCAAAGGAATCTACAGTAGTTTTCTAATCAGATAATTGTTTTTCTTTTAACACTCACCTGTTATTTCAACAGCCTTACTTGAGTTTGCTTGTCTCAGAAATATACATTGCTTAATAAACAAAGACATGTTACAAACTTATTTAATAATAGGTAACAACTGCAATATTGTATGAAGAGAGTGCCCCTCTCTTCCCCCTGCTATTGTTGAAATTTTGCTCAATAAACTTTTACCTCTTCCCTCTCCACCAGTTAAGCATTCTATGTATGCTTCCCTGTACAAAATGCACCCCTTCAAATAGAACATTAAAGTTCACATACTTGTTTACTTCCTCAAACTCTTTGCTTTGTGTTTTTTGTTAACTTCCTAGGAACAAATTGAATACATATAATCAATAAATCTAGCAAGCTTATTTTGCAAACTCACTTTTTTTATTATTTTTGCGCAAAACCTATCAGGATTAAGGGGGTCCAGCGCAAAGAAAAAAAAAACAAATTAAAAAACAAAGCCCATTGGCCTGGGATCGAACCCGGTCTGAAGAACAAAACGGAAACCATACATACGGATTACCCAATCGGTATGGCAGCACAAGGCTTTTACGGAAGGCTGTAAAGAACCCGAAGGCCCCAAGCACCGATATTTCCGAGCGAATATGCTGTACAACACTCTTGCAAGGTTATCCCAACCCGCGCATTAATGGGGAGGACAATAACCAGGATCCCAGGCCTGTAATACGGTTACGCCACGCACAGCTCGCAGAGATTGTGGATGACAAAAAATAGAGGTCTATTTAGGCGTATTGGGTCCCTTGGGGACTCGCCATACGCACGGGCGCATCTCTTTTATTTTGTACATGACATCAAATTAGCGAAGAAAAAAGACGCTGTTTTGGTATCATGTGAAAATCATAAAATAAATAGAAATAAAGACGTAATGGGGAAGAATATTGACATCTTCATATTAGAATATTGACAAAATCCGCAATTTTGTCTACGCTGACTAAGTAAAGCTGTATTTTACTTTAAAGGGGCAGCAACATAGTACTGCGCATGTCTGGAGTCAGTGATTATTGTAGGCTTTTAAGTGTCAACAAACAGTTGAACTTTTTAAAAGCTGTGAATACCTTATTAAATAATATGCAATATTATATTGAAAACTATGTTAATTGACAGTTTGTGGTCATTTGTTTTGCTTTGTTTAAAGTCTCCCACATGTACCAAAAGCTCATAAGTCAGTATTAGAATTTCACTGAAGTTCATTGTGTCAGGGCTCTAGAGCTATTGCAAATCTCTTAACCATGATACTCCCCTTTTAAAGGAAAGTAAAAAAAATCAAAATTGTTGGTGGGGGTCTCTGTTGTGTTTGTTTTCTTTTTAGTTTTGTTCTATTATTATTATTATTTTCTTTTTTAGAGGGGGATGGGAATTCAGCTAAAAATAGCCAAGGGTCAATTCAAGCAACTAGTACAAAAGATGTTTTTTTGCAGTCCTTTATTCAATATATTCAAGGTTATCATGCAATTCTGTTGTTTGACTGCATATATATATATATATATATTTTTTCTTTCTTTTCATTACAAGTTCTATATGTGTAAGTGGTGACCATAGCTATGATTACTATTATTTAGAATATTTTTTTACCTACTAAAAGAAAACAACTTGACTGCAAAACACTTACTGTAGGGCACTCGATATTAGGCATTACTTTCATGTGGATGTAAGGTTGAAATGTCAAAACCTTCATTAACCCGTGAACTACGCTTTAGCGTATTACACTTTGTGGTGATCTGATTCTATTGTACTTTTTTGTGTTTTACTAACTATTACTGTTTAACTATCACACCTTGTTTCACGAGTTAATGAAAACCACACTAATTACTTACAGTAATTCTTTTTTAATATTATCATTTACTTGTATAATTTAGATGAGCAATACATATTTCTTCTTGGCTTGTAGAGCTCATCTCGTTCCTCAAAAATAACAAACGAAATGAAGTTTGTTCTTATTTTGGTGCAAAGGAATCTACAGCAGTTTTTTAATCAGATAATTGTTTTTCTTTTAACACTCACCTGTTATTTCAACAGCTCTTACTTGAGTTTGCTTGTCTCAGAAATAGACCTTGCTTAATAAACAAAGACATGTTACAAACTTATTTAATAATAGGTAACAACACTGCAATATTGTATGAAGAGAGTGCCCCTCTCTTCCCCCTGCTATTGTTGAAATTATGCTCAATAAACTTTTACCTCTTCCCTCTCCACCAGTTAAGCATTCTATGTATGCTTCCCTGTACAAAATGCACCCCTTCAAATAGAACATTAAAGTTCACATACTTGTTTACTTCCTCAAACTCTTTGCTTTGTGTCTTTTGTTAACTTCCTAGGAACAAATTGAATACATATAATCAATAAATCTAGCAAGCTTATTTTGCAAACTCACTTTTTTTTATTATTTTTGCGCAAAACCTATCAGGATTAAGGGGGTCCAGCGCAAAGAAAAAAAAACGAATTAAAAAAAAAGCCCATTGGCCTGGGATCGAACCCGGTCTGAAGAACAAAACGGAAACCATACATACGGATTACCCAATCGGTATGGCAGCACAAGGCTTTTACGGAAGGCTGTAAAGAACCCGAAGGCCCCAAGCACCGATATTTCCGAGCGAATATGCTGTACAACACTCTTGCAAGGTTATCCCAACCCGCGCATTAATGGGGAGGACAATAACCAGGATCCCAGGCCTGTAATACGGTTACGCCACGCACAGCTCGCCGAGATTGTGGATGACAAAAAATAGAGGTCTATTTAGGCGTATTGGGTCCCTTGGGGACTCGCCATACGCACGGGCGCATCTCTTTTATTTTGTACATGACATCAAATTAGCGAAGAAAAAAGACGCTGTTTTGGTATCATGTGAAAATCATAAAATAAATAGAAATAAAGACGTAGTGGGGAAGAATATTGACATCTTCATATTAGAATATTGACAAAATCCGCAATTTTGTCTACGCTGACTAAGTAAAGCAGTATTTTACTTTAAAGGGGCAGCAACATAGTACTGCGCATGTCTGGAGTCAGTGATTATTGTAGGCTTTTAAGTGTCAACAAACAGTTGAACTTTTTAAAAGCTGTGAATACCTTATTAAATAATATGCAATATTATATTGAAAACTATGTTAATTGACAGTTTGTGGTCATTTCTTTTGTTTTGTTTAAAGTCTCCCACATGTACCAAAAGCTCATAAGTCAGTATTAAAATTTCACTGAAGTTCATTGTGTCAGGGCTCTAGAGCTATTGCAAATCTCTTAACCATGACACTCCCCTTTTAAAGGAAAGTAAAAAAAATCAAAATTGTTGGTGGGGGTCTCTGTTGTGTTTGTTTTCTTTTTAGTTTTGTTCTATTATTATTATTATTTTCTTTTTTAGAGGGGGATGGGAATTCAGCTAAAAATAGCCAAGGGTCAATTCGAGCAACTAGTACAAAAGATGTTTTTTTGCAGTCCTTTATTCAATATATTCAAGGTTATCATGCAATTCTGTTGTTTGACTGCATATATATATATTTTTTTTTTCTTTCTTTTTATTACAAGTTCTGTATGTGTAAGTGGTGACCATAGCTATGATTACTATTATTTAGAATATTTTTTTACCTACTAAAAGAAAACAACTTGACTGCAAAACACTTACTGTAGGGCACTCGATATTAGGCATTACTTTCATGTGGATGTAAGGTTGAAATGTCAAAACCTTCATTAACCCGTGAACTACGCTTTAGCGTATTACACTTTGTGGTGATCTGATTCTATTGTACTTTTTTGTGTTTTACTAACTATTACCGTTTAACTATCACACTTTGTTTCACGGGTTAATGAACACCACTCTAATTACTTACAGTAGTTCTTTTTTAATATTATTATTTACTTGTATAATTTAGATGAGCAATACATATTTCTTTATGGCTTTGTAGAGCTCATCTCGTTCCTCATAAATAACAAACAAAATGAAGTTTGTTCTTATTTTGGTGCAAAGGAATCTACAGTAGTTTTCTAATCAGATAATTGTTTTTCTTTTAACACTCACCTGTTATTTCAACAGCCTTACTTGAGTTTGCTTGTCTCAGAAATAGACCTTGCTTAATAAACAAAGACATGTTACAAACTTATTTAATAATAGGTAACAACTGCAATATTGTATGAAGAGAGTGCCCCTCTCTTCCCCCTGCTATTGTTGAAATTATGCTCAATAAAGTT
This sequence comes from Nematostella vectensis, assembly GCF_932526225.1. Classification (NCBI taxonomy): domain Eukaryota; kingdom Metazoa; phylum Cnidaria; class Anthozoa; order Actiniaria; family Edwardsiidae; genus Nematostella; species Nematostella vectensis. The sequence goes on along the minus strand of NC_064038.1, from coordinate 514,901 downwards.
TTACCTCTTCCCTCTCCACCAGTTAAGCATTCTATGTATGCTTCCCTGTACAAAATGCACCCCTTCAAATAGAACATTAAAGTTCACATACTTGTTTACTTCCTCAAACTCTTTGCTTTGTGTTTTTTGTTAACTTCCTAGGAACAAATTGAATACATATAATCAATAAATCTAGCAAGCTTATTTTGCAAACTCACTTTTTTTATTATTTTTGCGCAAAACCTATCAGGATTAAGGGGGTCCAGCGCAAAGAAAAAAAAAAACAAATTAAAAAAGAAAGCCCATTGGCCTGGGATCGAACACGGTCTGAAGAACAAAACGGAAACCATACATACGGATTACCCAATCGGTATGGCAGCACAAGGCTTTTACGGAAGGCTGTAAAGAACCCGAAGGCCCCAAGCACCGATATTTCCGAGCGAATATGCTGTACAACACTCTTGCAAGGTTATCCCAACCCGCGCATTAATGGGGAGGACAATAACCAGGATCCCAGGCCTGTAATACGGTTACGCCACGCACAGCTCGCCGAGATTGTGGATGACAAAAAATAGAGGTCTATTTAGGCGTATTGGGTCCCTTGGGGACTCGCCATACGCACGGGCGCATCTCTTTTATTTTGTACATGACATCAAATTAGCGAAGAAAAAAGACGCTGTTTTGGTATCATGTGAAAATCATAAAATAAATAGAAATAAAGACGTAATGGGGAAGAATATTGACATCTTCATATTAGAATATTGACAAAATCCGCAATTTTGTCTACGCTGACTAAGTAAAGCTGTATTTTACTTTAAAGGGGCAGCAACATAGTACTGCGCATGTCTGGAGTCAGTGATTATTGTAGGCTTTTAAGTGTCAACAAACAGTTGAACTTTTTAAAAGCTGTGAATACCTTATTAAATAATATGCAATATTATATTGAAAACTATGTTAATTGACAGTTTGTGGTCATTTGTTTTGCTTTGTTTAAAGTCTCCCACATGTACCAAAAGCTCATAAGTCAGTATTAGAATTTCACTGAAGTTCATTGTGTCAGGGCTCTAGAGCTATTGCAAATCTCTTAACCATGATACTCCCCTTTAAAAGGAAAGTAAAAAAAATCAAAATTGTTGGTGGGGGTCTCTGTTGTGTTTGTTTTCTTTTTAGTTTTGTTCTATTATTATTATTATTTTCTTTTTGAGAGGGGGATGGGAATTCAGCTAAAAATAGCCAAGGGTCAATTCAAGCAACTAGTACAAAAGATGTTTTTTTGCAGTCCTTTATTCAATATATTCAAGGTTATCATGCAATTCTGTTGTTTGACTGCATATATATATATTTTTTTTTTCTTTCTTTTCATTACAAGTTCTATATGTGTAAGTTGTGACCATAGCTATGATTACTATTATTTAGAATATTTTTTTACCTACTAAAAGAAAACAACTTGACTGCAAAACACTTACTGTAGGGCACTCGATATTAGGCATTACTTTCATGTGGATGTAAGGTTGAAATGTCAAAACCTTCATTAACCCGTGAACTACGCTTTAGCGTATTACACTTTGTGGTGATCTGATTCTATTGTACTTTTTTTTGTTTTACTAACTATTACTGTTTAACTATCACACCTTGTTTCACGAGTTAATGAAAACCACACTAATTACTTACAGTAATTCTTTTTTAATATTATCATTTACTTGTATAATTTAGATGAGCAATACATATTTCTTCTTGGCTTGTAGAGCTCATCTCGTTCCTCAAAAATAACAAACGAAATGAAGTTTGTTCTTATTTTGGTGCAAAGGAATCTACAGCAGTTTTTTAATCAGATAATTGTTTTTCTTTTAACACTCACCTGTTATTTCAACAGCTCTTACTTGAGTTTGCTTGTCTCAGAAATAGACCTTGCTTAATAAACAAAGACATGTTACAAACTTATTTAATAATAGGTAACAACACTGCAATATTGTATGAAGAGAGTGCCCCTCTCTTCCCCCTGCTATTGTTGAAATTATGCTCAATAAACTTTTACCTCTTCCCTCTCCACCAGTTAAGCATTCTATGTATGCTTCCCTGTACAAAATGCACCCCTTCAAATAGAACATTAAAGTTCACATACTTGTTTACTTCCTCAAACTCTTTGCTTTGTGTCTTTTGTTAACTTCCTAGGAACAAATTGAATACATATAATCAATAAATCTAGCAAGCTTATTTTGCAAACTCACTTTTTTTTATTATTTTTGCGCAAAACCTATCAGGATAAAGGGGGTCCAGCGCAAAGAAAAAAAAACGAATTAAAAAAAAAAGCCCATTGGCCTGGGATCGAACCCGGTCTGAAGAACAAAACGGAAACCATACATACGGATTACCCAATCGGTATGGCAGCACAAGGCTTTTACGGAAGGCTGTAAAGAACCCGAAGGCCCCAAGCACCGATATTTCCGAGCGAATATGCTGTACAACACTCTTGCAAGGTTATCCCAACCCGCGCATTAATGGGGAGGACAATAACCAGGATCCCAGGCCTGTAATACGGTTACGCCACGCACAGCTCGCCGAGATTGTGGATGACAAAAAATAGAGGTCTATTTAGGCGTATTGGGTCCCTTGGGGACTCGCCATACGCACGGGCGCATCTCTTTTATTTTGTACATGACATCAAATTAGCGAAGAAAAAAGACGCTGTTTTGGTATCATGTGAAAATCATAAAATAAATAGAAATAAAGACGTAATGGGGAAGAATATTGACATCTTCATATTAGAATATTGACAAAATCCGCAATTTTGTCTACGCTGACTAAGTAAAGCAGTATTTTACTTTAAAGGGGCAGCAACATAGTACTGCGCATGTCTGGAGTCAGTGATTATTGTAGGCTTTTAAGTGTCAACAAACAGTTGAACTTTTTAAAAGCTGTGAATACCTTATTAAATAATATGCAATATTATATTGAAAACTATGTTAATTGACAGTTTGTGGTCATTTCTTTTGTTTTGTTTAAAGTCTCCCACATGTACCAAAAGCTCATAAGTCAGTATTAAAATTTCACTGAAGTTCATTGTGTCAGGGCTCTAGAGCTATTGCAAATCTCTTAACCATGACACTCCCCTTTTAAAGGAAAGTAAAAAAAATCAAAATTGTTGGTGGGGGTCTCTGTTGTGTTTGTTTTCTTTTTAGTTTTGTTCTATTATTATTATTATTTTCTTTTTTAGAGGGGGATGGGAATTCAGCTAAAAATAGCCAAGGGTCAATTCGAGCAACTAGTACAAAAGATGTTTTTTTGCAGTCCTTTATTCAATATATTCAAGGTTATCATGCAATTCTGTTGTTTGACTGCATATATATATATTTTTTTTTTCTTTCTTTTCATTACAAGTTCTGTATGTGTAAGTGGTGACCATAGCTATGATTACTATTATTTAGAATATTTTTTTACCTACTAAAAGAAAACAACTTGACTGCAAAACACTTACTGTAGGGCACTCGATATTAGGCATTACTTTCATGTGGATGTAAGGTTGAAATGTCAAAACCTTCATTAACCCGTGAACTACGCTTTAGCGTATTACACTTTGTGGTGATCTGATTCTATTGTACTTTTTTGTGTTTTACTAACTATTACCGTTTAACTATCACACTTTGTTTCACGGGTTAATGAACACCACTCTAATTACTTACAGTAGTTCTTTTTTAATATTATTATTTACTTGTATAATTTAGATGAGCAATACATATTTCTTTATGGCTTTGTAGAGCTCATCTCGTTCCTCATAAATAACAAACAAAATGAAGTTTGTTCTTATTTTGGTGCAAAGGAATCTACAGTAGTTTTCTAATCAGATAATTGTTTTTCTTTTAACACTCACCTGTTATTTCAACAGCCTTACTTGAGTTTGCTTGTCTCAGAAATAGACCTTGCTTAATAAACAAAGACATGTTACAAACTTATTTAATAATAGGTAACAACTGCAATATTGTATGAAGAGAGTGCCCCTCTCTTCCCCCTGCTATTGTTGAAATTATGCTCAATAAACTTTTACCTCTTCCCTCTCCACCAGTTAAGCATTCTATGTATGCTTCCCTGTACAAAATGCACCCCTTCAAATAGAACATTAAAGTTCACATACTTGTTTACTTCCTCAAACTCTTTGCTTTGTGTTTTTTGTTAACTTCCTAGGAACAAATTGAATACATATAATCAATAAATCTAGCAAGCTTATTTTGCAAACTCACTTTTTTTATTATTTTTGCGCAAAACCTATCAGGATTAAGGGGGTCCAGCGCAAAGAAAAAAAAAACAAATTAAAAAAGAAAGCCCATTGGCCTGGGATCGAACACGGTCTGAAGAACAAAACGGAAACCATACATACGGATTACCCAATCGGTATGGCAGCACAAGGCTTTTACGGAAGGCTGTAAAGAACCCGAAGGCCCCAAGCACCGATATTTCCGAGCGAATATGCTGTACAACACTCTTGCAAGGTTATCCCAACCCGCGCATTAATGGGGAGGACAATAACCAGGATCCCAGGCCTGTAATACGGTTACGCCACGCACAGCTCGCCGAGATTGTGGATGACAAAAAATAGAGGTCTATTTAGGCGTATTGGGTCCCTTGGGGACTCGCCATACGCACGGGCGCATCTCTTTTATTTTGTACATGACATCAAATTAGCGAAGAAAAAAGACGCTGTTTTGGTATCATGTGAAAATCATAAAATAAATAGAAATAAAGACGTAATGGGGGAGAATATTGACATCTTCATATTAGAATATTGACAAAATCCGCAATTTTGTCTACGCTGACTAAGTAAAGCTGTATTTTACTTTAAAGGGGCAGCAACATAGTACTGCGCATGTCTGGAGTCAGTGATTATTGTAGGCTTTTAAGTGTCAACAAACAGTTGAACTTTTTAAAAGCTGTGAATACCTTATTAAATAATATGCAATATTATATTGAAAACTATGTTAATTGACAGTTTGTGGTCATTTCTTTTGTTTTGTTTAAAGTCTCCCACATGTACCAAAAGCTCATAAGTCAGTATTAAAATTTCACTGAAGTTCATTGTGTCAGGGCTCTAGAGCTATTGCAAATCTCTTAACCATGACACTCCCCTTTTAAAGGAAAGTAAAAAAAATCAAAATTGTTGGTGGGGGTCTCTGTTGTGTTTGTTTTCTTTTTAGTTTTGTTCTATTATTATTATTATTTTCTTTTTTAGAGGGGGATGGGAATTCAGCTAAAAATAGCCAAGGGTCAATTCGAGCAACTAGTACAAAAGATGTTTTTTTGCAGTCCTTTATTCAATATATTCAAGGTTATCATGCAATTCTGTTGTTTGACTGCATATATATATATATATTTTTTCTTTCTTTTCATTACAAGTTCTGTATGTGTAAGTGGTGACCATAGCTATGATTACTATTATTTAGAATATTTTTTTACCTACTAAAAGAAAACAACTTGACTGCAAAACACTTACTGTAGGGCACTCGATATTAGGCATTACTTTCATGTGGATGTAAGGTTGAAATGTCAAAACCTTCATTAACCCGTGAACTACGCTTTAGCGTATTACACTTTGTGGTGATCTGATTCTATTGTACTTTTTTGTGTTTTACTAACTATTACCGTTTAACTATCACACTTTGTTTCACGGGTTAATGAACACCACTCTAATTACTTACAGTAGTTCTTTTTTAATATTATTATTTACTTGTATAATTTAGATGAGCAATACATATTTCTTTATGGCTTTGTAGAGCTCATCTCGTTCCTCATAAATAACAAACAAAATGAAGTTTGTTCTTATTTTGGTGCAAAGGAATCTACAGTAGTTTTCTAATCAGATAATTGTTTTTCTTTTAACACTCACCTGTTATTTCAACAGCCTTACTTGAGTTTGCTTGTCTCAGAAATAGACCTTGCTTAATAAACAAAGACATGTTACAAACTTATTTAATAATAGGTAACAACTGCAATATTGTATGAAGAGAGTGCCCCTATTTTCCCCTTGCTATTGTTGAAATTATGCTCAATAAAGTTTTACCTCTTCCCTCTCCACCAGTTAAGCATTCTATGTATGCTTCCCTGTACAAAATGCACCCCTTCAAATAGAACATTAAAGTTCACATACTTGTTTACTTCCTCAAACTCTTTGCTTTGTGTCTTTTGTTAACTTCCTAGGAACAAATTGAATACATATAATCAATAAATCTAGCAAGCTTATTTTGCAAACTCGCTTTTTTTTAGTTTTTTTGAGCAAAACCTATCAGGATTAAGGGGGTCCAGCGCAAAGAAAAAAAAAACGAATTAAAAAAAAGCCCATTGGCCTGGGATCGAACCCGGTCTGAAGAACAAAACGGAAACCATACATACGGATTACCCAATCGGTATGGCAGCACAAGGCTTTTACGGAAGGCTGTAAAGAACCCGAAGGCCCCAAGCACCGATATTTCCGAGCGAATATGCTGTACAACACTCTTGCAAGGTTATCCCAACCCGCGCATTAATGGGGAGGACAATAACCAGGATCCCAGGCCTGTAATACGGTTACGCCACGCACAGCTCGCCGAGATTGTGGATGACAAAAAATAGAGGTCTATTTGGGCGTATTGGGTCCCTTGGGGACTCGCCATGCGCACGGGCGCATCTCTTTTATTTTGTACATGACATCAAATTAGCGAAGAAAAAAGACGCTGTTTTGGTATCATGTGAAAATCATAAAATAAATAGAAATAAAGACGTAATGGGGGAGAATATTGACATCTTCATATTAGAATATTGACAAAATCCGCAATTTTGTCTACGCTGACTAAGTAAAGCTGTATTTTACTTTAAAGGGGCAGCAACATAGTACTGCGCATGTCTGGAGTCAGTGATTATTGTAGGCTTTTAAGTGTCAACAAACAGTTGAACTTTTTAAAAGCTGTGAATACCTTATTAAATAATATGCAATATTATATTGAAAACTATGTTAATTGACAGTTTGTGGTCATTTTTTTTGTTTTGTTTAAAGTCTCCCACATGTACCAAAAGCTCATAAGTCAGTATTAGAATTTCACTGAAGTTCATTGTGTCAGGGCTCTAGAGCTATTGCAAATCTCTTAACCATGACACTCCCCTTTTAAAGCAAAGTAAAAAAAATCAAAATTGTTGGTGGGGGTCTCTGTTGTGTTTGTTTTCTTTTTAGTTTTGTTCTATTATTATAATTATTTTCTTTTTTAGAGGGGGATGGGAATTCAGCTAAAAATAGCCAAGGGTCAATTCAAGCAACTAGTACAAAAGATGTTTTTTTTGCAGTCCTTTATTCAATATATTCAAGGTTATCATGCAATTCTGTTGTTTGACTGCATATATATATATATTTTTTCCTTCTTTTCATTACAAGTTCTATATGTGTAAGTGGTGACCATAGCTATGATTACTATTATTTAGAATATGTTTTTTACCTACTAAAAGAAAACAACTTGACTGCAAAACACTTACTGTAGGGCACTCGATATTAGGCATTACCTTCATGTGGATGTAAGGTCGAAATGTCAAAACCTTCATTAACCCGTGAACTACGCTTTAGCGTATTACACTTTGTTGTGATCTGATTCTATTGTTCTTTTTTGTGTTTTACTAACTATTACTGTTTAACTATCACACCTTGTTTCACGAGTTAATGAAAACCACTCTAATTACTTACAGTAATTCTTTTTTAATATTATCATTTACTTGTATAATTTAGATGAGCAATACATATTTCTTCTTGGCTTGTAGAGCTCATCTCGTTCCTCAAAAATAACAAACGAAATGAAGTTTGTTCTTATTTTGGTGCAAAGGAATCTACAGTAGTTTTCTAATCAGATAATTGTTTTTCTTTTAACACTCACCTGTTATTTCAACAGCCTTACTTGAGTTTGCTTGTCTCAGAAATATACATTGCTTAATAAACAAAGACATGTTACAAACTTATTTAATAATAGGTAACAACTGCAATATTGTATGAAGAGAGTGCCCCTCTCTTCCCCCTGCTATTGTTGAAATTTTGCTCAATAAACTTTTACCTCTTCCCTCTCCACCAGTTAAGCATTCTATGTATGCTTCCCTGTACAAAATGCACCCCTTCAAATAGAACATTAAAGTTCACATACTTGTTTACTTCCTCAAACTCTTTGCTTTGTGTTTTTTGTTAACTTCCTAGGAACAAATTGAATACATATAATCAATAAATCTAGCAAGCTTATTTTGCAAACTCACTTTTTTTATTATTTTTGCGCAAAACCTATCAGGATTAAGGAGGTCCAGCGCAAAGAAAAAAAAAACAAATTAAAAAAAAAGCCCATTGGCCTGGGATCGAACCCGGTCTGAAGAACAAAACGGAAACCATACATACGGATAACCCAATCGGTATGGCAGCACAAGGCTTTTACGGAAGGCTGTAAAGAACCCGAAGGCCCCAAGCACCGATATTTCCGAGCGAATATGCTGTACAACACTCTGGCAAGGTTATCCCAACCCGCGCATTAATGGGGAGGACAATAACCAGGATCCCAGGCCTGTAATACGGTTACGCCACGCACAGCTCGCCGAGATTGTGGATGACAAAAAATAGAGGTCTATTTAGGCGTATTGGGTCCCTTGGGGACTCGCCATACGCACGGGCGCATCTCTTTTATTTTGTACATGACATCAAATTAGCGAAGAAAAAAGACGCTGTTTTGGTATCATGTGAAAATCATAAAATAAATAGAAATAAAGACGTAATGGGGAAGAATATTGACATCTTCATATTAGAATATTGACAAAATCCGCAATTTTGTCTACGCTGACTAAGTAAAGCTGTATTTTACTTTAAAGGGGCAGCAACATAGTACTGCGCATGTCTGGAGTCAGTGATTATTGTAGGCTTTTAAGTGTCAACAAACAGTTGAACTTTTTAAAAGCTGTGAATACCTTATTAAATAATATGCAATATTATATTGAAAACTATGTTAATTGACAGTTTGTGGTCATTTGTTTTGCTTTGTTTAAAGTCTCCCACATGTACCAAAAGCTCATAAGTCAGTATTAGAATTTCACTGAAGTTCATTGTGTCAGGGCTCTAGAGCTATTGCAAATCTCTTAACCATGATACTCCCCTTTTAAAGGAAAGTAAAAAAAATCAAAATTGTTGGTGGGGGTCTCTGTTGTGTTTGTTTTCTTTTTAGTTTTGTTCTATTATTATTATTATTTTCTTTTTTAGAGGGGGATGGGAATTCAGCTAAAAATAGCCAAGGGTCAATTCAAGCAACTAGTACAAAAGATGTTTTTTTGCAGTCCTTTATTCAATATATTCAAGGTTATCATGCAATTCTGTTGTTTGACTGCATATATATATATTTTTTTTTTTCTTTCTTTTCATTACAAGTTCTATATGTGTAAGTGGTGACCATAGCTATGATTACTATTATTTAGAATATTTTTTTACCTACTAAAAGAAAACAACTTGACTGCAAAACACTTACTGTAGGGCACTCGATATTAGGCATTACTTTCATGTGGATGTAAGGTTGAAATGTCAAAACCTTCATTAACCCGTGAACTACGCTTTAGCGTATTACACTTTGTGGTGTATCTGATTCTATTGTACTTTTTTGTGTTTTACTAACTATTACTGTTTAACTATCACACCTTGTTTCACGAGTTAATGAAAACCACACTAATTACTTACAGTAATTCTTTTTTAATATTATCATTTACTTGTATAATTTAGATGAGCAATACATATTTCTTCTTGGCTTGTAGAGCTCATCTCGTTCCTCAAAAATAACAAACGAAATGAAGTTTGTTCTTATTTTGGTGCAAAGGAATCTACAGCAGTTTTTTAATCAGATAATTGTTTTTCTTTTAACACTCACCTGTTATTTCAACAGCTCTTACTTGAGTTTGCTTGTCTCAGAAATAGACCTTGCTTAATAAACAAAGACATGTTACAAACTTATTTAATAATAGGTAACAACACTGCAATATTGTATGAAGAGAGTGCCCCTCTCTTCCCCCTGCTATTGTTGAAATTATGCTCAATAAACTTTTACCTCTTCCCTCTCCACCAGTTAAGCATTCTATGTATGCTTCCCTGTACAAAATGCACCCCTTCAAATAGAACATTAAAGTTCACATACTTGTTTACTTCCTCAAACTCTTTGCTTTGTGTCTTTTGTTAACTTCCTAGGAACAAATTGAATACATATAATCAATAAATCTAGCAAGCTTATTTTGCAAACTCACTTTTTTTTTTTATTTTTGCGCAAAACCTATCAGGATTAAGGGGGTCCAGCGCAAAGAAAAAAAAACGAATTAAAAAAAAAAGCCCATTGGCCTGGGATCGAACCCGGTCTGAAGAACAAAACGGAAACCATACATACGGATTACCCAATCGGTATGGCAGCACAAGGCTTTTACGGAAGGCTGTAAAGAACCCGAAGGCCCCAAGCACCGATATTTCCGAGCGAATATGCTGTACAACACTCTTGCAAGGTTATCCCAACCCGCGCATTAATGGGGAGGACAATAACCAGGATCCCAGGCCTGTAATACGGTTACGCCACGCACAGCTCGCCGAGATTGTGGATGACAAAAAATAGAGGTCTATTTAGGCGTATTGGGTCCCTTGGGGACTCGCCATACGCACGGGCGCATCTCTTTTATTTTGTACATGACATCAAATTAGCGAAGAAAAAAGACGCTGTTTTGGTATCATGTGAAAATCATAAAATAAATAAAAATAAAGACGTAATGGGGAAGAATATTGACATCTTCATATTAGAATATTGACAAAATCCGCAATTTTGTCTACGCTGACTAAGTAAAGCTGTATTTTACTTTAAAGGGGCAGCAACATAGTACTGCGCATGTCTGGAGTCAGTGATTATTGTAGGCTTTTAAGTGTCAACAAACAGTTGAACTTTTTAAAAGCTGTGAATACCTTATTAAATAATATGCAATATTATATTGAAAACTATGTTAATTGACAGTTTGTGGTCATTTCTTTTGTTTTGTTTAAAGTCTCCCACATGTACCAAAAGCTCATAAGTCAGTATTAAAATTTCACTGAAGTTCATTGTGTCAGGGCTCTAGAGCTATTGCAAATCTCTTAACCATGACACTCCCCTTTTAAAGGGAAGTAAAAAAAATCAAAATTGTTGGTGGGGGTCTCTGTTGTGTTTGTTTTCTTTTTAGTTTTGTTCTATTATTATTATTATTTTCTTTTTTAGAGGGGGATGGGAATTCAGCTCAAAATAGCCAAGGGTCAATTCAAGCAACTAGTACAAAAGATGTTTTTTGCAGTCCTTTATTCAATATATTCAAGGTTATCATGCAATTCTGTTGTTTGACTGCATATATATATATTTTTTCTTTCTTTTCATTACAAGTTCTATATGTGTAAGTGGTGACCATAGCTATGATTACTATTATTTAGAATATTTTTTTAACTACTAACAGAAAACAACTTGACTGCAAAACACTTACTGTAGGGCACTCGATATTAGGCATTACTTTCATGTGGATGTAAGGTTGAAATGTCAAAACCTTCATTAACCCGTGAACTACGCTTTAGCGTATTACACTTTGTTGTGATCTGATTCTATTGTTCTTTTTTGTGTTTTACTAACTATTACCGTTTAACTATCACACTTTGTTTCACGGGTTAATGAAAACCACTCTAATTACTTACAGTAATTCTTTTTTAATATTATCATTTACTTGTATAATTTAGATGAGCAATACATATTTCTTTATGGCTTTGTAGAGCTCATCTCGTTCCTCATAAATAACAAACAAAATGAAGTTTGTTCTTATTTTGGTGCAAAGGAATCTACAGTAGTTTTCTAATCAGATAATTGTTTTTCTTTTAACACTCACCTGTTATTTCAACAGCCTTACTTGAGTTTGCTTGTCTCAGAAATAGACCTTGCTTAATAAACAAAGACATGTTACAAACTAATTTAATAATAGGTAACAACTGCAATATTGTATGAAGAGAGTGCCCCTATTTTCCCCTTGCTATTGTTGAAATTATGCTCAATAAAGTTTTACCTCTTCCCTCTCCACCAGTTAAGCATTCTATGTATGCTTCCCTGTACAAAATGCACCCCTTCAAATAGAACATTAAAGTTCACATACTTGTTTACTTCCTCAAACTCTTTGCTTTGTGTCTTTTGTTAACTTCCTAGGAATAAATTGAATACATATAATCAATAAATCTAGCAAGCTTATTTTGCAAACTCGCTTTTTTTTAGTTTTTTTGCGCAAAACCTATCAGGATTAAGGGGGTCCAGCGCAAAGAAAAAAAAAACGAATTAAAAAAAAAAGCCCATTGGCCTGGGATCGAACCCGGTCTGAAGAACAAAACGGAAACCATACATACGGATTACCCAATCGGTATGGCAGCACAAGGCTTTTACGGAAGGCTGTAAAGAACCCGAAGGCCCCAAGCACCGATATTTCCGAGCGAATATGCTGTACAACACTCTTGCAAGGTTATCCCAACCCGCGCATTAATGGGGAGGACAATAACCAGGATCCCAGGCCTGTAATACGGTTACGCCACGCACAGCTCGCCGAGATTGTGGATGACAAAAAATAGAGGTCTATTTGGGCGTATTGGGTCCCTTGGGGACTCGCCATGCGCACGGGCGCATCTCTTTTATTTTGTACATGACATCAAATTAGCGAAGAAAAAAGACGCTGTTTTGGTATCATGTGAAAATCATAAAATAAATAGAAATAAAGACGTAATGGGGGAGAATATTGACATCTTCATATTAGAATATTGACAAAATCCGCAATTTTGTCTACGCTGACTAAGTAAAGCTGTATTTTACTTTAAAGGGGCAGCAACATAGTACTGCGCATGTCTGGAGTCAGTGATTATTGTAGGCTTTTAAGTGTCAACAAACAGTTGAACTTTTTAAAAGCTGTGAATACCTTATTAAATAATATGCAATATTATATTGAAAACTATGTTAATTGACAGTTTGTGGTCATTTTTTTTGTTTTGTTTAAAGTCTCCCACATGTACCAAAAGCTCATAAGTCAGTATTAGAATTTCACTGAAGTTCATTGTGTCAGGGCTCTAGAGCTATTGCAAATCTCTTAACCATGACACTCCCCTTTTAAAGGAAAGTAAAAAAAATCAAAATTGTTGGTGGGGGTCTCTGTTGTGTTTGTTTTCTTTTTAGTTTTGTTCTATTATTATTATTATTTTCTTTTTTAGAGGGGGATGGGAATTCAGCTAAAAATAGCCAAGGGTCAATTCAAGCAACTAGTACAAAAGATGTTTTTTTGCAGTCCTTTATTCAATATATTCAAGGTTATCATGCAATTCTGTTGTTTGACTGCATATATATATATATTTTTTCCTTCTTTTTATTACAAGTTCTATATGTGTAAGTGGTGACCATAGCTATGATTACTATTATTTAGAATATGTTTTTTACCTACTAAAAGAAAACAACTTGACTGCAAAACACTTACTGTAGGGCACTCGATATTAGGCATTACCTTCATGTGGATGTAAGGTCGAAATGTCAAAACCTTCATTAACCCGTTAACTACGCTTTAGCGTATTACACTTTGTTGTGATCTGATTCTATTGTTCTTTTTTGTGTTTTACTAACTATTACTGTTTAACTATCACACCTTGTTTCACGAGTTAATGAAAACCACTCTAATTACTTACAGTAATTCTTTTTTAATATTATCATTTACTTGTATAATTTAGATGAGCAATACATATTTCTTCTTGGCTTGTAGAGCTCATCTCGTTCCTCAAAAATAACAAACGCAATGAAGTTTGTTCTTATTTTGGTGCAAAGGAATCTACAGTAGTTTTCTAATCAGATAATTGTTTTTCTTTTAACACTCACCTGTTATTTCAACAGCTCTTACTTGAGTTTGCTTGTCTCAGAAATATACCTTGCTTAATAAAAAAAGACATGTTACAAACTTATTTAATAATAGGTAACAACTGCAATATTGTATGAAGAGAGTGCCCCTCTTTTCCCCCTGCTATTGTTGAAATTATGCTCAATAAACTTTTACCTCTTCCCTCTCCACCAGTTAAGCATTCTATGTATGCTTCCCTGTACAAAATGCACCCCTTCAAATAGAACATTAAAGTTCACATACTTGTTTACTTCCTCAAACTCTTTGCTTTGTGTCTTTTGTTAACTTCCTAAGAACAAATTGAATACATATAATCAATAAATCTAGCAAGCTTATTTTGCAAACTCACTTTTTTTTATTATTTTTGCGCAAAACCTATCAGGATTAAGGGGGTCCAGCGCAAAGAAAAAAAAACGAATTAAAAAAAAAAGCCCATTGGCCTGGGATAGAACCCGGTCTGAAGAACAAAACGGAAACCATACATACGGATTACCCAATCGGTATGGCAGCACAAGGCTTTTACGGAAGGCTGTAAAGAACCCGAAGGCCCCAAGCACCGATATTTCCGAGCGAATATGCTGTACAACACTCTTGCACGGTTATCCCAACCCGCGCATTAATGGGGAGGACAATAACCAGGATCCCAGGCCTGTAATACGGTTACGCCACGCACAGCTCGCCGAGATTGTGGATGACAAAAAATAGAGGTCTATTTGGGCGTATTGGGTCCCTTGGGGACTCGCCATGCGCACGGGCGCATCTCTTTTATTTTGTACATGACATCAAATTAGCGAAGAAAAAAGACGCTGTTTTGGTATCATGTGAAAATCATAAAATAAATAGAAATAAAGACGTAATGGGGGAGAATATTGACATCTTCATATTAGAATATTGACAAAATCCGCAATTTTGTCTACGCTGACTAAGTAAAGCTGTATTTTACTTTAAAGGGGCAGCAACATAGTACTGCGCATGTCTGGAGTCAGTGATTTTTGTAGGCTTTTAAGTGTCAACAAACAGTTGAACTTTTTAAAAGCTGTGAATAAATTATTAAATAATATGCAATATTATATTGAAAACTATGTTAATTGACAGTTTGTGGTCATTTCTTTTGTTTTGTTTAAAGTCTCCCACATGTACCAAAAGCTCACAAGTCAGTATTAAAATTTCACTGAAGTTCATTGTGTCAGGGCTCTAGAGCTATTGCAAATCTCTTAACCATGACACTCCCCTTTTAAAGGAAAGTAAAAAAAATCAAAATTGTTGGTGGGGGTCTCTGTTGTGTTTGTTTTCTTTTTAGTTTTGTTCTATTATTATTATTATTTTCTTTTTTAGAGGGGGATGGGAATTCAGCTAAAAATAGCCAAGGGTCAATTCAAGCAACTAGTACAAAAGATGTTTTTTTGCAGTCCTTTATTCAATATATTCAAGGTTATCATGCAATTCTGTTGTTTGACTGCATATATATACATTTTTTTTCTTTCTTTTCATTACAAGTTCTATATGTGTAAGTGGTGACCATAGCTATGATTACTATTATTTAGAATATTTTTTTACCTACTAAAAGAAAACAACTTGACTGCAAAACACTTACTGTAGGGCACTCGATATTAGGCATTACTTTCATGTGGATGTAAGGTTGAAATGTCAAAACCTTCATTAACCCGTGAACTACGCTTTAGCGTATTACACTTTGTGGTGATCTGATTCTATTGTACTTTTTTGTGTTTTACTAACTATTACCGTTTAACTATCACACTTTGTTTCACGGGTTAATGAACACCACTCTAATTACTTACAGTAGTTCTTTTTTAATATTATTATTTACTTGTATAATTTAGATGAGCAATACATATTTCTTTATGGCTTTGTAGAGCTCATCTCGTTCCTCATAAATAACAAACAAAATGAAGTTTGTTCTTATTTTGGTTCAAAGGAATCTACAGTAGTTTTCTAATCAGATAATTGTTTTTCTTTTAACACTCACCTGTTATTTCAACAGCCTTACTTGAGTTTGCTTGTCTCAGAAATAGACCTTGCTTAATAAACAAAGACATGTTACAAACTTATTTAATAATAGGTAACAACTGCAATATTGTATGAAGAGAGTGCCCCTCTTTTCCCCTTGCTATTGTTGAAATTATGCTCAATAAACTTTTACCTCTTCCCTCTCCACCAGTTAAGCATTCTATGTATGCTTCCCTTTACAAAATGCACCCCTTCAAATAGAACATTAAAGTTCACATACTTGTTTACTTCCCCAAACTCTTTGCTTTGTGTCTTTTGTTAACTTCCTAGGAACAAATTGAATACATATAATCAATAAATCTAGCAAGCTTATTTTGCAAACTCACTTTTTTTTATTATTTTTGCGCAAAACCTATCAGGATTAAGGGGGTCCAGCGCAAAGAAAAAAAAACAAATTAAAAAAAAAGCCCATTGGCCTGGGATCGAACCCGGTCTGAAGAACAAAACGGAAACCATACATACGGATTACCCAATCGGTATGGCAGCACAAGGCTTTTACGGAAGGCTGTAAAGAACCCGAAGGCCCCAAGCACCGATATTTCCGAGCGAATATGCTGTACAACACTCTTGCAAGGTTATCCCAACCCGCGCATTAATGGGGAGGACAATAACCAGGATCCCAGGCCTGTAATACGGTTACGCCACGCACAGCTCGCCGAGATTGTGGATGACAAAAAATAGAGGTCTATTTGGGCGTATTGGGTCCCTTGGGGACTCGCCATGCGCACGGGCGCATCTCTTTTATTTTGTACATGACATCAAATTAGCGAAGAAAAAAGACGCTGTTTTGGTATCATGTGAAAATCATAAAATAAATAGAAATAAAGACGTAATGGGGGAGAATATTGACATCTTCATATTAGAATATTGACAAAATCCGCAATTTTGTCTACGCTGACTAAGTAAAGCTGTATTTTACTTTAAAGGGGCAGCAACATAGTACTGCGCATGTCTGGAGTCAGTGATTATTGTAGGCTTTTAAGTGTCAACAAACAGTTGAACTTTTTAAAAGCTGTGAATACCTTATTAAATAATATGCAATATTATATTGAAAACTATGTTAATTGACAGTTTGTGGTCATTTCTTTTGTTTTGTTTAAAGTCTCCCACATGTACCAAAAGCTCAGAAGTCAGTATTAAAATTTCACTGAAGTTCATTGTGTCAGGGCTCTAGAGCTATTGCAAATCTCTTAACCATGACACTCCCCTTTTAAAGGAAAGTAAAAAAAATCAAAATTGTTGGTGGGGGTCTCTGTTGTGTTTGTTTTCTTTTTAGTTTTGTTCTATTATTATTATTATTTTCTTTTTTAGAGGGGGATGGGAATTCAGCTAAAAATAGCCAAGGGTCAATTCAAGCAACTAGTACAAAAGATGTTTTTTTGCAGTCCTTTATTCAATATATTCAAGGTTATCATGCAATTCTGTTGTTTGACTGCATATATATACATTTTTTTTCTTTCTTTTCATTACAAGTTCTATATGTGTAAGTGGTGACCATAGCTATGATTACTATTATTTAGAATATTTTTTTACCTACTAAAAGAAAACAACTTGACTGCAAAACACTTACTGTAGGGCACTCGATATTAGGCATTACTTTCATGTGGATGTAAGGTTGAAATGTCAAAACCTTCATTAACCCGTGAACTACGCTTTAGCGTATTACACTTTGTGGTGATCTGATTCTATTGTACTTTTTTGTGTTTTACTAACTATTACCGTTTAACTATCACACTTTGTTTCACGGGTTAATGAACACCACTCTAATTACTTACAGTAGTTCTTTTTTAATATTATTATTTACTTGTATAATTTAGATGAGCAATACATATTTCTTTATGGCTTTGTAGAGCTCATCTCGTTCCTCATAAATAACAAACAAAATGAAGTTTGTTCTTATTTTGGTGCAAAGGAATCTACAGTAGTTTTCTAATCAGATAATTGTTTTTCTTTTAACACTCACCTGTTATTTCAACAGCCTTACTTGAGTTTGCTTGTCTCAGAAATAGACCTTGCTTAATAAACAAAGACATGTTACAAACTTATTTAATAATAGGTAACAACTGCAATATTGTATGAAGAGAGTGCCCCTCTTTTCCCCCTGCTATTGTTGAAATTATGCTCAATAAACTTTTACCTCTTCCCTCTCCACCAGTTAAGCATTCTATGTATGCTTCCCTGTACAAAATGCACCCCTTCAAATAGAACATTAAAGTTCACATACTTGTTTACTTCCTCAAACTCTTTGCTTTGTGTTTTTTGTTAACTTCCTAGGAACAAATTGAATACATATAATCAATAAATCTAGCAAGCTTATTTTGCAAACTCACTTTTTTTTTTTTATTTTTGCGCAAAACCTATCAGGATTAAGGGGGTCCAGCGCAAAGAAAAAAAAAATTAAAAAAAAAAGCCCATTGGCCTGGGATCGAACCCGGTCTGAAGAACAAAACGGAAACCATACATACGGATTACCCAATCGGTATGGCAGCGCAAGGCTTTTACGGAAGGCTGTAAAGAACCCGAAGGCCCCAAGCACCGATATTTCCGAGCGAATATGCTGTACAACACTCTTGCAAGGTTATCCCAACCCGCGCATTAATGGGGAGGACAATAACCAGGATCCCAGGCCTGTAATACGGTTACGCCACGCACAGCTCGCCGAGATTGTGGATGACAAAAAATAGAGGTCTATTTGGGCGTATTGGGTCCCTTGGGGACTCGCCATGCGCACGGGCGCATCTCTTTTATTTTGTACATGACATCAAATTAGCGAAGAAAAAAGACGCTGTTTTGGTATCATGTGAAAATCATAAAATAAATAGAAATAAAGACGTAATGGGGGAGAATATTGACATCTTCATATTAGAATATTGACAAAATCCGCAATTTTGTCTACGCTGACTAAGTAAAGCTGTATTTTACTTTAAAGGGGCAGCAACATAGTACTGCGCATGTCTGGAGTCAGTGATTATTGTAGGCTTTTAAGTGTCAACAAACAGTTGAACTTTTTAAAAGCTGTGAATACCTTATTAAATAATATGCAATATTATATTGAAAACTATGTTAATTGACAGTTTGTGGTCATTTCTTTTGTTTTGTTTAAAGTCTCCCACATGTACCAAAAGCTCATAAGTCAGTATTAAAATTTCACTGAAGTTCATTGTGTCAGGGCTCTAGAGCTATTGCAAATCTCTTAACCATGACACTCCCCTTTTAAAGGAAAGTAAAAAAAATCAAAATTGTTGGTGGGGGTCTCTGTTGTGTTTGTTTTCTTTTTAGTTTTGTTCTATTATTATTATTATTTTCTTTTTTAGAGGGGGATGGGAATTCAGCTAAAAATAGCCAAGGGTCAATTCAAGCAACTAGTACAAAAGATGTTTTTTTGCAGTCCTTTATTCAATATATTCAAGGTTATCATGCAATTCTGTTGTTTGACTGCATATATATACATTTTTTTTCTTTCTTTTCATTACAAGTTCTATATGTGTAAGTGGTGACCATAGCTATGATTACTATTATTTAGAATATTTTTTTACCTACTAAAAGAAAACAACTTGACTGTAAAACACTTACTGTAGGGCACTCGATATTAGGCATTACTTTCATGTGGATGTAAGGTTGAAATGTCAAAACCTTCATTAACCCGTGAACTACGCTTTAGCGTATTACACTTTGTGGTGATCTGATTCTATTGTACTTTTTTGTGTTTTACTAACTATTGCCGTTTAACTATCACACTTTGTTTCACGGGTTAATGAACACCACTCTAATTACTTACAGTAGTTCTTTTTTAATATTATTATTTACTTGTATAATTTAGATGAGCAATACATATTTCTTCATGGCTTTGTAGAGCTCATCTCGTTCCTCATAAATAACAAACAAAATGAAGTTTGTTCTTATTTTGGTGCAAAGGAATCTACAGTAGTTTTCTAATCAGATAATTGTTTTTCTTTTAACACTCACCTGTTATTTCAACAGCCTTACTTGAGTTTGCTTGTCTCAGAAATAGACCTTGCTTAATAAACAAAGACATGTTACAAACTTATTTAATAATAGGTAACAACTGCAATATTGTATGAAGAGAGTGCCCCTCTTTTCCCCCTGCTATTGTTGAAATTATGCTCAATAAACTTTTACCTCTTCCCTCTCCACCAGTTAAGCATTCTATGTATGCTTCCCTGTACAAAATGCACCCCTTCAAATAGAACATTAAAGTTCACATACTTGTTTACTTCCTCAAACTCTTTGCTTTGTGTATTTTGTTAACTTCCTAGGAACAAATTGAATACATATAATCAATAAATCTAGCAAGCTTATTTTGCAAACTCACTTTTTTTTTATTATTTTTGCTCAAAACCTATCAGGATTAAGGGGGTCCAGCGCAAAGAAAAAAAAAATTAAAAAAAAAAGCCCATTGGCCTGGGATCGAACCCGGTCTGAAGAACAAAACGGAAACCATACATACGGATTACCCAATCGGTATGGCAGCACAAGGCTTTTACGGAAGGCTGTAAAGAACCCGAAGGCCCCAAGCACCGATATTTCCGAGCGAATATGCTGTACAACACTCTTGCAAGGTTATCCCAACCCGCGCATTAATGGGGAGGACAATAACCAGGATCCCAGGCCTGTAATACGTTTACGCCACGCACAGCTCGCCGAGATTGTGGATGACAAAAAATAGAGGTCTATTTGGGCGTATTGGGTCCCTTGGGGACTCGCCATGCGCACGGGCGCATCTCTTTTATTTTGTACATGACATCAAATTAGCGAAGAAAAAAGACG
Source organism: Nematostella vectensis (assembly GCF_932526225.1). Taxonomy (NCBI): domain Eukaryota; kingdom Metazoa; phylum Cnidaria; class Anthozoa; order Actiniaria; family Edwardsiidae; genus Nematostella; species Nematostella vectensis. Next base: position 494,189 of record NC_064038.1, on the reverse strand, counting down.
CTGTTTTGGTATCATGTGAAAATCATAAAATAAATAGAAATAAAGACGTAATGGGGGAGAATATTGACATCTTCATATTAGAATATTGACAAAATCCGCAATTTTGTCTACGCTGACTAAGTAAAGCTGTATTTTACTTTAAAGGGGCAGCAACATAGTACTGCGCATGTCTGGAGTCAGTGATTATTGTAGGCTTTTAAGTGTCAACAAACAGTTGAACTTTTTAAAAGCTGTGAATACCTTATTAAATAATATGCAATATTATATTGAAAACTATGTTAATTGACAGTTTGTGGTCATTTCTTTTGTTTTGTTTAAAGTCTCCCACATGTACCAAAAGCTCATAAGTCAGTATTAAAATTTCACTGAAGTTCATTGTGTCAGGGCTCTAGAGCTATTGCAAATCTCTTAACCATGACACTCCCCTTTTAAAGGAAAGTAAAAAAAATCAAAATTGTTGGTGGGGGTCTCTGTTGTGTTTGTTTTCTTTTTAGTTTTGTTCTATTATTATTATTATTTTCTTTTTTAGAGGGGGATGGGAATTCAGCTAAAAATAGCCAAGGGTCAATTCAAGCAACTAGTACAAAAGATGTTTTTTTGCAGTCCTTTATTCAATATATTCAAGGTTATCATGCAATTTTGTTGTTTGACTGCATATATATACATTTTTTTTCTTTCTTTTCATTACAAGTTCTATATGTGTAAGTGGTGACCATAGCTATGATTACTATTATTTAGAATATTTTTTTACCTACTAAAAGAAAACAACTTGACTGCAAAACACTTACTGTAGGGCACTCGATATTAGGCATTACTTTCATGTGGATGTAAGGTTGAAATGTCAAAACCTTCATTAACCCGTGAACTACGCTTTAGCGTATTACACTTTGTGGTGATCTGATTCTATTGTACTTTTTTGTGTTTTACTAACTATTGCCGTTGAACTATCACACTTTGTTTCACGGGTTAATGAACACCACTCTAATTACTTACAGTAGTTCTTTTTTAATATTATTATTTACTTGTATAATTTAGATGAGCAATACATATTTCTTTATGGCTTTGTAGAGCTCATCTCGTTCCTCATAAATAACAAACAAAATGAAGTTTGTTCTTATTTTGGTGCAAAGGAATCTACAGTAGTTTTCTAATCAGATAATTGTTTTTCTTTTAACACTCACCTGTTATTTCAACAGCCTTACTTGAGTTTGCTTGTCTCAGAAATAGACCTTGCTTAATAAACAAAGACATGTTACAAACTTATTTAATAATAGGTAACAACTGCAATATTGTATGAAGAGAGTGCCCCTCTTTTCCCCCTGCTATTGTTGAAATTATGCTCAATAAACTTTTACCTCTTCCCTCTCCACCAGTTAAGCATTCTATGTATGCTTCCCTGTACAAAATGCACCCCTTCAAATAGAACATTAAAGTTAACATACTTGTTTACTTCCTCAAACTCTTTGCTTTGTGTTTTTTGTTAACTTCCTAGGAACAAATTGAATACATATAATCAATATATCTAGCAAGCTTATTTTGCAAACTCACTTTTTTTTATTATTTTTGCGCAAAACCTATCAGGATTAAGGGGGTCCAGCGCAAAGAAAAATAAAAATAAAAAAAAAAAAGCTCATTGGCCTGGGATCGAACCCGGTCTGAAGAACAAAACGGAAACCATACATACGGATTACCCAATCGGTATGGCAGCACAAGGCTTTTACGGAAGGCTGTAAAGAACCCGAAGGCCCCAAGCACCGATATTTCCGAGCGAATATGCTGTACAACACTCTTGCAAGGTTATCCCAACCCGCGCATTAATGGGGAGGACAATAACCAGGATCCCAGGCCTGTAATACGGTTACGCCACGCACAGCTCGCCGAGATTGTGGATGACAAAAAATAGAGGTCTATTTGGGCGTATTGGGTCCCTTGGGGACTCGCCATGCGCACGGGCGCATCTCTTTTATTTTGTACATGACATCAAATTAGCGAAGAAAAAAGACGCTGTTTTGGTATCATGTGAAAATCATAAAATAAATAGAAATAAAGACGTAATGGGGGAGAATATTGACATCTTCATATTAGAATATTGACAAAATCCGCAATTTTGTCTACGCTGACTAAGTAAAGCTGTATTTTACTTTAAAGGGGCAGCAACATAGTACTGCGCATGTCTGGAGTCAGTGATTATTGTAGGCTTTTAAGTGTCAACAAACAGTTGAACTTTTTAAAAGCTGTGAATACCTTATTAAATAATATGCAATATTATATTGAAAACTATGTTAATTGACAGTTTGTGGTCATTTCTTTTGTTTTGTTTAAAGTCTCCCACATGTACCAAAAGCTCATAAGTCAGTATTAAAATTTCACTGAAGTTCATTGTGTCAGGGCTCTAGAGCTATTGCAAATCTCTTAACCATGACACTCCCCTTTTAAAGGAAAGTAAAAAAATCAAAATTGTTGGTGGGGGTCTCTGTTGTGTTTGTTTTCTTTTTAGTTTTGTTCTATTATTATTATTATTTTCTTTTTTAGAGGGGGATGGGAATTCAGCTAAAAATAGCCAAGGGTCAATTCAAGCAACTAGTACAAAAGATGTTTTTTTGCCGTCCTTTATTCAATATATTCAAGGTTATCATGCAATTCTGTTGTTTGACTGCATATATATACATTTTTTTTCTTTCTTTTCATTACAAGTTCTATATGTGTAAGTGGTGACCATAGCTATGATTACTATTATTTAGAATATTTTTTTACCTACTAAAAGAAAACAACTTGACTGCAAAACACTTACTGTAGGGCACTCGATATTAGGCATTACTTTCATGTGGATGTAAGGTTGAAATGTCAAAACCTTCATTAACCCGTGAACTACGCTTTAGCGTATTACACTTTGTGGTGATCTGATTCTATTGTACTTTTTTGTGTTTTACTAACTATTGCCGTTTAACTATCACACTTTGTTTCACGGGTTAATGAACACCACTCTAATTACTTACAGTAGTTCTTTTTTAATATTATTATTTACTTGTATAATTTAGATGAGCAATACATATTTCTTCATGGCTTTGTAGAGCTCATCTCGTTCCTCATAAATAACAAACAAAATGAAGTTTGTTCTTATTTTGGTGCAAAGGAATCTACAGTAGTTTTCTAATCAGATAATTGTTTTTCTTTTAACACTCACCTGTTATTTCAACAGCCTTACTTGAGTTTGCTTGTCTCAGAAATAGACCTTGCTTAATAAACAAAGACATGTTACAAACTTATTTAATAATAGGTAACAACTGCAATATTGTATGAAGAGAGTGCCCCTCTTTTCCCCCTGCTATTGTTGAAATTATGCTCAATAAACTTTTACCTCTTCCCTCTCCACCAGTTAAGCATTCTATGTATGCTTCCCTGTACAAAATGCACCCCTTCAAATAGAACATTAAAGTTCACATACTTGTTTACTTCCTCAAACTCTTTGCTTTGTGTATTTTGTTAACTTCCTAGGAACAAATTGAATACATATAATCAATAAATCTAGCAAGCTTATTTTGCAAACTCACTTTTTTTTTTTATTATTTTTGCTCAAAACCTATCAGGATTAAGGGGGTCCAGCGCAAAGAAAAAAAAAATTAAAAAAAAAAGCCCATTGGCCTGGGATCGAACCCGGTCTGAAGAACAAAACGGAAACCATACATACGGATTACCCAATCGGTATGGCAGCACAAGGCTTTTACGGAAGGCTGTAAAGAACCCGAAGGCCCCAAGCACCGATATTTCCGAGCGAATATGCTGTACAACACTCTTGCAAGGTTATCCCAACCCGCGCATTAATGGGGAGGACAATAACCAGGATCCCAGGCCTGTAATACGGTTACGCCACGCACAGCTCGCCGAGATTGTGGATGACAAAAAATAGAGGTCTATTTGGGCGTATTGGGTCCCTTGGGGACTCGCCATGCGCACGGGCGCATCTCTTTTATTTTGTACATGACATCAAATTAGCGAAGAAAAAAGACGCTGTTTTGGTATCATGTGAAAATCATAAAATAAATAGAAATAAAGACGTAATGGGGGAGAATATTGACATCTTCATATTAGAATATTGACAAAATTCGCAATTTTGTCTACGCTGACTAAGTAAAGCTGTATTTTACTTTAAAGGGGCAGCAACATAGTACTGCGCATGTCTGGAGTCAGTGATTATTGTAGGCTTTTAAGTGTCAACAAACAGTTGAACTTTTTAAAAGCTGTGAATACCTTATTAAATAATATGCAATATTATATTGAAAACTATGTTAATTGACAGTTTGTGGTCATTTCTTTTGTTTTGTTTAAAGTCTCCCACATGTACCAAAAGCTCATAAGTCAGTATTAAAATTTCACTGAAGTTCATTGTGTCAGGGCTCTAGAGCTATTGCAAATCTCTTAACCATGACACTCCCCTTTTAAAGGAAAGTAAAAAAAATCAAAATTGTTGGTGGGGGTCTCTGTTGTGTTTGTTTTCTTTTTAGTTTTGTTCTATTATTATTATTATTTTCTTTTTTAGAGGGGGATGGGAATTCAGCTAAAAATAGCCAAGGGTCAATTCAAGCAACTAGTACAAAAGATGTTTTTTTGCAGTCCTTTATTCAATATATTCAAGGTTATCATGCAATTCTGTTGTTTGACTGCATATATATACATTTTTTTTCTTTCTTTTCATTACAAGTTCTATATGTGTAAGTGGTGACCATAGCTATGATTACTATTATTTAGAATATTTTTTTACCTACTAAAAGAAAACAACTTGACTGCAAAACACTTACTGTAGGGCACTCGATATTAGGCATTACTTTCATGTGGATGTAAGGTTGAAATGTCAAAACCTTCATTAACCCGTGAACTACGCTTTAGCGTATTACACTTTGTGGTGATCTGATTCTATTGTACTTTTTTGTGTTTTACTAACTATTGCCGTTTAACTATCACACTTTGTTTCACGGGTTAATGAACACCACTCTAATTACTTACAGTAGTTCTTTTTTAATATTATTATTTACTTGTATAATTTAGATGAGCAATACATATTTCTTTATGGCTTTGTAGAGCTCATCTCGTTCCTCATAAATAACAAACAAAATGAAGTTTGTTCTTATTTTGGTGCAAAGGAATCTACAGTAGTTTTCTAATCAGATAATTGTTTTTCTTTTAACACTCACCTGTTATTTCAACAGCCTTATTTGAGTTTGCTTGTCTCAGAAATAGACCTTGCTTAATAAACAAAGACATGTTACAAACTTATTTAATAATAGGTAACAACTGCAATATTGTATGAAGAGAGTGCCCCTCTTTTCCCCTTGCTATTGTTGAAATTATGCTCAATAAACTTTTACCTCTTCCCTCTCCACCAGTTAAGCATCCTATGTATGCTTCCCTGTACAAAATGCACCCCTTCAAATAGAACATTAAAGTTCGCATACTTGTTTACTTCCTCAAACTCTTTGCTTTGTGTCTTTTGTTAACTTCCTAGGAACAAATTGAATACATATAATCAATAAATCTAGCAAGCTTATTTTGCAAACTCACTTTTTTTTATTATTTTTGCGCAAAACCTATCAGGATTAAGGGGGTCAAGCGCAAAGAAAAAAAACGAATTAAAAAAAAAAGCCCATTGGCCTGGGATCGAACCCGGTCTGAAGAACAAAACGGAAACCATACATACGGATTACCCAATCGGTATGGCAGCACAAGGCTTTTACGGAAGGCTGTAAAGTACCCGAAGGCCCCAAGCACCGATATTTCCGAGCGAATATGCTGTACAACACTCTTGCAAGGTTATCCCAACCCGCGCATTAATGGCGAGGACAATAACCAGGATCCCAGGCCTGTAATACGGTTACGCCACGCACAGCTCGCCGAGATTGTGGATGACAAAAAATAGAGGTCTATTTGGGCGTATTGGGTCCCTTGGGGACTCGCCATGCGCACGGGCGCATCTCTTTTATTTTGTACATGACATCAAATTAGCGAAGAAAAAAGACGCTGTTTTGGTATCATGTGAAAATCATAAAATAAATAGAAATAAAGACGTAATGGGGGAGAATATTGACATCTTCATATTAGAATATTGACAAAATCCGCAATTTTGTCTACGCTGACTAAGTAAAGCTGTATTTTACTTTAAAGGGGCAGCAACATAGTACTGCGCATGTCTGGAGTCAGTGATTATTGTAGGCTTTTAAGTGTCAACAAACAGTTGAACTTTTTAAAAGCTGTGAATACCTTATTAAATAATATGCAATATTATATTGAAAACTATGTTAATTGACAGTTTGTGGTCATTTCTTTTGTTTTGTTTAAAGTCTCCCACATGTACCAAAAGCTTATAAGTCAGTATTAGAATTTCACTAAAGTTCATTGTGTCAGGGCTCTAGAGCTATTGCAAATCTCTTAGCCATGACACTCCCCTTTTAAAGGAAAGTAAAAAAAAATCAAAATTGTTGGTGGGGGTCTCTGTTGTGTTTGTTTGCTTTTTAGTTTTGTTCTATTATTATTATTATTTTCTTTTTTAGAGGGGGATGGGAATTCAGCTAAAAATAGCCAAGGGTCAATTCAAGCAACTAGTACAAAAGATGTTTTTTGCAGTCCTTTATTCAATATATTCAAGGTTATCATGCAATTCTGTTGTTTGACTGCATATATATATATATATATATTTTCTTTCTTTTCATTACAAGTTCTATATGTGTAAGTGGTGACCATAGCTATGATTACTATTATTTAGAATATTTTTTTACCTACTAAAAGAAAACAACTTGACTGCAAAACACTTACTGTAGGGCACTCGATATTAGGCATTACTTTCATGTGGATGTAAGGTTGAAATGTCAAAACCTTCATTAACCCGTGAACTACGCTTTAGCGTATTACACTTTGTGGTGATTTGATTCTATTGTACTTTTTTGTGTTTTACTAACTATTACCATTTAACTATCACACTTTGTTTCGCGGGTTAATGAAAACCACTCTAATTACTTACAGTAGTTCTTTTTTAATATAATTATTTACCTGTATAATTTAGATGAGCAATACATATTTCTTTATGGCTTTGTAGAGCTCATCTCGTTCCTCATAAATAACAAACAAAATGAAGTTTGTTCTTATTTTGGTGCAAAGGAATCTACAGTAGTTTTCTAATCAGATAATTGTTTTTCTTTTAACACTCACCTGTTATTTCAACAGCCTTACTTGAGTTTGCTTGTCTCAGAAATAGACCTTGCTTAATAAACAAAGACATGTTACAAACTTATTTAATAATAGGTAACAACTGCAATATTGTATGAAGAGAGTGCCCCTCTTTTCCCCCTGCTATTGTTGAAATTATGCTCAATAAACTTTTACCTCCTCCTTCTCCACCAGTTAAGCATTCTATGTATGCTTCCCTGTACAAAATGCACCCCTTCAAATAGAACATTAAAGTTCACATACTTGTTTACTTCCTCAAACTCTTTGCTTTGTGTTTTTTGTTAACTTCCTAGGAACAAATTGAATACATATAATCAATAAATCTAGCAAGCTTATTTTGCAAACTCACTTTTTTTTATTATTTTTGCGCAAAACCTATCAGGATTAAGGGGGTCCAGCGCAAAGAAAAAAAAAACAAATTAAAAAAAAAAGCCCATTGGCCTGGGATCGAACCCGGTCTGAAGAACAAAACGGAAACCATACATACGGATTACCCAATCGGTATGGCAGCACAAAGCTTTTACGGAAGGCTGTAAAGAACCCGAAGGCCCCAAGCACCGATATTTCCGAGCGAATATGCTGTACAACACTCTTGCAAGGTTATCCCAACCCGCGCATTAATGGGGAGGACAATAACCAGGATCCCAGGCCTGTAATACGGTTACGCCACGCACAGCTCGCCGAGATTGTGGATGACAAAAAATAGAGGTCTATTTGGGCGTATTGGGTCCCTTGGGGACTCGCCATGCGCACGGGCGCATCTCTTTTATTTTGTACATGACATCAAATTAGCGAAGAAAAAAGACGCTGTTTTGGTATCATGTGAAAATCATAAAATAAATAGAAATAAAGACGTAATGGGGGAGAATATTGACATCTTCATATTAGAATATTGACAAAATCCGCAATTTTGTCTACGCTGACTAAGTAAAGCTGTATTTTACTTTAAAGGGGCAGCAACATAGTACTGCGCATGTCTGGAGTCAGTGATTATTGTAGGCTTTTAAGTGTCAACAAACAGTTGAACTTTTTAAAAGCTGTGAATACCTTATTAAATAATATGCAATATTATATTGAAAACTATGTTAATTGACAGTTTGTGGTCATTTCTTTTGTTTTGTTTAAAGTCTCCCACATGTACCAAAATCTCATAAGTCAGTATTAGAATTTCACTGAAGTTCATTGTGTCAGGGCTCTAGAGCTATTGCAAATCTCTTAACCATGACACTCCCCTTTTAAAGGAAAGTAAAAAAAATCAAAATTGTTGGTGGGGGTCTCTGTTGTGTTTGTTTTCTTTTTAGTTTTGTTCTATTATTATTATTATTTTCTTTTTTAGAGGGGGATGGGAATTCAGCTAAAAATAGCCAAGGGTCAATTCAAGCAACTAGTACAAAAGATGTTTTTTTGCAGTCCTTTATTCAATATATTCAAGGTTATCATGCAATTCTGTTGTTTGACTGCATATATATATATATATTTTTTTTTTCTTTTCATTACAAGTTCTATATGTGTAAGTGGTGACCATAGCTATGATTACTATTATTTAGAATATTTTTTTACCTACTAAAAGAAAACAACTTGACTGCAAAACACTTACTGTAGGGCACTCGATATTAGGCATTACTTTCATGTGGATGTAAGGTTGAAATGTCAAAACCTTCATTAACCCGTGAACTACGCTTTAGCGTATTACACTTTGTGGTGATCTGATTCTATTGTACTTTTTTGTGTTTTACTAACTATTACCGTTTAACTATCACACTTTGTTTCACGGGTTAATGAACACCACTCTAATTACTTACAGTAGTTCTTTTTTAATATTATTATTTACTTGTATAATTTAGATGAGCAATACATATTTCTTTATGGCTTTGTAGAGCTCATCTCGTTCCTCATAAATAACAAACAAAATGAAGTTTGTTCTTATTTTGGTGCAAAGGAATCTACAGTAGTTTTCTAATCAGATAATTGTTTTTCTTTTAACACTCACCTGTTATTTCAACAGCCTTACTTGAGTTTGCTTGTCTCAGAAATAGACCTTGCTTAATAAACAAAGACATGTTACAAACTTATTTAATAATAGGTAACAACTGCAATATTGTATGAAGAGAGTGCCCCTCTTTTCCCCTGCTATTGTTGAAATTATGCTCAATAAACTTTTACCTCTTCCCTCTCCACCAGTTAAGCATTCTATGTATGCTTCCCTGTACAAAATGCACCCCTTCAAATAGAACATTAAAGTTCACATACTTGTTTACTTCCTCAAACTCTTTGCTTTGTGTCTTTTGTTAACTTCCTAGGAACAAATTGAATACATATAATCAATAAATCTAGCAAGCTTATTTTGCAAACTCACTTTTTTTTATTATTTTTGCGCAAAACCTATCAGGATTAAGGGGGTCCAGCGCAAAGGAAAAAAAAACGAATTAAAAAAAAAGCCCATTGGCCTGGGATCGAACCCGGTCTGAAGAACAAAACGGAAACCATACATACGGATTACCCAATCGGTATGGCAGCACAAGGCTTTTACGGAAGGCTGTAAAGAATCCGAAGGCCCCAAGCACCGATATTTCCGAGCGAATATGCTGTACAACACTCTTGCAAGGTTATCCCAACCCGCGCATTAATGGGGAGGACAATAACCAGGATCCCAGGCCTGTAATACGGTTACGCCACGCACAGCTCGCCGAGATTGTGGATGACAAAAAATAGAGGTCTATTTGGGCGTATTGGGTCCCTTGGGGACTCGCCATGCGCACGGGCGCATCTCTTTTATTTTGTACATGACATCAAATTAGCGAAGAAAAAAGACGCTGTTTTGGTATCATGTGAAAATCATAAAATAAATAGAAATAAAGACGTAATGGGGGAGAATATTGACATCTTCATATTAGAATATTGACAAAATCCGCAATTTTGTCTACGCTGACTAAGTAAAGCTGTATTTTACTTTAAAGGGGCAGCAACATAGTACTGCGCATGTCTGGAGTCAGTGATTATTGTAGGCTTTTAAGTGTCAACAAACAGTTGAACTTTTTAAAAGCTGTGAATACCTTATTAAATAATATGCAATATTATATTGAAAACTATGTTAATTGACAGTTTGTGGTCATTTCTTTTGTTTTGTTTAAAGTCTCCCACATGTACCAAAAGCTCATAAGTCAGTATTAAAATTTCACTGAAGTTCATTGTGTCAGGGCTCTAGAGCTATTGCAAATCTCTTAACCATGACACTCCCCTTTTAAAGGAAAGTAAAAAAAATCAAAATTGTTGGTGGGGGTCTCTGTTGTGTTTGTTTTCTTTTTAGTTTTGTTCTATTATTATTATTATTTTCTTTTTTAGAGGGGGATGGGAATTCAGCTAAAAATAGCCAAGGGTCAATTCAAGCAACTAGTACAAAAGATGTTTTTTTGCAGTCCTTTATTCAATATATTCAAGGTTATCATGCAATTCTGTTGTTTGACTGCATATATATACATTTTTTTTCTTTCTTTTCATTACAAGTTCTATATGTGTAAGTGGTGACCATAGCTATGATTACTATTATTTAGAATATTTTTTTACCTACTAAAAGAAAACAACTTGACTGCAAAACACTTACTGTAGGGCACTCGATATTAGGCATTACTTTCATGTGGATGTAAGGTTGAAATGTCAAAACCTTCATTAACCCGTGAACTACGCTTTAGCGTATTACACTTTGTGGTGATCTGATTCTATTGTACTTTTTTGTGTTTTACTAACTATTGCCGTTTAACTATCACACTTTGTTTCACGGGTTAATGAACACCACTCTAATTACTTACAGTAGTTCTTTTTTAATATTATTATTTACTTGTATAATTTAGATGAGCAATACATATTTCTTTATGGCTTTGTAGAGCTCATCTCGTTCCTCATAAATAACAAACAAAATGAAGTTTGTTCTTATTTTGGTGCAAAGGAATCTACAGTAGTTTTCTAATCAGATAATTGTTTTTCTTTTAACACTCGCCTGTTATTTCAACAGCCTTACTTGAGTTTGCTTGTCTCAGAAATAGACCTTGCTTAATAAACAAAGACATGTTACAAACTTATTTAATAATAGGTAACAACTGCAATATTGTATGAAGAGAGTGCCCCTCTTTTCCCCTTGCTATTGTTGAAATTATGCTCAATAAACTTTTACCTCTTCCCTCTCCACCAGTTAAGCATTCTATGTATGCTTCCCTGTACCAAATGCACCCCTTCAAATAGAACATTAAAGTTCGCATACTTGTTTACTTCCTCAAACTCTTTGCTTTGTGTCTTTTGTTAACTTCCTAGGAACAAATTGAATACATATAATCAATAAATCTAGCAAGCTTATTTTGCAAACTCACTTTTTTTATTATTTTTGCGCAAAACCTATCAGGATTAAGGGGGTCCAGCGCAAAGGAAAAAAAAACGAATTAAAAAACAAAGCCCATTGGCCTGGGATCGAACCCGGTCTGAAGAACAAAACGGAAACCATACATACGGATTACCCAATCGGTATGGCAGCACAAGGCTTTTACGGAAGGCTGTAAAGAACCCGAAGGCCCCAAGCACCGATATTTCCGAGCGAATATGCTGTACAACACTCTTGCAAGGTTATCCCAACCCGCGCATTAATGGCGAGGACAATAACCAGGATCCCAGGCCTGTAATACGGTTACGCCACGCACAGCTCGCCGAGATTGTGGATGACAAAAAATAGAGGTCTATTTGGGCGTATTGGGTCCCTTGGGGACTCGCCATGCGCACGGGCGCATCTCTTTTATTTTGTACATGACATCAAATTAGCGAAGAAAAAAGACGCTGTTTTGGTATCATGTGAAAATCATAAAATAAATAGAAATAAAGACGTAATGGGGGAGAATATTGACATCTTCATATTAGAATATTGACAAAATCCGCAATTTTGTCTACGCTGACTAAGTAAAGCTGTATTTTACTTTAAAGGGGCAGCAACATAGTACTGCGCATGTCTGGAGTCAGTGATTATTGTAGGCTTTTAAGTGTCAACAAACAGTTGAACTTTTTAAAAGCTGTGAATACCTTATTAAATAATATGCAATATTATATTGAAAACTATGTTAATTGACAGTTTGTGGTCATTTCTTTTGTTTTGTTTAAAGTCTCCCACATGAACCAAAAGCTCATAAGTCAGTATTAAAATTTCACTGAAGTTCATTGTGTCAGGGCTCTAGAGCTATTGCAAATCTCTTAACCATGACACTCCCCTTTTAAAGGAAAGTACAAAAAAATCAAAATTGTTGGTGGGGGTCTCTGTTGTGTTTGTTTTCTTTTTAGTTTTGTTCTATTATTATTATTATTTTCTTTTTTAGAGGGGGATGGGAATTCAGCTAAAAATAGCCAAGGGTCAATTCAAGCAACTAGTACAAAAGATGTTTTTTTGCAGTCCTTTATTCAATATATTCAAGGTTATCATGCAATTCTGTTGTTTGACTGCATATATATATATTTTTTTCTTTCTTTTCATTACAAGTTCTATATGTGTAAGTGGTGACCATAGCTATGATTACTATTATTTAGAATATTTTTTTACCTACTAAAAGAAAACAACTTGACTGCAAAACACTTACTGTAGGGCACTCGATATTAGGCATTACTTTCATGTGGATGTAAGGTTGAAATGTCAAAACCTTCATTAACCCGTGAACTACGCTTTAGCGTATTACACTTTGTGGTGATCTGATTCTATTGTACTTTTTTGTGTTTTACTAACTATTACCGTTTAACTATCACACTTTGTTTCACGGGTTAATGAACACCACTCTAATTACTTACAGTAGTTCTTTTTTAATATTATTATTTACTTGTATAATTTAGATGAGCAATACATATTTCTTTATGGCTTTGTAGAGCTCATCTCGTTCCTCATAAATAACAAACAAAATGAAGTTTGTTCTTATTTTGGTGCAAAGGAATCTACAGTAGTTTTCTAATCAGATAATTGTTTTTCTTTTAACACTCACCTGTTATTTCAACAGCCTTACTTGAGTTTGCTTGTCTCAGAAATAGACCTTGCTTAATAAACAAAGACATGTTACAAACTTATTTAATAATAGGTAACAACTGCAATATTGTATGAAGAGAGTGCCCCTCTTTTCCCCCTGCTATTGTTAAAATTATGCTCAATAAACTTTTACCTCTTCCCTCTCCACCAGTTAAGCATTCTATGTATGCTTCCCTGTACAAAATGCATCCCTTCAAATAGAACATTAAAGTTCACATACTTGTTTACTTCCTCAAACTCTTTGCTTTGTGTCTTTTGTTAACTTCCTAGGAACAAATTGAATACATATAATCAATGAATCTAGCAAGCTTATTTTGCAAACTCACTTTTTTTTTAGTTTTTTTGCGCAAAACCTATCAGGTTTAAGTGGGTCCAGCGCAAAGAAAAAAAAACGAATTAAAAAAAAAAGCCCATTGGCCTGGGATCGAACCCGGTCTGAAGAACAAAACGGAAACCATACATACGGATTACCCAATCGGTATGGCAGCACAAGGCTTTTACGGAAGGCTGTAAAGAACCCGAAGGCCCCAAGCACCGATATTTCCGAGCGAATATGCTGTACAACACTCTTGCAAGGTTATCCCAACCCGCGCATTAATGGGGAGGACAATAACCAGGATCCCAGGCCTGTAATACGGTTACGCCACGCACAGCTCGCCGAGATTGTGGATGACAAAAAATAGAGGTCTATTTGGGCGTATTGGGTCCCTTGGGGACTCGCCATGCGCACGGGCGCATCTCTTTTATTTTGTACATGACATCAAATTAGCGAAGAAAAAAGACGCTGTTTTGGTATCATGTGAAAATCATAAAATAAATAGAAATAAAGACGTAATGGGGGAGAATATTGACATCTTCATATTAGAATATTGACAAAATCCGCAATTTTGTCTACGCTGACTAAGTAAAGCTGTATTTTACTTTAAAGGGGCAGCAACATAGTACTGCGCATGTCTGGAGTCAGTGATTATTGTAGGCTTTTAAGTGTCAACAAACAGTTGAACTTTTTTAAAGCTGTGAATACCTTATTAAATAATATGCAATATTATATTGAAAACTATGTTAATTGACAGTTTGTGGTCATTTCTTTTGTTTTGTTTAAAGTCTCCCACATGTACCAAAAGCTCATAAGTCAGTATTAGAATTTCACTGAAGTTCATTGTGTCAGGGCTCTAGAGCTATTGCAAATCTCTTAACCATGACACTCCCCTTTTAAAGGAAAGTAAAAAAAATCAAAATTGTTGGTGGGGGTCTCTGTTGTGTTTGTTTTCTTTTTAGTTTTGTTCTATTATTATTATTATTTTCTTTTTTAGAGGGGGATGGGAATTCAGCTAAAAATAGCCAAGGGTCAATTCAAGCAACTAGTACAAAAGATGTTTTTTTGCAGTCCTTTATTCAATATATTAAAGGTTATCATGCAATTCTGTTGTTTGACTGCATATATATACATTTTTTTTCTTTCTTTTCATTACAAGTTCTATATGTGTAAGTGGTGACCATAGCTATGATTACTATTATTTAGAATATTTTTTTACCTACTAAAAGAAAACAACTTGACTGCAAAACACTTACTGTAGGGCACTCGATATTAGGCATTACTTTCATGTGGATGTAAGGTTGAAATGTCAAAACCTTCATTAACCCGTGAACTACGCTTTAGCGTATTACACTTTGTGGTGATCTGATTCTATTGTACTTTTTTGTGTTTTACTAACTATTGCCGTTTAACTATCACACTTTGTTTCACGGGTTAATGAACACCACTCTAATTACTTACAGTAGTTCTTTTTTAATATTATTATTTACTTGTATAATTTAGATGAGCAATACATATTTCTTTATGGCTTTGTAGAGCTCATCTCGTTCCTCATAAATAACAAACAAAATGAAGTTTGTTCTTATTTTGGTGCAAAGGAATCTACAGTAGTTTTCTAATCAGATAATTGTTTTTCTTTTAACACTCACCTGTTATTTCAACAGCCTTACTTGAGTTTGCTTGTCTCAGAAATAGACCTTGCTTAATAAACAAAGACATGTTACAAACTTATTTAATAATAGGTAACAACTGCAATATTGTATGAAGAGAGTGCCCCTCTTTTCCCCTTGCTATTGTTGAAATTATGCTCAATAAACTTTTACCTCTTCCCTCTCCACCAGTTAAGCATTCTATGTATGCTTCCCTGTACCAAATGCACCCCTTCAAATAGAACATTAAAGTTCGCATACTTGTTTACTTCCTCAAACTCTTTGCTTTGTGTCTTTTGTTAACTTCCTAGGAACAAATTGAATACATATAATCAATAAATCTAGCAAGCTTATTTTGCAAACTCACTTTTTTTATTATTTTTGCGCAAAACCTATCAGGATTAAGGGGGTCCAGCGCAAAGGAAAAAAAAACGAATTAAAAAACAAAGCCCATTGGCCTGGGATCGAACCCGGTCTGAAGAACAAAACGGAAACCATACATACGGATTACCCAATCGGTATGGCAGCACAAGGCTTTTACGGAAGGCTGTAAAGAACCCGAAGGCCCCAAGCACCGATATTTCCGAGCGAATATGCTGTACAACACTCTTGCAAGGTTATCCCAACCCGCGCATTAATGGCGAGGACAATAACCAGGATCCCAGGCCTGTAATACGGTTACGCCACGCACAGCTCGCCGAGATTGTGGATGACAAAAAATAGAGGTCTATTTGGGCGTATTGGGTCCCTTGGGGACTCGCCATGCGCACGGGCGCATCTCTTTTATTTTGTACATGACATCAAATTAGCGAAGAAAAAAGACGCTGTTTTGGTATCATGTGAAAATCATAAAATAAATAGAAATAAAGACGTAATGGGGGAGAATATTGACATCTTCATATTAGAATATTGACAAAATCCGCAATTTTGTCTACGCTGACTAAGTAAAGCTGTATTTTACTTTAAAGGGGCAGCAACATAGTACTGCGCATGTCTGGAGTCAGTGATTATTGTAGGCTTTTAAGTGTCAACAAACAGTTGAACTTTTTAAAAGCTGTGAATACCTTATTAAATAATATGCAATATTATATTGAAAACTATGTTAATTGACAGTTTGTGGTCATTTCTTTTGTTTTGTTTAAAGTCTCCCACATGAACCAAAAGCTCATAAGTCAGTATTAAAATTTCACTGAAGTTCATTGTGTCAGGGCTCTAGAGCTATTGCAAATCTCTTAACCATGACACTCCCCTTTTAAAGGAAAGTACAAAAAAATCAAAATTGTTGGTGGGGGTCTCTGTTGTGTTTGTTTTCTTTTTAGTTTTGTTCTATTATTATTATTATTTTCTTTTTTAGAGGGGGATGGGAATTCAGCTAAAAATAGCCAAGGGTCAATTCAAGCAACTAGTACAAAAGATGTTTTTTTGCAGTCCTTTATTCAATATATTCAAGGTTATCATGCAATTCTGTTGTTTGACTGCATATATATATATTTTTTTCTTTCTTTTCATTACAAGTTCTATATGTGTAAGTGGTGACCATAGCTATGATTACTATTATTTAGAATATTTTTTTACCTACTAAAAGAAAACAACTTGACTGCAAAACACTTACTGTAGGGCACTCGATATTAGGCATTACTTTCATGTGGATGTAAGGTTGAAATGTCAAAACCTTCATTAACCCGTGAACTACGCTTTAGCGTATTACACTTTGTGGTGATCTGATTCTATTGTACTTTTTTGTGTTTTACTAACTATTACCGTTTAACTATCACACTTTGTTTCACGGGTTAATGAACACCACTCTAATTACTTACAGTAGTTCTTTTTTAATATTATTATTTACTTGTATAATTTAGATGAGCAATACATATTTCTTTATGGCTTTGTAGAGCTCATCTCGTTCCTCATAAATAACAAACAAAATGAAGTTTGTTCTTATTTTGGTGCAAAGGAATCTACAGTAGTTTTCTAATCAGATAATTGTTTTTCTTTTAACACTCACCTGTTATTTCAACAGCCTTACTTGAGTTTGCTTGTCTCAGAAATAGACCTTGCTTAATAAACAAAGACATGTTACAAACTTATTTAATAATAGGTAACAACTGCAATATTGTATGAAGAGAGTGCCCCTCTTTTCCCCCTGCTATTGTTGAAATTATGCTCAATAAACTTTTACCTCCTCCTTCTCCACCAGTTAAGCATTCTATGTATGCTTCCCTGTACAAAATGCACCCCTTCAAATAGAACATTAAAGTTCACATACTTGTTTACTTCCTCAAACTCTTTGCTTTGTGTTTTTTGTTAACTTCCTAGGAACAAATTGAATACATATAATCAATAAATCTAGCAAGCTTATTTTGCAAACTCACTTTTTTTTATTATTTTTGCGCAAAACCTATCAGGATTAAGGGGGTCCAGCGCAAAGAAAAAAAAAACAAATTAAAAAAAAAAGCCCATTGGCCTGGGATCGAACCCGGTCTGAAGAACAAAACGGAAACCATACATACGGATTACCCAATCGGTATGGCAGCACAAAGCTTTTACGGAAGGCTGTAAAGAACCCGAAGGCCCCAAGCACCGATATTTCCGAGCGAATATGCTGTACAACACTCTTGCAAGGTTATCCCAACCCGCGCATTAATGGCGAGGACAATAACCAGGATCCCAGGCCTGTAATACGGTTACGCCACGCACAGCTCGCCGAGATTGTGGATGACAAAAAATAGAGGTCTATTTGGGCGTATTGGGTCCCTTGGGGACTCGCCATGCGCACGGGCGCATCTCTTTTATTTTGTACATGACATCAAATTAGCGAAGAAAAAAGACGCTGTTTTGGTATCATGTGAAAATCATAAAATAAATAGAAATAAAGACGTAATGGGGGAGAATATTGACATCTTCATATTAGAATATTGACAAAATCCGCAATTTTGTCTACGCTGACTAAGTAAAGCTGTATTTTACTTTAAAGGGGCAGCAACATAGTACTGCGCATGTCTGGAGTCAGTGATTTTTGTAGGCTTTTAAGTGTCAACAAACAGTTGAACTTTTTAAAAGCTGTGAATACCTTATTAAATAATATGCAATATTATATTGAAAACTATGTTAATTGACAGTTTGTGGTCATTTCTTTTGTTTTGTTTAAAGTCTCCCACATGTACCAAAATCTCATAAGTCAGTATTAGAATTTCACTGAAGTTCATTGTGTCAGGGCTCTAGAGCTATTGCAAATCTCTTAACCATGACACTCCCCTTTTAAAGGAAAGTAAAAAAAATCAAAATTGTTGGTGGGGGTCTCTGTTGTGTTTGTTTTCTTTTTAGTTTTGTTCTATTATTATTATTATTTTCTTTTTTAGAGGGGGATGGGAATTCAGCTAAAAATAGCCAAGGGTCAATTCAAGCAACTAGTACAAAAGATGTTTTTTTGCAGTCCTTTATTCAATATATTCAAGGTTATCATGCAATTCTGTTGTTTGACTGCATATATATATATATATTTTTTTTTTCTTTTCATTACAAGTTCTATATGTGTAAGTGGTGACCATAGCTATGATTACTATTATTTAGAATATTTTTTTACCTACTAAAAGAAAACAACTTGACTGCAAAACACTTACTGTAGGGCACTCGATATTAGGCATTACTTTCATGTGGATGTAAGGTTGAAATGTCAAAACCTTCATTAACCCGTGAACTACGCTTTAGCGTATTACACTTTGTGGTGATCTGATTCTATTGTACTTTTTTGTGTTTTACTAACTATTACCGTTTAACTATCACACTTTGTTTCACGGGTTAATGAACACCACTCTAATTACTTACAGTAGTTCTTTTTTAATATTATTATTTACTTGTATAATTTAGATGAGCAATACATATTTCTTTATGGCTTTGTAGAGCTCATCTCGTTCCTCATAAATAACAAACAAAATGAAGTTTGTTCTTATTTTGGTGCAAAGGAATCTACAGTAGTTTTCTAATCAGATAATTGTTTTTCTTTTAACACTCACCTGTTATTTCAACAGCCTTACTTGAGTTTGCTTGTCTCAGAAATAGACCTTGCTTAATAAACAAAGACATGTTACAAACTTATTTAATAATAGGTAACAACTGCAATATTGTATGAAGAGAGTGCCCCTCTTTTCCCCCTGCTATTGTTAAAATTATGCTCAATAAACTTTTACCTCTTCCCTCTCCACCAGTTAAGCATTCTATGTATGCTTCCCTGTACAAAATGCACCCCTTCAAATAGAACATTAAAGTTCACATACTTGTTTACTTCCTCAAACTCTTTGCTTTGTGTCTTTTGTTAACTTCCTAGGAACAAATTGAATACATATAATCAATGAATCTAGCAAGCTTATTTTGCAAACTCACTTTTTTTTTAGTTTTTTTGCGCAAAACCTATCAGGATTAAGTGGGTCCAGCGCAAAGAAAAAAAAACGAATTAAAAAAAAAAGCCCATTGGCCTGGGATCGAACCCGGTCTGAAGAACAAAACGGAAACCATACATACGGATTACCCAATCGGTATGGCAGCACAAGGCTTTTACGGAAGGCTGTAAAGAACCCGAAGGCCCCAAGCACCGATATTTCCGAGCGAATATGCTGTACAACACTCTTGCAAGGTTATCCCAACCCGCGCATTAATGGGGAGGACAATAACCAGGATCCCAGGCCTGTAATACGGTTACGCCACGCACAGCTCGCCGAGATTGTGGATGACAAAAAATAGAGGTCTATTTGGGTGTATTGGGTCCCTTGGGGACTCGCCATGCGCACGGGCGCATCTCTTTTATTTTGTACATGACATCAAATTAGCGAAGAAAAAAGACGCTGTTTTGGTATCATGTGAAAATCATAAAATAAATAGAAATAAAGACGTAATGGGGGAGAATATTGACATCTTCATATTAGAATATTGACAAAATCCGCAATTTTGTCTACGCTGACTAAGTAAAGCTGTATTTTACTTTAAAGGGGCAGCAACATAGTACTGCGCATGTCTGGAGTCAGTGATTATTGTAGGCTTTTAAGTGTCAACAAACAGTTGAACTTTTTTAAAGCTGTGAATACCTTATTAAATAATATGCAATATTATATTGAAAACTATGTTAATTGACAGTTTGTGGTCATTTCTTTTGTTTTGTTTAAAGTCTCCCACATGTACCAAAAGCTCATAAGTCAGTATTAGAATTTCACTGAAGTTCATTGTGTCAGGGCTCTAGAGCTATTGCAAATCTCTTAACCATGACACTCCCCTTTTAAAGGAAAGTAAAAAAAATCAAAATTGTTGGTGGGGGTCTCTGTTGTGTTTGTTTTCTTTTTAGTTTTGTTCTATTATTATTATTATTTTCTTTTTTAGAGGGGGATGGGAATTCAGCTAAAAATAGCCAAGGGTCAATTCAAGCAACTAGTACAAAAGATGTTTTTTTGCAGTCCTTTATTCAATATATTAAAGGTTATCATGCAATTCTGTTGTTTGACTGCATATATATATATATATATATATATTTTTTTTTTCTTTTCATTACAAGTTCTATATGTGTAAGTGGTGACCATAGCTATGATTACTATTATTTAGAATATTTTTTTACCTACTAAAAGAAAACAACTTGACTGCAAAACACTTACTGTAGGGCACTCGATATTAGGCATTACTTTCATGTGGATGTAAGGTTGAAATGTCAAAACCTTCATTAACCCGTGAACTACGCTTTAGCGTATTACACTTTGTGGTGATCTGATTCTATTGTACTTTTTTGTGTTTTACTAACTATTACCATTTAACTATCACACTTTGTTTCGCGGGTTAATGAAAACCACTCTAATTACTTACAGTAGTTCTTTTTTAATATAATTATTTACCTGTATAATTTAGATGAGCAATACATATTTCTTTATGGCTTTGTAGAGCTCATCTCGTTCCTCATAAATAACAAACAAAATGAAGTTTGTTCTTATTTTGGTGCAAAGGAATCTACAGTAGTTTTCTAATCAGATAATTGTTTTTCTTTTAACACTCACCTGTTATTTCAACAGCTCTTACTTGAGTTTGCTTGAGTCAGAAATATACCTTGCTTACATGGTAACCCTGGTGAGATATTCTACCTTGCGTTCAGTCAATTTTTGTCATATTTTGTTACATATTTTTTTAAAACAAACAAAACAGTGAGATTTCTCAAGGCCTCTGCAACAAATCACCAATACATTTGTTCTACAAAATATTCTGTTGTGACACCTTAAGTAGTGCATATTCTAAGGTAAGTGGTGAATTTCTCTATATATTTGTGTTTGGGGCTGGTGCAAAAAATGTTCCTGTCCATCAATCACCATAATACCTGCAAACCTGATAGCAGAGATAATGTACTTCACAACAATGGTAACCGTGATAAGATATAATGCCTTGAACTTGGCCAACATTGATAGATTTGGGTGCAATTTTTTTTAAAAACCAACTACACAGAATGATACCTCAATGCCTCTGCAACAAATCCCATATACATGTGTTCTACAAAACATTCTATTGTGACACCTTAAATAGCCAATAAACCAAGGTAGGTGGTGTCTTACCGGTCATAACTCGGACCGTTTAAGGATACAAAAGACCAAACTTAGTAGGCTCAGAGCCAAGTAGGTGCTAATGATGCCTATGTGCATCATTGGTCCCTTACTTAAACGTGGAGGCCGCCTTGTAGCCGCAAGGTTACTGTATATGTACCCGAGAATGGAGATTCTAAGGTAGATTTGAAAATTCACAGGTTGCCATAGCAACACCTCACAACCATGACCGACACGCCAAAATCGTTGTCAGCTATTCATCTATCACCTCCTGGAGTTTGATATAGATCGAAGGTAATGCAACCGAGTTATGGCGATTCTTGGAGACCCATTTAATGGGTATATTGACTGGAAATTTCATGAAAAAGCATACCATTTATGACCCTCCAAGAATCGATGTATCTTCGTCGCATTATATCGAAACTTAACCAAACAACCAGAGGTGATAGCCCAATAGTTGAGAAGAGTTTTAGCGTGTCATTCATTGTTGTGGAGTGTTGCTATGGTGACCACTGAATTTTCAAAGTAGGGGTAAATGTACCAAAAATTAAGGTTTTTGGGTAACTTTGAGCATTCACAGGTTCCCATAGCAACACCCCATAACCATGAGTGACACGCCAAAATCGTTGCCAGCTATTCATCTATCACCTCCTGGAGTTTAATATAGATCAAAGGTAATGCAACTGAGTTATGGCGATTCTTGGAGACCCACTTTATGGGTATATTTACTGGAAATTTCATGAAAAAGCATACCATTTATGACCCTCCAAGAATCGATGTATCTTCGTCGCATTATATCGAAACTTAACCAAACCACCAGAGGTGATAGCCCAATAGTTGAGAAGAGTTTTGGCGTGTCATTTACTGTTGTGGAGTGTTGCTATGGTGACCACTGAATTTTCAAAGTAGGGGTAAATGTACCAAAAATTAAGGTTTTTGGTTAAGTTTGAGCATTCACAGGTTGCCATAGCAACATCCAATAACCATGAGTGACACGCCAAAATCGTTGCCAGCTATTCATCTATCACCTCCTGGAGTTTGATATAGATCGAAGGTAATGCAACCGAGTTATGGCGATTCTTGGAGACCCACTTTATGGGTATATTGACTGGAAATTTCATGAAAAAGCATACCATTTATGACCCTCCAAGAATCAATGTCTCTTCGTCGCATTATATCGAAACTTAACCAAACCACCAGAGGTGATAGCCCAATAGTTGGCCAAAGTTTTGACGTGTCAAGTGTTGGTTTCCATGGTAACTCTGGTGAGATATTTTACCTTGCGTTCAGTCAATTTTTGTCATATTTTGTTTCATTTTTTTTAAAAACAAACAAAACAATAAGATTCCTCAAGGCCTCTGCAACAAATCACCAATACATTTGTTCTACAAAATATCCTGTTGTGACACCTTAAGTAGTGCATATTCTAAGGTAAGTGGTGAATTTCTCTATATAGTTGTGTTTGGGGCTGGTGCAAAAAATGTTCCTGTCCATCAATCACCATCATACTTGCAAACCTGATAGCAGAGATAATGTGCTTCACACCAATGTGTCATGATTTGGTATCCATGGTAACCGTGATAAGATATAATGCCTTGAACTTGGCCAACATTGATAGATTTGGGTGCACATTTTTTTAAAAACCAACTACACAGGATGATACCTCAATGCCTCTGCAACAAATCCCATATACATGTGTTCTACAAAAAATTCTATTGTGACACCTTAAATAGCCAATAAACCAAGGTAGGTGGTGTCTTACCGGTCATAACTCGGACAGTTTAAGGATACAAAAGACCAAACTTGGTAGGCTCAGAGCCAAGTAGGTGCTAATGATGCCTATGTGCATCATTGGTCCCTTACTTAAACGTGGAGGTTGCGTTGTAGCCGCAAGATTACTGTATATGTACCCAAGAGAAGAGATTCTAAGGTAGATTTGAAAATTCACAGGTTGCCATAGCAACACCCCACAACCATGACTGACACACCAAAATCGTTGTCAGCTATTCGTCTATCACCTCCTGGTGTTTGATTCAGATCGAAGGTAATGCAACCGAGTTATGGCGATTCTTGGAGACCCACTTTATGGGTATATTGACTGGAAATTTCATGAAAAAGCATACCATTTATGACCCTCCAAGAACCGATGTATCTTCGTCGCATTACATCGAAACTTAACCAAACTACTAGAGGTCATAGCCCAATAGGTGAGAAGAGTTTTGGCGTGTCATTCATTGTTCTGAGGTGTTGCTATGGTAACCGGTGAATTTTCAAATTAAGTGAAGATCTACCAAAAAATACGGTTTCGGCTGAGTTTGAGCCTTCACAGGTTGCCATAGCAACACTCCACAACCCTGACTGACACGACAAAATCGTTGTCAGCTATTCGTCTATCACCTCCTGGAGTTTAATCCAGATCGAAGGTAATGCAACCGAGTTATGGCGATTCTTGGAGACCCACTTTATGGGTATGTTGACTGGAAATTTCATGAAAAAGCATACCATTTATGACCCTCCAAGAATCGATGTATCTTCGTCGCATTATATCGAAACTTAACCAAACCACCAGAGGTGATAGCCCAATAGTTAAGAAGAGTTTTGGCGTGTCATTTACTGTTGTGGAGTGTTGCTATGGTGACCACTGATTTTTCAAAGTAGGGGTAAATGTACCAAAAATTAAGGTTTTTGGGTAAGTTTGAGCCTTCACAGGTTGCCATAGCAACACCTCACAACCATGACTGACACACCAAAATCGTTGTCAGCTATTCATCTATCACCTCCTGGAGTTTGATCTAGATCGAAGCTAATGCAACCGAGTTATGGCGATTCTTGGAGACCCATTTAATGGGTATATTGACTGGAAATTTCATGAAAAAGCATACCATTTATGACCCTCCAAGAATCAATGTATCTTCGTTGCATTATATCGAAACTTAACCAAACCACCAGAGGTGATAGCCCAATAGTTGAGAAGAGTTTTGGCGTGTCATTCACTGTTCTGAAGTGTTGCCATGGTAACCAGTGAATTTTCAAAGTAAGTGAAGATATACCAAAAAAATACGGTTTTGGCTGAGTTTGAACCTTCACAGGTTGCCATAGCAACACTCCACAACCATGAATGACACTTCTAAATCGTTGGCAGCTATTCAGCTATCATTTCCTGCAGTTTGGTCTAGATCGCATATAATGCGACGGAGTTATGGCGATTCTTGGAGACCCACTTTATGGGTATATTGACTGGAAATTTTATGAAAAATCATACTATTTTTGACCTTCCAAGAATCGCTGTATCTTAGTTGGATTGAATACAAACTTAACCAAACTACCAGAGGTGATAGCCCAATAGTTCAGAAGAGTTTTGGCGTGTCATTCACTGTTGTGGAGTGTTGCTATGGTGACCACTGAATTTTCAAATTTTGGGTGTCGGACTAGGCACTTCACAAAAATTTCCCTAAAAATCATACTATTTATGGGTCTACAAGAATCGCTGTATCTTAATTGATTTAAATACAAACTTAATCGAACTATCAGGGTTGATAGCCCAATAAATGGAAACGATTTTGTCGTGTCAATTTTTGGTTTCCATGGTAACCCGGCTGAGCTATTTTACCTTGAATTCAGCCAATGTTTGTCATATTTGGTGGACATCTTTTCAAAAACAAATGAAACAGTGAGGTACCTCAAGGTCTCTGCAACAAATCACCAATACATCTGTTCTACAAAATATCCTGTTGTGACACCTTAAGTAGTGGATATTTCAAGGTTGGTGGTAGTTTTCCCTATAGAGGGGTGTTTAGGGTTGGTGGAAAAAATGTTGCCCTGCATCAATCACCACCATACTTACACAGCGTATACACGAGACAACGACCTACATGACAAGGTGCAAATTGTGGGTATCCATGGTAACGCTGCTGAGATGTGCTACCTTAAACTTAGCCAAAGTATGTGATTTTAAAAATGATTTTTTTCAAAAACTAACAACACAGTGCGATAGTTCAAGACCTGTGCAACAAATCACTAGTACATTCGTTTTACAAAGTATCGTGTTGGGGCACCTTAAATAAAGGTTATTTCAAGGTATGTGGTGAGTTACTAGATATAACTCGCTGTATCTTCGTCGCACCAACCTCGATCTACACCAAACTAACAGGATAGATAGCCCGGCATAAGATAATGATGCTTGCACAAAATTCCCTGGTTTCCATGGCAACGTTTTAGAGATATTTAGCTCTTAACTTTTACTAGATTTTTGATTTTTGGTTAAAATATATTTAAAAACAAACAACATAGTGATGTACCCCAAGGAGTTCTCTACGAATCACCTATACATATGTTCTACAAAATATTCGATTTTGTCACCTTAAATAGATGATTTTTGAAGGTAGGTACTTTTGTAAAATTTTCACTTAAAAATCCATAACTCCCTGGTTCTTTGACCAAATCAAGTGATATTATAGGACACAACAAACAGCTGTGCAACACATAACATATGTTGACTGCTTGCCCTTTGATCTTTGAACAAAAAAGTTATAGAAGGTACAACTTTGCCATTTTTAAAGCGTTTTTTAAGCTAAATGAAAGCTTGAGTTGAAAGACGGTTCCCAATATGCTAAACACCAGTCATCACACTACAACCACTTGCAATGTGTTTTCCAATTGAAGGCTTGGTTACAAAGTTATGAGGCTCCAAACTCGGCTGCAAATCCATGTTTGGATCAAAATATCTCCGTAGAAAAGTTGGTAAGTCCCCAAACTAACCATGTGGGAGTAGGCCGAAACGTCCGGGCTACAAAAAGTTTCCCGTGAAGATTGAAGGAGAACGCGTTTTTAATGGTGTTACACGTCACGGAAACTCGAGTAAGCGATACCCTAGGGTTTGGGGGTAAAAACTACAAAAAAATTAATAACTCCGTTAATTTAAAGAGTAAAGCAACGAAACTTGGTGGACAGAGAGTACTAGAGCTGTCAATGCACACCGCATCGACAGTTTTTGATTTGCTATTTCCCAGATTTTTTTAAAAGACAAAACCTTTCAACCTAAAAATCTCAAAATTTTTTCCCCTAACATTTATCTCATATTTTGGTTGTATATCACTCTTGCTAGTGTCTAACCAGTGTATGAGTTTCAAAGCGATCGGATGATTTTTGACGAAGATGAAAATGGGTCATTTTTTCAAAGTTTAAGGCCTTATAACTTCTTGTTAAAAATGTTTTTTTGAAATCACTGATCATTTGCAGATAGCTGAGACATGTCTTACTAACATACTAGAAGATTGAAGGAATTGAATAAAAGCTTTAGAAGGTTCAGCAAGGTAAATCAAGGTGAAAATGAAAAAAGTGATTTTTTTGGAAGTTTCAGCGTTTGTAGCAGACGTACTTTTGCTTGGCGCAAGTGCGCTCTATTACAGTTCTATAGTATGTTGATAGGTCTCGCAACTCACCAAAGTGTTTGTCATTTGAATGCGTGGTTACAAAGTTATGGTGGTCCAAAGTAGGCACCGGACTCAATTTCAAAAGAGTATATATCAATGCAAAGTGACTCAATCCCAAAACTAACTAGATGGGTGGATAGACGCTCGGCTGGGCTACAACAGTTAGTCCGACAGGATGGAAAACAGACGAATATTTAATGGTGTTACAAGTCACCAAAAGTTGAAAAAAACGACTTTCTGTAACTTTGTCAATATAAATGCAAATTCTACCAAACTTAGTGTGCGTGTGGCGCATAACGACTAGACAACACGTACCAACTTTCGGATGTTTCCATAGAAACGGTGATTTTTTAGAATTTTTTTCCCTAAATCAGTCAGATTTCAACCGATTTCGCTCAAACTTACTGTGCTGAAAGGGAAAATTAACAGAACCAACATACCTGGAACAATTTGAGATCAAAGTAAGCAAACAGACGTTAGCTTATAAAACGTCAAGGAAAATAGATATGGAAAAACCGATTACATATTATTGTTGCCCGGATTTTTCTGAGTTCAAAAATACCTAATTTGCATATATTGCGCAATACTTTTTTTTGTTTTCTAAAATCGCCAAAAAAAAATATTTTAAAAAATCCTTCGGGGATATTGTTAGTCATGCTAAAAGAATGCCGCTGACCAAGTTTGAGTCGATTTGGTTGAATTTAAGGGGTCGAAAAAATGGCCTAAAATATGGAACATGGTACCAACTTTGGGTGGTTACCAAGGCCAGAATTCTCAAGATATTCAAACGTTGTTCTAGTACAATAAAGTTCATTATATTGTTGTTCATCTTCCGCACATTTGAAGCTCACAGCTATCTTTGCGACAATTCTATGATTTTTTTAAAAAAGTCAAATTTTTTTTTTGAAAAAATCATAACTCCTTCAAAACAGGTCAAAGGTCAAAGTGCAATACACCGTTGGATAGATCTTGACAAGCACTTTCACATATTGTTTACCGCTTGTTAATAGCTTGTCGCGTTCAAAACTTATTAGCGACACAAAATTTTGGTAAAAACCCTTAAAAATTGAAACCTTAATAAAAAACAGGTCAAAGGTCAAATCTCAAAACAAACAACATGGTTGTAATGTACTCGACCTAATGAATCCAACGATACCTCATTTGTCCAGATCGAACAAAAATTAAGAAATATTCTATCTTTATAGTTAATCTCATATTTAGGTCCCCTATGTGGTACAAGAGAAGTATGGGGTATGAAGGGTGAAGTCAGATTCGCCGGTCAAAAGGTCAGGGTTAAGACCTGGGGAGCGAGGTTAAGCAAGTACTCTTCGAGTACTACCCTTTGACTATGATAGATCTTTCACAGGTTAGGGTTAGGGTTAGGGTTAGGGTTAGGGTTAGGGTTAGGGTTAGGGTTAGGGTTAGGGTTAGGGTTAGGGTTAGGGTTAGGGTTAGGGTTAGGGTTAGGGTTAGGGTTAGGGTTAGGGTTAGGGTTAGGGTTAGGGTTAGGGTTAGGGTTAGGGTTAGGGTTAGGGTTAGGGTTAGGGTTAGGGTTAGGGTTAGGGTTAGGGTTAGGGTTAGGGTTAGGGTTAGGGTTAGGGTTAGGGTTAGGGTTAGGGTTAGGGTTAGGGTTAGGGTTAGGGTTAGGGTTAGGGTTAGGGTTAGGGTTAGGGTTAGGGTTAGGGTTAGGGTTAGGGTTAGGGTTAGGGTTAGGGTTAGGGTTAGGGTTAGGGTTAGGGTTAGGGTTAGGGTTAGGGTTAGGGTTAGGGTTAGGGTTAGGGTTAGGGTTAGGGTTAGGGTTAGGGTTAGGGTTAGGGTTAGGGTTAGGGTTAGGGTTAGGGTTAGGGTTAGGGTTAGGGTTAGGGTTAGGGTTAGGGTTAGGGTTAGGGTTAGGGTTAGGGTTAGGGTTAGGGTTAGGGTTAGGGTTAGGGTTAGGGTTAGGGTTAGGGTTAGGGTTAGGGTTAGGGTTAGGGTTAGGGTTAGGGTTAGGGTTAGGGTTAGGGTTAGGGTTAGGGTTAGGGTTAGGGTTAGGGTTAGGGTTAGGGTTAGGGTTAGGGTTAGGGTTAGGGTTAGGGTTAGGGTTAGGGTTAGGGTTAGGGTTAGGGTTAGGGTTAGGGTTAGGGTTAGGGTTAGGGTTAGGGTTAGGGTTAGGGTTAGGGTTAGGGTTAGGGTTAGGGTTAGGGTTAGGGTTAGGGTTAGGGTTAGGGTTAGGGTTAGGGTTAGGGTTAGGGTTA